>NW_026575146.1:0-1200000 GCF_905146905.1 Nyctereutes procyonoides | reverse complement strand
TGTCTATGATCATTTCTTTCTTTGGGTGTTTCCTTCCTTAACTGATGTGTCCATAATGCCATTAACCTCTTTGTATGCTATATAGTTTGCAAACATTTCCTTCAACATATCATTTGCATTTAATACCAATTATAAAGCTAATAATAAATCTTATTTGATCTGTAAGTCTTAAATTTACAGCCAAACCTATCATTTTCTTTTGTGAAGTTCTTTACTTTCATTCTTAGACTTTCTCCATCTTGAACTTTGACAAATATTCATTTATTCATTATTTATGTTTTTGTTGTTTAAACCTCCTGAATTTTTTTGGCTATGTGTGTGGTACAGAAGGGTCTAACTTTATTATTATTATTATTTTACATTAGTCATTGTAAAATGACTAATCTGTCTTATCATTTACTAAATAATACATCTCTTCCTCATCTTAATCATGTACTAATTTTCTGTATATTTTACAGACTGTTTCTGGAGTTTACATCTATTATGAGGAACATATTATTCTAATAATTGCACCTTATATGTTTTATAGGTAAAATATATTTACTGCTTACTTTTTAAGTCATTTCTTGAATATTATATATTATGTGCATATACATATATAGTATGTACAGGAATATATACATATATAACACACTCATATATAATTTGAGCTTTTATTAGTTAGCATCACTTTTCAGTTGATCCTCTTGAGGATTCTATATCATTTTGTCTCTTTGCCAATAACTGAAAATCTTTTTTTTTTTTGACTTATTGTGATGGCTAGAACTTTCACATGTTAAATAAAAGGAATAATGCAAGGCATAGTAAAAATATTTCTAGTATTGAATCATGGAGTATGAACTTGGTTATCAATATAGAAGAGAAAAAACTCAAGATAGGAAATATCTACTGAATACCTAGTGTGTGTAATGAAGTATGAAAGGGCATAAGATAATCTCTGACTTTGAGAGGAGGCTTAAAACATAACTGAGAAATACAATTCCAGTTCTAGGTGAAAAAGCATAGGTTTCATGGGAAAGTAAAGCACTGACTATTGTAGGAGTTCAAAAAGGAAGACTTTCAATGGCTGATGTGGCTATAACACAATTTTTTGAAATTCTTCAGTGTAGAAGGTCAAGTATTTGTGTTAAAACAACTATAACAATTCTTTATCACTATTTGGGAAATAACACCTTGCTACATAGAGGTTATAGTGAAGTTTTATTAATTTATTATTATTATTTATTAATTTATTAATACTTGATTTAGGAAGTATATAGGGTATGAAATTTATTTTTGTATAACTTAAAGAACTCCAAATAACAGACTTTAAGGTAATATTTAAACTGTTTCAGAAAATAAATGTTATCACTCTAAACATTCCAAATCCTCAATGTTAATTGCAAATTATTCTTTTTTAGACAATAAAGGGTTCCAGAGAATTTTTTTTTTTTTTTTTTTTTTATTTACAATAGTCACAGAGAGAGAGAGAGGCAGAGACACAGGCAGAGGGAGAAGCAGGCTCCATGCACTGGGAGCCCGACGTGGGATTCGATCCTGGGTCTCCAGGATCGCGGCCTGGGCCAAAGGCAGGCGCTAAACCGCTGCGCCACCCAGGGATCCCGGTTCCAGAGAATTGACTAATTTCTTGTCCTATGTTATTTAAAAATTAAGTTGGATATTGCACATACATACTGCATATCACTTACTGTTTCTCTTCATTTTAATGGACTAGATTATAGTCAGTTAACATTGGTTTAGTACTTATTTTCTGAGTTTATTTATTTATTTAAAAATACTTATTTATTCATGAGAGACAGAGAGAGGCAGAGACACAGGCATAGGGAGAAGCAGGCTCCGTGTAGGGAGACCAATGCGGGGGTTTGATCCCAGGACCCTGGGATCACAACCTGAGCCGAAGGCAGATGTGCAACCACTTAGCCACCAGCTGTCCCTACAACCACTTAGCCACCAGATGTCCCTATTTTCTGAGTTTAATATAAAAAACTACAAAACGGGTTTTTAAAGAGTATAAATTCCAACAGGAGATCCAAAATATTCATGTTGAGAAAAGGATATAATAAAACAATATGATACATTTTAGTAGTATGAATGTATGGCTTAGAAATAATTGTGATTAAAATTACTAATTGCACTAACTAAATACTTCCATTCCTACAGTAAGAGCTAAAAATGAATACACTATGTAGTTGTAGAAGTAGGAGAGAATTCGTGAAATGGAAAATTATAACAAGAATGGTTGGCTATTATAATGACCAAACTACTGAATTATGTGGGCCAATTATGATTTATAGTATTTAAATACATTTTCAGTTTTATTTTCTAAAGAATTAAAAAAAAAAGTTCCAAGAACTAGAATTTGGCTTACTGAAAGGTAGTTTTCACAACTTATTTCCATATAGTGGCAAAATTTTGGGAAGAAATAAAATTTTTAATATTGAATCCAGAAGGAGCTTCTAGAGTCATTGGTTTAAGGGAATTTAATTTGTTGAGAAATGATCAAATTTATCCACTAAGAATTTTTTATTACCTGGAACAAAAAATAAACACACCCAAAACTCTTTTATTAGACTATTCATTAGACTCATAACATTTTTTGTCATCTTACCTACTCATGGAGTTGCTATGTTGGAGGTCCTGTTCAGTAGGTCGAAAGAACTCTGCCATATTGTCTAGCAGTCTGCTAAAACCTCGGTTTAAACATGTATTCAAAACTGTACTAAAATCTGGACTATACAAAATAAGAAGGATAAATTACTTTTTAGATTTTCAATGGAAAAGGTAATAAACTCAGTAACTATGTTGTTATCTTTGACAGCCACCAACATTTCCAGTCACAACCTACTTTTTATAGCCTGAAACACTGTAAGAATATATCAAGGAGTTAATCTTTTAAAATTAAGCATAAAAAGTGAGTTATTATTTAGCATAAAACAATGAAAGTTTTCACCCATTTTGTGAGATTTCTTATATTATTCAGCACTTTGTACAATGTGTTTTCAAAAATATCAATAACAGTATTACTTCTCTTCAGGAAACTCTTAAGAGGAATTGTTTCATAATCACAAATATTGGTTTGCTTTATATCTCTGTCATGATATCCCAGTGAGACGGAAAATTTTATTATCATATACAGATGAGAAACTGGATACTTAGGGATGAAGAAATTGCCCAAAGCTATGTAATTAAGTAAATGAGAGAGCTAGAATTTGAACCCAGGCCTTTTTAGGTCTTTAAGTTCAAGCTCTTTTAGTTATACCATGTGAGTATCTCACAAAAAACTTTTTTTTAAGTAGGTTCCGTGCCCAGCATGGAGCCCAGTGTGGGGCCTGAACTCACAACCCTACAATTGAGAACTGAGCTGAGATCAAGAGTTAGATACTTAACTTGCTAAGCCACCCAGGTGTCCCAAAATGGTTTTGATATAAAAAATAATATATATGTGCTATTAAGTTAGAAAATGCCTAACTGAACAGATTAATTTGATCTTTGACATGTAGAACTCTCAAACCAGACTAACTCATGGGAGCGGTGGGCTATGAATTTGGGAATTATTAGTATACAGTGTTTAAAGCAATGAGTAAATATGAAATTGCTTGGAACAGATGAGGATGAAGAACAAATACCTTAGAAAACTAATATTTACAAGAGAGATGGACAGGGAGGAAATAATCTGAGAATGAGGAGAGAAATTAGGAGATTACATTGTCATGGAAGCCACATGAGAAAAGAATTTTAAGAAAGGCTTGATCAACCAGTGATAATTATCAAGAGAAAGGCCAAGTAAGATGAACATTACAGGTTGACTGGATTTGGGAAGGGATCACTGAGGACTTGTTCTGGAACTTCATGGAGTGATTTGGTAGAAATCCGAGTAAGAAATAATGTGGAGATGGCTATTGTAGAAAGTCAAGAGACTAGAATTTTTTTTTAAGAGACCAGAACTTGATGAATTCAGATAGTAGATTCAGTAGCTGAGTTAACCTTAAAAAGTTGCTGATTTTCATCATGATCATGAAAATATCTTATAAGCAGAGGATATAATTTCCTCAGAAAACACAACTAGAGAAAAAGGTCCTAAATCATCTTTAGGATAAAAGAAACTTTGATGTTTTAACCACATAAGATAAAGTGGGTAAGACTGGTATTACTACTCAAATTCTACAATGATAAAACTACCTCTAAGAGGTTAAGTGGCTCAACTAATATTGAACACCTAATAAACAGGAAAGCCAACCTTGAATCTAGGTCTTGTAATGCAACATCTGGTGCTTTCTCCATTTTTAACACCCTGGCTGTCTTCTGGGTGACTTAAAACAATAATTCTCAATTTAGGGAAGATGTAAAATTTTTATCAAAGTTTTTGGAATAGTATAGTCTATCCTGAGAGGGTTAGTGGGGGTAGATCTCAAAACTGAGTGTCTGTGTGGGGAGGGGATGAGTGTACACACATCAGCATATGTGTACATGTGGTATATGTGAGGATTAGTTGGAGCTGGCCACCTCTGGCTCAAAAGTACATTTCTCCTGGAGTCCTCAAGTCAGTGTCAAGTGATTTCAAGTTGGTAGTCAGAACTGCTGCAGCTACAATTTCAGTTTCTGGTTTGTTTTACAGAGCTAGTTGTTAAACATTTACTAACACACTGGGTATATCAGGACCACTCCTGAGAGCTTTCTTCAAAATATAAATGCTAATTATCTTCTAGTCCCTTAACTAGTATTTCAGAAGCTCTAAGCTAAGGAGATGGCTTAAGGAAGACACTGGCATCTTGAAAAAAACCCATTTCTCTCATCACCTTAATAAAAGAACCATTGGTCTGGGTAGGATATCCTACCTAAAGATGGGGGGAAAATTTAAAATGTAATTTTAACAACATACTATGTTGCATATGTTGTTTAAAAAAAGCTAAAAAACAGTCATAAGTACATTCAAAATATAACACGTTTTCCATTACATGTAGTATACATACCTTTCCAACATGTCTCTAGTTTCATTAAGTAGTTTAATAGTGGTAACATCTCTAGGAGAAAGCCCACAAGCCTGTGAAATTAAAATGCCATACTTTAGGGTTTCAAATATTAGTAGAGTTATGATGAAACTAATTGTATTAATAAACCCCAAGAGTTCAGGAAATCTACAGGTCTATGTTCTATTAACAATCAAGAAATGAGTCTTTTAAACTCAAGACAACTATAAAAGTTCATATGTATAGGTAAGTACTATCTAAAACATGAATCGGAATCTTAGTTATTATAATGTTGCAATAAACAGTAATGCATACATAAAATTAGTGTTGTTTTCTTTGAGTAAATACCCAATAATAGAATTACTGGCTCATACAATATTTCTACACACACACACACACACACACACACACACACACACACACATGGAATATTACACAGCCATAAAAAATGATAAGACTGTACCATTTAAGACAACATAGATGGACATGAGGCTATTATGCTAGGTGGAAATAAGTCAGACTAAAACAAAAGTACCATAAGATTTCCCTCATATGTGGAACACAAAAAAATTAAACAAAAAAAAAGTAGAATCAGACCTATAAATCTAGAGAACAAACTGGTGGTTGCAGGGGGAGGGCAGTGAGGGACTGGGCAAAATGGGTGACGGGGAGTGGAAGATAAAGGTTTCCAGTTATGGAATAAATAAGTCATGAGAATAAAAAGCACAGCAGGGAATATAATCAACGATATTATAATAGAGATGTAGGGGGACAGATGATAGTTGTGGTGAATATAGCATAATATATAAGTTTGTGGAATCACTATGTTTAACATGTGAAACTAATGTAATATTGCATGTCAACCATACTAAAAAATAATGAGTCAAAGTAAGATATTACTTTGTAAGACCCTTGTTTATTTGGCCCCTCTTGAACACATTTATAGAATATATTTACAAAGAAAAAGATAGTCCTTTGAGGTTCTAGAGGGCTGGGATTTTTCTTTCTTTTGCTAAGACATTTTGTCAAAATTAATATGTCTTTTTTCATCAAGTCTGGGGCTCTCTATGTCCTTTCGATCTAAAGTTTCAGGGTCTAATTCATCAGGTAGGATGTGGCTGTCATTCCTTTCCTCACCTGCTCTTTTGAATCATTTTCTCTTTTAGTTCCACTATTGAATTTTAAAATTTGGAAACTGTTTTATTATTCCAGAAAATTTTTTTTTAATACTCTTACTGTATCTCCTTGAGATTCTAATTTGTAAGTAAGTTTTCTTGTGTTTCTTTTATTAATTTCATTCCATCTATTCTGCTTGTTTAGTTTAGCCTCCATCCTTCAGGTCATGGGGTTCCCTTAAAGGGCTGCAACCTTTTTTTTTGGCCTACTCAAGAGGCAGTGTATCTAGACACACAAACGGGTCTATCTTGGGGGTCTTTAGGGGAGGGAAAAACAGCAGGCAATGAAAACCATGGCAGTCATTGTTCTAATGGGGCATCTAGGATAAGGTATGGCTTAGGGAGCCTCTGTGGTTTAAGGTTTCTCCAGATGTCAAGTGAGATACTCTTCTGTTAATTGTAAAGAATGGGTATAAACTGCTTAGATATAAAAATATATAATTAATTTAAAATGAAGTATATAATCTGCAATCTTTGACATTTTTCTTTTTCTTCTTCTTTTTTTTAAAGTTTATTTATTTAAGTAATCTCTACATCCAACGTGGGGTTCGAACTCATGACCCTGAGATCAAGAGCTGCATGTTCCACTGACTGAGCTAGCCAGGTGCCCCAACATTTTTCTTATTCTTAATCAATGAATAATTTAAATCACAACTGCCTACGAAATACCACTATGCAGCAATACCATAGTTGATAACTGTTAGATTAGGCCTTTGTTTCTCAACTGGATGACCAGAATTTCATTAGTCCATTTTGATACTGTCAACATGATTTATTTTAAAAAGCAGATTCTGTAATTGTGGTACTGGCTGGGTTAAAATTTATCTTTGTCTATAAATTGAAGTTCAGACTCTTTACCTTTATCTTGGCATATAAAGCTCTTCATGATCTTGCCCCAGCTATCAGCTCTATCTTTTGCTGCTGGATCTCATATAAATATAGTTTAGCCACATGAACGGAATATATCTCCTGAATTTCCCCAAGTATAATGTAAATATTCATTTTGTATGTGAATCATACATCACAATGTCTATCTCGTAACTAATACTCAATAAAAACTTGATGAATATCTAAAATTATGTTTCTAAGTAGAAATTAGTCATAATTGGTTTGTTTTCTAAATTAATGAAGTTTTATTTAAGTCATTTGAATAAAGGCCTTTTAATCACTTACCTTTCAAGAGCCTCAGAAATCTAAATTTCAAGAGATAGTAAAAAATTTTTTTTTAAAATATAGAGTAGCTGGTTTGGTTAAATGGTTATGAATTAATCACCTGAACTGCTAATGGAGTTTCTTCATCTGGCATCATATAATGGCATAATAAAGATTTGGATTCATCTTTATTAATCCAAGAAGAAGATTTGTGCTGCTCAACTAGATTTCTGATTTCTTTTAGTTTTTGCTCCAAGTCCAAGAGTGACAAAGAATGTTTAAGAGAAACGCTAGAAGCAGAGAAAAATGAATCAGGATAAATTGAAATTATACAACACGTTCCATACACACTCTCTTCTTAACAGATTACTCTTTGAGATTCAGTCAAACCTAAACTGCTGACTAAAATCACTAGAGTAAATTAAGAAATCAGCCATCAGTTAAGTATCATTATTACAGAGCCACACAAATCTTGCTGTAGATTTCACAAGAAAATTCCCACTGTAATTATAGATACTACTAGTATAAATGGAAGATAAAAAGGCTCAGAGATAGATTTTAAAGTAGGTCTTTTATCTCATGACCCAAAATATTTATGGTTTGTTTGGAAGTCAATCAATAAACAATGAAACATTAAACCCTTTCCTTTAGTATCAAAAAGCTAGCACTAATGCAGAAAATGGATTTATAATCTGAGGGCTGTGTCTGTATTAGGTTACACAGAGTTTTACAAACCACCATTTGTTAAATTACCAGCTTCACCAGAAAAATTCTAATTTTTCTTTTATTCACTAGAATCAGTAAGTCAGAAAAGTTTAAGCAAAATGCCTTACCTTCCTAAAATTTTCTGCACAGCTTGTTTAATGACCGTGATCAATTCTGTCAGGCCTATTCAAGGAAAAACAAATATAAAAGCCTTGTTCACTTTTTGAATCCCTCAATAATACAAATGAACAAATTAAAATTATTTTCCAGGTTACAAATAAGAATCTTACCATCTCCAAGGAGGTGCTGGATACTTGATAAATATTGCTGCTGGACATCTGGGGGAGCAAGAACTGTCTGTACAAAATAGGAATAAGGTTAAATTACCTAATATAATTGGTAAATAAATATATTTTCAGTATAACTTTTGCTATGATTTTTCAGGACCTCAAATGATTGGAAAAATAATATTCCAGAACATTACAAAAAGTCTAGTTTCAAAATATGAAAAATAATGTTAGAAATTTACAATCACATGAAATATAAAGATATTTATTTTATAGAAATAACCAGGATAAGTGATATTCAGTTAAATTCAGTTAAATCTTGAAGAAAAGGGCGATATCTATAGTAATCTGTGAAACTTACAGTGCCATTTTTGCCAACTGCCGCATTATCCAGGTAAATATATCCACCAATTATGTTTAGCTGAACTCGCAAAAGAACCACCAGCATACAAGTACTGTATACTGCTACGATACTTCTTGTGAAACCTTCACAGAGAAAAGGAAACCATTTGGTACTATTATTATAACAAATATGTAAAATTACAAACTATCCCTATGGTTATTTTTTTCAAGACCTTTTAAAAGTACAGTTATAACTATTTCAAGTACAAATAATAGCAATTCAAAATATCCATAGTCTATCACCTTACTATTTGTTTAATGTAAATTAGGTATGATCTCTTAATTGAAACAATAATCAGTAAAATCAATAATCAATATACTGAATAAAGGGTTATATATTATAAGCTTGGGAAGAAGAATAAGAAAGGACTGAGAAACACTGAGATTTGCAACCACAGAACTTTGAGCTGTCCAGGGAGCTAGTTGATAGTTAAGAGTAGAGGGCTGAACATGGAAGAACTCCAGCTTGCAATGGCAGGTAAAGGAGGCTGAACCCATTTCAGGGTTGGTGAAAGGTATAGGTGGGGGACACCCAGAGACTAGGACAGAGCATTCAAAACAAGAGAAAGTAAAGGTGCTGAATATTGCCAAGAAGTCTAGAAGGAGGAAAATATCCAGTGGATTTAGTAACAGAGAAGTTACTAGTGGTGCTTATGAGATATGTTTGGGTAGAGACAGAAGTAAAAGCCAGGCTATAGGGTGTCAAAGAATGAGTGGGAGGGAAGAAATGGGGATGTAGAAGTCTTTGATATTATATAAGGGTGGCTGAAATACAGGGTCCTATAAAGGTTTAATTTAATTTTAAATAGGCAAAGCAGGAATACTTGGTAGTATAAAGTTCTGAGACTTGTGTATATACTCTGTATACACTGTCTATTCTGCTCCTCCCTGCCCCTTGTGCACATTCTCTCTCTCTCTAAAAAAAAAAAAAAAAAAAGCATATTGTACATACCAGTACTTAATGGGGGCAAATGTAGTCTAGGACAAGTTTATACATCATAACAATAACCAGAGCAATAATACTACCACCACTAATATTTCCTGAATACTTTCTATAACTAGATATTGTTCAACTTGCTTTATGAGAATTATTGAATGTGGACAATAATTTTTTGAGGTAAAAAAGAGTCATCTACACAACAAAGAATAAAAACTTCCCTTTATAAATATTTTAAGGATGTGCTGTCATAAAGAGTAGGTAGACTTACTTATTATCTTCAGATCCTCCCATATTTCCAGCTTGTTTGAGGGCCTAAAGAAGAAAATATAAAAATAGCAATCAGGTAATCTAATAGAAAACTTAGAACTTTATATCTCTAAAATTAATTATATTTTATTACAGGAAAAGTACAAAAAACTAAGCCCACAAAATATATCAAAAACAAAACAAAACAAAACAAAACAAAACAAAACAAAACAAGGGATCCCTGGGTGGCACAGTGGTTTGGCGCCTGCCTTTGGCCCGGGGTGTGATCCTGGAGACCCAGGGTTGAATCCCACGTTGGGCTCTCTGCATGGAGCCTGCTTCTCCCTCTGCCTGTGTCTCTGCCTCTCTGTCTCTCTCTGTGTGACTATCATGAATAAATAAATAAAATCTTTAAAAAAAAACAAAACAAAACAAAAAAAACCCTTTCATTTTGGTAACCAATGATAACAATTATTTTCACAGGGTGCCTGGGTGGCTCAGTTAAGTGCCTGCCTTTAGCTCAGGTCATGATCTTGAGGTCTTGGGATTGAGCCCTGTTAGGCTCCCTGCTCAGAGGCGAGTGTGCTTCTCCCTCTCCCTCTGCTCCTGTGTTTTTCTTTTTCTCTTAATAAATAAAATCATAAAAAAAAACCACAACCATTTTAACTAGTGTATTGGTATATATCCTCTGGTCTTTATCCTCCTTCAGAGCATATGCATATATGTAAATTAAGAAAAACGTTTGTTTCTTTCTCTCATTTACCATTTCACAAATAAGGAAGCATGTCAGTAATCCTTCAAAGGTAAATAATAAAGTATTTTTTGTTTTAAAGTATCATTACCAACATAACTTAAATATATATTTGGTGTTTCAGTTCACGGTAGTTACTTATTGATGTTCAAATTGCCCATCTTTGACATTGGGGGTACATTCAGGTTGGTTCCTCAATCCTTTTTACATTATCTTATTAGTTTTTAATAGATTCCTTGCTTACTGATAAGGAAAGTTGTTCTGGGTTCATCTTTTTTTTCCTTTTAGATTCATTGATTTTAGAGAGAGAGAGAGAGAGAGAGAGAGAGAGAGAGAGAGAGAGAACATGACGAGGGGAAGAGGAAGGAACAGGGAGAGAGGGAGAGAATTTCAAGCAGACACCCCACTGAGTGTGGGGCCCTTTGCAGATCTAGATCTCACAACCCTGAGATCACAACCTGAGCCAAACTCAAGAGTTGGACAGGGGATCCCTGGGTGGCTCAGCAGTTTGGCACCTGCCTTCTGCCCAGGGTGTGATGCTGGAGTCCTGGGATCGAGTCCCATGTTGGGCTCCCTGCTTCTCCCTCTACCTGTGTCTCTGCCTCTTTCTCTTTCTCTCTCTGTCTCCATGAATAAATAAATAAAATATTTAAAAAAGAAAAAAAAAAGAGTTGGACACTTAACCAACTGAGCCACCAGGCACCCCTTGGGTTCATTCTGTTCAATTCTTG
This sequence comes from Nyctereutes procyonoides, assembly GCF_905146905.1. NCBI lineage: Eukaryota > Metazoa > Chordata > Mammalia > Carnivora > Canidae > Nyctereutes > Nyctereutes procyonoides. The sequence continues at coordinate 1,188,644 of NW_026575146.1, read as the reverse complement.
CTATAGACCTGAAATCCTCCTTTCTCCAAGAGTCTTGCTTCCTTGTAGCAGAAAATGGTAGTCTGTGACTGCAATCTTCAATTAAGGATTTTAATTGTTACTGGATAGGTCACTGTTTCTAAGCCCTTTTGGGAGACTATGCTAATTGTGTGTTCAAACCACAAAGTTTTTAACTTCATCTCCTTGATCTCATATCTGTATTTCTTTTTGCCCACACTAGCAATCTGTGAAATGACTATAATTACTAATTTCCTTTATCCTTCCCTCTATGAACAACAGTCTCAGAATAGCAATAGCAATACTAACCAGTTTTAAGGATTTTGCACCTAGAATACTTTCTATCTTTGCAATTCTAACACCTAACTACACATTTATGTTAATTTGATTTATTTTTCCATCTCTTTAGATCTTTCTCTGTAAACACTAAATATAGTTTTATAAATACGTAAAATATTTACATGGTTCCAAAGTCAAACTTACACAGCATAGTATATTCAAAGTCTGTTCCTATTCCTCTTTATTCTCTCTCTTCTTCATAGTTGACTATTAAAAAATTTTACTTTAACTTACCACTGTTTTGCCTTATATAAGTAAATAAGTATATATATTCATATCTGCTCCCTTAGATAAATGGTAGCATACTATACACATTTTTCTTTACCTTTTATATATAGATAAAGATATAGGTATATAGATATATATGACTATATATCTTGGAGATCATTCCATAGAAATTATAGATAACAGCCATCTTTTTGTTGTTTGTTTGTTTTTTGTTTTGTTTTAACCATGGCATAGTGCTCCACTGTGTGAATGTACCATGTAAATGAAGTTCAGTGCTTTTCAAACCACCAACATGGAAGGACCAATTTTCTTTTTATTTCCAATCTGTCACAGACTGATACTTTCTTGTAAAATACAATAAAAATAAATTAGAAGGAAAATGAAATGAAAAACCACAAGGATATACAAACTACAAACCCATATTTATTATCATATTTGGATATAAATTTATACATATATATATTTTTAAAGATTTATTTATTCATGATAGACACAGAGAGAGAGAGAGAGAAGCAGAGACAGGAGGAGGGAGAACAGGCCCCACGCTGGGAGCCCGACGCGGGACTTGATCCTGGGACTCCAGGATCGCGCCCTGGGCCAAAGGCAGGCGCCAAACCGCTGAGCCACCCAGGGATCCCCATAAATTTATATTTTAATAAAAAGTTGAGTTACCATTACAATTGTGGGATATTACTAGCTTCTTATCTTTCTTTGCCACTGAACTGACTCTAGAGCTTCAATTATCCCCTTCCTAGATGACAAGAGGTTCAAGATGTCAAGATGGTGTAAACCCTGCAAGATACTTAAATTCTAGAGGCCTCATTTAAACACACTTTGTAAAGGGCTCAAGCCATTCTTTATGCAAATATTTTTGAAATGGATATATTCCCCCCCCAAAACTGCAAACAGAATTTTAAATCAAAAGAAAGTCAAGAAAAAAAAAAAGTCAAGAAAAAATAACATTGAGATACTTAAAAAGGAAACAGTAAATAAGGAAAACTATTGCCTATCATAAAAAATTCAAGAATTTAAATTTTGTGTACTAAGAAATGAGGAATGACACCTCTTCTTGAAAGCTGTCCAGGGTTATCCATCAAAATAAATCCTTTTCCTCTTGAACCTCCCATATTTTCTGCCCACATTTTGCTTTCACTTTTTACCAGAGACTAAACACAATATGTCTCGAGTTATGATAATTTATGTCATATACTCCCTTCTTTGGGTGACAAAGTTTTAAAGGGAAAGAGATCTTAATTATCTCCAATCCTCCAAAACATAGGCAACACAGGACTTTGCAATAAACAGTCACCAAGAAGGAAGAATGTTACTATATCTACTGTGCCTGTTATTATGTTGCTTTTAAAAAAGTGCTATTCACTTATTTCATTTGTCTTACCTCCCTAATAAGACTAAAACTTAAGACAATTAAAATCTATTCGTTCTTTACCTATTTCTTATGTACATATTTCTTTTTTTAAAAAAGATTTATTTGAGAGTGAGAGTGCACGCATATGTGTGCAAGTGAGGGGAGGGGCAGAGAGAGAGAGAGAAGGAGAGAAGCTGACTCCTTGCTGCCAGTGGAGACACCATGCAAGGTTCCATCTCACCATCTTGAAATCAAGACCTGAGTCAAAATCAAAAGTCAGAGGCTTAATGACTGAGCCACCCAGATGCCCCAGGTACATATTTCTTTACTCCCTACTTATGTATATACATACAGGTAGTAATTAAGCATTTATCTGACCAAGATAAATCTGCTTATATGTTTCTTCTGCATATAATTCTATCAACTAATTTATAAACTAAACTTTGTAAAGTTTAGTGGTGAAAATGCATCATCCTCTACAAATGATAAAATTTATTGGGAAACCCTTTATTTCTAGCATTGTATTTTAATAAGATTTAAAAATTCCAAGTAAACAAATCCATTGTTATTTTGGGAGGTGTTCTCTGAATACAGAAAATGCTTTTAAGGAAATTTTCTAGCTCGTTATTTAACCTGAGTAGTAAATTCCTCTCTGCGAAATAGATGATAATATCTGCTTCACAAAGATATTGTGAAAATCAAACAGGAGCATGTATATAATATATCTAGCACTGGGCTCAGCACAGAGAGACACTCCAGAAATAGTACTTTCTTCTCCCTGGCTATTGGAAGATTATTACAAGGAAAGTGAGTATTTCAGTATGGCTACAATGATTAAAATTTATTTAATGAAACCATTTCCCTTCATCTTGTTCATTAAAATAAGAAGCCATCTTCTTCTGGAAGTCTTCTCAAATGAACACAGCATCACACTAAATTACAACACCCCAACACACACTATACTCCATATATAAGGTCCTATGTGTGAAAGTGCTTTGTGCTCAGTGAACTGTCATGGTAGTTATCATTATTTATGCTCATGTTAGATTTGCACTTCATTTCATTAATAATATAAAATGTAAGTTCATATGCCTTACTTATTCAAAATATATGTGCACATGCTTTACCTCTTATACTGTAAACTCTTCAAGAAGCACAATATTTAACATATTTTTAAAATATCTGGTTCAGGGTATCCCTGGGTGGCTCAGCGGTTTGGCTCCTGCCTTTTGCTCAGGGTGTGATCCTGGAGTCCTGGGATCAAGTCCCGTGTCGGGCTCCCGGCATGGAGCCTGCTCCCCCCCGCCTGTGTCTCTGCCTCTCTCTGTCTCTCTATATGAATAAATAAATAAAATCTTTAAAAAAAATCTGGTTCAGGAACACATTCTATAAGCACTCAATAATTAAATTTCTGAAAAAGGTCAAAGTGAATTAAGATCTATTTATATGTAAACCAGAATACACATATTGTTGACCTAAATACTTTGTGCATCAAGGTAGAGCAAAAATAAATAGATAAAACAAAATGAATTCAGTGACAGAGTCACTATATTTTCTAAATGACTCTCTATATTACAAGCATCAATTAGAAAGAAAAATAAGGAAACAAAGATATTTGAACAATATTTCAATTCATTCTATAAATTTAAGTGCCCTGTATAATAAACAAAAAATCATGTTAACTTGCATTTACCTGTTTTTTAGCAGAGCTGTTAGGCTCTCAGAATTGAGTTGTTGCATTAAGGCCTCTCTCAATGTTGGAAGCATGGACAGTACTGTAATGCAAACAGAAAATAAAAAAGTTCACAAGTGATATGACTGCCTTTCACTGAGAAATGCACATTGTTTTAGGCTATAAGACTAGGGACTAGCAAGGGTTAGGAGGGAATGTCAGGGCTAGAGTTTTCATATTATTACTATTAAGAATAGCAAAAACTGAGTTTATACTAATAAACCATTTCTCTGCTTATGTTAAGTGAACAGAATTATATGTGTATTATGATCACGTAATGTAAACAAGTACACATACAAGGAAGAATGAAAATTATTCTGAGATGTTAATAATGGTGGTCTTTGGAAATTGCCAATAATCAACTTTTTTCTCTTCTGTACTCTCCAAATTATTTTTACAATAAATTTATTTCTGAGAGTTAAATGATCAAGACAACATTTTTATCTTTATTTTTCTTATTTTATATTTCTATTTTTGGAAAAGTTTATTAAATATTACAAAGCAATAAGCACTTATTGTAACTTAGACAAAGCACATCAGGCTGGGAATTAAGAACTGCTGAGTTGTAGTTTTGGTTTTGCCAATGGTTACTGCCCCTAACTTCCAAGAATAACATAAAGATAAAATAAGCCATAGTGCTCTATAGAAAAAAGATTGTATCTAATTTATACAAGTTGCTTTATTTACGGCTACTGCATGGTATAATAAATGTTGGAGAAATGCACATACACCAATTTAAAATGAATTTCTAACACTAAATAAGTAATGATAACAAAATGAAGAAATATCAAGAGATCACAAATACCACATTCTAAAAGGGAAAACTTCAGTGTATTATTTTTATTTCTTGACTATATAAGACATATTAATTATAAAATCCATATTATTTTTTTCTATACAACATTTAGCTTTTAGCTTACTCTAGACATTTATTTCAGTGCTGGACTATGCAGCTTCAGTGTATTTCCTCAAGCTGTATGATTAAATAACCCAAGTCCATTTAGACCATTAAAAAGTCACAGCTCAGAGCCAATGTAAAAGGTAGCTTATCTCTTAATGTATTTGGTACATATACCTAGCCCAAATGTAGTATGTTATCCCACCAAGAAAAATTAAGGCTGGAGTCCTACATTCAGGAAATGGAGTCAGTAAGGAACTAGTTTAAAGATTATGTGGTAAAACAACATGATTTGAGAGGAGTCTCTTTAACAATTCTGAGAGATAACAGCTTTTTATTTTCCCCTTTGGCTATTCAACCCAAAACAAGTCAATTCTTCCCTTCCAGGCATTTTTTTTTTTAAACACTGAAAAATATATTTCTGTATCTAGTTGAATACAGCATTCATGTTTTCCTTTAGCTATCTGGTCTCCATGATAAACACCCCCCAGTCCAACCACAAAGCACAAGACAACCCTTCACCAGCTATGAATCTGTATGACCCTGAGCAAGTTATTTAAACTCTCAGTGCCTCCGTTTTTTCTGTAAACTGAGGATAACATTGGATCTACCTTATAGAATTGTTGTAAGGATTAACTGAGATGTATAAAGCATTTAGAACAGGGCTTCTTTGCCATAAGAATGCTCAGTGTCAGCCTGTTTTATTAACTTTATTTGGGCTCTTCTGACACACATTAGTTTGTATCTTCTTCTTCCTTTTTTTTTTTTTTTGAAGATTTATTTATTTGAGAGAAAGAGAGAGAGAAAGAGAGAAAATGAGTGGGAGGGGCAGAGGGAGAGAGAGAGAGAGCCTCAAGCAGACTCCATGCTGAGTATGGAGCCTGACCTGGCTGGATCTCATTACCCTGAGGTCACGACCTGAGCTGAAACCAAGTGTTGGGTGCTTAACCAACTGCCTCTCAGGCACTCATCCAGTTTATATCTTATTAACATATGAGAGGCAGAAATGGACCTATACTCTTACTACTCCAGAGCATGATGCAACTACCTTTGATCTGAATCACAGATTACTGTAGTATAAGACTAAATTAGTATTTCTAGGAGTCATATCAGACTATTTATAATGAGCTTATGGTCAACTAGAATTCCCAACTCTTACTTATATATCCTGCACGCAAACAAGCTTAGATAATTGTGTATCTGTACAACTGACTTTTAATGCAGAACAATTCATTTATCCCAGCCTAGCACTGTTATCTATAAATTTAATAAGTATCTCTCCTGAATCCTTAGTAAAGTCAAGAAGAAGATAAAACCACTGTGCAGAACACAGAAACATTTTATTAGATACTATCTTTCAAGTTGGGGTCAACTTTTCGGGTGAAAAAATAACTAGCTATGTTTACCTTTTATATGTACTAAATTTTTCTAGTATATCCACTGCATCTTATTCAAAAGGATAGGAATTTAATCATATGATTTGTAACTCCATTATCAAAGCATACCAGAAAGTTAATTTGCAAAGTTTTCCAGTGAACCTGTATTTGGCTCCTATAATATTTTATTTTTAATTACCTAAATGTAGCTATTTATTCAATCCAAGGGTTGTGATGGTCATGGAAATGTGCCACCAAGTCTGCTAGGAGGGGCAGGGTTAACTGGCAGCCCCAGTTGCCACCCCTCTGGATCCATTACCATGTCTGCACCACTCTCAGTCAATGAGAGTGGTCTGTAGCTATATTAACACAGGTCCATTCCTGGGGGGCTTGTCTACCAGGGAACTTTGGCTCAAGGAATTCCCAGTGGCCTGCCAAAACTTTCTTGAAACTGCTGTAGGCTGAGATTCTTATCTGACCTTCTTTCCTTCTCTCTTTCCAGTCACATATAAGGCCTGCACTATGGTCTAAAGGCTTTCCTTGCCTTTAGAGTCCTGCTCCCTCTCCTGTGCTTTCTGTGGGTGTTTCCCCCAATATATCTCTTGTGCATCTAATCCCATCTTAGTATCTGTTTCCCAGGGGACCTAAACTGACACAAGGGTCCATGTCAAATTGAGATGTACTTTCAGACTCTAGACTACCTTTTTCTACTTTCTGAAAATTTGAGGAATAACCAGAAATGGACTGTACTTATTTTCTAAAAATTAATTAAAATGTCCTTGGTAGCATCACTTCACTGAATGCTGAATATCAACTTAAAGAATTATGTCATTTTTTTTTAAAGTAGTCTCCACACCCAGTACAGAGGCCAATACAGGACTTGCACTCATGACCCTGACATCAAGACCTGAGCTAATATCAAGAGTCAGATGCTTACCTAACTGAGGCACTCAGGCGCCCCAAGAATTATGTAATTTTAAAGTTATCACTTACTGAGTATTTATTATGCATGAAACACTTTATATGCATTATCTCCCAACATTCTACAAAACATTTATGAAGTGGGTTTTATGATGATCATTTTACAGAAGAGAGAATTGAGATTTAGATTTGCCCAAAGATACAGGGATATTACATGGAAAACCCAAGAACTGAGCTGTATTTTAAAAAATTTTTATTTAAATTCAATTAATTAACATTTGGTGTATTATTAATTTTAGAGGTAGAGTTCAGTGATTCATCAGTTGCACATAACACCCAGCGCTCATTATATCATGTGCCCTCTTTAATGTGTTTTATCTGAGTTATCATTACATTTAGTATTTATGGTTACTATTTGCTTTATAGAATGAAGTACTATTATACTAAAAATAAAGTCTTTTAAACTCAGAAAAAAATTCTTTCAAAAGTAAGTAAAGAGAACTTACCTTTACAAACTTTCTAAATTACCTGTTCTTGAAAGAAGTGTTAGAGAAAAGATTAAACTTTAAACAATAACAAAGAAAAATAGGTTTGACATGGATTTGAGAACTAATTCTTTAAGGGGTTATGCCAGTTTTAACGCCTGTTCTCTTCAAATATGGGCAGTTGGTTTTGTTATGGCATTCTCTCAGTAGGTTTCTAGCTCTGGAGGTTAAATTATTATCACTAATTTATGTTAATTAGTGTATACTACTGTGCTATGGTAAATGTAACACACTTAAGAATTTTTACTGGAGATAAAAGGCCTAATGAAATCAGGCCTATCCTTGCAGCCTAATTTCCTAGTACTTCCATTGCTCATCACTCTAGCTACATACCCTTTTGCTATCTCTTGAAAGTGTAAAGCCTGTTCCCATGGAAGGCATTTTGCATGGCTCCCTCCATTGAATCATTTGGTTCTTTTCAATTGTCACCTCCTCGAAGAGGCCTGACTCTCCTGATTGCCATTTCTTAAAGAACATCCCCACTGCTCACACAACTTTATTCTCCTTATAGCAGCCATCACTGCCTGAAGTTATTTATATGTTATTTGTTATTCTCACTAGCATATAAATTCTAAAGGTCAGAGATTTGTTTTAATTGTTCACCTTCTGTTTCCCTGGCACTGGGTACCCCATGTATTTGCTAAATGAATAAATAAAATGAATGAACAAGTATTTACCATTGACTTATACTGATTTTAAAGTTTGGTCCTAGAGGTATGTAACTTAATATAAACCATCAAGTAACTTTATACGTGTATAAATATTTCTCTTTGCCTTACCTGTCATGTTGCAAGTCCTCTGGTTACTTTCAAAATGATACTGTCGTCTTGCTTGAGCAATGTACTCTGCAGCTTCTCTTTCTTGAATTTCTCTGATTTTCTTCTGTCCATATTTTCCCAGGATATACACTCCTAAAATTATTTTTTAAAATAAGCAAGTATATTAATCTAGTTAAGTAGAATACTAAAAATTCCAAACCGTATTTTTAACCTGCTTCATCCAAATATAAGGTTTATATCAATGAAAAGTTAACAATCACAACCTTTAAAAATCTACATTAAAGAGTTGTATAGGAATTGTGACCTAAATAGAAGAAAAGGGAGATTGCCATTTTAATAGCCAATGATGGGTACGTACATAAATACTAGGTCTGAAGGGACCTGAAACGAATTATGTATACAAAGTCTGGCAATGCTTTAATTTTATTTATTTATGAGAGAGAGAGAGAGAGAGAGAGAGAGAGAGAGAAAGAGAGAGGCAGAGACACAGGCAGAGGGAGAAGCAGGCTCCATGCAGGGAGCCCAATGTGGGACTCTATCCTGGGTCTCCAGGATCATGCCCTGGGCTGAAGACAGTGCTAAACCGCTGAGCCACTCAGGCTGCCCTGGCAGTGCTTTTAATAGTGAGCTAGAGATATTCTAAGTGTCCAGCAATAGGGATTGTTTAAATAAATTATGGTCTATCCATACAATAATCTTATGAAATCTTACATGGCTGTTAAAAACCACATGGCTAAATTAGCTAACGGCTCAAGGAAATATCCATATATATTGTTAGGTTATAAAATAAAATATGGATGTTTCTCTTTTTAACAGAAGTAGATATACAGAAAAAACAGATGGGTTTTAGCATATAATAAACAATAATCATTGTTGAATAGTGGGAAAGCAGCTGATCTTTTTGTTCTGTTTGTTTTGTATTCTCCATATTTTCTTCAGTCAACATATAATACTTTTTAAAAATGTAAGATAAAATTTCTATTTATTTATTTTACGATAAAATTTTTTAAAAAAGATTACAAGAAAGGTAGGTAGGCAGACATCGAGAACTAGTATCTTCAGTGGAAAAGGGAGAGGGAAGGAGGTACAGAAATTCCTACATTATAACACTACAGCATAAAAATATGGGGGAGGGTCATGAGGCCTATAATTTTGTTGAACACATTTCAGCATAGGCAGATGATATAAATGTGCACATTCTGGTCTATGCCCCAGGGGCAGTCAGTTGTCCTACTGGGGAATGTAAACACTCCAGAGTGGTTGGTTAGCATTTGACCAAAAGCCACACTCCAAGGTTTAAGTACTTCAACTAACTTTTATCTAGCATAATGAATATCAGAAATGGATTTTCATAGATTAAATTAGTGGTGTTTAAGACACTGGATTAGCCAAAAGATCTTAGTAATACTCATTTGAGCAAGAACATATGATTCTAGCAAGTCCTTCATCCTTAAAGAGGACTTAGCCTTGAATCCTCAGCTAATTAGGATGATTCTTAGTCAAAGGAGTTAACCAAATGGCCAGTAGAATCCTACAACTGGAATACTGTTGCATTTGCTTCAGGGAAATCTTTTGTGTGTGAGAGAGAGAGAAAGAGAGAGAGAGAGAGAGAGAGAGAGAGAGAGAGAGAGAGAGAGAGAGGGAGGGAGGGAGAGAGGGAGAGAGAGGGAGAGAGAGAGAGAAGGGGAAGAAGGGCAGAAAGAGAAAGCAAATCCCAAGCAGGCTCTACACACAGCATGTAGACCTCAGGACCCTGAGATCATGACCTGAGCCAAAACCAAGAGTCTGACACTTAACCGAATGAGCCATCCAGGTGTCCTGTCTTCAGGCAAATCTTTTATGCAAGGTTCTGTTGCAGCACTGAAAGAGGACGCTGGGACTTCAATAAGCTTATAAAACAAGTTATGACATTGCTTTATTTATGTTGGCTAATAGGATGTTTTTATGTGTGCCAGCATTTGTTCCATTATGATCCAGCAACAAATTTGTAAGGTAATAACTAATCCTCACCTATTTCCAACTGTTTGTAGCCTTCAGTATCTATCAAAAAGAACCTAAGAACTGTGCAGGATCTCAACAATTTGATTTGGTCTGTTTGTCACAAGTGGGGACGAGACAGCCCTTAGGAACTGCAAAGCAAACACACATTCTGAAATATTTTCACTAATATAAGCATTATAGATGAACTGATAACATATATTATTTAAAATAATAATTCACTACCAGGTATGTCCTACAAATAACTAGACAGAAATAAACTATGACTGCTATGTTTGTATGCAAATACATGTATTATAATCATGCTTAAACAGCAAATGGAAGTTATATAAGTGGCTTTATAGCTACCTTTCTTGTAATCTACTCTCAAAAAATAGATGACACTCCCATAATACCAACAGAATGAAGAAATTGACTTGTATTTCACAAAGTATGAAGAAATTGACTTGTATTTCATAAAGTAACTCTTTGATAGGCAATTTGCTTGTATTTTATTTGCACAATAGATTGCTTAAAGTTATGTGTACAATGATTATAATTTCTCAAATAATAATAATGTGAAGTGAAACACTTTACATGACCTTTCTGTAGCTAAGAATTTTCTGGAATAACAATAAATGACTAGTAAATGTGTTTTCCAGGAGAAAAGATATACTGCTTTTATTAGATTCTCAACAGTGTCTGGTAAAAGTTTTTCAGGAACTACTATATTTCTTTGATAAGAGTAGTATATTCTAACTAAAGCTAAAAGAAAAGGAATTGTTATGGATTGAACTGTGTCACTACCTGCCCCTCCCCCTCATTCATATTTTGAAGTTCCCCTACTTCAGAATGTGACCTTATCTGGATATAGGGTCTTTATAGAAGTAACCAAGTTAAAAGGAAGTCATTAGGGTAGGCTCTAATCCAACATGACTGGTATTCTGGTAAGAGGAAATGTGGACACAGACGCATAGAAGGAAGATGATATAAAGGCACAGAAGAGATAACCATCGATAGACCAAGGAGGGGGGCCTGTAGAAGATCCTTCTCTTAACAAGCCCTCATAAGGAACAAATCCTGCCAACACACTGATCTTGGATTTCTGGACTCCAGAACTATGAGGTAATACATTTCTGTTGCTTAAGCCAGTTTGTGGTACTTCAGTATGGCAACACTAGCAAACTAATACATGAAATTAAGCTAAAATCCCACAACCTATATATATATATATATGGGGTTTTTTTGTTTTTTTTTTGTTTTGTTTTTTTACTTAGCACAGAAGTTCCTACATAAAGTCAAATTTAGCCAAGCTCTCAATTCCTAACATTAATAAATTCTGATTTTTTTCTTCCCTAGGAAAAGAAGTATGAAGGCAGAGCATTCATTAGCTAAAATATGGAGTTCAGGATCATATTTATACTCGACAGGCTGCCTCAATCTGACCTGAAGACAGTAGATACTGATGGTTGTGGCACCATCTAGGTTGAGCAAGCCTCTTCCACTCTCTGCATCTAAATTTCTCCATCCATAAAATGAAAGGCTGGAATTATAAGTTGCTTTAAAAGTTTCTTCTGTGGCTATTGTCTTTATTTATGAATAATGGGAACAATCAGAAATTGTGGTGCCTAGGTGGCTCAGTCTGTTAAGTGTCCAACTCTTGGTTTCTGTTCAGGTCATGATCTCAGGGTTGTGAGATCAAGCTGAGTTAGGTTCTGCACTCAGTGAGGACTCTGCTTGAGAGTCTCTCTCCCTCAGCCTCTCCTTCTCTAACCACCCCTCCCCACCAAATAAACGTAAAATGTTTTGAGGTTTCCTTTCAGAACACTGCTGGTAAAGCAAAATATCTTCTAGTCTTTCCACATTATAAATTCAGTTTTTTTTCAAACTATCTTTTAGTTGTTGTCATCTTCTTTTCTTGGATGAAAATCCCAGAAAAATAACTCTTATTAGATTATTACTAGGTTAATAATTTCAATGAGTTTGAATATCATTATTATTATCACTCAAAATCTAACAAAACACCAATTCCTGCTAGTCTGATTCTATTTCAGAAATATTTTCTAAATTTTGCCACTTTACTCCGACCTCTTTGTCACTGTCTTCATTCAGATTCTGAATAATGGTCTTAAGAACTGGTTTTCAGCTTCTCCTCTTTTGTTCTAATCTCAAACCTTTCTAATCCATCTTTTAGAATGCCAAGTGATTTTCTAAAACTTAAATCTGACTACATATTCCTGTGCTTAGAATTCTTCAACACCCTGCCATCTTTTCTCAATGTGGATTCCCTGTTCCACTTACAACAGAATTACTTTGAAGTATCTGTTAAAAATGTAGCCTTTAAGGGAGTTCCTTGAAAACACCCCCCAAGTGTCCTGTCTTGTACAGTACTGACTGCTGGTACACAATGGGAGCTCAATAAATACTTGCTGGATAACTGATGAATAAATGAACTGGTTTGGACCAAAAGAATCAGACTCTGGGAAAGAAAACTCTTTTTATTAAGCCCATTTAAGTGATTTTTATCATAGGAAAGTTGAAAAGCACTGGTGCCCAAGATAATGTCCAGATTCAGTGGAATGGCACAGTATACAAAGCCCTCCACAATCTGCACTCCAGCTAGTTTTCCAAATACATCTTTTGCCACTCTCCATTTGTTCCCTGTTCTTAGCCATAGTGAAATACACTGATTCATCATAACTGATATATCTGAATCTGTTGAACATCCCTTTTTCCTGCTATGTTCCATTCTCTTTTGTTAGCTGTACTTGACTCAAGTGAATTCTTGAGTGAAGCCTGCCAGACACCTTCACATTTATTTCTCTAAGTCCCCACAGCACCACCTCTATTAATGGTACTATTAATATTATCACCATATTCACTTTTGTTTATTTCCATTTCTGCTTTCCAGACAACACCACGAGTTCCTCAAAGTCAAGAACTGTCTTGTTCCTTTGTATTTCCAGAGCCTGATATAGTGGGAGGAGGCACTAACTTTCATTCAAATATTAGTTCAATGAAAGAATGAATAAATGGAAGACTAAAGAGACCAAGAATTACAGGGGTTATGATATAAATTATAAGTCACTGCTCTGAGATTTTTAGAAATCAGGAAGTCAATAAATATAACCTGGTTATTCTCTGTTCTGCAACATTTTCTCCTGAGTGGTGATTCTGGAAATGTGGCTTGGGTACTAATGGAGGTGTTCAATTCCTTTTCATGGAATCTGTGAATCAAAACTATTTCTGTAGTTCTTGTCTTTTTCATTCTCATTCTCTCATACAGCAGAGTAATCCAGAGGCTACATGACATGTGGTAATGCAACTGACTGGATGCAAAGAGATGGGAATCTAACTTTCTTCAATTAAGCCAGACAGTAAAGAGATTTGCAAAAGTGTAAGATGATGCCACTCTTTTCACTACTTTTTTTTGAAAATAATATTTGTGTTAATATGTAATGGGTTTACTATTATTACTTAATATTTTAAAAATTCATTGGTTTTTATTTCTAAAATGGCAACTGTTAATAGAAACAAATTTTTATAGGCTGCTTAGAGTCTTTAATTTTTACAAGTGTAAAGAATCCTCAGGCCAAAGTTTACATTTCATAAACTGGTCAAATTGCACAAATTAGTCTAAAGCAGTGACTCTTCCAAAATGCAGGAAATGCCTATGTAAGGCTTATAACTCAAAGTTTTAGTTTTTTTCCATCTAAAGTTTGGTGGAAAAGAAGTCTGCCAAATTCGTTTGAGCAAACATGTTGATATCTTACCTAGTTTTCAAGCCTGACAAAATATACTTCTTCCATGAAGACCTTTTCTATTTTTTTCTTTCTTTTTTTTCTATTTTTTTTCAAATGCACATGCTATCTGCTGATTTGATCTGTATGCCATTTTTTTTTTTACCAGTTCTCTTACTGTTTTGCATTTTACTTGAGTACTCGTTGTTATACTCAGAATGTTTGTGTCCCCCCAAAACTCGTTATGTTGGAATCCTAATGCCTGATGCGATGATATTAGGAGGTGAGGTCTTTGGGAGTCATGAGTGGAGCCTTCATGAATGAGATTAGTGTTTTTTAAAAACACTTCACAGCGTTTACAGGACTTCACAGAGACCGCTATTCTTTTTGCCATGAGAGAGTACAAAAAGTCTGCAACCTGGAAGTGGGCCCTCACCTATCTTGCTGGCACCCTGATCTTGGACTTCCAGCCTCCAGAATTGTGAGAGAGAAATTTCTGTTGTTTATAGCCACCCAGTCTGTGGTACTTTGTGATAGCAGCCTTAATGGACTAAGACACTTGTTTTTCATTCCTGTCAGACTATAAAGTCCATGAAGGCAGAGCGGTATAGTGTGGAAAGAGAATGTACTTCAGAATCCAACACACCTGGCTCAAATTCTAGTTTCCTTATTATTAATTTGGAGGTCCTGGGCAGTTTCTTCAATTCTTAGGACTCTAGTTCCCACATTTGAAGATGGGAAAAACAAGAACTACTCTTGTCCTGCCCACTGAATAGAAGAGCTCAGCACAGTGCCCACTGGGCACCCAATAAATGCTAGGTATTCGCCTACAGATTGCAGATACCTACAAATCTGTAACTCTTGCATTTCCAATCATATTGACTTAAACACTACAGACACTGGATAAATATATATCTTAGGTTAATTGAAATGCAATAGTTGTAGGAAGATATAAAACACTAAGATTATTTTCTGTTTCTGTCCTTCTGAACTCTTTTCCCCTTTCCCATTTCTCTTAATCTATAATTATAAAGATCTCAAGATATTTTTGAAAAAAATGTATAACCATGGCTTAAGAATATTCTTTTGCTTCCTTTATGATTGATTATGTCTAATCTACCATTAAGTTCTTCCATAAATCCGAAAGGGTATGTTATTCTGAGACTGCTAAAGAGAGATTATCTTCCTTCCTTCAGTAGTGGCAAAAAATACTTCCTGGGCTAGTAAATGGCAAAAAATAAATAAAAAAATAAATCCGAGAGGGTATGTTATTCTGAGACTGCTAAAGAGAGATTCTTTTCCTTCCTTCAGTAGTGGCAAAAAATACTTCCTGGGCTAGTAAATGTGGTACCTACTTTTATGATGCTGGGCAGGGGCCGTGAGCCCCAGTTCCCTGTCAGCTACGCGGTCACGGAGAGTAAACAACTCTTATAATCATTTTGTAATCATTCAGCCATTCTGTTTTTCACTTTCAGTAGAGTATTCAATAAATTACAGGGGATATTAACACTTCATTACAAAACAGGCTTTGTGTTATATATGATTTTGCCCAACTGCAGGCTAAAGTTAAGTGTTCCTAGCACATTTTAGATAGGCTAGACTAAGCTAAGCTATGATGTCTGGTACGTTAGCTGTGTTAAATGTACTTTTCAACTTACTGTATACTTTTCAACGGGTCATAACTCCGTTGTAAGTTGAGAGAGATCTGTATGTTAGACGTCAGTGACTGAAGATACTGGAAAATTTATTTGTAAAGGATTTCTCAAAGAATTATGTAAAAATTCAAATAAAAATGTACTGATTTGCCAAAGACCTCAGAGATGAGGGAGACTCTCCTTGCCTCATCAACAAGCTGATTTCAAACTCTCAAGAATCAACGGATCTGAGTTACCAAGGCCAGAAGTACGGTGAATTTCGAATTATATGGGACAACAGACTATGAGAGTAAGAGAAAAACAACCAAATTCTTTAGAAAACTTCTGTTCTTGTTTTTTAAGTACTTCTGCAACCAAAGCATGTAGTTAGTATTAGTATTTCTAAAAAAAAAAAAAAAAATCAAATGCTAAAAATTCCCTCTTAACATTCCTACATTCTCGGGGATCCCTGGGTGGCGCAGCGGTTTGGCGCCTGCCTTTGGCCCAGGGCGCGATCCTGGAGACCCGGGATCGAATCCCACATCGGGCTCCCGGTGCATGGAGCCTGCTTCTCCCTCTGCCTGTGTCTCTGCCTCTCTCTCTCTCTCTGTATGACTATCGTAAATAAATAAAAATAAAATAAAAAAACATTCCTACATTCTCTTCTGTATCTCAAGAGGCTTTTTATTCTCTCCTTCAAATCTCTGCACTTCTGACCTGACGAGCGCCATATGGGGCAAAGGCTCTCACGGGGATCCTGTTTCTAAATGTCCTCTCAGCCTGTGCAACTCAGTTGTGCCGGCTAGATGGGCACTGATCCTAACCTTGACGATGCTGAGCAAGACTGCACAGCATCTCCCAGACTCTTCACTGCCTAATTTTTATTCTAAAGAAGCAGAAACGGAACTAAAATGTTTCTCTGTCTGTATCTTCCAGCCCTTGAGTCTAACCGTGCGGTTTAAAAAAAAAAAAAAAAATCCAAACTAGCTTTCAACCACACTGCAGGTGCAGGCTTTAGGTAACTCTCCTGGGGTATTAGGAAACTTCTGAGAAGGATGGAAGCCAAACGAAATATCGAGGGTGCCACACAGAAACGAACAATCTCACAGGAAAGCAGCAATCTAAAAAATGTGTGTCTTGAAACAGAAACTTCATTGCAGTGGGTGCTCCCGGCGTCCGAGGAGAAAGATGGGAGAGAGAGAAACAGTGGAGGCGGCAGCGTCCAGGACAAAAGACCCAGATCCCACAACTGCAGAGACGGGCAGAGACGCGCAGAGCCTCGGAGGCTGGTCAGCCGGCGCCCGGTTTCCTCTGTATATCCGGGACGGCAGTCGCCCGGCCCCTATTCTAGAAGACAGTCACTTCTCTTCCTCCCCTTTCTCCCAAACTCCCCTTCCGAGACGGCTGTCACTCACCTCCGAGGACTGTGCCCAGGAAGATGCATTTCTTTTTATGACGTTTTAGAAAATTCCACGTAGATCTCAGCATCTTCAGGCCCTCAAGGTACGGGCTGCCTCGGGGCGGGGGGTGGCGGGTAGTTCGCCAGGAAACGGTTTCCTCGTCGCGAGGCCCGAACGAGCAGCCGTCGTCCCGCTGGCTGCTCTCCGAAACCACAAACGCGACTCTCCGCAGAGACTGTCACCGGGGCGGGAAGGGGGCGTGGACTACAGCCGAGCCGCTGCGCTCTCTGTCGCCGCCGCCGCCGCCGCCGCCGCCGCCGCCGCCGCCGCCGCGTCGCGGTCCACGCGCCCCGGCCCCGCCCACCCGGGTCCGTCCAGAATGCGCTCCCGAGTGCATCGCCCTTCGACTTCCCTGGAAACGGCGGCCCGCGTTCTCCGCGTTCCGTTGCCCGCGTCCGACGCCGAGCGCCGCGGCCCGGGTGCGGGATGGAGGCCAAGGCGGCGTCCGCGCCGTCTCGCGTCGGCGGCGCGTGCCCTGTGACGGCCGAGGAGACCGAAAAGTGGATGGAGGAAGCCATGCAGATGGTGAGGAGTCCAGGAGGTGGATGCCGGGGGTGGGAGCTTTCTTCAAGCCCTCTTCCCGACCCGAGCATTTGAGCAAACGCCCTGGCTGTGCTTTCTTTCTCGCCACCAAGATCCCCGTGGCGGTCACGTTTTCTGGGGGAAACAGCTGGCTTTGCTGTCGTGGCATCTTCTTTAGCCCATCCTCACAGTGCTGCAGGGGGGGAACGGAGGAAGTACAGAAATCCTTTCTTTTCATCGGTGGCTTGCCTGAGCCAAACAGCCCTGCCCTCCTGACCCTCTCTAGTAGGAGGAAAGACACCGAGGAGATGTGTCTGATAGTTCACGATAAAACAGTCAGATCCTACCATTCATTCACCTGTCCTACTGCCCTGTCTTTTGTTTGTTTGTTTGTTCGTTTTAAAGATTATTTATTCTTGAGAGACACAGGGAGAGGGGCAGAGACACAGGCAGAGGGAGAAGCAGGCTCCCTGCGGGGAACCTGATGCGGGACTCGATCCCAGGACCCCGGGATCACGCCCTGGGCCAAAAGCAGACGCTCAACCACTGAGCCACCCAGGGGCCCCTACCCTCTGTCCTTCTAACGTCCTTCCTTCAGGATTGCCGATTAAGAAGGGCTCTGATCAGATTTGTGTATGATCCAAGCTTTACCCATACTTACGTGTGCCTGTGAGCTCTTTCATAGGGATAAGAGCGTGTTTGGCATATACAAGTGTAGGTACACAAATACATGCACCCACTCACATATACGTATGTAAAATGCCCTTCAGTTGTACATTTCTCTAAAGCTGCTGTAAAATGAATCTTTTTTTTCATACAGCATATTGATTATATTCTTCCAATCCCCCGTGGCTTCCATCCTCCTATAGTTAATTAATTCTGTAATTGTGTATTCATTCACCCCACTGATGTTTGTTGAGTACACTATGTTTGGCATTGGGAATTCAGCACTGAACTGATTTTGGTGTGTTCTTTTCGGTTCTCTTTTCATACTGTTTTCCCTGCATTCATTCACTATTATAGGTGAGTATTTTTCTCTAAGCCATGAGACATTACAGCATATATCATTTTGTTTCTGTTACTTACATAATGTCCTTTTAAACTTTTTTGTTTTTAAGATTTTATTTATTTATTCATGAGAGACACAGAGAGAGAGGCAGAGACACAGGCAGAGGGAGAAGCAGGCTCCATGCAGGGAGCCTGACGCTGGACTCAATCCCAGGACCCCGGGATCACGACCTGAGCCAAAGGCAGACACTCAACCACTGAGCCACCCAGGTGCCCCAGTGTCCTTTTAAACTTGTTTCTCATACTTTTTTGAAAGTGACTCACAGTAAAAAAAAAAAAAAAAAAAAAAAAAGTATTTTGTTTTACAACCCAGTAAATATGTACATAGTTATAACTGAAAAGTTTCACAGAACAGTACTTCACCTTCCTATGTGCAGTTTTCCTGGTATTTGTTTTTTTCTTGGATGGAGGAGGAGAGTACTATGTATTTAGGATAAATATTCCACACCCATGATCCTCTCCAGTCAGAAGTTCTTTGAAACGATGCTGTTGGCCTTGATCAGTCAGAGAATGGAATCTCTGACTCACCCATCCCGCGAATGGCCCCACAGGTAGCGGGAACTGGCCGTTGAACCTGCCGGTCATCTTGTCATCCTCGGTCCTGTCGATCTGGGTGGACACATGAGCCTTGGTGCGGGTGATGCGGTTGCTGGCAGAGCATTTCTGTGGCAGGTGCAGGTCCCCAAATCGCTGGCGTGGTTCTGCAGGTCCAGGATGCGCCTGCCGCCACCATGATGAGCTCAGAAAACTCTTGTGTCAATTTTTGAAAAAAAGAAAAGTCTAACCCTGGCCCCACTAACTTGATTTTATCACCCGTTCTTTGAGCTTACTTCATAATTTATTTCTTCCATTAAACTAACAAGATACATAGCCTTCTGATACTTTAATTACCATTCACATATATTTAAAAATTAATTTGTAACTTATAATATGGATTTGTTTGTCCTGAACTTCTTTTATGTTACTAAATCCTCTAAGTTGGAGAGAAGGAGTTTTCACGTGATAATCAAAATCTCACTCTCCTTTCCTCAGACCATTTCAATAATATCCTATGTTGCACAGCTTCTTACACAGAGCTGTTGCGCAGCTCTTAAATAGTGAGGAGGATAATATATGCAAAGGCTAAAATATCTTAGAGTGAGCTGCATTGGTATCCTTCCATGGGTGAGAGATCCAAAGGGCAGATGGATTCAGGGAAGTCAGATGCTGAATGCTGAATGCTGGGAAGTCAGAATGTATGGGCTCTTCTGTTTATTTTCATTTGCTTCAGGAGCTCTCCTCAATGTGTTCATGTGTGGAGCCTACATAGATGAAATTTTCAGAGATGCTACTGCAGAGGACTTACTTAATAGTGGTTTTGAAAACAGCTAACCTGAATCAGTTATTGGGCTTTCCCATTCATGTAGCAGAGCTGTGATTTTTTTTTCCATGTTTTCATATTTTGGGTCTTTATTTTCCTTTCAGTGTCTTTTGATCATAGTATATTGGAACATTTCCTCCGCCTATCTCTGCACTTATTCTCTAGACTTCTAGACTAACCACGTAAGTCCTTTTACTACCTTTTGCTGTGTCCTTGGGAAGTCACTACCCCTTCTGTTTCCCTTCATACTCTTTAAAATGAGATGATTGAACTCCACATACTTTCTCAGATCTCTCTGGCCTTGATATTTTCGTCTCTTAATTGGATTATAAACACCTGGGGGATGTGATTACCTAGTGTACCTACTCCTGCGTAGGGTCAAGGAGGCCCTTACTTAGCACTTGTGTTTTGATTTTGGCCTATACATGTTCTTTCAGGTCTTGAAGGGGGAAAAGTGCTTGTCATAAATCTTAGCTTTGTTCATTCATTCCCTCTCCACTACAGAAACTTCAAATCTTGAACTACTTTGAAGATTGTTGAAGTAATTCAAGGTATACTCTGTAGTTCTGAGAAGAGTTTAAGATTAGAGAGGAGGCATGGCTAGTGCCAAATCTGTTAACCTCTGAGGAATTTGAAAGTGAAATATGCATTATACATGTAGTAGGGCAGATACTAGCATTATCATTGCTTTTGTGCAGCGTAGACATATCTAAATGGCCAATATGAGTAAGTAGAATGTCTGGCTCTGATTGGACCAGGCAGGTGAACACAGCCAAGTCATATAATTTCTGGGTCTTACTGTCTTCATGTTTGATATAAAGGGGTTGCGCTAGAAAATTTCCATCCTAATCTCTGATTTTAATCTACAGATGTAAGCCTGAATTATAAAAGAAAGGAAAACAGTTTTTGAGAAAGGTTAAAATCTATTTTTTTTGAATCATCTAAAGTTGGTCTGTGCAAAAATCAATACAACCCTAAGTCTTATAGGTATAACATTTACGGAAGGCAACCTGACATAATATAATTAACAGCCTCAAAAAAAAATGTTCATATCAATTGACATAGTAATATAATTCTGTGGCATTTATCTTAAGGAAATAGTTTAGAAAGATAAAAGCAATCATTGTCATTTCAGTGTTACATGTAACAGAAAACTGGGAAGCAGTTCAAACTTCTGATAAAGGGAAATGGTTAAATTATGGTACATTCCTGTGTTGAATAATGTACTGTATCAAAATGATTATGGATACTATGTATAAACATGACATTATCACAGCTATCACACTCAACATTAAGCAAGCAGAATACAAATTGTTTTATACTGTACATGTACAAGCAAACAATACAGATTATTTTATAGTATACATGTAGATTTAGAGGTTAGACAGGCATATGTTCAAACTATAGAATGCCTACTGGCAACTAGCTAACCTTGATAGGCTCTTAACCTTTTAGCCACAGAGGCCTCTTCTATAAAATGAGTATGTAGTATCTATTTAACAGGGTTGTATAGATTAAAAGAGATAATGTTTATAAAGCCCCTGACAAATTATGCTCAATAAATAAAAGCTGTTTTTTTAAAACTTTTTTAAAAAATCAAATAAAGACTAGAGAACACAAATAATTAGTTAACATGGTAAAGATATTTTTTTTTTAAGGTATGGGTCATTTTAAAGAAATTTTTCACTACACTTTTGTAGTAAATACCTAATGAAAGAGATAGTGTAAGAAGAATAAAACCAGAAAGGAACCAGTGGTAAATAAATATTAGTGGAATGTAGATGGGCTCTTTATACCATCAAAGGCAGAAAACAGAGGAGAAAAACAGGTGGGTTTTAATTACATAAATATTAAAAACTTCTGCATGCTAAAAGGGCAAGGTACAAAGTAACAAAGCAAATTCGTAAAGAAATGATCGGACTTGACCAAAGAGTTGGTGGGAGAGTTGGAAAGTATGGGATGGGATGGATTGAAAATTATGTTTATTATTTAATTAGTTTAATTAACTCTATTTTGAACTTGACAGCAAAGCAAACATGTATTTTATTGAACAGCATTTCACCTAAACCCATTTTTGTGGGGTTTTGGGGTTGTTCTCACCACCTCCTCCCTAACCCATGTTTCCCAACTGCTCACCCACTCATCCTCCACATGGTGGGCTGGGCTATTCTTCATTAATAACCTGATTTGCCCTTTTAAATACTCTCCTCATTCATGGTTTCTCTCTCGTTTGGACAGCAGTCGAAGGCTTTTCACAAAAAACAAGTTAATCTATGTAAGAAGGAAGATAATACTGGGAGTTGGGACAAGGAGTAAAGGAGATAAGTTTGCTGGAAGGAAAAAGAAAATCCAAAGGAAAGAATGAAATGCACACGCCCAGTTACCTGGGGGCCTGGGTGGAGTGGGAGGCTGCCAGGCTTTCTTCCAGGTGACTAAGTCAGGACTTGGAACCCCACTGGGCTTCATGGGTTCTCCTTGTCCTCTGCTACTTCTTCTCAACTTAGCCTTAAATTCTCTTCTATGTACTTGAGGTAGCAACACAGCCACACATAAAATTCTTCAGGAGATAGTTTTACAGAAAATCTTTGTCACATGCACCCCTCATTTGTTCTTCGCTTGCAGTTTTTTATCCTTAAACTTTCTAGATTTCAGTTTCTCAAGTTTCCCTTTTTGTCCCTTACTAGACCTATTTTGAACCCAAAAAGTTACAAAACAGCTGATCAGTGGTGACTAGAGTAGAAATTTGAGGCAGAGTGGCAGGGAAGCTAGTACCTCATAGGTGTCCATAAATATTTGTTGAAGAAATGAATGCCTGGAGCAGATTACCTGGATTCTGTCCCTGGCCTCTCACATGAGCAAATTCCCTAATTTCCCCATGTCTCCCTTTGCTCATCTGTAAGATGGGGAAGCTCACCGAATCTATCTCATAGCATTGTAAACAAAATGCATTAATACTTATAAAATGCTTAAAATAGTCCTGGGTCAAAGTAAGTTTTTCAGGAAGGTGTCAGCTCTTATGATTTGCAAGCTTAGAATCAGAACAGTTGTATGTAGACATAACAGTCTAACAGTCTGTAATAGTTAGAAGCTAGAAATCTAACCTGTAGATAGGTCACTGTTCAAGCCACTGGTTTTCATTTCCGCCATACCCCCCAAAATTGCATGTGTGTCACTGATCCTTTTTTCTTGGCCTGTTTTCCTTTTGGGATCTTCTGAAACAGCACACTCTTGATTTTCCTTCTACTTTATTAAGCATTTCTTCTTCATCTCCATTGAGTGTCTCTCTCCATTGCAAGACACTTCTTGTTTACTCAACCTTTATTACTTTTTAAACTTTTCCTTTTGAAATAATTATAGATTCACAGAAGTTGCAAAGAAAGTATATAGGGAAGGCTCATGTACCCTTTACCCAGCTTCCCTCTGTGGTAACTAATCTTACGTAACTAGTACAATAATCAAAACCAGGAAAATGACGTCGATGCAATCTGTAGGGCTTACTCAGATTTAATCAGCTTTGTATGCACATGTGTGCATAGTTCTATGCAATTTTATCACGTTTGGTTTTGTTTAACCACCACTAGAACTGCTCAATCACCACAAGGCCACCATTCCCTCCTAAGCCCTTAAACCCTGGCCAGCATTAATCTGTTCTTTGTATCTGTAATTTTGCATTCAGGAATGTTATATATGTGCATATGAAACCTTTTGGGGGTTGGTTTTTTTCATTGAGCACGATTTCCTTGAAGTCCATCCAAGTGTTAAGTGAATCAGTGGGTTACTCCTTTTGTTGCTGTGTGGTATTCTATGGGATGGACATACCACAGTTTAACTATTCATCATTTGAAGGACATTTAGATCATTTCCAGTTTTTGCCTATTACGAATAAAACTCCTATGAATATTTGTGTCTGTATCTGAATTTATGTATTGTGTGAACCTAAGTTTTTAGTTCCTTGGGAGAATGCCTGAGAGTGCAATAGATGGGTCATATGTTAACTGTATATTTTGCTTTTTAAGAAACTGCCAAGCTAGTTTCCAGAGTGGCTGTACTATTTTACAGCTCTACCAGCAGTGTATAAGTGATCCTGTTTTTTCCTCAGTCTCACCAGCATTTGGTGTTTTTACTTTTTATTTTAGCCATTCTGATAGGTGTGTAGTGATAACTCATTGTGGTTATAATTTGCATTTCCTTAATGGCTAATGGTATGAATATATTTTCACGTACTTATTTGCCATCTGTAGGCCCTCTGGTGAAGTATTTCATAATATCTTTTTGCCCATTTTCTATTCGGATTGTGTTTTGTTTTTGTTTTTACGGTTGAACTTTTAGAGTTCTTTATATAGTCTTGATAGTAAACCTTTGTTGGATATGTGGTTTGCAAATATTTTCTTCCAGTTTTAGCTTGTTTTTTTCTTCTTCTTAACAGAGTGTATTCATTTCCTATGGCTTCTGTAACAAATTACTACAAACTTGATGGCTTAAAACAAAAGTTTATTCTCTTACAGCTTTGGATGCCAGGTGTTTGAAATTCATTTCATTGGGCCAAACCCAATGTGTCAGCAGAGTTGCGTGCCCTCTGAAGGTTCTAGAGGAGAATGTTTCCTCACCTTTTCCAGCTTCTGGAGCAATGTTCTTGGCTTCACTCAAAGCCCCTCCCTCTATCTTCAAAGCCAAAAGTGTAACGTCTTCAAATCTCTCTCTTTTCCTCTCTCTTATTAGGACACTTGTGATTGCATTTAGGGTCACCTGAGTAATCCAGGATAATTTCCTATCTCAGGATCTTCAACAAATATTTGTTGGGATGAGTAAATGCTCTCTCTCATGTGTACTTGGAGTTCTGTGTATTCCAAATCTTACTTTAAATAGTGTTCTTTGTATGCTGATTCCCTTAACTCATGGATACTTAGCATCGCAGTCCTTACTGCCAGCCCTCCTCCTGGCTTTCCTTTCTCTAGTACCCAGTGATGCATTTGTATATTTATTTGCATATATTCACTAAACCTTGGAACTCTTCATATTTCTGAACTTTGCATAAACTGGGCATGCTTTAACCATTGTTACAGAACTGGACAGCCTGTGGGTGGTTCATGACTCAGTTTGGAAGAATAGAGTGTTACTGCTTCAGATACCGTCTCCTTAGATCTGTGCAGGGCCTAGCTATGTCCCACTACCCTGGAGGAGGAAAGGGAGATACAGAGAAAGGAGAAGGAAGGGGCTTTTCCTTTCACCTTTATTGGCCCAAGGACAAATTGTCAGTTGAACATGGTTGCAGGGGCAAGGAACCCATGTTAGAATGATAATAGGAAGTTATTGCTACTGTAAATAAAGTATAGCTGGGAATAGGATCTAGTACAGGAGGAAGAACATGCTGTTTTAAGCAGTGTCTTCAACTTCGCACTGTATATGCCTTATGCTGTGTGTGAATACCTACACTTACTTGGTAATCTGGTCTTCCAGAGTATCTTCAAGCCTCTCAAAATGAGAAATGCTATGCTTTTCTAGAAACAGCCATACTTGGATTTTCTTGACTGTAGTGAGATGGAAATGATTATACACTAGTTCAAGAGTTGTGCTCTTCCTCTGTTCTCTCTCAGCAACAGGATCAGGGAATATGCAGATGTAACCTCCTTGCTTTCTGCTCTTTCCCCAAAGAAGTATTTTTTAGCTGTCTTGGCCCTCGGCTTCTCTGGTTCAGTCAGCGACAGAGCTAGAAGAAAAATGGACAGCCTGTGGTGGGGGAAACTACCAATATAAGCATTGGTTTACTGTTTCCGAGATGATGGTGGTGGAAATGCTCTTAAGCTTATTTTCCTAATTTATATTTTTTAATTGAAATGTACTTTACATACAATGAAATTCACAGGTCTTAAATGTTGTCCATTCAGTTTTGACTGATGCAAACATCTGTGTAATTGACACCCTCTGCAAGATAGAGGTTTGACCGCCCTGGAAAAAAGTTCCTTGTGTCCCTTTCCAGTCAGTATACACATGCCCATCCATGAAAAAATTGCTATCATTGTGTTTACTTTTGTCTGTTCTAGTATTACACCTGAAGAGACATACAGTGTGTATGCTTTTTTATGTTTGACTTCTTTTACTCAGCATGTCTGAGATTCACCCATGTTGTTAGGTGTATCTCTAGCTTGTTCCTTTCATGCTGAGTCCACCATGTGACTATGCCACAGTTTGTTTATCTGTTCTCTTGTTGATGGACACCTGTGCTGTTCCCAGATTTGGGCTATTATGAGTCAAGCTATTATGAACATTCTATTTTAGTATATATGCTACTGAAGCAAGCACCGTTATGAACATTCTTGTACAGGGTTTTGTGTGTGTATATCTGTATGGACATATATTCCCTTCTCTTAAATAACTACTTAGAAGTAGAATTTGTTCCTAGGCTATATGTATATTTACCTTTTAAATAAATTTCCAAAGTGTTCTCCAAAGTGATTATGCCATTTTCACATAGAGTGCACCAAAGCTTTTCTTGTGTCAAAGCAGGAATAGCATAGAGAGACATCCAGTCTGGTTACCTTTTTGCTATTGGAACTCTTAGAAGGTATCTTCTTAATATTCAAAAAATTAAGCAAGTAGAATTTCAACAAGGGAAGGACTTCAATAAAGTATTTATACATGTTATCTATTTTCCTTTGCAAACATATATATGATCTCTGAAAAGTTGCACAGACCCTGCCACTGCAAGAATAAGAGTCAGTTTTATTCTAACAGCCTTTTGCTCACTTCTGCTTGCAATGAGAAGAAGAAATCAGGGGCTCAGAACCTATGAAAGTTTTTTTTTTTTTTCCAAGTCTCCCTTAATATGGATATAACAGAGAAAAAAGGCACTAAATATTGAACTATATTTAGGGGGAGGGAGAGCTCAGCTGTGTTTCTTTGTTCTAGTGTTTATACATGTGTACTTATGCTATGTCTGTTTCTTTCCCGTAATCTTTCTAAGTATTGAACGTTACATCTTAAATTTTCCACTTTGTCTTTTAGGCCAAGGAAGCCCTAGAGAATATTGAAGTTCCTGTTGGCTGCCTTATGGTCTACAACAACGAAGTTGTGGGGAAGGGACGAAACGAAGTTAATCAAACCAAAAATGTATGTCATTTGAATAGTCTAATTGCAAACATACAGCAGTGAAGGTAGGAGTGCGCTGAACTTCATCACAGTAGCAAGAAGATGGGTCTGTGTCAAGACCCATAGGTACCGATGAAAGGGTAGTCTCCCTTTAACATTTCTTTTTTTGAATGCCTTCATTTCTAGTTATAAAGTGATCCATGTTTTTTAAAATTTGGAAAATTCAGAAAAATTTAATGAAGCAATAAAATCTTTGGGGTAATTTTCTATTTTATGGAGTTCTACTTTAGCACTTGAGTGAAATTCAAGAAGGGATATTAGGACATTAGAGTGTCAGTACTGAAGAAATGAATCTAATCTCCATCCTTAGCAAATCTAATACGAAAATTCCACTTTACAAAACACGTCAACTTAACTCATCACATTCTTTACTATCTTTACATATTGTTTTCCTCCTGGTAGATTAAAAAATCATCTTAGTTTATATATTTGGAGGTATTAAAGGATTGTATAAAGGAAACTGTTGGTATATTATATATAATTCAATGGAATAGTCTCTACCATCTGCTGTCTCTGTACCTATATGTGGTATTACACTTTATTATTTTTTCTTTTTTTAAAAAAGATTTTATTTACTTATTGAGTGAAAGAGTGACTGAAAGAGCACAAGTAGGAGAAGCAGCATAGGGAGAGGGAGAGCAGGAAGCCTGATGTGGGGCTCTATCCCAGGATTCAGGGATTATGACCTGAGATGAAGGCAGATGCTTAACCCCCTGAGCCACCCAGGCACCCCATCATTCCATACACTATTATTTTTTATTTTATTTTTTTTATTTAACAACTTTTTTTTAGAGAGAGAGAGAAAGAAAGTGTACATGTGTGCACAAGTGTGGCAGGGAGAGGCAGAAGGAGAAGGAGAGAGGAAATCTTAAGGAGGCTCCACGCTCAGTGTGAAGCCTGATTCAAGGCTCGAGTTTATGACCCTGGGATCATGACTTGAGCTGAAATCAAGAGTTGGACATATAACTGACTGAATCACCCAGGCGCCCTGGTATTATACTCTAATAGGTTGTGTGCCTTTATATTACTGTGGTTAGGTTGAGAAGTTCATGAATTAAGGCAGTATTTCTTGGTATTCCAGCAGTGTGTCACAGTAAGTATAAATGAAGTATGCAATTTTAGGATTATCAGAAATACTAGGTGGGCTCACAGCTTCTAACCATAAGGGCACTCATATAGACTTTGATCTTATTTGATCTTGGGAACCAGAGAACAAGTGTTGGTAATAGTGCTATGGGGAATTTAATGTTTATCTAGCACATCTATCAAAAAGAAAACACATGCAAAGTAGGAACCTGGATTCACAAAGCAATTATTATGTGGTTATCAAAATACTTGTGAGATAAGTAATAAACATAATGTAGCAATCGTGAATATACAGATACTTGTCTTGGTGTAAAATTCTGCATTTTAAGTAATTGCCCTGTCTCCATATTTGTATTTTGTGATTTGGTATGATATCTTTAATATCAGAACTTTGAATGCCCTAATGTCATCCATCTAACCCCCCAAATGACCTGGGTTTCTTCTGTATCTTGAAATTAACCTGCATTTATTTTGGTTTATGTGTCCTATAGAAAATTACTCTACAAAAGTCTTCTATAGAAAGACTCTTGACCCCAAATAAGGAAACCTGAGTCCTACTTTTGGCTCTGATACTACCACCACTCTTATCACTACCAATCACCTCTCCCAGCTGTGTGTTTTTAACATGTTCTAAGTTTGCTTATAGTTATTCATTATTAAAAGAGAAGTTGAGGGGCACCAGGGTAGCTCAGTTGGTTAAGTAGCCGACTTTTTATTTCAGCTCAGGTCAAGATTTCAGAATCCTTGGATCAAGCCCTATTGTGGCTCCCTGCTTAGTGGGGAGTCTGCTCCTTCTCTGCCCCTCCTCCAGCTTGCACGCTCGCTCTCTCTCTTTCAAATAAATACATCTTTTTTAAAAAACCCAAAAAACACTTATTTGTAAGACACCACATCACTCTGGATTTTCTTAAAAAAAAAAAAGAAAAAAAAAGAGGTTGATTGCAGTGATTCAGTTCAAAAGTTACATATTGAGAATCCTAGGGAGATTTGGTTCAGTAATTCTGAATCTGATTTTTAAAAAGTACCTGAGTTGGGGAAACTTTTTTGTTTTTAAGTTCCTCAGTTCTAGTATGCAGGTAGGTTTGGGAACCTGTTCTCTAAAGTGCCTTACAGCTCTGAGTTTGTAATTCTGTCCCTGCATTGCTTCCATCTGCCTGTAGCTTCAATGGCACCTTGGCCACTGTGCCAGCATTTCTCACACCCTATTCTGTGTCACAGGTAATGAGAACCTTTTTATTTGCCCCAACCAGATTTTATACTTGTTGAGGACAGACTTTTTAAATCTCACATAGGATATAGCACAGTGGCTTATACATAGTTAGCAATCAGAATAAGCTTTTGATAAATGTTATTATCCAAATGTTATTAATAATTATTGCATACAGAGCACATATATAGCACACAGCATCTGCTTCGTATAATTCAGTGTTTTATGAGGTAGAGATGCCAGTGTACCCTGTATTACAGATAGAGGAACCACAGAGAAGTTATGTAACTTGCCCAAGGCCACATAATTAGTGATGTCACAGACAGGATTCAAATTTAGCTATGGTTATTTCCAAATGCTATGTAATTTCTCTGTATTCTACGCCACCCATGAGGTATCTGAGACTGATACCAAATCTTTGCTTTTCTCTAGAGTCTGCCAGAATATAAAATCTCATCCCAAAGAAAATGTAAGTGATGACATTCCACTAATTAAATACAGATTTGTGTAGAGTGAAGGATAGCTTTGAAAACATTGACAATGGAGCACATGCTTAAAGACTTCACGCTTCCCCTAGAATATTCACAAACTCTAGACCATCCCCCCCACCCAGACTTATATTTTCTATGGCATTTTAATTGAAAGAGCATCCCTTTAGGTTCTGAGATACTTAACTAAAAATATGGCATAATTCTCATGACATCTCCTATAAGGTGTGTCTTTTCTTCATGAGGTTATGGGAATAGAACTGGGAAATACATTGCCAAGTGCTAAGAGTGTCCCAAAACTTTATTCATTAAAACGCCAGAAACATCAGGCCCATTTTGTTGTATTTATATTTGAGTGTTTGTAAAATGCAGTTACATGTTGATGCCAGTGCTTCTTTTTTCAGGCTACTCGACATGCAGAAATGGTGGCCATCGATCAGGCCTTAGATTGGTGTCATCAAAGTGGCAAGAGTCCTTCTGAAGTATTTGAACACACTGTGCTGTATGTCACCGTGGAACCGTGTATTATGTGTGCAGCTGCTCTCCGCCTGATGAGTATCCTTTGACTTTGTAAGTTAATGTCTTGTGCCTCTCCTATAAACTTAAAAATGGCCAGACACATAAGCTGTTTTCTAATATGTGAAAACAGATCTGTGAAACAAGTTATAATATATTGTACCCCTTGGCCAAAATTTTTAGGAAAGATTTTTGAATAATAAAATTACTTCATTTTATATCAATAGATATAAAACTATTAGCCAAATAAACTAGAGAAAGAAAAACTAAGAGCTAACTACTTATGTAAGGATAAGTCATAAATTAAGGTAGATGATAAAACTGTGCAAAGAATAGGTCTGAAGAATATGCAACTTCGGATAATAGATTATTGGTGCCTTTGGATATAGATTATAGGTGATTTAAGAATTTTTCTTTCTCTGCTTATATGTTTTTGTTTATTTTTGCCATGAATACCTATTACAATGTGTGAAAAATTTTAAGTCAAAAGTAAATATAAGGTAAAAAACAAGTCACTTATAATGGAAATTGAGAAAGTTACAGCTCTTTGAAGTGTCTTTCATAGAATGACACACATATTGAGTGTTAGCAAGTTTGTCTCCAAAATCTTTAAAAAATTATTTGC
Organism: Nyctereutes procyonoides; assembly: GCF_905146905.1. Lineage (NCBI taxonomy): Eukaryota > Metazoa > Chordata > Mammalia > Carnivora > Canidae > Nyctereutes > Nyctereutes procyonoides. The sequence continues at coordinate 1,157,634 of NW_026575146.1, read as the reverse complement.
TAGTTCAAAGATTCAATTTCATACTTGTGCATTGTTATGTACTTATTTTGCTATGTATGTGTGAAAAATTTTATCACTTTAAAAGTAACACAGGGTTTTGAGTATAAATGTGTACAATCTCTACTGTGTAAAGAGGGGAGTTCTGGTCAACTTAGAACTCTCTCCCTATCCTACCTTACAAAGTGGTTCAGCTTTGATCTGTTTTATATTGGGGCACAGGTTGTATTTTATTTGGGGAAAGATGAAGGGACAATCCTATTTTTGAAAGGTGAAAATCCCTGGATTAAATTCCTACTTCCTTTCTGGCTCCAATTCTCTAATGACTCAAAGAAAGTGAGTTAGGAAAGACAAGTGAGAACACCAAACTGTGAACATTTAGCAACTATGTAGTCAGTTTTCATTATTTGCAATTGGAAGATGTTAATCTCTGAATCCTTTAAACCTCTTCCTTTGTGTAGATGGATTGTATGATTTTTAAGACTGAGCCTAAGTATAACTGTTTTTAAAAGTAGCCAGAGCCTTTCTGTCCAGGATGGCCTGGTTTTGTCACTGTATGCACTTGAGCTGCACATTTCTCTTCAGGACCTTAATTCTTTCTCATAAATCCCACTGGTTGTATATGGCTGTCAGAACGAACGATTTGGCGGTTGTGGCTCTGTTCTAAATATTGCCTCTGCTGATTTACCAAATACCGGGAGACCATTTCAGGTAATATGATCTGCTTATGCTTTTTCTTCCTAATTGGTTGGATCTCTTTATCGGCTTGGGAATACTTCACATGTGGTCAGGATACCAAAAGGCTGTGCTAGAACCAGGCCAACTCTGGGACCTCTGGTCAAGTTCATTTTTGCCTCAATAGAAGAAGACAGCTAATCACTTCCAGGTGAGTGCTTGGCTCTTTTAATTAGCAGAATCTCTCCAGAAGAAGAGTCTGTGGCCTTCCCAAGTGTCTTCTGACAGTCTTCACCAATGCCTTCAGGTATGTTTGGTGATGCTGTCACTTTGGCATTTTCACTCAGTTGATTGTCCCCACCTCCATGCTGTACCACATTTGTGTGAAGCTTGGCCTCTCAGTGACAGTAGATGCTATTTACAGTGCACACACAATATTTTTACACAAAGCCAGTCATTTTGCTTTATTGCTATGTACTATATTTTTAAACATTTTTTTTAAAAAAGATTTTATTTGTATTTATGAGAGTGACACAAAGAGAGAGAGAGCCTAGGGGAAGGAGCAGAGGGAGAGGGACAAGCAGACTCTGCTGAGCACTGAGCTGGATGTAGGGCTTGAACTCAGAACTCTGAGATCATGACCTGAGCCCAAACCAAGAGCCATACGCTTAACCAACTGAGCCACACAGACATCATTGTTGCTGTGTACTACTTTTGGTGTCTAGCATTATCCCCCCCCCCCCGCCTTTTCAATATTGAAATTTCCCCCAGATCCAAGAATCCATATTACTTTCATCTTCTCTTAAAAATTCTACTTTGCTTTTAATCTTGCCACCTGTCCCCAAGTTTTTGTGTTTAAGGCTATGAGCATTAGGAAATGATATTTCAGAGTTTGGCCTATAGACACATAGCATCTTTCACAAACTAGTTTGATTGTTTTTTCTAAGGTTAATCCTAAAATATTATGTTTTAACAAGAAAAGGATTTAACAAATGCTGGACATGGTGGGCAGTTAACTTCAAAGATCTCAGCAGTTCTTAGGAGAATACTGAGTACCTATGAAGGGCTAAATTTGGCTGAATTCCACTGAGAATAAGTTTTGGAAAACATTCTATTTTGAGTTTTCCCAGCCGAACATTCTTTCCTAACAAATTCTGTACATCTGAGAATAGATGACTTTTAACATCACATCAAACAAATTGTAATAGGACAACGGAGAGTAAACAATATGATCGGCTTGACCATTAAGAAAATCTGCAAAGTGGGATCCCTGGGTGGCGCAGCGGTTTGGCGCCTGCCTTTGGCCCAGGGTGCGATCCTGGAGACCCGGGATTGGATCCCACGTCGGGCTCCCGGTGCATGGAGCCTGCTTTTCCCTCTGCCTGTGTCTCTGCCTCTCTCTCTCTCTCTCTCTCTCTCTCTCTCTGTGTGTGACTATTATAAATAAATAAAAATTAAAAAAAAAAGAAAATCTGCAAAGTGATTTGATTTTTCTAATCACTTATATCAGTACTTCAAAATTTGCTTAGTTAGCTCTTTCTTTACAAGCGAAATTACTGACTCTGTACTTCATTTATGAAAAAGAGCTAAAGAATTTCTCAAAGCTTCTGGGCAGAACAAAGATGAACCCTTGGATATCAGACATGGGTAGAAAATTTCTCTACAACACAGTGACATTGGTTGCATAAACTGTCCTCTGTTACACATCTCTGCACAGAGTTGATCTGGCTGAACCAAAGAATAAGTTTGTTTGTAGTGTATGTACCTGGCCTAATTGGCTTCAGTGAAACGATGACCATTGTTTGAAGACCAATCTCCAGGTTTGATGCCAAATTATGTTTTGTTTTTGTTTTTAATGTTTCGAGAGTCTAAAGAAAACATTGATACCTTAGGTTTCTGGAGCCTATGTTTTCTTCCTTTATTTGGTTGGGTTGGGCAGGGGGTTTTGTGTGAGGTGTTTTTGTGTTTTTTTCTTTTTTAGTTTTGTTTTTCACATACCCTTGTGTGGAGGGCTGACTTTCAATAGATTGCAGGGAGAGAGCTGCTCTGCTACATGGGAAACCCTGACCCAGAAGCAGGTTCCCCATGAACACTCACTGGTGATGGGTGAGGTGGGTAGGCCCATTCCGGTCTTGCTGTTTCCCAGGAGGAGTGGCTCACCACACCAGACTGTGTTGAACAGGACTGTGTAGAGCAGGGTGTGAGGGCACATGGGCAGCCTCGGGCTGGGACAGCAGGGGGACAAGTTCTCTGAGGCCAATGAGGCTCTATGTCACTACCCAGTCTTCTGCTTGGGTGGGCTTCTGACTTAGCGTGTTCAGTCATAATCCCACAGGTGGTAGCTTGGCCCCATTGGCTCCTTAGCCAAGCACATATACCAAATGTATTTTTTTAAGAGCGTTCTCACATGATTCCACTGAGCAGCCAAGGTGGAGGATCATAGCTCTAACTTCATAGGTGAGGAGGTGCTTTGTGCTCCTTATGTTTATGAGAGCATAAGGAGAGGTGGGAGATCTGAGGAGCATGAGAAGGAGGCCTGAGAATAAGGGGATTGACCCACCATGGTTAGAATGATCGGAGAAGGTTGGGAGAACTGAAAAGCTAAGGAGGAGAGAGTTCTAAAAAGAAGTGAGAATGGTCAGTAGTCTCCACACTGCAAAGAGTTGTGGAGGTTGGAAAGCAAACCAGTGTTTTGGTCAATAGGGGCCCTTGGGATATCTGTCATCACAAGACAGTAAGGATGAGGTTGAGGAGGAAATGAAAGCCACACAAGCCTACAGCCAGGAGTCTGGAATGTTCTCAGGGACCAGCAGCGTCAGCAGCTTGCCTGAGAGGCAGGGTGGAAGGAAGGTTATTGGGTTGTTTTTTTTTTTTTGCCCAGCCTTACTGAGATAAAATTGACAGTTAATGTCGTGTAAGTTTAAAGTGTACAATGTGATGATTTGATAGATACATAGATTGTGAAATGTTTACCACAATAAAGTTAGTTAGCACACCATTCACCTCACGTAATTACCATTTTGTCGTTATGGTGAGAACGCTTAAGCTCTACTCTCTTAACAGTTTTCTTTTTCTTTTTTTTTTTAAAGATTTTATTTATTTATTCATGAGAGACACAGAGAGAAAGAGAGCCAGAGACACAAAGCACAGGAAGAAGCAGGCTCCCTTCACGGAGCCTGACGTGGGACTCGATCCAGGGTCTCCAGGATCACGCCCTGGGCTGAAGGCAGCACTAAACCGCTAAGCCACACGGCCTGCCTTCTTAACAATTTTCAAGTACACAATACAGTATTGTTAACTATAGTCACCATGCTGTACCTTAGATCCTTAGAACCTTATAACTGAAAGTTTGTATCCTTGGATCAGTGTCTCTTCATTCCCACCAACCCCCTGCCCCTCTGCCCCTGATAACTACGATTCTACTCTGCTTCTATAAAGAAATGTTTTATGTTTATATAAATATATAAATTATGTATATATATATGTGTGTGTGTATATATATATTTTTTTCATTATATGCAATAGAATATTCAGCCATAAAAAACAAGGAAATTCTGCCAACTGGGGACAACGTGGATAGACCTTGAGGGCATTATGCCAAGGAAAGACAAATACTGTATCATCTCACTTATATGTACAATCATTTTTTTTATTTTTTTTATTTTTTTTATATGTACAATCTAAAAACATGAAACTCAGAAAGTTTATTTCTTTGAATGGGAGAGATTTACGCAGGCTTTATAATAGGCCCAGTTAAGAGATGATGGAAGGCACAAGAGAAAGAGAGGTTCATTCTGAGCAACAGACCACTCTAAGCAATGACCACACTGGGCAGACCCTTGTGCTGGCACTCATTGGCTGCTTCCTCTCCTGTGGTGGCTTCCAGATGTGCCTCCTTGGCATCTCTGTTCATTTTATCATTTCATGCACCTTAGAAGGATGCAGTGCATCAAGTCTGTGACATGCTTTCAAAGCCCTGGATATTTTGATCTCATTTTATCTCATTCTTTACCTGTAGGCTCCCCACCCCACATTAGTTGGTTTCTTTATAAACAGCCTAAGCTTATTCTTACTCTTTCCTTGAAATGCTCTGTTTCTTTAAATAATTGCGCTTTTGTTTTTATTTTTTTAAAGATTTTATTTATTTATTCATGAGACACAGAGAAAGAGAGGTAAAGACATAGGCAGAGGGAGAAGCAGGCTCCATGCCGGAAGCCCTATGTGGGACTCGATCCTGGAGTTCCGGAGGCGAAGGCAGACGCTCAACCGCTGAGCCACCCAGGCGTCCCTAAATATTGCTCTTTAAAATTTTTTTAAATTTGTATTTATTTTAGTGCATATGTGCTTACGAGTGGGGTGGGGGTCGGAAGGTAGGAGAAAGAGTCTTTTTAGCAGACTCTACGCCCAATGCAAGCTGTCTCAGGGCTCAGTCTCATGACCCCAACATCATGAACTGAGCGGAAATCAAGTCAGATGCTTAACCAGCTGAGCCACCCAGGTGCCCCAAATATTTGCTATCTTTAAGGCAAGTTCAAGGGAAGCCCGGATAGCTCAGTGGTTTGGCACCACCTTCAGCCCAGGGCGTGACCTGAAGACCCTGGATGGAGTCCCACGTCAGGGTCCCTGCATGGAGCCTGTTCTCCCTTTGCCTGTGTCTCTGCCTTCTCTCTGTGTCTCTCATGAATAAATAAATAAATAATTTTTTTAAAAAAATTAAGGCAAGTTCAGGCTTTGTCTTCATGTAATATTTCATGTAATTTCACTCCATGCCGTTATCACAATTTCTAATCTTTCACATAACGGCCTCTTATCTCTAGTTAGATACCAAAGATAGACCAAACTGAACACTTCTTTTTTAAGATTTATTTATTTATATGAGAGACAGAGCATGCATGGGAGGGGCAGAGGGAGAGAGAATCTCAAGCCGATTCTGCACTGACTGAGCATGGAGGCCCACACAGGGCCAATCTCACAATCCCAAGATGACGACCCCAAGCTGAAACCAAGAGTTGGTTGCTCAGTCGACTGTGCCAGATCCCCCTCAAACTGAATACTTTTTAAAAAAAATCTGCTATAGTAAGGTTCCACATTTTTTTTCTGTAAAAAGCCTAATATAAATATTTTAGCCTTGTAAGCCACTTATGTCTGTTACATCTTTTTTTTTTCCACAACTCTTAAAAAATATAAAAATCATACTTAACTGATCATTTTCAGCTGTGGATTGCCAACTCTAGCTCTGTAGCATCAAACACGTAATGGGCTACTAGTAAGTACACTAAATAAAAATAGCTGATGCCTAACAAACTCTTAGGAAGGCCAGGTATTTAACAGGTGTTATTTTATGTAATGTTATTTAATCTTCATGAAATCCTTCTGAGGTAAGTGCTGTAATTACCTCCATTTCACACAGGAGGAAGCTGGGGTACAGAGTTTGATTATCATACCCAAGATCACATAACTAGTAACTTCAGTAGTACTTGATGGAAAAATAATAGTTGGTTAGAGTGACATTTGAGTCCGTACATCTATTCTTTTGTAACATACTTCCTTACCGCATTATTGCTATCCCTAGAGCATATTAACATTACCTGAAGTAAATTTATGTAATTATGTATACATTGTTGTTTTTAATGGGCTACAGACCACATTTTCATAGGCCAATATTCATTCTCAATTTTCTCATTTCATCAGTGCATTCCCGGATATCGGGCTGAGGAAGCGGTGGAAATGTTAAAGACCTTCTACAAACAGGAAAATCCAAACGGTCAGTTTTCCCGTGCTATACAAAAAAATAAAGACAAATCAGTGTGAAGAGACTCTGACAAGCACCTACCCTCTTCATTTTCTCTTTTTCTTTTCACAGCACCCAAATCAAAAGTTCGGAAAAAGGAATGTCAGAAACCTTGAACTTGTTCTGATGGAAGGTTGATACCCCTCGATGGAATTCTTGGACTGAAAAAAAGCTTTTGACATCACTGAATCATGTTTATCTGTGTCCTTCGCCCCTGGAAAAATTGTCTCTCATGTATTTGTGCTGTTGAGGAAACAAATTAGCACGTTTTAAAAGTCTCACAATTGTAAACAATGATTAGCTTTTCCATAAGCTTCAAGAACATTTTAAGAAGGGGAAAAGAAGATAAAGATTGAGGTCTTAGAAATTAGTAAGTGATGCATAACCTTCCTGCCAAAATAATTGCGCCCATGCCAGAACGTGCTGAGTTTGTGAATGTGCATCCAGACCCAGGCAGTTGGCGTGTGTCCGGACCGCAGTGTGCCACACGGAGGACACCTGGCGCTTCAGAATTGGATTCTTCATTCTTTGTGGCCATTCTGTTCTCCCAGTGTATTGAGGGCCCGTGACTTCCTTGGAATTTGTTTAGGAGTTATGTACATCTAGTCTATGAATGTGTGCTTCTCAGAACAGGTGTTTTTTTTTGTTTTTTTTTTTTTTGTCTTTTTGCTTTTATAAGGCAGAGAAAATGCATACTTTTTTTTTTTTTAAAGATTTTATTTATTTATTCGTGAGAGACACAGAGAGGCAGAGACATATTCAGAGGGAGAAGCAGGCTCCATGCAAGGAGCCCGATGTGCGACTTGATCCTGGGACTCCAGGATCATGCCCTGGGCTGAAGGCTAGAGCTAAACCGCCGAGCCACCCAGGCTGCCCAAGAAAATGCATACTTTTAAAACAAGTACTTAAGTGTCATTTTTAAATCATAGCATATTGCTATAATAAAACCTTCCTTATTCCTTCTTTGAAGATGAATATTTTCTTAAAAAGATAAAAACATAAGTGAGACAATTCCTTCTTTATTATTGAGCAGCTATACTATGCCAGGCTTGATTTGTTCATCAAATCAGTGAACAAAACCATGAATCTTGCCCTTATGGAGTGGCTATTCTAGCAGGAGGAAACACATAATACACCTGTTAGATTATATAGCATTTTAGAAGATGTTAAGAATTGTGTCAATAAGAAAAAACAGAGTAAAGAGGATGGTAAGGTGGCATTTGGTATTGGGACTGCTGGTTACACAATTTAAATAGAATGGTTTAATCTGATATCAAATTGTTATTTCTTTTGATAAAAGTCTATATTTAGAATTTAAAACCTAAAATTTAGAAATGTGCACGAAACCCTGGGCAGGGTCTCCACAGCAGGAAGTCCCAGACACTCAGGCTTTCTGCTGCAGTAAGGGCTGGCGCTAAAGAACAGTTTTGCAGAGCCGCAGTGGGGTGCGCTGCGTCTGCCCAGAAGGGGGCCTCGCCGTTCCACCAGAAGCCCAGCTCCAGGCCTCTGTTGCATTTCTTCAGCGGATTCATTTCCTTGATGCAAAGCATCTGTATTTGTTGGTTCTACCATTTGAGCGATGTCTGACTTGTTTGTTTTGAATTACATTACAGGCTGGAATGTAATTGTGGTAAAAGTATTTTTATATTGCTGAGAGTAGCAGCTAATCACAAGTTACATGCTTCAGAGGATTTATAATTGCTTGCTTTTGTACGTGTATGTTTTTAACTACATTTGAGAAATTTTATGGAGAAGAATATGCATAATTTTGAATCTATAATAATGTTACATGTAACTTATCTTCAATTTCACCTACTTTAAAAAATTATTTCTTCATTAAATTTTAGTGCTTTGACTAGTTTATTCCTTTTTGCAGTTGGTCGTAATTCATTCCTGGTTCCTTCTGCTTTCCTGCAAGCTGACTCCAGTGCACTTACTATCTTCGCATCATCGTTTTCTCAGGGATTATTTGTAGACAAAAAACCTGGAATCTTGTCTAGTGCCAGTAAGGACCAATAAGTCTGGCTAAGTATGTATGTCAAGTAGGTTCTTGGTAAACATTTGTTAAGTAAGATTATTGATTGACGTTTGGAGAAAAATGAGTAATAAGGAGAATATCTAGGACTTGAAGTCAAAGCCAGAAGTAGTATATGGGTGTTTTGGCTATCTTACAGATAGTCAATATTAAAAGTATCAAGAAAGTAATAAAACCAAGAAGGATAGAAAAGACTTATACATATATTCTGTCTCTGCTGTGTTTTGGAGATTGGGCATTTCCTAATTCCTAAGCATGGCTGAAAATTTTAATTTTGGTTACCACCCTTTTGATTCTCTCTTCAGTGATTGATTGACTTCCAGAAAAGTCTCTCCTATTTTTTTGGTTTTAGGCTCAGTTTCCTCTACTGCTTTTGGGGGAAAAAAAAATCAGTTCAGAGGGCATATTGCAGATTGGAGGTGAGCACCTCTGGTGCTGATAGAGGAGCATTGTGAGGTCATAGACATTGAGGGTACGAGATTCTGACCACAATTTTGAAGTGGTGGTGGTGAGTTCTGGACATACGATGAGGTAATCCTGCTTCCTGAGTTCCACATTCTGTAGCTACTTACACATGGCTTACAATATTAGGATGCTCCAGTTCAAAACATTGAATCCAGTTGGTTGACATTGATAGTGCCTAAGAGACTGGCTGAGAGACTTGTTTTGTGCATGGGATGATTCTGAAAATTGTCGAATGTGAAAAAGTTTTAGAATCATGGCCCTGTTTGGAGGAATTAGTAGGAAACGATTGCATCTAAGTTGCTAGAGTATCCAGTGTTTGCTGGTCTTTGCAGTGGACTTGGCTAAGATGGATGGTGTGTAATGTTTTGGCAGGCTTCGATCACTGATAAAAGATTATGTTAAAATATCTTTGCACTTTCTTGTTACTTGGCACAAGCATCTCTTCTTGTGTTGCATTTGGAATATTATGGAGGGAAAATAGATAGCCAAGAATGCCAATGTAGGCAAGCACTATTAATTTTCTATAAACTTTCTATTTGCAAATAATTTCAGACTTATAAATTTAATTGGTTAACATTTTATACCTTTAGCTTTATCATTGCTCTGTTTATTCTTTCTCTCCCTGCCTATCTATCCATATCTATGTACGTATGAATGTATATAATGGTTCTTCTCAACCATTTAGTAAAAAGTTACATCACACATCATGGCCCTTTGCCCTGAAATATTTCTGTATTTCCTAAGCATAGGATATTCTCTTATATAATCACAGTACATTTCCTGGCTTCAGAGTATTTAACATTAGTACAATACTTTTATCTAATATACTGTTTGTATTCTAATATTGTCAGTTGACCCCATAATGTCCTTTAGAGAATTTTCCCCACCCACCCCACAGTATTGGAATATTCTAAGGACAGGTATCTTATTTAGTTGCCATGCATCTTTAGCTTATTTTATTTTTTAAAGATTATATTTATTTGAGAGAGAGAGAAAGAGAGCACAAGCAGGGGCGGGGAAGGACAAAGGGAGAGGGAGAAGCAGATTCCACACTGAGCAGGGAACCTGACTTGGGACTTGATTCTGAGACCCTGAGATCATGCCCTCAGCCGAAGTCAAGAGTATGACACTTAACTGACTGAGCTACCTAGGTGCCCAACTATTATCTTTTTTTAATAATGGTGCTTTCTCACGATTAGATTCAGGTTCTGCATTTTAGGTGATGTTATTTTCTCAGAATCACATTTAAAGGCACCCAAAGGCCATCTGTTCCTCACGGGTGGTGTTGATTTTGGTCACCTGGTTAATTTTGATAACTTGATTTCTGTACTATGTAATTACTGTTTTTTCTCTCCCTTGCCATGGGTAAACAATCTGGGGGAGAGAACTTAAAGTTTTACAGGAAAATGTATTTGATATTAGTAGAAAGGAGGGGGGGGAAATCAATGATATAAATTTCAGAGCAACTATTAGGTTATTTGATTGTATTCTTTCTCTTTTATCATATCAGCTGAAATTTACAAAATTCTTTTTGTAATAAGAATATTTTAAATAGGGATGTCAATAAAAATGAAAAGGAAGCCTCAAGTTCTTTCTCTCCTGATCTCCTTAGCAAAACTAATATATCAATTATATCTAATAAGATAGTTTTGGAAAAATAGGTCTGAGATGTGATGTTCCTGGTATCACAGATGGTCCATAGTAATCCAACAGGACGGATAATCTAGGTAGGTAGTCATTGGCCATAAAAACAGAGTTCTTGGGATCCCTGAGTGGCGCAGCGGTTTGGCGCCTGCCTTTGGCCCAGGGCGCGATCCTGGAGACCTGGGATCGAATCCCATATCAGGCTCCCGGTGCATGGAGCCTGCTTCTCCCTCTGCCTATGTCTCTGCCTCTCTCTCTCTCTCTCTGTGACTATCATAAATAAATAAAAAAAAAAAAAAAAAAAAAAAAAAAACAGAGTTCTCTTGGGTTTCCATAGAGACATCTCGACTTTCAGCACTGCTGCTTTTAAAATGAGTGTCAGTAAAAATAGCAAAAACTAAGGCTCTTTAGAAAAAAAATCATTAAAATTTTTTTTTAAAGTAGTAAAGTTCCTGGTTAAAAATCCACGTTGAAGCCAAAACTTGTGCTTCACAGTCATTCTGTGTCAACTGGCCTTGAATAGCCTTGGGGAGAAGAGGCATCAAGAACTGGTTTCTCTGCCTTTTGGCAAAAGCATGAGACTGCACTGACTTCATCTATGAAGACAACTGCCAACTAGTTTCTTACTCCATAAATTGTTAATTGTGTGTGGTGAAGAAAAGGGTTATGGGTGACGTTTTTATGGGTAAGACTGGCATAAGTTCTGGTGAAAGTTTGACATCTTTAGGTTCTTTTGTTTTTTCAAGTTGAGCTAATAAAGAGAGGCTCATGGGATTATTTCACACCTGATTTTTAAGTGAATATTGAGCTAAATGCCATGTGTCCGTGACAATTAAGGACTTTGTCGTGGGTTGAAGAAGCTTGAACTTGTGATCACGCCTAGGACAGGAGTCCACAAAATATGGCCTGTGGGCCAAACCCAGCCTTCTGCCTCTTTTGGTACCACTAACAAGTTAAAAATGGTTTTATGTTTTGAAATGGTTGGAAAAAAAAAATCAAAAGAAGACTTTAGTGACCTGTGAACATCATCTGAAATTCGAATTTCAGTGTCCACAAATTGCTTTATTGAAACGTAGCATGCCCATTTTCGTGTGGTCTGGAGCTGCCCCTGTGCTACAACAGCAGTGTTGAGTGGTGGTGACAGAGACCAGTGGTTCCCAAAGCCTAAAATATTTAGTGTCTGGCTCTTTAGGACAATTTCTGCTGCCCTCTGGTCTAGAGAATATAAAAAGTTGGGGTTCCATCTCTAAGTTTCTGGTTAAAGTTCTGCAACTTTGGAACCGAAGAGTGTGTCTCAATTTCCAGCGGTGGTAAATTGCTTTAGTACTGTGACTTTTTTTTTTTAAGTCAGTTTATAAATACGAAAGAGAAATCCAGGCACCTAATATATTTATTCTGGCTTAGAATATTTTGTTTCCTTACATACATGTAAGAGTGGCAAGGAGAAAAGATCATTTATCAATTTGAGTAAGAATAAACAATATTTGATTTATGATTTTCACATTAAAAATATTGTCAAGTATTTATCATCTGTAAGAAGTTACTCTAATGGCAGAAATCTACTGGACTCTTTAAAAACCAGGAGTCAAATGAAAACTATCTCCATACCATCCCCATCACTGTTCCTCCTACAGTTCTCTCTGTAACAGGTTTGATAACCCTTTGATGCTACATATGCTGACTTTGAAGAAAAGACAAAAAAATAAACATTTATTAGTGTTTTTGGTGTTTTATCCAGCATTGAGTTCAGAATAAAGCCTTAGGTGCAACAGACAAAAAATTTTAAGTTGTAAAAACAAAACAAAACAAAAAAGCAAAAAACAAATTCTAAGTTGCCTAGTAAAGCAGAGTTTGAAGGAGACTTCTGGAGAAAGCAGACACCAGCTAGGCCCGGAGAGACCTGCGGGCTTTGGAACGTAGGTTGGGAGGGTGAGGGGCAGCATAGTAGTAGGTGCTAGAGTAGAAGATGACCATCGTGTGAAAACACAGGGAAGGGATGTTTGGGCCGAGTTACCATAAGTAAGATGTACTTTTTTTCTGAGAAGGGGTAATTTTCCTGTTTCTGTCTGATGTGTGATTTCACTCATTCCTTGAGTATGTGTGTTTTGGGGTGGGGCATTACCAGGGACAAAGGTTCTAACATTATAGTCACTGTGGTAAGAAGACTGGATTTGCATGCACTTCACTAGGCAAGGTTTGAACTGTGACAGAGCGTATCAATATTAGAAGCTAATATTCACGTCTTTAAAAAAAGAAGCTAATATTTATGTAGAAATTGCCAGGCTCTATTCATATGCTAATCCTCGGAACAACCCTATGAGTCAGTACTGTTATCATCTCTGCTTTACATAAGGGAAACTGAGGCCCAGGGAGGTTAAGTAACTTGCCCAGGGTCACAGAGTACTAAGTGATGGTGTCAGAATGGGCTGGGTTATGCCAAGAAAATAGCCCTCAGGTTTTAATGCCTTAGAACGAAGTTTTAATTCCTTCACGCTTCACTTCTCATCTATCTCAGATCAGGCCAGGGGTTTAGGTTAAATGCCATCTAGAATGTCTTCAGTCACTGTGGCAGGGATGAGAGAAGACGGTGAAGAATGCTCTGTGTCTTCACCAATTTGAATGTGCATATGAATTGCCCAAGCAGTTTGTTAAATGCACATTTGATTCAGGAGGTTTGGGACCAGCCTGCCATTTGGCCTTTCTAGCAAGCCTCCAGGTGATTCCTATAGTGCAGGACAGGGGCCACTCTTGAGTAAGGAGTGCTTACTGGCTTTTGCCCAGAAGTGACATGTCATTTCTGCTCACAGAAGCCACATAGCCATGCCTAACGTGAGAGTGGCAGATGCAATCTGCCATCTACCTCAGGAAGAGGAGAATTAAAATATCTGTGAACAATCCCAATGAAGAGCAGAAAATGTGAAGCCAGGATTCGAATTCAGACAGGCTGTCCCCAGAGTGTGTGCTCTATCACTCCATACAATCGTAGGTGTCAGCCCCTTCTCTATCAAGAAAGGACAGCATGATGGCACCTGCCCTACTTGGTGGCCGCCAGTCAGGGTAGCCCTCGAGACTGACCAGTTGCAGTTGACTTATGTGACACTGCTATGCTGGGTGTCCCAGGCAGCTTAGTGTCAAAGGCAGCAGTTGTCGATGTGATGCTGCAACTCTGTGAAAATGTTTCAATTTGTTTGTTTGTTTTTTTTTTTTGTAATATGGTGACATCTATGAAATATATACTTTTATTCAAAGCATACCTTAGAGCAGATTCAAGCCTTTCCCTATTACTGTCATCAAATAATCTGCCATGCTTTCTTGTTTTGGACCAGGGTGTGTTAAAGCCAGCATTCAGGGAATTGTGCATGATCCTGGGAACATCCATGGGTGTGTGTCCACACATGCACACCATTCATCATGTATGTTTGCTGCAAAGCGCTGGAGTCGCTGCTCTGAAGTGTCCTAGGCTTGTGGTCAGAGTAACAAGCACAATTCCCAGGTGGTCGTGGTTGAGAAACAACTTCTCTGAACCTGCAGAACATCTGATAGGATCATAAACACTTGAGAACTGAGGGACTGAGTGGTGGATCCCAGGATTACGTTAGCATCTCTGAATGGAACGCAGTGGACTGGGTTACAGCACAGTGTCGGGTGAACACCGCACTGCCTTTGACGGACCTTCCAGTGCCCACGGAAAGCTCTGCTCTCACTCCTACCACTCCTACCACAGCGCGCTTTGCTGTCGGTTCCTAAGCTGACATGTAGACAATTCAGAAACACCGGTTTCAGCCAGACTTCCGTCCACTTTGTGGAAAAACTGATCTGCAAGTGATACATAGGATGATAGAAGATTGTTCTTCCTCCATTGAAAGAAAAAAAGAATCTTCCCAAAAAGGAGAAACCTAAATAAAGGTACATTTCAGTTATAAATGATAATTATAGTTGAGATATCAGAATTACCCCACTACCCTAGTTGATTCAGTCAGCAACTTAGCTAAACACGAGGGAGAAAATGGGCCTTGATAGTTTTTCTTTTGGAAAATCAGGTTTGCCATCATTGAAAAATGCTTGCACCCCTGCCCACCTGTTCTGTCAATCTCAGGGAGAGCTGGATAAACCCGATTGTTCCTCCAGAGACACTTTGGTCATCTAATGCACATAGTTCAATTAAGTATGCAGATGCATGCTAAGTTAATAATTAAGGGAAAATAATAAAGTTGCCATTTTTATTAACTACTTAGGCTGAAACCTACAGTATGCCTTTTCTAAATTAATGAAACAGAATTCCACTGCTTGCTGGTTGTAATCCTAATCCTAGAAGGTATTACCAGTGATCTTTCTTGGCTGTTAGTACCCTTTTGAAAAAGCCCTATCACTCCACCAATAATCCTGACTTCACATGAAAGTGCATTCAGTTTTTAATCTAGCCTGTACTGGCATTTCTCTCAATAACATTTCTAAAAATTTTTTAAAGATTTTTATTTATTTATTCATGAGAGACACAGAGAGAAAGACAGAGACATGGGCAGAGGGAGAAGCAGGTTCCATGCAGGAAGCCCAGTGCGGTACTCATCCAGGAACTCTGGGGTCATGTCCTGAGCCTTAGGCTCAACCGCTGAGCCATCCAGGCATCCCCAATGACATTTCTATATTGGACGGCTAAATAAGTTAAGGATGTCAACTCGATTTTTATGTGGGCAATGTCACCATCCTAATTCAAATGCTAAACAATTTCTGGAAAAATTAAATTTTTTCCTGACCTGAGAAATCCCATCTTCTCAGTGAGAAGCTGTGTGGGCAGGATGCCAAGGGGAAGGCATTGCACCGCCTGCTGCAGTGGAAATCCCCCCTAGGTAAGCCCACTGCACCACATAGTGTTCTTTCATCCTAAACACATTTTGTCAACCTCATAAGCCTCTAGCATTATTTTACTCTTCCCTTCAAAGTCCTGCATTCTCCATGAAATCTTTTCCAACTACTCTAGCCCACAATGATCGTTTTCTTCAAACTCCTACTTTGTGTCACATAGTTTAATCTCAATTGGTCTCTAATTATAGTAATTAGATTGTAAGCTCCTCCAAAGCAAGGATTTAGCCCAGTGCTAGGCCCAGAGGCGGTTTCAGTAAATACTTGCCGAGTGATGGATTTGCAGTTCTGGATGGTTTCCAGCAAGCAGGACAAACGGGTGAATTAGCACGACCAAGGGAACACTGTCTGGCCTTCCTGAACCGAACAGACCCTCATTCTACAAGTACTTTTGCTCAGGCCATCACCGCCAGACAGTGGGGCAGCCAAGGGAGCACAACTTAGATCGTTTTCCTGTTTTCCTTCAGCTCATCTTTTCTCATTTGGAAATCTACATTTTGGGCTCAGGTTTGCAATTTCCCACTTTCAGATTTGAGAAGTCAGGAAGTGGTAGAGGGTCAGAGAGGTAAAAAACTTATATCTGCTTTGCTAGAACCTGACTTTCTTACAGAGGCATAACAAAAGAGAGGACACGTTGCATATTTCAGAGCAACTAAAAAGCTGTGTGGAGATTGATTTATGTAACTTTCTTGCTAGATTAGTCCAGAAACTGGATTAATATTTTAATCACATTCCCTGGAGAGGAAAAGGCAGCTGGTGAAATTGTTGGAGGTGACATGCCAATCTACATAGAAACCAAGTGTGGTTTGGAGACCACCATGGAAATAGTAACTTCAGTCATTAAGTGGAGAATGAAAGGAAGAAAGAAACCAGATAAGTTTTCCAGGATCAAGAAGTTATTTTTATTATAAACTAACCTTAGGGAGACCATAAGATTTATTATTATTTTAACATTTAAATTCAAATACTGATGGCTTTATCTTTTCACTGCTGATTACTCTTGGCAACACCAGAGTGCAACGAGAGCAACAGAACATGCTTCATTTTTTTAAGTTCCCATTTGTGGATATAAGCTCAGCTGTGCAGGCAAAACATGGCAATGAGCACATGGTGGCACAGTTCACGTCTTGATACAGCATTGCTCTCTCACTGTGAACTTGACTTCCCAAGACCTGAATTCTAACATTTGGTATAAATTCACTGGTGTCCTGAAATTCAAAAGGAAAAAGGAGGTCTTTTTCTGCTCTTGTTCCTTTGCAGACCTGGATAACCCCAAATCTTTACAATGGCCTGTGGCTGGCACTGGCAACAAGCATCTGGAGTATATAGCATGTTATGCTCTGGGAAATGCAATCGTCTGCTTGAGAACAGCCCTCAGATGGAAACTGATGTTTAGATTATTACTGGGAATTTGTTTGTGCTTCTGAATTCTGTAGGATTAAGGCTGGTGCTGTGATGTTCTCATGTGTTCTGTTGACCCTTAGGTATTTTAGAAAAGAGGGAAATGAAGAGTCTGAGGCTTGAAATAATCAAACTTTGGAGGTGCTAAGGCTCCACTCCGATTATATTGGCAGATGGCCCAGGGCGCAGCTGCTGACGAAGAATCCCAGATTCCACCCGAAGGCCCAAATACTACCTCTTCTGTCTGGAGCTGAGTCAGTAAAAGGAAATAGGGTAGGGCAGCATTTTGGACTGAAATTTCTCTGTGAGAGCAACAGATTGAATTGATAATGGGAGAAAGTTTGTATTGTTAACTTTTATAAGATGGCCCAGTAAATTTCATGAGTTTTATAGGGCCTGCATATTATTCGGGTCATATTTTCATCTGGTGCTTATTGCTTGCTCTGCTTGGTTGAATAGTGTAGCTGAACAGGATCCAAGACGAGAAAGAGAAGTGGGACTGACTGTGGCATTGGGGCTAATGTAATGAATGTCCTGACCTGTTTCAGCTGCTTCTGGAGGCCACAACAGAGAGCCATTCATGAAAGCCCTGAGGGGATGAAGTGGCCATCTCTTTGACACCACGAAAATATGAGAAAGAGAAGGTAAGAGAAGATATGGAGAAAGTGACTCCATGGAGAGCGCTCTCTCCCATTCTCCCTTCCTGAGGACAGTATCACTTGGCCTCAACTGTGGCTCTGATGATTAATTTCACCAGCTTAATAGGAGAAGTAGACAAAAAGGGAAGAATATTGGTGATGAAGGGAGGGTAATTCACTTCTGTATTGATGCTGTTGGTTAGGTAGGTGAAGAATGTTGATTTGTCTCTGTGCTAATGGACAAAACTATAGTGTAAAGTCAGAAGGCACTTTGGACTCTCAGAAGAGACTGGGAAAGATAGCTTGGAAGTAGCCGAGAAACATTGCTCTTGGCATTTGTCCAAGCCCTGTATCTTCTCTCTCACGAGTGGCTTTTCCTTGCTTTGGAATGTAACATCTGAGATTCAGTTTTTGATTTACACTTAGGGGGGCTATGGGTAGTTCCACACCAAAGGGCTATTTTAAATCAAGGTCTATAAGCTCACCTTACTTAGTATGCTCTACAATGTAGCCTAGTTAGAAATGAAGCAGACAGAACACATGCTTCTTCATTAGAATGACTAGTAGTAGCTAATGTTCACTGCCTCCTTGTTGTGTGCCAGGCACAGCTGTAAAAGCTTTGCACCTATTACATGATCCTTGCAGCAAACTTAAGATGTTACTGTTCTTTTTCCCACTTAAGGAGTGAGTTAATAGAGGTTTACAGGGTTTAATTTGCTCAAGATCACAGAGTTAGTCAGAGGCAGAACCAGAATTTAAACTCTGGAAGCTCATATTTCTTAACCATCATACTAAACTATTTCAACAAGATTACCCAAATAGGAAAAGAACAAAAAGGATGCTGATTCTTGTTCCCTGCCCAGCCCTCCACTGAAACAACATAGCATAACTTGGGTTTATTCATGAGGCTAGCCTTTGGCTTCTTTCAGTATAGGTAGTGAATTTGAATGTCTTGTTCTATCGTGTATGTGTGTGTGTTTTATATTTAAAAAAAGAAGTTATAGCAATTCTTCTAGAAGGAAAAGAACTGTTTGTCTTGTGAGAACAGATCCCAGGGTACTTATAAAATTAAAAAATACAATTGGATCATCAGCTTGGTTCTTTGCAGAAACTGGAAATAAAATTGCATGATTCTGTAAAAATATTCCAATTAAACAGGTCCTGTTAAGGATCCATGGATGAACTGCCAATATCTTTGCATATTCTATAATCATTTCTTCAAAATAACAGCACACATTTTCACTATTATTATTATTATCATTAGGTAGTGTGCTAAGTAATTTACATGCATTTTCTCACATTCATACGTACGTGTTAGGTTTTACCATCATGTATCACTTACCTACTATCACAGCAATGCTGCATAACAAAAACCCACAAAACCTCAGTGGCGTACAAAAATAACTATTTATTGTTTATACATCTAGAGTGGTTGGCTAAACAGATCTGCCAATCTTGGCTGAGCTGGCTCAGGATACATAGGATTTGGCTCACTGAAGACCGATCTAGCCTGGCCCTGGTTCATATGAATGGGGCAAGCAGCTCCTCCATTTATTTGTCTCTTATCCTCCAACAGGCTGGGCTGGGCATGTTCTGCTCATGATTAAAGAGCTGCAAGCTCTGATTGCAAGCTCTGAACAAGCCTGATTGTGTAAGTCCATTTCAATCTTCTGCTTGCAATGTATCTGTTAATATCTCATTGGTCAAGGCAAGTCACGGAACTAAATGCGAGGATGTGGAATTAGGCACTCCTTCCCTTGGGAATGCATTGGAAAACAGCATGGGAAAAGGCAGGGGTTATAGGCAATGCTGAACAATTGGACTAATTTTTGTAATCAATCACATTTTTTTTTTTTACAGACAAAGAACTTGAGACATGGAAAGTAAATGTCTTGCCTACGGTCACATAGATATTAAATGGCAGAGCTTGAATTTCAACCTGGGTTTATGTTTTTTCAAAGCTGGAACTCTTAATAAAGTACCAAAGTGCATATTTAGAAACTAGTACTGCCTCCACATCCTTTCCAGATATGAACAATCTTTTCACTCCTTTTTTATGCATCTTCATCAATGAAGACAAAATCCAGCTGTTGATATCATAGAACGAGAATGCTGTGAGGAGTAATTAATGTTAGCAAATTCTCTGAACAATTTATACATAAAAATAGATGATTATGTATATGTAAATGATATATGTAAACTGATGATATATATATATATATATCATAATATATATGATCAAAGAAATACACAGACTTTTAAGTCAGTACTTGACCTTATTTTACATTTTGTAGTTTTTCAGCTCTTTCTCACCTGCCAGACTTTAGAAACATATTGAGTATAAAATCTCTTAATGCTCTTACTTCTCTCCTCTGCAAACCTTTCTAGCAGTACCCCAGTCTCCCTATATTAGCAATAACTATACATGAAAATGATTCTCTATACAAATTTCTTTTTCAAAAATGCCAATTGACAGCAGTATCTTTAAGTCTGTCCAGAAAGGGCAGCCCTGGTGGCGCAGGGGTTTAGCGCCGCCTGCAGCCCAGGGTGTGGTCCTGGAGACCCTGGATCGAGTTCCATGTCGGGCTCTCTGTATGATGCCTGCTTCGCCCTCTGCCTGTGTCTCTGCCTCTCTCTCTCTCTCTCTCTATGAATAAATAAATAAAATCTTAAAAGACTGTCCAGAAAATTGTACATTTTAGCAATTGGCAAAGGTGGACTCTGAGCTGATAGAAAATCTAGTCTTTGTATCAATTGCCCTTTCAACAGATGTGTCCTAGCGTAGTTTTGCTTTGTAACTTATTGCTACTATTGTTATTCCTTTTATTAAATCAATTTCGTGGCTCCAGTTTTTAAGAAATTTGAAAAGCTTTATATACTTCTGTTGACCTTGGAAACAGAGGAAGGGCACATTCATACATGGTGCTCACCAAAAATGCATTCCTAAAGAACAAATTCCACGGTGTACCTACCCTTTGGCTCTTGACCTCCTGGTCCTGTCCTGGAGCACTGACAATATAATAGACATAACTTTGTACTTTCAGGAAATTGAACGGAAAATTTTTATGGACCTCTGAGGACTGCTGAGCATCCATCAGGATCTTTGTGAACATCCTGTGGGTCAGGATGGTATTGGGGATCTCCTTAGAAATTCAGAATTTGGAAGGGGGACTGTAGTGAAGAAAGGGGGAAATTTGGAGGGAAGTGATACTGTGAAGATGAAGAGACATTGGCTTTGAAATGAGGCAAAACCAAGGCTGATCAGTTTCAATCAAGATACAAATGATTGAGAAAGACTGAGAAATTCACTTCAGATTCTTTGGGAACATAACAATTTTGGGAACTTGAACATGTGCTATATCTTCTCATCCTAGCACTCACTACACATGACACCTGTTCTCCCACAAGACCATAAACTTAATGAGGGCAGGGATGTTATTAACACAGGTTAGCTCAATGCATTGTGCTATTGTCCACTAAATAAATATTTGCTAATCAAATGTCTCAGAACCAGCTAGTACTTCTGTTGTTTTCTTTTAGCAAAAACTCAGAAACTGCCTTTATCTTGTACAACAAAAGAATAACCTATGAGTTGGATGTCATGTGGGAATTAAATAAAATATAATACCAGCATTTAATTGTGTCCTGAAGGAAATGTTTCTCATTGTGGTAGAGATGGAAGGAACATCACTGTAAGTCAAGGGATCTGTCATCTCATTGTAGCTCTGGTTTTGATCTTGGTCACATGATCTAACACCAGCTTGCCCATGGATCCAATTGGAATAACAAATGATGTGTTATATTTGAAAATGCTTCAGAGGTAAAAGTACAAATTAATTCTAGTTATACTATCATTGTGTAAGACACAAGTTCAACTTGAAAGTGGAATTCCAGCTACAGGAGCCAGGGAAGGTGCTGTGTCTTTTGTCTTTTTCATCCTGCACACAACTCCCGTGCTTAGTGCATGGTTAGCAGCTGGTACTCAGAATGTGTTTACAAAATGAGTGAATGACCCTCCACTGCAACATGGAATCATAAAGATCTCAGATGGCTATTCTTTTTTTTTTTAAGATTTTTATTTATTTATTTGCAACAGACATGCAGAGAGAGAGAGAGACAGAGACATAGAGGGAGAAGCAGGATCCCCGTAGGGAGCCTGATGTGGGCCTTGATCCGGGACTCCGGGATCACGCCCTGAGCCAAAGGCAGATGCGCAACCACTGAGCCACCCAGGCATCCCTCAGATGGCTATTCTTGTCTCTTTGTTTATAGATGAGGATTTTCATATATTATTGTCATGCAGTTGAATTGTTCAAAATTTATGTAAGGCATATAGAGTCATAAGACCAAATTTCTGCCCTTAAGAAACTTTCTCCTTGCTTCACAAGACTTAATTAGCTCCTTTTTTTCTCAAATTAAACAGTGATAAAAGGCAATAGGAGAATCCTAGTTAAGTTTATTTGGATGTAGGGAGGAATTCTTACTCTGGCCAACTTAAGGGGGAAAAATGTGTGGCTCACAGAAATGAAGGACGTGTGAAGAGCCAAGTCCAGCCAAATCCTGTACCTCCCAGGATCTAGGAGGTGGACTAGGACACAGGCTTACTAGGTCTCTGCAGCCTGGCTAGTTTAATTCCATCCATTTTCTCCTTTGGTCACTCCATGCAAAATTCACATTCCTGGGAGACACAGTCCAGTTGGCATGATGAAGCATACATGTTCATACCTTAGCCAAGAAAGAACGACTGCATAAAGTACAGATTTTGTAGCACCCTGAGCACAATTCAGGTGAACTTCTGAGATGCAGTGGGTCCTACCTACAATATTTTAAGAGTTCAGAGAAGGGAGATCCTGGTGACACTTTACAGATGCCAAGGGGCACATGCTGGACCTTTAAGGTAGTAAAGTGTAGTAGTGAAATAAATGAAGAAGAGGAAATATTTCAGCCTGGCCACAAGAGGAGTAAAGGTTCAGAGTTAGGATTGAGCCCAATGTCTTCACCAAAGGCAGAAGTGGTGGAGACAGAGAAGACAGATATTAATAACAGGTCCTTGGATTTATTTCTGTAGAGAAGTGAGGCTAGATAGCAGGTTTAAACAATAAACCAATTATTTGGGCTGAGAAACAATAAGTGTAGAGCTAATTGTACAGAAGATATTCAGAGAAAGCATAAAGGAGGCCTACATATTTTTAGAAGAAAACCAGAAAAGTAAATGGTACATTGGAAGAAGCTTCTGGGTATAAGACTAGGAACCCAGGTGAAGGGAAGAGTTGAAGAGGGAGAGAGTCACGGCTTGTCCAAAGGCTGAGGGACAGGATGGAGACTGGATGGAATTGGAGATACCAGCATAATGGTTTAGATGACACTTGTTTTAAATATACTCAGTCTTAACAACATACGGTAACAAGTGCTGAGTGAAGGGAAGCAATGTTGGATGAGACTCAGAGATGAAGATGCTTTAGAGTATCCAGTGTGCTCAGGTCACAGTACTTAGTGATCAACAAGGGGCCAGTGAACAATTACAAAACAACACATCTGCTTGGTTCAAGTCAGCATGTATTTGAGCAAACTTTCCAGATTACTGGATGGAAACTCTTCGGTTAATATTCAAAAGTTGGGTTTCCAAACCTTTGGAACAGATTTTAGATAAAAGAATTTATTCAGGAATTTAACTGTTGTTTCCTAGACTTAAAGGATTATTGGAAATATTTGGAAGACAGCGATTGGCATATTCTGTGATGATTTGTACCCTTTACTTACATATGAAGCAGTTGCCACAGAAGTCTCTCATCTTATATCATTTCATAAAATAAATGTATTACTAGGAACACCAGACGTTTTAATGTTTGACTTAGCACTGAAATAGCACTAAATAGAATATGTTTAGGCATTTTCAACCTTCTTCTGTGCTTCTCTGGTATTTATGCTGGAGTTATCTCAAAAACGGACTCAAGGAGAAAGCATGAACCTACAAGCAATCCTTAACCTCAAATATTTGATCTATGTCATCACATTTAAGTAGTTCAGAATCTGCTTAGAAAAGACAAACCAGGGAGTTTGGCTTCTCTTTACCCCTTTCAAAGAGTCAACCTTTAAGGTTTATTAGTAAGCCAGATTCTCCCCACCCCTAAGCCGTCCAGCAGTGGTCCTTTCTCAGTCTGCTTAAGGCAATGCATAAATAATTGCTTTATGTCATAGACCTGTTTCTGCGAAATTAAAAGTAAACCAAATGCTATTTGCTCCCCAAAAGAGTCCATGAATCATGTTCTAATAAAAAATAATCACCTATTATATATCTGTTTTGTAAGTTTAAAATTTCATGTATTGGGTTTACTTACAGTGAGATACATCAGAACTTTAGAAACATAGTTTATGGGGTACCGATATGGTCTTAAAGGGGCTCATTAGTGCACAGTGTTTAACTGTTCACAAAGAATAACCTAGTTATTGATGGGGCTAATCATAATAGCCTCAATAACAACTAGAAAGAATTTTATAAGCTGAGTCTGTACTGAGTTCTCTACAAATGTTGTTTATTGAATATAGATTATCACAATAGATATAGGAATGTAAAGAATCATAATCAGGGACACCTGGGTAGCTCAGTGGTTGGGCGTCTGCCTTTGGCTCAGAGTGTGATCCCGGGATCCCAGATTGAGTCCCACATCCAGCTCCCTGCGAAGAGCCTGCTTCTCCTTCTGCCTGTGTTTCTGGCTCTCTCTCTGTGTCTCCCATGAATAAACAAATAAAACCTTTTAAAAATAATAATAATCATAAAAGTAGGTATTATGACAATCTACTTTACATATGAGTAAACTGAGGCTTAGGAAGATTAGGACATCACACAATTAATAAGTAACAACAAGGTCGGAATTGAGGCCACATGTGGATGGTTCCAAAGCCCATGCTCTCACTGTGCATTATCATTTCCTGACTTAGCAAGTGCTGCCACAGGTGACATTATGCTAGGCTCTTCATCAGCAACCTATATCCTTACTTGATGTTTGTCTTTAATATTTTTAAATTAAAAACTTTTAAACTTTTGTTTTAAATTAATTTTAAACTTAATAAGGTTGTACAAACAGTACAAAAAAATTCCTGGATATCCAGAGTCCTCAAAGGTTAATCTTATATAACTACAGAACAATGACCAGAATCAGGAAATTAACATTGATACAATTCTATTACATAATCTACAAGAACTTATTCGAATTTCACAGTTTCCCTATTAATGTCCAGGATCTAAACCAGGATGACATGTTGCATTTAGTTGTCATGTCTCCTTGGTCTCCTTCGGGGCTAGCCCTATACTCGCATGACCTTGGGAGTGAGCATCTCTTCTCATTTTGCATCCTAGCCACTTTGCTTGATTCATCCCTTTAAACTAGAACAGTCTCTACTCTTTCTTTGTCTTTCATAACCTTAACACTTTAAAAAAGTACTAGCCAGTTATTTTTGCAGAATGTTCCTCATTTGGGTTTGTCTGATGTTTCTTCATGAATAAATTTGGGTTGTGCATTTTTGGTAAAAATACTATAGAATTTATGTTGTGTCCTTCTCAGTGTGTCATACCAAGAGACACATGATTTATTTTTTTATTTTTAAAATATTTTTATTTATTTATTCATGAGAGACACACACACACAGAGAGAGAGGCAGAGACATAGGTAGAGGGAGATGCAGGCTCCATGCAGAAAGCCCAATGTGGGACTTGATCCCGGACGCCTTGAACCAAAGGCAGACGCTCAACCACTGAGCCACCCAGGCATCCCAAGAGACACGTGATTTGTCACGTCATTAGTGATATTAACTGTGATCATTTGGTTAAGGTAGTATCTGCTAGATTTCCCTACTGTGAAGTAAATATTTTTCCTCTTTAATTAGCATTTTCTCTAGGAACTACTTTGCAACTATGTAAATATCTTGTTTCTCATAATACTTTTGCCACTAATTTTATCATTCATTGATAATTCTTGCCTGAAGCAATGATTACTGTAGTATTTTAGGGGTGGCATTCTTTTCCCATTATTACTCACATATATACATTAGTTGGAATTCCATTGTAAGGAATAGTTTTCTTTTCTTCTCTGTTTATTCAGTTATTTATTTGTATCAGTATGGACTCATGGATTCTTACTATATTTTGTGCAGTATATTAATATCATTGGCTATTTTTTTATTCAGATTGTCTCCTCTTTGGGCAGAAGAGCCCCTTCAAGTTTGGCTGTTATCCTTTAGACTTATTTCCCATCATTTTGTTTTATTAATTTAATTTTTAAGTTAATGGTCTCTTTATTGGAAAAAAAAGACTAGCATTTACAACTTGAAATGGGCGTAAATTATAATTTCTTGAATAGCAATGTTGATGGCTGTGCATAAGTCCATAGCCACAGCCTACTCAGCTGGTTCCAAGTCATGGTTCAGATGGTTTTAAAAACAGAGTCCAAAGATGTTCCCTTGGTAAAGGTTTCTTTTTAAAAATTTGTGTGAATGGTGACAGCCTGACACCCATTTCACCCTAGTACAACACAGACAACACTGAACCAACACACACAGCTTGTGACAAGGATGTGTGTCATTGTCACCATGGGTGGGGGCACAGAGGAGTATACAAGGACCGTCCTGCTAAGTGAGGCTATGTCTAGACAGTTTTATCCTTCACCCATATTTCTGCACAGCCTCCTGAGGTAAAGCAATTTTAATCTTTTTTTCAGTACACGAGCTATGATGGTTTATATTAACAATCTGAACTAGAACTCATTTAAATTGTTTTAAATTTGTGTTTTAAGTTTTCATTTTTAATACAAATACCTACTGTGTTCAATTGTCAAGCCACATGTATGAAAAACTGGCCAGCCCAGTCTATTAATCATGAGCAAATGGAACTGCAGGGAGTCCACTAAGTGCTTCCTTATCCTTAAGGTAATACAAGTATTTATATTGGAAAACTGATGTGTAGCTTGGTCTTTACGGGACAGAACCACCAACCAATACCTGCAGATTTTGTGTGTGTGGACAGAAGTTACTTTTAACGTTCAGTTTTGCTATATTGAAACAGAATGAGTAAATGAACTTTTTTTTTTTTTGCAAGAGGTAAGAAAAGATTCAATTGGATTCTTCCAGAGGAAGGAAAAGGAGTGGAAAGCAGGTCTTCATTTTGCATTCATCAACTGTAAAAGTTCACATAGTTGCTTTGTCTACCTCCATCAATCTCTGCTTCTTTACCTGTTAGTTTTTCTTCTAAGTTGTTCATAACATGATGTAGTTCTGCTGCACCGACATAACCATTGCCATCCTTGTCAAAGATTTGGAATGTCTCCAGAATTTCTTCACAGTCTGTATCTTTCAATTTTCTAGCCATAGTAAAAAATTCTGGGAAGGCAATGATGCCATTACTGTCAGCATCCACCTCATTGATCATATCCTGCAATTCAGCTTCTGTTGGGCTCCGACCTAGTGACCTCTGACAGTGCCAAGTTCCTTTGTTGTGATGGTGCCATCACCATCTTTGTCAAATAGGGAAAAAGCCTCCTTGAACTTAGCAAGCTGTCGTCCTTCAGTCTGCTGATAAGCCATGGTGCGAGCAAAGGGAGGAGGGAGGGCAAGCAGAGGGAGCAGGGTGGCTGCACCAGTGCAGGGGCTGGGGATGGGAGACAGTGCCTCCCCTGCTGCAGCTAGGGAGTGGGCACACTCACTGCTGTGCTGCCACCCCCACCCCAGCTGCGAGGAACAGGTACCCACCAGGCTCCCAGCACCACTGGCCTCCCATCATCTTGTTTTAAAACACTTGCTTTCTGGCACCACAAGATGTTCCAGGCTCATCTGGTATGTTCTTTGCCTAGCTGTGGCATGACCATTTCTCTGAAAAGCCCTGGTTCCTTCTATGGGAGAATGGTATCCAGGAACCCAGATCTGGACACTCATTGCTTTGAATTTCTGCTTTATTTTCCATGTGACTCTGGTCTTAATTTGTTATTATGTAGCAAGGCTTATTTGTCTCTATTTTCTGCTGGTTATTAAGGTATTGCCCCTTATCCAAATGCACCCTTTGTTACCTACTCTGCAATAATGGGGATGGAAATTAAGCATTTCTCCTCCATGGAGACCACAATGTCATGATCTACCAGTGAAGGGCATTGGAGGGCCATTGTAGGTGAAAGGTGCTTCTTTTCCTGGTTCGAATGTGCTACTGTTTTGCTATCCCTTCACCCCTACCACATGGCTGCCAGCAGTGTGTGGAAAAATCCAGTGCTGCTCTGCCCCAGCTACTTGTCCAGACCACATAGTCACTTGGTGAGCTCACAGCCTTGGCACCAGTCCCGTGACCACCTCACTGTAGCGCTCCCATCGTGGACATCACATGCTCCAGGCTTCATGCTGCTCTCCTGGTGCACAGGCTTCGAGTATCACACTGCTTCTGTGTGCCTGTCTGTTGTCTTGGCTACATCTACCCCAGGGGAGTGCTGTTGGCTTGCCTGCCCTAGCTGCAATTCCTTCCTGCTAGCTTCTGCCTGCCTGCACCCCGGAAGGGTATTTCCTGCTTCTTGGTGACTGTGGAGCAGCTCTGGCCAAGGCAACCCACTAATTTATAGCATTCACTGAATGTCTCCATCTACCACACCCTCTCCCATGAGATCTGAATCTCATCCTTGGGGAGAGGCCCCTTCCAAGCCTTGTTCATTCCTTGGGCTCTCTGTCTCTGCCTTAGAGTGTTCTTTAAAGTTTTCTTTATACCTTTACAATTATTCCCCTGTTATGGTTTATGTTAAATTCCCTGTTCAAATGACCACATGATTTCTACTTCCTAAGGTGACTCTGACTCATACATACTCCATATTGGATTCTCTTTCCCAGCTGTGTTGATTGTATTTATCTATATATCCTCAGTAAGTGAATCTCTATTATGTTGTTTAAACTATGTAAAAAGACTTCCTAGGACAAGGCACTCTCCTGTTCTTATTCGCCATCCTTTCCGACTCCTTGCACCTACTCCTTATTTCTATCTCATTAATTTCTAGTTAATCCTTTGTTTCCTCTTGCACTATTGAGAAGATACACGCACAATTTCTGATTTCCTTTTCCACAAAGGGTAGCATCTTACTGATTCTTTTACATTTTGCTTTTTTTCTTCACTTAACTATATAGCCCAGTAAGCATACCACGCCAGTTCACACGAATCTTTGTCATTCTTTTTACAGTTGTGTAGTACTCCACAGCTCAAGTGTACTGGAGTTTATTCAGCCACTCTCTCAAGGATGGATATCGATGCTGTTTCTGCACAAGGCTGCGATGAATAATCCATCATATATATTTTTGTATTTTGGGAGATGCATCTTCAGGGTAGATTCCTAGAAGTGGGATTACTCAGTTGGAAACTAAATCCACGAATTGCTTTGTTAGTCATTGCCAAGTTCCTCTTGCACAGGGCTGTGCCAATTTGTATTCCCACCAGCCAGCCATGCATGAGGGTGCCTGTTTTCCTCAGCCTTGCCAACAGGATGTGTTCTCATACTTTAAAATTGTTGCTTATCTGATAGGTGAGAAATGATATAGTTCTAACTTGTGTTTCCTTAATTATGAGCAATTTGAATATTTTTCACATGTTTAAATGCCATATATATTCTTAAGTCAATTTTCTGTTCCTGTCTTTTTCCTATTCTTCTGTTGATTTTGGTCATTCCCCTCTTTAAGAATTCTTTAAATATTGAGGATATGAGCCCCTTGCTTGTGGTATAAGTTACATTTTCCCCAGTGTGTTGGTTGTCTTTTGACTTTGTATGTAGTGCTCCTGCCATGCAGATGTTTTTATATTTTTATGTAGCCACATTTATTGATCTATTCTCTTATTTTGTCTGGATTGTGACTTGTGGTTAGAAAGACTTTCCCTGTACCACAATCAAAGAGGAATTTACCCATTTTTTTTCCTAGTATTTATATAATTTAGATGTTTATGTTTGATTCCTGATGCACTTCAATTTTATTCTTATGTATGGTGTGAGATATAGATCTTATCTCTTTCTGGTAAGTACCCAGCTTTCTCTGTCTTTGCCCCAGCAACAGTGTCCCTTTCATTTCTTTGCATGAATCCACTTAGATAAATTTTTTGTTGTTGGGTTTTTTAATGTTTTGTTCAGAATTTGTACATTCGAGTTGCACTGTTATATCTGACATGAATGAAATAAAATCTTAATTGCAGATTGAAAAAAAAAAAAGAAATGCCCCCTTCATCACAAACTAAATTTCCATATACACTTGGGTCTCTTGTGGGACTTTTTATTCTATCCTGCCGGTCTGTTTGCCTGATCATGTCCCAGTCCCAGACTGTTTTAGATAGAGAGGCTGTAGAGCAGCCTTTAGTGTCTGGTAGAGCTAGTTTCCCCTACATTGTGCTTTTTAATTGATTTGCCATCTCTTCTAGTACATTTATTTTTCCACACTAATGTTAATAACAACTTATCCTTGATAGTTAAAATGATTCAATTATGTGACGCTAACTAAATTGAGGAAGCAATTCAAGAGCTCAGAGGTGCAGTTGCATTAACAGTGAATAATGCAGCCAGTGGGAGCCCATGGCAGAGACCTGGGCCCTGGGAGAAGATTGAGGACCAGGCATTAGTAGCCCAGATGGGGTGAGGAAAATCATAGAGGTAGGAGGCAAACCCAAGGTAAGAGTGTGTCGTGGAAGTCACAGTTGGCTAGAGCACCAAATTGGAAGTTCAGAAGCAGTGGTCAGGCCCAGAAGACGTTGGGCAATCATCACTATACAATGGTGACAAAGAGCCTTCAGGTTCCATATGGCAGCTGACCAGTTCTGATTCTGATAAATTGAGCTTATATTGTCCATTTGGTAGGAAAATTCTCAACTCTCCAATTCTACTAATCAACAACATGGCTTTGAAGGGTTTTGTGAATTTATGCCTGACATATTTCTGAAGGAAACTTTGTTTCATTTTGTTCCTGGTAAATCTAAGTCCCTTCTTTCAGAGTTCAATAATTTGAAACTAAAAGTTTTAAATGCATTTTAAACAGCCACTTTCCCTCCCCTACCCACACATTTACGAAAATAAACAGGGCCACCCTACCAGCCTCTAGCTCTCTGATTTGCATAACAGCAAGAGCTGATGCAAATTCTCACATTTGGGGCTATTTCAGAGTTTGTGGAGATGGCAAAGGGTTCCTCTCCTTAAATAGTCTTGAGAATGGTACCTTGGATGGGGGCTTTCTAAAGCACTGTTACTGTAAAGTGAAAATATTTGAAGAAATAAAATGCTAATGATAAAAAGAAAAATTTTTGATGGTGTAAGATTTTATTTTTGCAGTAAGAAAACATCGCAGCCCTAAGCAGAGAGTCAGAGTTTGTAGTGCTGTCAGCTGGGGCTCTGCTCTCTGTCCCAACCTGCTCCCTGCCACATGGGGCCCTATGAGCCCTGCCCTCCACACACACATTTCCCTTCCCTCCTGCCAAAAAAGTCATACTTGAAACCCCTTTGTACTTCCTCCCTTAGAGTATTGCACAGTATAGCATTGTATGGCATTTAGCACATATGTTCGTCAACAGGAATACAGTACTCCCTGGTATACCATACTTGGTGCTAAGACTGTGAAATAAGTGCAGTTTGCTGTGGCTGTTCTCTCATGGCACCACTCATGCTGCTTCACTAGCTGGAATAACCCAGTCTCCCCACTTCTGGGTTCCAGTTCAGGAGCATTGCTAGGGTAACAGGGATTGATAATGGCAAGTTAACTGGTAAAGGGAATTAGAGGAAATGGGGGAGGGGATTAATATTTATGGAGCTGTTACTTTGTCCAAGGCAAAAGCTGTTTAAAGATGCTTGTTTCATCTAATTATCATAGCTTTTTATGAACTGGGCATTTAATATTATTTTTTACAAGCTAGCGAATAAAGGGAAGAGATCATCTACTCTGTCTTCTTTGTACAAACTACTCTAACGAACCAAGTAGTTGATGTTTCCTTTTCTTTCTTAAAAAAATTTTTTTTGAACGGGGCATTTTTATCCTCATTTTTCACTGTGTTATTAGTTGAGCTAGGCTTTTCTCTCACTTCTGCTTGACCCAGAGCCCATGCCGAATTATGGTGCCTTTTGATTTACTCAATGCCTAGGACAGTGTCCAGTGAATGGTAGGTACTTTGGAATCTCAGGGTTAATCATGAACTTTCAAAGATTCAAAGCTTGATCCCCAAATTGTAACCTTCAACTTTTCAGGGACTAGCTAGGATACTTTGGTTGGTGTAGGCTGTTTTTGGTAGTAAAACCAAAACACTCCTTTATCCCAGTCTCTCAGCTTAGCAGACTGCCTTGTCCGACCCTGAGAAAAGATGCCTCTGACTTCTTTGATTCTGTTTCTTCTCTTTTTTGTGCCTTTGGTTGACCCCAAATTCAGAAAACCTCATAACATAATTTGGCCCTCTAGATTTTCTCAAAAGTAAGTCTGTCCCTAATGACTGAGCTGATTCTACAGCTAAAATTCCAGCAAAGTCTGACCTCAAAATCATGGAGTCTGTTTTTTCCTAATTGAGAATGTCATTCACTTTTCTTTGAGGATTTTTCCCAGCACAGGAGGCTACTTCTTGGGGCAGCCAAATACAAATAAGCAGTAAATATATGGTAACATGCTTGACTTCACAAATCATCAGAGAAATGCTAATTAAAATTGAGGAGCCTTTTTTTTTTTTTTGGTCCAACAGATTACTGCAATTTAAGAGACTGAGAGCATCCAAAGTCAGCATGGATGTGGGGAAACCTCTATTTTGATGAGAGATAGACATCTTTAGATGCCCAGTTAAGAGTATTGATCAAAATTTGAAATAGGCATATGCACTAGTTTACTTTTGGTTGTCTTCTCATAATTTTTTGAATTTTTTATATCTTTTCTTCCTTTCTATATTAAGTCAGAGTTCTCCAGAGAAACAATATCAGATCAAGAGATTATATCTATGACTATGTATCTAGATCTACATCTATATCTATAGAAGATATAGAGATTTGTTATAGGAACTGACTGACACAATATTATAGAGGCCAAGAAATCCCACTATCTGCCATCTGAAATCTGGAGAATGAGCAAAGTCAATGGGGTGATTCAGTCTGAGACCAAAGGCCTGATAATCAGGGGGCAAGGGATGTAAATCTTGGTCACAGTCTGATGGCCTGAAAACCAAGAGCACTGATGTCTGAGGGCCCAGAGAAGATGGATGACCCAGCTCAAGCAAAAACAGCAAAGTTTTCCTTCCTCCACCTCTTTGTTCTATTCAGACCCCCAAAAGATTGGATGATACCCACTCACATTGGTATGGATGGATCTTATTTGCCCAGTCTACCCATTCAAGTGCAAATCTTTTCCAGAAACACCCTCACAGATACACCCAGAAATGTTTTACCAGCTATCTGGACATGTCTTAGCCCAGTCACAGTGGCGCATAAAATTAATCATCATACTGTCTTCCTTTTTTGTTTTTATCTTTAGAAATCTTGTTGGTTGAAACTTGCTTCCTTAGGAGAGTCTTCTTGTGATGTAAGCTCTTCACCTTCTTTCCTTGTGTTCTTTTTATGCTCACTTGCCTGGAGAGAGAGAAGCACCTACAAGGAAGTTATTTTTTATTTCAGGGACTTTGCTGAGAGCCACCCTCACTCTTGGAGGCTGAAAATAAATGAGATGTATTTCCAAGGAAAAGAATGAGTGGCTACAGGAAGATGTCTCCCCACCCCCATCTGCAGGGACTGACTTCATGTAATTCTAGGAGGCGGGACCAGGTTCTACTCAGACCTTCTTCCCTTCTTCCATGATTGTCTGACTCCTGGATCTTCAGTCTCTATCTGAAGACCCCAAGCTGTCAGTGGCCTACATGGGGCCCTGTGTGAATTACAAGAAGGCATCACTTTGGGAGAGAACAATATTGTTGGCCAGTGTGTGGTGAGCAGATGTTGTCTTTGTGTGATCTGAGAAGAGGATGTATTTTTGTTTGTAGAACAGAGTGTGAGCTTGATTCCAGCTCCCTCCCCTCACCCTCTGGGCCAGGCATCCTTTTGCAGGGCACTGCCAGCACAACCTTACCTGAAGTCCTGCAAAGGATGCTGGATTTGTCTTTCAGATCTGACACTTGGGAAATTGGCATTTTGCCTGAGCCTTAGGGTAGGATATGGTTCTCAGTCTCCTTCCCCACCTCAGCTCAGGCTTTAGAGTTTTTTGGCAGTATGTTCTGTAGTTTAATTTGCCTTTTTTTTTTTGTTTCAGTGAGTTTTAAGAGAGAGAAGTAAAATAAAATCCCTGCTTCCTCTACCATGTTTAGCTGGAAGTTAATTTCAGAAACATAACATCATAACTGATTTGAATTGTCTTTCGTTTTACACTTCTTTGCAGTATTGACTCACTCCTAATTGACTTGTGTTAGTCATCACCCTCTCCTCTGAAAGTACCCGTCCTTAGATTGTTGCAGTGACACAGTATTATTCAAAAACACTTTCCCCTGGATTTGGGGGCCTGTGCGACATTTCCCAGTCCTCATCAGTTCATGTACACACTTCTATGTTTTTTGCAGTTTTCTCAAGAATTCAGCTGCCGGAAAAGCATACTAAAGGGGTCAACACTTAGATCATGGAATAATCCACCCATTTCCAGTCAACAGCACTACACCCTGCATTACTTGTGCAGAATTCCAGTTGACTGATGAGGGTTTTAGCTAAACTCTCGGCCACTGGCAGGATTGGTGGAATGGTCTCACTTAGGATGTGGCTATTGGTGTGT
The DNA here is from genome assembly GCF_905146905.1 of Nyctereutes procyonoides. Lineage (NCBI taxonomy): Eukaryota > Metazoa > Chordata > Mammalia > Carnivora > Canidae > Nyctereutes > Nyctereutes procyonoides. Next base: position 1,123,364 of record NW_026575146.1, on the reverse strand, counting down.
CTGTATTGAAGAGAGGCAGGGGGCAAGAAGCAACTACTCCATAAACAAAGGTCAATTCTGTTGAAGGTTTTTTTGCTTGTTTCAAATTTTTATTTTGCTAGATCGTTCACTCCAATGGGAAAAAGACCAGTTTACATTTGGCCAGATAAGTAAAGAGTTGAGTGTGATAATCCAAATTAATTGGTGCCGTATTTTTTCTGATTTATTCTGATATTTTACAGATTGTCACCTCGGTCAACTGGTTTTGTTTGTAGGAAGCCATAGTGAGGAGAGCTCTGGAACATCTTTCTTCCCTGGAGGCTGTCTTTGACCCTAGAACAATTGCTGATGCTTTCTTGATTCAGGCCAGACTCCTCTTGGGCACAGAAGGATTTTTGTGACCCAGACTCCCTGTTTGTAAATAGTTTCAAAAGAACACCTCAGTATCCCCAGGGTTATATTGAGCCATTTCTTCCTGTTTTGTAACTTTGGTTGGTGGAGAGCAACTATTTCCTCAGGAGAAATTGTTTTCTTTTAAATATAAATTTATTTATTTGAGAGAGAGAGAGAGAGAGAGAGAGAGAGAGAGAGCATGTTACAGTTGGGAGAGGTGAGGGGCAGAGCCAGAAGAGAGAGAATCTCAAGCAGACTCCCTGCTGAGTGTGGAGCCCAATGCAGGCTTTGATCCTATGACTCTGAGATCATGATCTAAGCTGAAATCAAGAGTCAGATGTTTAACCAACTGAGCCACCCAGGTGCCCTGAAAATGCTTTCTTTTAAAGGGTCTTTATTTTAAAATAATATTTAAAATATCCAAGTTATCTTTTATGAGGAGAAACCATAAAAACCTATTCATCTGTAAGGAGGAGTAGGTAGAGTGCATGCTTTAACAAAACAGCCATCCAATGCTTTAGTCTAACCAGCATGGTCCAGGACATTGGGGGAAAAAAATCTCAGTATCCAACAGATCACTCTTCAAGGTGAGCAGTTTGAGAGTGGTGTGTACAGAAGGCATCTGGTTTAAATGGAAAATGTAAAGGAGTCAACCTGCCCCTCTGGGTTTTGCTGAGTGCTGCAGATAGTGCCAGCACTGTGATGGGCATTGTCTCAAACACTCTCACCATCCAGGTCGTTTGTAATTTGCACTGAAGTGTAACTGAAACTGTTTTCTAAAACTCTTGACATTCCTTCCTGTGAAAATCAAGGAGTCAGCACCATCTCCTTGTCCTGATCTGGTGAGAGGTTCAGGGGAGCCTAAGGAGAAGAGAACCGAGCGCCAGGAGCACCCTGGCCACGTGAAACCCTGGGGAGTTATACACAGCTGAGGAGCTTGGTGTGTTCACCTGTTTATACCCTTTAAACAATACAATCTGAACAGTTATTGCCACGTTAGATAATCTTGCTAAGATGGGTCACACTTCCTCTGTTTCTTCAAAGCCTGACGAGCAAAATAAAACCTTTCTTGATGTTTAAGTCAATGATAACTTTAAAATCATTGCTTGCTGCACTGAGCTGCTGGTAGGATTGGTTCCAGGGCCCAAGGAGGTTTGGGAGAGAGCCCGAGACCATCCTTTGTGAACAGCGTGTCTGCTTTTAGTGCTTTGTTGGTGTTGTTTCCACTTTGTTGGTGTTGGTGTTCTCTGGGGCATCTTAGCGCTCTCAGAGTCTGGCCTGTGGCTCCCAGCCTGTCGAAGCTTCTCTCCTCTTTATCTCCTCACTATTCTCAGTCTTCTGGGAGCTTGAAAAACCTTCAAACAAGCTTGTTAAGGTTATTAAACTGGAGTCCAATTCACCAACAAAGGGCTGAGGGGACTCCCCACGATCCGGAGCGACTGCCACAAGGGAGCTATTTTTGCCTGATAGATGCCCTTTTTGCTTACTGCCAGATCTCTGGCTGTGTCTCGTGTAGGTGAGGGTTTTGTATTGTTTAATTTAAGATAGATTAGGAATCCTCATAATTTGAAGGAATGAGATGAATAAAAGTATGGTAAAGGCAATATTGTATTTAGAGTTTGCTTTTCACTCTGACCATATTAAGGGAGAATCTGCCAAGTGGCTGAGCAGTTGGAAAGCTATCGCCAAGTCTGGACAGGCGGGGGACTGTATAACTGAGCCACTTTGGGGTTTATGGGGTGCATTTGGTAGAAGAAATGCCTTCTGAAGAAGAATTTGGTGGAAGAAAATGTGACTTCCTGTTCTGGTTCTGTTGCTAGCTCAAAAAGTTAACCATTCACCCTGGATCTATTTCCTTAACTGCAGGTTCAAAGCTTTAAAACAGAAAATAAGATTCTTTTAACCCAACATTTTTAGTTGTGTCTGTGTGTTTTCCTTTAAAGTCCTTTAAAATACAGGACTCATAGTGTGCCTGGATGGCTCAGTCAGTTAAGGATGCGACTTGATTTCGGCTCAGGTTATGATCTCAGAGTTGTGAGACTGAGCCCTGTGTAGGGCTCATGTGCTGGGAGTGGAGCCTCCTTAAGATTCTCTGTCTCCCTCTCCCCCCTCCATTCCCCACTCTCCCTTGAGTATGCCCATGCTCATTCTCTCTCTCTCTCTCAAAAAAAAAAAAAAAATTTACAAGACTCATGGCAGATGGCCAAATAGCATACCAGATTTACTGTTGTCCTGAGATCAGATATCATGACAAGGGACAGAGTAAATTACCTGGGCCTCTCTCATCAACCCCAATTTGATGGAACAAGGCAGATAAGATTAAAGACTGGAACACTTTTCTGCACAGAAACCATTAGCCAGCATCCATTGGTCAACAGAGCATGAGGTGGTATCTGCTGGGGTTCAGGACCCATCAAAATTGATGAATAAGAGCAATTGTGACACAGTCCTGGGCTGTTGGGTTTGGGTTGGTGTTTGCTGTGCTGTCTGAATTTTATAATCCTCTCATTCTAAAAATGTTAAATCTCATCCTATATGTTCCCTGATGATCTATGTTTAATATTTTTTCCTGCCCCTTTAGATGTTGCCATTTGCATGCTGATTTGTGAAGGAATATCTCCTTCTGAAAATCTTTAGCAACTTTTGTTTTTAAGCAAACTGCAAAATTCATAAATTTTAAAAGGAAGCAGGAGGGTAGAGAGGCACGTTTTACTTTTAACATGTTGTCAGAAATGAGTGAGGTACAGGTGGAGACAAAATCTTGGCCCTGAAATGATGACTTGAGACCAGTGATTCTAATCTGTCATAGTGATGAGAACAGATTGGTTCTCCTGGAGGGTCCTGGGGGCCTTCTGAGGATGGAGGCTGGTTTGGAGTGTGAGCTAAGATTTCCCTCTCTCCCTTTTAGGCTGTGTTAGTGGCATGCTCACCAGACACAGAATCTTAGAAGAGCCACTGAGAACAGTATATGTAATGTGTAGAATTCATTGTATTTTATATTTGGATATCATTCACGATCACACACAAATTTAGGAAATGGATATACATGTTATTTGAATACTCATTGTACAGTATATATACTTGTGAAAATATATCAATGTAAGGACCAGAGTCTTCTACAAGGTCTAAAAAATCCTATGTGGATCTATTCACATTGTAGATCCCAGGTACTCATGTGATCCCTAAGCAGGCATCCATTCATGCATGTCCCAGGTACTCGGAGAGCCTCTGGGATTGCCTGCTAAGGTCTAAGTCACACACTGTGTTTAGACGTTTACTTATAAGCCTATTTTACTTCAATCTCCTTTCTTTCCTATGATATACAACAGTAATGTCACCTTCCTCGCTACGATCACCTTACTGTGATCTGGCCCCTGCCACATCTCCCACCTCCTCTGCTCTCCTTCTCCTTCCCTATCACTTTCCTTGGCTGACCACTCCGACCTTCTTTCTGTTCCTAGCACACATGAATCTCTTTTCCTCACAGCCTTTGCACTTTCTGTCCCCTCTGTCCGGAACGTACATCTCACTCTGCACAAATATCACAACTGCAGAGAGGTCTTTCTCAACTCCACTATCAAATGCTATGCCTACCCATAACTTCATCACATGAATGTTTTAGTTTTCTCAAACCATGTTTATCATCACTCTGAAGACTGACCTCTGTTTGCTGACTTGTTATTTGCCCATCTCCAACATAGGAGGGTTAGCTCCGTGGCATTAAGGACAATGCTGGTGTCGTGCCAGGCCCTGGGCCAGCTCCTGGAAGAAGGCCTGGCACAGAGGAGTGGATGGACACCCACTGTGGACTCAGTGGGCATACGCGTGCTGGCTGCAAAGTGGGCTTGATTTTGAGAGTAAGAACAACAAACTCAACTTAAAAAAAAACAAAAAACAAAAACCTCTTCTGAACAATGATCCCTACGATGTCATAAATCTGTGTTTCCTGGTTGATTCACATCATTTGCTTTTGGAGGACTAAAAAAAAAAAAAAGTAAAATTCTGTTATCCTGTAGACTTTCCTGCTTTCATGGCTGACTTCCATCCTTGCCCCTTTGAAGCTCTCAGTCTGCCTGCCAGGCTCCCTGGCTCCCCTGAGGCCGGGTTCAGAGCATCCCCCTGAGGATGCCCTTCTCATCGGCCTCGCCCTGCTGCCTCCCTGCACATTTCTAGATAGCATCTGTTGTGTCAATTTGCATTTACTTATATCCTCTCTTGGAAGAGTTGCTTTATTCTTTAGGGTGTACAGTGCTGGGTAGGCGATAGGCAAGAGAACTTTGTAATAGTATTTTCAGGTATTTGAGAGGAAAACTTGGTGATTTTTTTTTCATTTCCCAAACATTTTCTTACTCTGTTACCTGATATAAAAAGCCATCTGGATCTACTAAATGAATCTGCTGTCATCTTCAGAAAAGTAGTTGACAGCCTCAGAGAGAAACAACAGAGTCATTTTGTCTACTGCTTAAAATTTAAAACATCCCATGAGTGTATTCACTAGTGGTCTCATCCTTTCCTGTTGTAACAATGTGCAATTCCATGGTCTTTGACAGTGGAGCATCATGAAGGGCACTCACTCCTATGAATCACAGGACTGAGGGACTTTGGAGGTCTTCTCTGCCAGCCTCCCACGAGGAGGGTCCCTGTGAAGCCGCTCAGTGATGTAGCACAATCAAAGGATATTAGGGTTAGTCATTTCATCCTGTCTCCTGTCTCTGAGCAGCAATAAGCTAACCCACTCTAGTCAAATAGAGTTTTACAAGATACACACACTCTCTCAGGCATTTCCCAAGGGAAAACCATGGTGTGCTGGTGTGAAGTGACAACACAGGAAGTCAGTTGTGGGACCAGACCAACCGGGGAAGCTCGGTTCTCTCTCCCAGGCTCAGAGCCCAGCCCACATTCCTGCTGTTTCCATGGAACTGAAATGTTTGTGTGGGTTTAGTAATCACCAGGAGAAGCTGGTCATGAGGTGACGTCCTCCTTCGCCAGTGCCAGGAGGATGAACCTGGTGACTCTCTACAGCAGGCGTTTTCCTCACATCCTTGACCTGAATTTCTGAACCTTAAGGTTTCATGACTCAACCAGACTTAGAGTGAGGTGTTATCTAACTAAATGATAAAACAACCACATATTTTACCATGTTCACACCTGTGGGATTTTGAACTACAAGAAGGAGGAGAAAAGAAAGAGCTGAGGCTGGTGAAACCCTGTAAATCATTTTCATTTCTCACCATGCCTGTTTCTGAGAGTGTCTCATTCTTCTTCCATTTTTTCCTCAGTGAGTCCTCACAGTTCAGACAGAAAACAGGCATGGTCCAGGGAAAACATTTCCTGGGAGACAGGGGGTAGATGGGTTCCTGCTTCCCGTGTTTGTCCCACTGCGCTGGTCTGGTGGGAATACAGTGTGCATAGGCCAGCAGCTCACACCCCTCACTATGATTGATGGGTCTGTACACGTGTGTGTGTGTGTGTGTGTGTGTGTGTGTGTGCAAGGTGGAGGCCTGTAGGATGGAGAGGATATGAAAAAGCCTCAAAATTCATGTAAAGAGGATGTTTTAATTCAAGAGTCCCCACCAAGGAACTCTAGTACCATGCTCAAGATAAACACATGCTTTTTTCAAAAGGTGTTGCCAAGAAACATGTCAAGTACTTGTGCTTTTCATTCAAACTTTAAGTTAAGTCACATTTAATGTGCTCATCAAGACAGCTAAATAAGGATTCCAGCCAGACCAAAATTATCTAGAGCAAGAAGCCTGCCATGTGCTGTCACTGGTTCTGCTGATGTCACTGTGTCCTGAGTGTCCTTTTGAACTTGTTACATAGCCAATGTTTACATGGCCTCTCTGCCTCCCAACCTCAATCAATCATTTTATTTGGATGATCTCTCCTGTGTCTCTTTCAAACAAAAAAAGAGGAGATATCACTAGTGCCCTCTGATGGAATGCCACAGGATCATGGCTGTGGCATCTCAACAGCAGCACTCCATGAGAGACAAAGTTGTCCATGCTTTGCTAAACGACAGATTAGGGGGGACACAGAAAGGACTTTCTCTCAACTTCCAGCTGTTTTGTACTTTAACGAATTTTCAGTGCGGTTACCCAGAATTACTAACATTTTACAGCACATTAGAAAAGTGATTTCCTGGTCATTTTCTAAAGTCTGAATCTTTTTGCCAGCTCTCCTATCGACCTGGTAGCATAGAAACCCCTCAGTTCTCCCATTTAAGAACAGTAAATGAAATTGGCTTTCAATGCATTTTCAGGAGGACATGATTTTTAGAGTCATTCTGAACAATTCAGAAATGAACCCAATTGAGTTTTCTGTCCCTCACCTGGTTAGTAGAGAATATGGTTTCTTGAGCTAAGATAGCGATTCTAGAAGAATTCATGAGCTCTATAGCTGGATGTTTCATGAGCTAATTTTAATAAGCAGGTCTGGGGTTGGAGAGATGGCTAAGCTCCAGTTTAAATCAAATGAGGTGGTGGTGGGTGGGGTGGGAATTTGCGAGGTGGTTAGGAGTTCAGCCTCTGAAACAGGGTAGGTGGAATTTCAATTGCAGTTCAACTACTTATGTGTGAACTTGATCAAGTAATTTAACATCATTCACACACATGAGAAAATGCTCTGCATCACTTGCCATCAGGGAAATACAAATCAAAACCACAATGAGATACCACCTCACACCAGTGAGAATGGGGAAAATTAACAAGGCAGGAAACCACAATTGTTGGAGAGGATGCGGAGAAAAGGGAACCCTCTTGCACTGTTGGTAGGAATGTGAACTGGTGCAGCCACTCTGGAAAACTGTGTGGAGGTTCCTCAAAGAGTTAAAAATAGACCTGCCCTACAACCCAGCAATTGCACTGTTGGGGACTTACCCCAAAGATACAGATGCAATGAAACGCCAGGACACCTGCACCCCGATGTTTCTAGCAGCAATGTCCACAATAGCCAAACTGTGGAAGGAGCCTCCGTGTCCATCGCAAGATGAATGGATAAAGAAGATGTGGTCTATGTATACAATGGAATATTACTCAGCCATTAGAAACGACAAATATCCACCATTTGCTTCAACGTGGATGGAACTGGAGGGTATTATGCTGAGTGAAGTAAGTCAATCGGAGAAGGACAAATATATGTTCTCATTCATTTGGGGAATATGAATAATAGTGAAAGGGAATATAAGGGAAGGGAGAAGAAATGTGTGGGAGATATCAGAAAGGGAGACAGAACATAAAGACTCCTAACTCTGGGAAACGAACTAGGGGTGGTGGAAGGGGAGGTGGGTGGGGGGTGGGGGTGAATGGGTGACGGGAACTGAGGGGTCAACTTGACGGGATGAGCACTGGGTGTTATCCTGTATGTTGGCAAATTGAACACCAATAAAAAATATATTTATTACTAAAAAAAATAGCATCACTCTGGGTCAGAATGATTAAGCCACCAATGTTATATTATGTTTGCCCTATTTAAGACAAACTTGGGCCATTTTCTAAAAAAATACTACTTATTTCAGAGAGAGTGTGTGAGAGCACGTCCGTAGGGGGGCGGGGGGCAGAGGGAGAGAATCTTCAAGAGACTCCCTGCTGAGGGCAGAGCCTAAGCCAGGGCTTGATGCGACCCTGAGATCATGACCTGAGCCTAAACCAAGAATCAGATGCTCAACTGACTGAGCCACTCGGCGCTGTAAACTTGGTCCATTTTTGAGTTCTTGGATTACGCTTAACTATATTCAAAAGCTTGGGATAAGGTCTTACTGAAAATACCCTGGTAAATTCCAGAATTACAGAAATTTCTTCTCAAAGCACATCCAAAGAAACAATTGTACAAACTGTTAAATATAAGATAAATAAGGTCTGCGATCTAATATATAACATGGTGACTAAAATTAATAACATTGTATTATATCATTGAAATTTGCTGAGAGTAGAACTTAAGTGTTCTCACCAAAAAAAAAAAAAAAGTAAATATGTGAGGTGATGAAGGTGTTAATCTGTTCATTAGGGAAGATTGTTTCACAATGTAGATGTATGTCAAATCATAACACTGTGTACTCTAAATATCTTGCAATTTCATTTGTTAATTTTATCTCAATAAGCCTGAGGAAAATAAATAAATAAATAAATAAATAAATAAATAAATAAATAAATAAATAAGAACAAATGATTCTACCCCATCTCAAATGGAAAAAAGATCTTTTTTGGTCAAGAGCAGAAAATTTCTTTACCTTACTTCTTTCCCAACTGTCAATGCAACCCCAAATCAAAGTTGTTTAAATTCCCCAATTTTCTTTAACAGTAGTCTCTTAATGCTTATTGTTCATTGATGGTTGAGCTTCTTTCTCCTCAATTCCTTCAAGAAATAGAAGTAAACTGGGAAGCAGTGTGCCTGCCTGTGAGTTCTCTCTGACTCCAAAGGGGGGAGAGGAGTAGACATTTGAATGCGGCTTTCTGCCCCATGGGGCAAAGGTGGGTATGTATCATCAGCAATAGCCCAGGAAAGGCAGAGGCTGTTCAAGTTTTGTCTGGCCCTGGGATCAGAGGAGTGGCCTCTGGGGCCAGTGTTCCATGCCTGCATCATGAGGCGGGCCTGCCCCAGAAACCATGACCTCTGCTGTACTGGCCCTTCCTCCAAATCTTCCTCCTCTCTCTTTCCCTGCTCACCTGAGCTGTCTTGCATTTCCCCAGCATGTCTCCTTCTGCCCAGTGGGGACCTTTCTCTCCACCCTTAACAGCTTGGCTAGAAGAACAACCCCAGGCTTGGTGGTGGGGGTGAATTCAGGACAGGCTTTGCACCATTTCTGAATCTCCTAGGTTTCGTCAATGGAAGCCAGACTCTTAATGCTATTTTAATGCAGTTGTTTTGTGTGTGAATAATATGCTTTTTTTTGCCAAACCTCAAGCCCTGGAACTAAGGTCTCATAAAAATGCCTAGAGTCCAAAGCTAATAGCTGTTATTCAGCTTTTATGGAGTAAGGCCTGAAAAGCTTCAGATTGATATTATTCTTAGCAGGGCGGTGGGTGTCATGAAGATACCGAGGGGTGGCTGAGGCTCCAGATGCCAGAAGATTGGGAAGAGATAATACCCCATCAAGCTGCTCTAGTTGCTCCAACACATGGAGGTGTCTGGTAAAGACTTTTTTAGATCATTCCCTCTGCCCCCCTTGGTCACAGCTTACTCTTTTGTGATCCTGAACTTGGTGAAGGTCCTCACTTCCTACGCCTTCACCGATAACTCCTGCCACTTTCACCATATACACCCAATCATCGCCAACATTCATTCAACAAGAACTTTTTATTAAATTAAAGTGTAGCTGTCATACAATGTTACATTCAGGTATACAACGTAGTAATTAGACAATTTTACACATTATGCAATGTTCACCATGACAGTCACCATGTGTCACCACACAAGGTTATTACAATATTGACTATCTTCTCTAGGCTGTTCTTTTCATCCCCATGACTCATTTATTTCATAATTGGAAGTTTATACCTCTTAATCCCCTTTGCCTATTTTGTCCATTCTCCCACTTACCTGCCCTCTGGCAATCACTGGTTTGTTCTCTATATTAGCGAGTCTATTTTGCTTGTTCATTTGTTCTGTCTTTTAGATTCCATATGTAAGTGAAATTATATTGTATTTGTCTTTTTATGTCTGACTTGTTTCACTTAGCACAATGCCCTTTAGGTCCATCCATGTTGTTGCGAGTGGAAAGATTTTATTCTTTTTTTATGGCTGAGTGATATTCCAGTGTGTGTGCATGTGTGTGTGTGTGTGTGTGTGTGATGTGTGTGTATGTGTGTGTGTGTATCTATCTATCATCTATCTACCATCATTTATTGATGGACAATTAGGTTGCTTCTGTATCCTGGCTATTTTAAATAATGCTGCAATAGACATAGGGCTACATTTTTTCTTATTTAACAAGGATTTACTGAGAGCCTATTACATGCTAGGCACCTTGCTGGGTGTGATGATAAAATGGCAGCCGGCTCGTAAGAGAGATTGTAGAGTCACAAGTAAGAGTATGGACTCAGAAGCCAGAGGTCATGTGTTGGCTCTCCCACCTATTAGCTATTAGCTCGGTGACCTTGGGCAAGATGTTCCTATCTCTCTACGTACAATAGAGATAGTAATGGCACTTGCTCCACAGGTACTTTTTGATACATAAGTGGGTTAATATGTCTAATTCAGGGCCTGGCTCATGATAAATACCACATAAGTATATAAGTGTTTGAAAAATAAAATGATGGAGAGGAGATGGGCATCAAGCCCTCGTGAAGTAACCTCTGGGAGGAGGCAGTGGCCTGTGAGGTCTGAGAAGCCTGGGCTGGGATGTGAAGGACAGGTGGGCATCATATTCCGTTGGCTCCATCTCCTGCCACTCTCCTGGTTCAAGCATGGTCTTCTTTCATCTGGACCACAAAAATGTCCCTGTCAGTGGTCTTCCCCCCCATGCCCCTCCTCTTCAACTGCAGCCAATGGGGTTTTTCTAAATCTTAAGTGTGATTGTGTCATTTCCTACATGGCATTCCTCAGTGGCTCCCAAGTACACTCAGGTTTTTATTTAAACTTCTCAGTGGCCTTGCAAGGCCCTGTGTCATTCTCCTTCTAGTATTGTCTCTGCCTCCCCCACCTTCCTCCTCAACACCCAGAATGTTCCCTCATACATTATCCACTAACCCAGAGAAACTCCTTCTAGTTCTTTCTGCTGGCTGATCTTTCTTCCCTCAGGGCTTTCTCTCTTTTTGTTGTCTCCACCTGGAATATCTATTGACTCCACCCCATCTTTCCTCAGGGAAGCTCCTAGTGGCTTTCAGACCTCCACCTCTACCTCATTTCCTTGGGATAGCCTCTGAGGGCTCCATGGGCTAGGTTTGGTGCTCCTCCTGTGTTCTCCCATGGGCCCTCCTGGGGTCCTATTGCAGCACTCACTGATCACTTTACTGATTGTGTAATTTTGCTCTTTACTCTTTGTACCCTTGACAAGCGCTGGGAGGGTAGAGACTGCCTTTCACGTTCAAGACTGTGTCTCCAGAGTTCAGCGCAATGCTTGGCATGTGGTGAGCTCACAATACTTTTTACGGGTTGAATTGCGTCTCCCCCTTAATTCCTATGTTGCAGCCCTAGCCTACAGTACCTCACAACCTGATCTTATTTGGACATAAGGTTGTTGTATAATTAGTAATTAGTTGTTGTGTAATTAGTAAAGTTGAAGGCAAGCTCACCCTACTCCTATATGACAGGTGACATTAGAAAAAGAATGCCATGTGAGGGAAAGACACACAGACAGAAGATAATGTGGGGATACAAAGGGAGAAGGCAGTCACCTACAAGCCAAGGACACAGCCTACAACAGACTCTTCCCTCCCTGCCCTCAGCAGGAACCAATCCAGCCAATACCTTGATCTCAGATGTCTTATCTCCAGAACTGTGAGACGATCATTTCTTTTGTTTAAACTTGTCCAGTGTGTGGTATTTTGTTATGGAAGCTCTAGAAAACGAATATAACCTATTTCTTCACATACTGGGTTTCCAACTCTTTTAAATGTGTTCCTATAAGTAAAGACTTCACATGTACACAAATACACCCTAAACGGCTCCATATTCCACAAATAGATGAATCCACAAGAATGGCAGGCCCAGGTGGCTGTTAGTCATCCCAGCAAGCAGCCAATTTTAGCTTTGAATGACCCCCTCTCTCTGGGTATTCCAAGAACTTCACCCAAGTGGGCAGGGGAGGCGCCCCTCTCAGCAAGTCCCCACAGCAGGGGGAATGTGAAATGATGGGCAAGCAGGTGTTTGTTTTTCCTCTCCCTGCCAGGAGAAGCAGCTGAGAGGGAACCAGGGGTGGGGAGTAAGAGTAGGGTGGGGGAGGGGGTGGGGTGGGGTGGGACAGAGCAAAGTGCAAGGAAGAGAAATAAGAGCAGGAATGTGGAGCCAGAGCTGAGTCCATTTTGGACTCCAGAACCACACCACGGGATGTCAGTGCAGGCTGTACAGAAGCCAAGATGTCAGGGAAGAATTTCCCCCATTCTCAAAAAGCAAGTTCTTCTCCATTTGATTGCAGTCTCTAATAAGCAATTCTTCCAAATTTCTTCTGACTTCAGAAGTTCAGAGTATGTTGAGCTAAAGAAACACTAGGATCATAATTACGGTTATTATAGGGAGTTGTTGTATGCCCATCACCACAGCATCTGGCTGTAATCACATGCTTAATGGAATGCAAGATGATCCACTGCTCATAATGGGTACTTTCCAAGCCAGGCAGCCACCAAGTGCCCACCCTCCTACTCGGAGGCCCAACAGAACAGATGTTTGTGGAAAGAAAAGATGCTTGTGCCTGTCTGGAGGGTCAGTGACCTCAGGACAGTGTTCAGCAAAAGCCAGTTCCATAAGCAGGTCTGGGTAGTTGTATGGTTCTGTCCAGCAGCAAAGGTAAGAAGCTCTTCCCAAACTCTGGGTAAGAGGGAAGGGGTTGGGGAGGGGGTGTCCCAATGCTCACCTCTGATTGCTTTGAGCCTCACAAATGGTGAAGTGGAGAGGCATGACTATGGGCTGTGGACCCATTTTGCTCCTGATAACGACCAGCCTCTGGCCCTATTCTTTAGAACTAGGATGCCTCAACACACTGAAAATGCAGTGAAGATTCCCCAAGTCAATTTCTCTAAAGCACAATTGGCTTAGCTTGTGCTGATATGATGAGACACCATAGACTGGGTAGCTTAAATAACATTTCTTTCTCACAGTTCTGGAAGTTGGGAAGTCCAAAATCAAGGTGCTGGCAGATTTGAAGAGGGCCCTATTCCTGGCTTATAAATGGCCACCTTTGCCTTCTCACTATATCCTTGTCTGGTAGAGGGAGAAGCCTTTAGTGTCTCTTCCTCTAAGATCACTAATCCCATCTTGGGGGCTTCACCCTCATGACCTCACTTAAACCAATCAATTCTCAAAGGCTCTGCCTAATACTCTCACACTGGAGGTTAGGACTTCAACTTATGAGTTTGGTGGTGGTGGTGGTGGGGCTGGGGAACCCAAACATTCTGTCTATAATAATAATTAAACTCATTATCTATTTTGCATGTGTGTGCATGTATCTATTTTGTATATGTTTTTCACACCTCAGTTTTGAGAACCAAGGAATCACAGATGCCTGAGCAGACCTCATCCCCTACAGACAGGGCCTCCGATGTCTTTTGGCTTCACCCTGCACCAGCCTACTGTCTGTACCAGATTTTGACTATGGTGGAGTCTTGGCTCATGGCTTCAATGAGTTCCTTTTGGTTGGTACTATTAGAAATTCCAAAGCAGGGATCCCTGGGTGGCGCAGCGGTTTGGTGCCTGCCTTTGGCTCAGGGCGTGATCCTGGAGACCTGGGATCGAATCCTATATCGGGCTCCCGGTGCATGGAGCCTGCTTCTCCCTTTGCCTATGTCTCTGCCTCTCTCTCTCTCTGTGACTATCATAAAAAAATAAATTAAAAAAAAATAAAAAAAAGGAAATCCCAAAGCCACTTGATTGTTCTGTACCATACATTTTAGGTATCTTTGCTGACTTTCCCTTCCCAAAACATAAAACCTTATAGTCACATGACCTCTCCCATTTCTTCATGCTCAGTCTCTATGCTTCTTCCCTTTTTTCAAGTTTTCTTTTTCTTTTTTTTTAAGATTTTATTTATTCATGAGAGACAGAGAGAGAAAGAGAGAGAGAGAGAGAGAGGCAGAGACACAGGCAGAGAGAGGCAGACTCCATGCAGGGAGCTGGATGTAGGACTTGAACCTGGGTCTCCAGGATCACGCCCTGGGCTGAAGGCAGCATTAAACCGCTGAGCCACCCGGGCTGCCCTTATTCTAGTTTTCTGCTGTGTTTCTAATGCATATATACTTCCCCTATTTCCTTAACCAATTCTGTACTCAAATTCCAAAATTGCATGTCCCCCTGGGCATCTCAAATTCAAAATGGCCAATAATAGATCTTTGATATCACCTGCATGCCCTATGCCCTATAAACCTATGTCTCTGCCATTGGCTAGTTCAGTTGGTAATACCACCACTCATCCAGGTGACTTATCGTTCTTCTTCATTCAACATCCTATCTATCAAGTCCTCCAGGGTTTACTCTCAAAATACTGCATATATATTAGAAGAAACAAACATCTAGCATAGCCCTCTGGTGTTTTCAGTTACAAGATCATCCCTGCAAAACTCAACCATTTTTTGAGAGGGGCTAATTTAATTGATACAGTCAAATGTCCATCTACATTTTAATTATTAACTTAGCAACATGTGTATATTTAAAACAACAAACAAAATAACATGCATTAGTTTAGAAATTAATATACATATTTCATAAAACAGTTTTATTTAAACTCCTCACATGTAATTTTGACATCAGGGTCTTTGTCATCACTGGAGGCACCTGTAGAATTAATATGGTTTTCTAGAGCCAATCATGGTCAATTTTGTGGTGTTTGAGACACAGCATTTTGAGAATCCAGATGTAATTCTGTCTCTGGAAACATTTCCTAAATGTCACAAGAACCCATGAAACAGCTGTTTGTTTTTTTTTTTTTTTCAATTGCGTATTGTAATCCTCACTACATAATTACTTAATATATTTATTTTAAAGTATCCTTTCAAGTGCTTTTTTCATAACACCATCTAACGCTTGGAACTGTGAGCGTTCCCAGGAAAAGTTATGGCTGCTCTGTTAATTGACTTTGCCTTTAAAATTTTTCTGAACTGAACCAGTCAGAAGACCTCTCTCACAACCCAAACTAGCATGGACTCAAGCCATTTCAGGCCAATGTGCCTCCTCCAAACAGAGGGCAACCATACGCCCAGTTGGCATGGGACAATCCTAGTTTAACATGTTATCCCTGTGTAATTGTCAACAAAACCAATTTAGATAATTAATCATATCATCAAGTACTCGTGTGTTGTACCAAAGAAAGTAAGTGAAGGAACTCCCCTAATAAGGACTTCTAAGTGCACTGAAAATGCAGTGAAGATTCCCCAAGTCAAACAATTCCTCTAAAGCACAATTGGCTTAGTTGTGCTGATATGATGAGACACCACATCTGGGTAGCTTAAATAACATTTCTTTCTCACAGTTCTGGAAGTTGGGAAGTCCAAAATCAAGGTGCTGGCAGGTCCCTCTGTCTTTTCTGAGGGTATGTAGGGAGGGGGGAGCACTGTCTCACCTTTAGACATAAACAGCATTTCTCATGAGCTCTCCCTGGGCCCTTCCAAGTGGTTTCTCTGCTTTCAGCATGTCCCCATCACTCTAGCCTCTACTGTGCTCTCTCTTTCCCCTGCTTATGGCCCTACAAGGTTCCCCACCAACTACAGAATTCTGTCCAAGCTCCTGATGTGTCGTACAATGCCCTCTTTTAGTGGATTCTTTTTCACTTCCTAAAACTCTTTTCCTGACGTTCCTGATGTGATAGGTGAATCATAGCCCCCCAAGTATGTCCACATCTCAATCCCTGGTAACTGTTGCATATTACCTTATACAAAGGGACTTTGTAGATGTGACTAAATGAAGGATCTTGAGATGGGAAATTATTCTAAAATTATCTGAGTCTGAGGCAAATATAGTGATCCTTTTGAGAGGGAGGCAAGGTCACTTAGGAAATAGGAAATGGGAGGGAAATCAGAATCATGAGAAAGGTGATTTGATGACACAAGGAAGGATTGGAGTCATTCACTTTGAATATGAAGGAAGAAGCCAGAAGGCAAGGGATGCAGACCCAGAGTAGAAGAAGGAAACAGATTCTCCCCTCAGGGCCTCTGGAAGGAGCCAGTACTGCTGACACCTTGACTTAGTCCAGTAAGGCTGAGTGTGGATTTCTGCCCTCAAGAACTGTAAAGACAATAGAGTTGTTTAAAGCCACCATGTTTGTGGTAATATGTTACAGCAGCGGGGGGAAGTACTATATCTTACTTAGTACTTTATGTTCCAGTAAGCCCTGTCTGCCTGACACTCACCACCAGTTATACTCTTTCCCACTTCTACTATTCTGCTGCCATCTCTGCTGCCTGGAATGCCTTCCTTTGTCCCTCACCTTCCTCTCTTCCTCCAGCCACCATTTGCCTGGTCAAATCCTATTTGTCCATTTGACTCAGCTTGAACATTCCCACTGACCTCCACACCTACATCCACCCAGGAGGGGTCAGTACCCTTCCTCTGGCTCCCAATCTCATTTATATTTCTCTAGCATTTCTTTTAACATAGTTTACTAAAATTGTCAACTGACTGTCATCTCCAATAGTCCAAGAAGGTACTGCGTGAAGGGATTGTGTCTTATTTTTTTTCTATCTCCATATTCAATAGGCACTCAATAACTGTCGAATTAAAAAAAAGCATTTAAATAACTTAATTAACAAATATTTATTGAACAAGAAACATTGGGTTATTCCTTGCCCACTTCCAAATGATTTGAAGAAGAATTACCTATGTTCAATATTGTATTATGTATTATCGTAGAAGAAATTGTGATTTGCTGTCAACTGGAGGCATCTTAGGAGTCAAAATGGAAGAGTCCCAAGTCTCTCTCATACGTTACTGAGAGGGCTTTCTGGAATCTTGGCCCAACCATAGATGTTTAGTGTAGTAGAGGAAGCTTTTCCCTCAGATGGACTCATTTACCAGGGTCCCGAGGTCCAGTCTTTAAGTTCTATTGGGTACTGGGGGCTGAAATGCAAATCTCTGTGTACCATAAATGTCTCACCCCACAGTTTAGCCAAATTGGACTGTGCTTCTCTTCAGAGAGGTCTTCCTGTCTTGACACCTTTGCTCACTCATGTTCCTCCTCCTAAAATGCTGCTCGCTGTCAATTTCCATGTGTTCATATTTCAACCTACCCATCCACAGAAGTACAGCTTCTAAAACTATCCTGAATCCTGGTTGGCCATTTCACAATTCAGATGAGAGGATATAAGTAAATCAGTCCAATCTAGCACTATCATAAAAGCAACTGAAGGTCAAGTCCCTTCAAGATGGAGCCAACATCTTTCTCTACAAAGGAAAGTAAGCACAACTTTAGCATGGTGGAGAAATCTGCCATATAGTCTTCTGAACATTCTCTTGTGTATATTTTGTGGCCCATTATGGTAATTTCTTCTCCTCTTTACCTTCTTTGTAACTGGGCGATTATACTGCCGATCCCTGGGTACTATAATTTGCATTGCAATATGTAGCTCCATTTGATGCTTGCAAATTAAGGGCCCAGGGCTGAAGCTCTGATGTGGGAGTTACTTCCACATAAGTCAGAAGAAGTTACATATACATGAGTACAGCTCTGGGATTAAAGAACCTCTTTTCATAATCACAATTTAATATTTAAAAATAAAACCTCCGTTACAGAAAAATAATAGGAGCGGGCTCACCATAAAAGGAAGAGAACTGAAATGAAGTACTCTCATAAAAGTTTCATAAAATACAACCACATGCATATTATACACTGGGGAGAAATGCCGTAAAATTCCTACATTGGAAGAGGTAATGTTCCCTCCATCTCCTTTCCTGTTCAACAAGGATTTGGTCTGAATTCTGAAATCCCTCCAGGTAAGTGTTGACAGGCATCATGGCATTTCAGAAGAAGGAAGTTACAGTCAGTGGGCTGGGAAGATGGGAAAAGAGAAATGAGTCTCATCCAGGGAAATCATTGGGTATTGGTATCAGAGGACAAGGATTTTCATATAGATGTGTTCTACCTAACTCAGATTTTAGAAGAATGCATAGTTTCCGTCAATTGTAAATTCAGGATAAAGCATTGTAGGCTGAGAAAGAGCAGTTTCTCTGAAGTTAAGAGGGCCTGAGTTCTGGTCTCATTTCACCTCCTAATTGCCCAGCAACCTTTGAACAAAACTTTATTTTTTTTTCATCTATTTATTATGGAGGTTGAATGTGGATATCTTCAAGGTCCCTTCTATGTTTTAATATTCTAGTTCTGTCATTCAGTGTTTGTGGTAAATGAAGACCAGTTTAATCAGGATCACATAATAGCCACCAATGGAAAATCTTTACTTGGACAATATTATTCCAGCATTGGTCAACATAAAGGAATTAGGGAGACACTATATCCAGACCCTGGTAGTTGCCCATCTCTGTTTTTTTGGTTTGGGCATAATGCGTGTTATTCTGTCCCCAAAATCTTCTGTAGAATTAATCTCTCTATGAAAGACATGAATGTGTGTGTGTGGTGTGTGTATGTGTATGTGTGTGTATGTATGTGTGTGAGAGAGACACAGAGAGAGACAGAGAGACAAACAGAGAGGCAGACAGAGAGACCAAGGAAGAGTGAGTATATTCTCAGAAGTAGTGTTGAAATACATAGAGTTGGCAAAACCAAGGGCAGACAGCTGAAAATGAGGCTGTCTTTTGCCAATCTGTTCACAGAAAAGTAGTAACAAAAAAGTACTGATAATTGTTAGTAACCCTCAGATAATGCTCTGCTCTCTCCACTATAGCTATTGTCTGTGTTTAAATAGGATTTATTTGGAGAAAAGCAATTTCACGTCCTAGGAAATTCATTAAATGAAATTATGTATCTAAAAATTGTGTATGTCAAAATTCTTCTAATTTTCAATTAAGGTCTACTTTATTTCAAAAATTATCCAATAAAATAAGTTATGCCAAAAATTCCAAGGCTGCTGCCCTAGGACACAGAGGCTCTCTTGACTTTTATTATGAAATTTGACCCATATGGAATTTTACATAAAATAAACTGGTAGGAGCAATCTACAATGATAACTAAATCTAATTTTTTTGTCGTTTGACCTATTTGGGGGCAGCATGGTAGAAGACAAAAAATTCAGACTTTGCAGCTAGGCAATCCAATTCTGGCACTGCCACTTTTTTTTTAAGATTTCATTTATTTATTTTAGAGAGAGAGAATGAGCACACATGCATGAGTGCAGGGAGTTGAGGTGGAAGGAGTAAGGTGGAGGGAGAAGGAGGGGAAAAGAATCTCCAGCAGACTCTGAGCTAAGCACAGAGCTGACATGGGGCTTTATTTCAGGACCCTGTGTCACACCCTAAGCCAAAAACAAGAGTCAGATATCCAACCAACTGAGCCATGCAGGTGCCTACTGGCATGTGACATTGGGTGAGTTCTATAATCTGTCTGGCATGTGGTTGACCTGGCCTGTTGCAGAATGCCCAGTAGGACAAGAAAACCCCAGTAGTACATCCCAGGTGTAGCCATGAGAGCAGGCTTTCTCCTTATTGAGGTAGAGGGTCATAGAGGAAGCCCTGCTAATATGAACACACATGAAAACTAAAACAATCCAGCAGTCACTCAATGGTCATGGGTGACTGGTCTAGGATGGGTCTGTTCATTCCCATTCTAGCTCCATTGTCACTGTGAATACTCCTCATGCCCCACAATTTTCTGTGTTTCATTGGAAAGTCTAATGACTACTTCTGTAGGAGGTCATTACCTGCATGAGGTGGGAAGCTGGGCTGGAGCTGTCTAGAATCACTTCACTACAGAGAACCCAGTCTCGGGGAAGTGCTAAGAAACATGCAACACAAAGCCCTGCCCTGACAGTGGTCCCATCATGCCCTGCTCAGAATACTCCAACAGCTTCTCATCATTTTAGAAAACAACAAAAAGACAAGAGAAAGAGAAAAATGTCTCAGTGCAGTCTACATGGTCTGATAGATCTAATCCCTGACTATTTCCCATCATTCTCTCAATCTGCTCTGGCTACACTGGTTTTGCTTCAGGTCCTTGCATTCCTGTGCCTTCTGCTTGCAAAGCTCTTCTCTGGATCTTTGCCTGGCTCACTCCTTCACTACATTCAGGTATCTTCTTGGAGAGGTTCTCCCTCCCCTGTGGGTAAAAGAGCTTTCCCCATTTTCCTCCCTTTCTCTTTCCCTCCTTCCCTACCTGCTTCCCCTTCCCTCCTCCTATCTCCCTTTCTCCTACCCTCCCTTATTCTTGTTATTCATTGCACTTATCATTACTGGGACTTTATTTATTTCTCTTACTTTCTTTTAATTGTCTTTCTTGCCCATATATTTCTTTAAGCCTCATGGGACTAGAGGATTTGTGCTTTGTTCATGGCTGTATCTTGATTGCTTACAACATTGTCAGGTATGTATTAGGCACTCAGTCAATATTTGTTGCATAGATGAATAAATAAACAGAGGAGCAAGTGTTGGTCATCAAAAAGATATGACCGCTGGTTGACTCATAAGCTGGACCTAGGTGACCCGAGGCTCCTCACTCCTCCCCTTGTCCTTGGGATGCGGGTTCTGCCTGCCTCCCTGGTCCCAGAGGTTGCTCCAAGGACACAGACTTGAGAATGATGTAGTATTGAGAACACCTGCACACTATACTGGCCTGAACCCAGTTAAGGCCTCTTTCTACATAAACTTTAAAAATCTGCAAGGAGATCACAGGGATCCATTCATCTTGTGGTCATGAAGACAAGCCTCACATGTAAGTTCCCTCTGTTTAGTCAAACTGCCACCTCTCACCTTCCTTTCTCCCTCCAAATCCTATTTGCCCATCTGACTCAGCTTGGACATTCCCACTGGCCTCCTGTCTTGATGCAAAATAAAATAAAATGCATACATGTACATTGTAGATAACTTAGAAAATACAAATTAGTACAGCAAGAATGAAGATTATCTGAATATTTTCAGCAACCAAATTTAACCATAATTAACATTTTAGTCTGTTTTCCTCCAATAAATATTTTTATTAAAAACTAAATATATTTATATATGTTCACATACCTATTAAAAAGGATTCTTTTTTAAAAATGCTTAATATTGGGGCTCATGGGTGGCTCAGTTGGTTGTGTCTGACTCTTGATTTTTGGCTCAGGTCATGATCTCAGGGTTTTGAGATTGAGCTCCACATTGGGCTCCATGCTGAATGTGGAGCCTGCTTAAGATTCTCTCACTCCTTCTTGTTCTGCCCCTCCCCCATCCCTCTCTCCCTTCCTAAAAAAACCTAAAAACAAAAAACAAAAAACCCCTTAATGTCATAGGTATTATTTTATGTTATTAAAACCTTTTCCTATTTTTTTTGCCTAGTATTCATTTGTATGGATGTTATATAATTAGCCATTTTCCTACTATTGGACATTTAACTTTTAAAATGCATTACTTTAAAAAAGCATAACTTTATTTAGTTATTATAATAGTATTATGTGTTGCTTCTCATTATAGTCCTCTTTTTATTTTTTTAAATATTTTATTTATTTATTCATGATAGAGAAAGAGAGGGAAAAAAAAGAGAGAGAGGCAGAGACACAGGCAGAGGGAGAAGCAGGCTCCATGACAGGAGCCCGGTGCGGGATTCGATCCCAGGACTCCAGGATCACGCCCTGGGCCAAAGGCAGGTGCTGAACTGCTGAGCACCCCAGGGATCCCCTATAGTCCTCTTTTTAATAATAAGAACCTTGAGAAGATTATATGATGTGCTGTTATGAGATGAGTATGTGCCCCCACCTTTCACATGTTGAAGTTCCAACCTCCAGAACCTCAGAATGTGACTATATTTAGATAGAGAGCCTTTAACAAAGTAATTAAGTTAAAGTTAGGTCATTAGGTGGGCTCTGGTCAGTATGACTGGTTTCCTCATAAGAAGAGGAAATCAGGACATTCAGGGATGAAAGGAAGACCATGTGAGGACAAAGGGAGAAAAAGAATTGTCCACAAGGCCTCAAGAGGAGCCAATCCCACTGACACCTTGATCTCAGACTTTTAGCCTCCAGAACTGTAAGCAAATAAATTTTTGTTGGTTAAGCCACTAAAACTGTGATACGGTATTTTGGCAGCCCTAGAAAACCAATGCATGTGCTCAGGTCATGTCACCAGTAAGGTCTAAATCTGGGTACAAAATTCAAAAATGTCTTTTGAATCCATCCGCATACACATATGCGGATCCACACATTCAGCTTCCCTGATAGTCCTGATCTCTACTGTACATAAGTCGATACTCTCATCTACCTTTGCTTTTATTTCCATTCTTCTCTCTACCTCTTACAATGTTTCCAAATTCTCCTTCGCCTTTCCTTTGTTCTATTCTTTCCTTGGAAATGCTTGTGCAATTTTTTCCATAAACTTTGGTTTTGGAATACTCAGATCTACTCTTCATGTCCTGACTGGTAAATCTGTAACCATCTTATGTTCTATCTCCTCAATTTGTTCTTTTTTTTTTTTTAACTTTTTTAAATTTCTTTTTATTTATGATAGTCACACACACACAGAGAGAGAGAGGCAGAGACACAGGCAGAGGGAGAAGCAGGCTCCATGCACCAGGAGCCCGACGTGGGACTCGATCCCGGGTCTCCAGGATCGCGCCCTGGGCCAAAGGCAGGCGCTAAACCGCTGCGCCACCCAGGGATCCCTCAATTTGTTCTTCAAGCCATATCATGGTTAAGAACAAAATGCCACTCGAACTCTTGGTTACTATTGGGGATAGAGAGAGCAACAAACTTCACAGCATGATGTAGTCTGTAGCATGACTCGGGATTTGATGTGATTAAAAAAATAAAGAAAAGAAAATAACCATTGGCCTGGGATGTTCTTGACTTGTAACTATCATAATTTTTACCTTGTTTCTCCTTGTTATTACTCTCCAGGCATTATTTTCCCCCCAACAAAATCCCACCTTCTTCTCCAGGATCCTATAATTAACAAAAATAAGTAACACTTGGGCAGCCCGGGTGGCTCAGCAGTTTAGCGCCGCCTTCAGCCCAGGGCATGATCCTGGAGACCCGGGATCAAGTCCCACATCAGGCTTCCTGCATGGAGCCTGCTTCTCCCTCTGCCTGTGTCTCTGCCTCTCTTTCTCTCTCTGTGTCTCTCATGAATAAATAAAGTCTTAAAAAAATAAGTAACACTTTTTTGGGGGAGAAACTCCTGACTTTATTTAAACAGATGCTAAATAATTATAGACCTAGCATTTAAAGGATGTGTTTCAAGTCCTTAAAGCACGTGTTCACATTCTTGTTTCCAATGGAAAAACAGATTTCACAGAGAAGAATCAAAGAGAACAGTAAAATCTGAAAATCTCAACTCTTGACTAGTTCTGGTAAATAGAAATGGGACAGGTGGTTTCATCCTCCTAGAATCAATATATTATTCTAAAGAGAATGGAAGTCACTCTGGTTTAGAACCCCTTTAGAAATGAGGAGGGTTTGGGGATCCCTGGGTGGCGCAGCGGTTTGGCGCCTGCCTTTGGCCCAGGGCGCGATCCTGGAGACCCGGGATCGAGTCCCACGTCGGGCTCCCGGTGCATGGAGCCTGCTTCTCCCTCTGCCTATGTCTCTGCCTTGTCTCTGCCTCTCTCTCTCTCTCTCTGTATGACTATCATAAATAAATAATTAAAAAAAAAAAGAAATGAGGAGGGTTTGAACTCTCCTTTCTTGAAGTGCAGATGTGAGTTACGTATATCTTCCAGGTAGTCACACACAACTGGCAGATGAGTTGACATCCAGAAGTTAGTCGTGCCATGCGTCTATTTTCCAGGCTCACAGTTTTATGATATCTTGACAATGACAATGAGATTTAATGATGAGGGCAGCCCAGGTGGCTCAGCGGTTTAGCACCGCCTTCAGCCCAGAGCGTGAGACTGGAGACCCCGGATCGAGTCCCACGTTGGGCTCCCTGCGTGGAGCCTGCTTCTCCCTCTGCCTGTGTCTCTGCCTCTCTCTCTCTCTCTCTCTCTCTCTCTCTGTCTCTCTGTGTCTCTCATGAGTAAATAAATAATTTTTTTAAAAGAATGACTTTATTATAAAAAAAAGAGATTTGATGATGAGGGTTGCTAGACACTGAAGACTTTTTGGAGTTGCTATTCTTGTGTCCTGGAATCCCCTTTCTTTCTTTCTTTTCTTTCTTTCTTTCTTTCTTTCTTTCTTTCTTTCTTTCTTTCTTCTTTCTTTCTTTCTTTCTTTCTTTCTTTCTTTCTTTCTTTCTTTTTCTTTTTTTAAAGATTTTATTTATGTATTCATGAGAGACACACACACACACACACAGAGAGAGAGAGAGAGAGAGAGAGAGAGAGAGGCAGAGACATAGGTAGAGTGTGAAGCAGGCTCCCTCCAGGGACAACGTGGAACTGGAGCCCAGGACCCCAGGATCACGACCTGAGTCAAAAGCAGAAGCTCAACCAGGTGCCCTGGAATCTACTTTCTTTAAAGTTTTCAAAAATTTGATACCATCTCATATTTCCCCAATGGTTTTTTTCTGAAGGCAGAGAAATGGATTTAAATGGTCTCTCAAGATCCCTTTGACCCTCATTGAATCTGAGTTTGCTACCTATCCTGCAGGCCACCAGGTTGTATTAACCATTAACCACAGGAAGTGCGATGGTCCATGAAAATAGTAATTAATGAAAGGCTTACCCAAAGTTGTTATGGGATCCATTGACTTTTTTCTCCTCATGTCTTAAATGGGTTAGAATTAAGAGGAGGGATGTCTACGAAATCCAGAGAATGCATCTGCAAAAGCATTAAAGAGGATGCTATTTTCTTTCATCTTTTCATTTGTACAATTTCTAATAATGATAAAACTTGGGAGATTCACTCATCTGTTCTAGAGAGCTGTGACTCCAAGAGTTTAAACCCCTTTAATCTGGAATTTGAGTTAAAAACCACCATCAAATTACAAAGGTGTCAATCATCCTTCTTTTAACTGTGTAAATGAAATGTAATCCCAGTAGAATTTTTCTTAGAACTCATTGGGATGCCGGGGAAAAGTAATCTGAAGACTCCAAAATGTGTATGGGTGCATGAAATAATGAGCATGTTTTTATGTGTTTCAATTCAGTTAAAATTTTTTACTCCATGAGTGTGAAAGTAGCTTTGATCTGGAAAATATTCCTGGATTCTATTAGGACTGCTATTTTTTTTCCCTGTAAAGGCATATACTTTTAAAAATCCCAATTGTAAGGAGATACAGAGAATTGAAACTTTCACTGCAGTAAAATCTGGGCAATTGTATGATTAGACCCTTTCCTTCTTCCCTAGAGACATGTGAATAATAAAAATAGCCCCAGAATCATTTAGTGTAACCTTTGTTCATTCAGACGTTCACTCAGCACTTCTTACTTGTGGTCGAGTTTGCTTTGTTAATGCATTATTTATGTGATCCTAATTTTGCTTTCACCTTAGATTCCAAGTATTATAATAACAATAATGTTTATGGAAATATTATTTGTGAAATTTAAAGCAGATATCTCTCTTTTTAAACATTTTTTAGAAAGCACAAAGTTTTAATATTTTTATATTTATCCTCCTTGTTATTTTATTTGCTGTCATTTTTATGACCTCAAGTCCATATTGTGGGTAAAAGATAATTCAACATCCCTGGACATTCTCTTTGTGTTCAGCTTCACGTGAGTGTATCTAGTAGGGAGGATGCAGATATGTTTAAATCCCTCTATTGCTTACCAGTTGGCCAAAGTTCAGTTTCTTCTGTATGTTTCTGGTTTTAATAGTTTGAATTTTCAGTGGGCAAAAAGTTTCGGTAATTCTCAAGGTTCTGCATTTTCCTTTCTAGGCTGGTCCAGTTTAGCCAATGGAATCCTCTCATGTCATAAGGAGAGAGACAAAAGCCTTCAGTTGCTCCTATGTTACTGAAATCTTAAGGTAAAATCCCACAGTTTTGGGTCCTTGCATTTTATGTATATTGTCTTGTCTCCCATCTAATACTTAAGCTTTTGAGGTCAGAGCTGTGCCTCATTTATTTTGAATTCTTCTATCTGGGTCCCTAATAAGTATTCAGTAAATACTTGTTTAAGTTAAATGAACTTTTAATCTTTGATGGGATGGCAATTACCAATGCCAGACAGTTTGGTATTAAAGTGAATGTCCTTGGGTCATCTTGACAATCTATATTCACTCAAAGCAGTCCCTGAGCCCCAGTGCATTTCTCTATTTGGTAAAGTAATTCATTCAATTATTCTCAAGCAATTCACTTTTAGTTTTCCTAATTCAAGTAGAACTCTGTATCAGTCTTATTTTCTTCATGTTCACAGTTCTTCCTATCTTCCTGTATTTCTGTATTCCAAACCTCTCTAAGTTCCCAAACAGCTGAACTTTGACTTTCAGAGGGATTTACCATCATTCCTCCAAAACAGTTGCTGGATATTGTGAGTTCATTTGTCTGGATTTTTTGACCACACTGAAGCCACTTATATTTATTCTGGATGCTTGGCTGCCCAGACTTACATGATGATTATATTCTTCCCGTCTGAATATACCTTGGGGTAGGGGTGAGGGTGGGTTTTAAAGGAGAGAATCATGTCAGTTTTCACGTGTTTTCAGTTAAGTCAGAGAAATCATTCCTGAACTTAGTCTCACCAAAAAGGGGAAATTATTGGACAGTCACAAGGTGCCTCATAGAGGGGAAACAGAACTGTGTGTGCCAGGAGTAAGACTGACTGCAGGGGTGTCAGGCCTAGAACCAGGGGTTCAGTAACCATCACATTCCTCCTCCCTTCCCCTTCCCACATCTCTTTCTTCCACTTCCTTCTCTGGGTTGGTTTAAATTTCTCCTACTTCTTACAGGCTTTCTACATGTAGTAAAAGCATGTTGTAAAAATATGGCTGGTTCAGAAATATCCTTCCAGTTCCATAAATGAAAAGGCAAGATCCTGTTTAAAAAAAGTTAGCTTTTGCAATGGGGAAGGTCAGTGAGGGAGTAGAAGTTGGTGATATAGAGAGAGACCTGATTAGAGAGAATAAGTATAAAATAAAATTAGAGGCCAAGACGAGCTCTTTGGATATCTATCCAAGTGTTCAGTGCCCATGGATCAATGTGGAGGCTGGTTTGCTGTTGCAGTGGGCAAACAGCTTCTGCAGACCACCAGTTTGCCTCTCCTTCCCCTTGGGAGCACGTTCACCATTACTTAATTCAGAAGGAAATATAGATTAAATGAAATCATCTTCTATGTATGTCCAAGTTTCTCTTTGTAGAAGTTTCTGCCATCAAACTGTGTTTCTTTTTTGATAAACTTTTCATGTTTAAAAGATGGATATTTTGGGGACGCCTGGGTGGCTCAGTTGTTGAGTGTCTGCCTTTGGCTAAGGGCATGATCCCAGGGTCCTGGAATAGAGTCCCACATGGAGCTCTCCACAGGAAGCCTGCTTCTCGATCTGCCTATGTCTCTGCCTCTCTCTGTGTGTATCTCATGAATAAATAAATAAAATATTTAAAAATGTATATTTTTGTTCCACTTATTAAAAAATATTCTAAAAAGAATTAAAATAAATAAAAAAATATTCTATTTACTTCTCAACTCTCTTTGGTGTAGTTTCTACCTTTATCACTCCCCTGAAATCATCCTGCCAACCTTCACAGTGGCCTCCTAGTGGCTAATTTGTGTGGTTCCTTCTCCTACTGGTCTTCCATATCCTTTCTTAAGATTTGAAACTGCTCTGGCCACATTTTCAAAACCCATTCCTCCTTTATCTTCTAGGATGTCACTTTCCTGTGGTTCTCTCTCCGTATGCCTTTGCTGAACTCCTTTTTCCTGTGTATCCTATAAATGTTAGCATTGTCAAGACTCTTGATCCTTTCTTTTGGTATTCTTCAGATTCCATTTGGATGAACTCACAAGGATTTCCAAGTATTTACTTCTGGGACATTTCTTGATCTTGCTCTTCAGATCTGTTTTTCTAACAACCATTGGACAGCTGCATTTTTATAGTCTCCAAACCCCTGAAACTCAGCATGACACATACCAAGTTCTTTCTCCTTATCTTCACCTCTTCCTTCTTAACTCTCTATCTGGTTCATTGATAACATCCTCTAAGGATCAGCTGGGGCAGAGATACTGTTATCTCTCAATACCTGTTCTCCTTTCCTTCCATAGTAATACAATTTCATATTTTTAGCTGGATTAATGACCACTCAGAAAAAAGATTACTTTCCCAATCTCTCTGTGGTGAAGTTTTGGCCAAAGGAATGCAAATAGATGTGTCACATGGTGGCTTATGAAAACCTTTAAAATGTTGCTAGCATCTTTCCCTTGTCCTTACTTTCTTTGTTCCTTCCCCAATCCTGCTACCTACAGTGAATGTGATGACAGGAGCTTGAATAGCCATCTTGGACCCCAAGACTGAGAGCCACACCTGGAGAACACTGAATTATATGCAGGAAGGAGCTGGGGTCTCTGAGGGCTTCGTGGAGCAGAGTCATTCATCCTACACTGCCAATTTCTGGATTTACATCCAAGAAATTAAGCATCAGTCTTCTCTAGTCTTTGCTATGTTTTGTCCTTGTTATTCACAGGAAAATCTAATTCTTCCTGATAAATCAGCCAAACCTAAATCTAGAGTAATGTTAGACCAGTCCCTTCTTCCAACACCCACATACAATCAGTCTTCAGCTCCTATTGAGTCTACTACTCTGGTATCTTTCTCTTTTCTCTTAAACCTTTATGTCTTCAATCCTGACCTTCAGTTTTATTCTTTTCCAGTATATACTCCACACTGCCCCTGGAATGACCTTTGCAAAACAGATTAAATCCCTGATTAGCCTCCTGAAATTATTCCCACTATCTACAGTTCTTAGTATGGAAAAGTCTTCATGATCTGGGTCTCACAGTTCATTTTTTACTAGTCAACCAAATTGATGACTTTCCAACTATAGTTCTGGACCATTCCACCCTATTTCATATATCTGTGCCTTTGAATGTGCTGATCCTACAATCTGGTGTGCCCAGTCCTTTTTCTTCCTCAACATTCATCGAGATCCTTTTGGAGCATTTTCCTAATTCCCAAAGAAAGGAAGGAGACTGATTACTTCTCCCTTTATGATAAAATGAACCTTACATGTACATCTGTATTGCAGTTTTTACTCTGTCCTATAATTACTTGTTTATATCCCTCCCTCTTTTAGACTGTGTGCTTTTTTGATGATAGAAACCATCTCTCCATTTATCATTAGCATCTAACCCAGGGTCTGGCATATGGTAAGTGCTCAGTGACCTGTCTCTCTGCTTCCACCTTTGCACTCCATCTGTATTAGCTTTTATTGCTGCAACAAATTAGTACAAGCTTAGTGGTTTCAAACAAAGAAACTTTATTATCATAGATTTCTGGATATGAGAAGCCTAAAATGTGTTGGCTGCATTTCTTTTAGAGGGTCTGGGGAGAATCCATTTCCCTGCCCTTTCCAGCTTTTAAAGGCTACACACATTTCTTGACTCATGGCCCCCTTCCAGCTTCAAAGACAACAGTGACATTCAAGTCTTTCAACACTGCATCACTCTGACTAACTCTCTCAGCCCCCTTTTTCACTTAGAGAGACACTTGTGGTTACACTGAGCCCACCCAGAGACTCCAGGATAATCTCCTTATCTCTTCCCATCTGATTAGCAACCTTAATTCCCCTTTGCCATGTAACATAGCATATTCAGAGGTTCAAGGGATTAGGCCATGAACATTATTCTACCTACCACACCATGTCAAGTCTATCCTTACCACACTGGCCATCAGAGTGGTCTATTAAAAACACTTGTTAGATAACATCACAGCTCTGCTGGAAACCTGCCAGTAACTTCTGCTCTCAGGGTAAAAGTCCTTGTAGTAATATTCTTATGCTTTACAGGGTTTGACTCTTTGTATGCTCCCTGACCTCTGGTTTATCCTGTCCCAGACAATCCCAAACATACCAAGGACAATCTTGCCTCATGGCCTTTTCCTCAGATAGCTATGTGGCTCACTCCCCCATTAGCTGCAGGAATCTGATCAAATCTCAACTTATCAGTGACTTTCTTGACAAAATCATATGAAATAACAACTCTCATTCTTTTGTCAATTCTTATTACATTATTGTTTTATTTTTCTATAGTCCTTATCCTTATATGACCACCTACTGTGTATTTACTGTTGTTATTTTAAATTTTCTGTCTTCCCCCCTGTGAACCAGGATAACAGTTGTATTTTTTTTTTTTTTTTGCTGTTGTTCACTGTTGTATCTCTGGTCCTTAGAAAAGTGCCTGACACATAGGAAACTTTCAATAAACATTTACTGAATGAAATAATTGATGCATGCATACGTGTACGAAGCACTGTTGCTTTATCTAGAGCTGGAAGGGGTTTACAAGGTGAAGGAAAATGGAAGGCCAGTGTTAAGTTGGGTGCCTGGAGTTATCTCAAATCCATTTTTTAATAAAAAGAATTCTCTTATCTCTATCATTAAATGAAGAGGTTCATATCAGCCTTTAAGGAGAGTTTATAAGTCAACATGACTAATTTTTCAAAGAGTTATAGTAATTTGCTTTAAATATACTTCAGGAGAGGGAGAGATTGCCCAGTAGCATGCCAGTCCCATTGCAGATGCCATGCAGAGCCAGCACCCAGGAAGCTTCTGCAAGCATGTTCTCTGAGCCTCAGGGCCAAGACAAAAAGTTAACACATCTTAAGATTGACGTTTTTTAAAATTTTAAAAAATTACTCATTTGAAGAAGTGAAAATGCTTCCTGTTAACTTTTGATATTTAGGCCAAGCGAGTATTTTTCTTAAAGATTTTATTTATTTATTCATGAAAGACACACACACACAGAGAGAGAGAGAGAGAGAGAGAGAGGGAGGCAGAGACATAGGCAGAGAGAGAAGCAGGCTCCCTGTGGGGAGCCCAGTGGGGACTTGATCCCCTAATTCTGGGATCATATCCTGAGCTGAAGGCAGACGCTCAACCACTGAGCAACCCAGGCGTCCCTCCTGTTAACTTTCTTTCAAATTGTTTTCTTTCTGTTTCCTGGAAATGTTGAAAGTAACTAATACCCTCTATAAAGCACATACGTGTTCTTGACTGAAATCCCGTGTTATACAAATGTTTAAGTGGTAAAACCTATAAGATGAAAAACACACATGCACACACAAGAAAAAGAATATTCAGAAAATCTTAAATCTCAGAGTGAATTTTCTGGGGACAATGGAATTCTCTTAAGTGTAGGCATAATGGTAATTTATTGAAAGTAGACTAAATTTCATGCAAAAAATCTTCTGGGAATGGTTGACAGCTCCTCCCTGAGGCAAGTGAAGAATGCTGGTACAGAAACTACCTCGTGCTTTTCTGGGTCCCAAATCATGTATCTGAACCTATCTCTTGCCTCTATCCCATTCCAGAACTTTTGCCTCAGCTGTATGATTGTTTATATAATTCTGAAATTGAAAAAAAAAAAAAACAACCTGAAAGAACCAAGGCCAGAAAGGACGTAAGGTTATTTTTTGCTGCATTCTTATATTAAAGCAAACAAAGAAACAGATGACAAAGTTTAATGTCCTTTAATGTTTACCTAACATCTGTTTTTCAGGTGTATTAATTTTATATTTACCTTTCAGAGGGATAGATGTGTTCATTCTCTTGATCCTGTCATGGCTTATGGTATATGCATATGTCAAAACATCCAAATGTGCACTTTAAGCATGTGTGATTTATTTTTTGCCAATTATACTTCAATAAAGATATTTAACACATTTTTTAAATGCACAGTCACACACACACACATACACACACACACAGAGTTCTATCTTCTAAAGCTCCACCACCCGATAGACTCCTGTAGCTTTTTACGTTAACTGAAATTAAAGAAAATCAGGATTTCATTTCCTTAGTTGCCTTAGTTTCCTTAGTTTCCACAGTTCAAGTGCTCAGTAGTCACATGTGGCTAGTGGCCTTTGTGCTGGACAGAGCAGGCATGGAACATGTCCATCATTGAAGAAAGTTCTACTGGACAGCATTGCTGTAAATAATTCTCCATTTGCCTCGCATCTGCATTTCTGTGCCTCCTCTTACTTTATGCTTTTATAAAAGAAAGGGTCTCACCCTTTCCTTTTCATAGAAACTAGGGCAATTTTTCTAAAATGCAAATCTGCTTGTCACTCTCCTGCTCAAAATCCTCCCATGATGAAATCCAAACTCCTGCGAGGGGAAGCTATGAAAAGACCTCTCCATCCTCATTTCCTCCCTTTCCCTCTCTGTCTTCTCTGTGCACCTGTTCTCGAGGAACATTGTTTCATTCACCTTCTTGGTCCAGAAGGCTCTCTGCTTACCTCTCTACTTAGTATATTTATGTTTAAATTTTGTTTTATTTTATTTTATTTTATTTTAATTTTTATTTATTTATGATAGTCACAGAGAGAGAGAGAGAGAGAGAGAGAGAGAGAGAGGCAGAGGCATAGGCAGAGGGAGAAGCAGGCTCCATGCACCGGGAGCCCGACGTGGGATTCGATCCCGGGTCTCCAGGATCGTGCCCTGGGCCAAAGGCAAGCGCCAAACTGCTGCGCCACCCAGGGATCCCTATGTTTAAATTTTAAATTAAAAAATGTGATCTCAGCTATGAGTTCTTCCTCAGGTGGACAATTAAGTGGCTACCATCTTTTGCCCCATAGCCTATTTATTCTAGGGATTTATCAAGATTTTCTTTGGGGATTAATGTATAGCCATTTCTATCAGTGTTCTATGTGGACCTGGAAAAGAAGGTACAATATCTGATGATAGAGAAGAAGTATGATCTATTTTACATCATCCTCGTTGATGGCATTTCTATGTATCATCATAGACATTTCTATGTATGCCTCGTTGATGGCATCTCTATGTATCATCATAGGTAGGGTCCTCATGAATGGCATCAGTGCCTTTATAGGAAGAGACCTGAGAGCTTTCTGTCTCTGCCCTCCACTATCACGATACAATGAGAAGATGGCTTTCTGTAAGCCCAGAAGAGGGGTCTCACCAGACACTGATCTGCCAACAGGTTGATTTTAGACTTCCCAGCTTCCAGAAATGTGATAAATAAATGTCTATGGATTAAGCAACCCAGTCTATGGTATTTATTATAGCAGCTTGAGCTGACTAAAACAGTATATCTTTGTGTACTAACACACACACACACACACACACACACACACACACAATCTTGAATGCTGACACCTCTCCTCACCATTTCTCTTCTCTGTTTGACTCCCAGAGCACTGGCAATTAGACCTTAGACTCTGTAGGCCTCCAGGCAGGAGTTTGAAGTATCTTCTCGGGGTATCTGATAAATAAATAAAGACTTACAGATGTAATTGGACATCATCAAGCTGTCCAGACAAATAATGTGAAGTGTTTGGTGGACAATCCTTTCCGCTTGCTCAAAGACCCAAATTGCATTTTTAGTTTCTCCCTTTTAAACATGAATGGACAACTAAGAAGTCTCTCACTTCTGAGAACAGTCTCTAAAATGAAGGAGGGGCATTCAAATAAGCAAGCAGCAAAAAAAAAAAAAAACAACTTGTAGTAATCAAAAACTATATTATAAAATATAGTTTTATATTCTATAAGGAAGAATATATTAAAATGTTATCAATAGCCTCAAGAAATAAGTGAAGTGATTGCATCCAGAAAATAAGAACAATGATATAAAATATGAACATTCAGGAAACATAAAAAGAGCTTTTGGAAATTAACAACACACTAGCAGTTGAAAAGTTCAAATGAAGGATTAGAAGATAACAAGGAAATTTCCAAGAAAGAAGAACAAAAAGGGAAGGACATAAAAGATTAGAGGGAAGATTGAAGAATTGGAGGACTAATCTAATCTGAATAGGATTTCCAGGCACAAAGAATAGAGGGAAGTGAAAGGAAGAAATTACCAATAAATAATTCAAGATATTTTTTAGACATGAAAGACACGTGTTTCTTTTTTTTTCTTTTTTTCTTTTTTTTAAGACATGTTAGAAGAGGTTTAAAAAGGCTCTCTGCTTAGTACTATAAATGAAAACAATGCATTCCAAGGCACGTCATCATGGAATTTAGTCATGTTGGGTATGAAAAGAAGATTCTAAAAATAGAATCTCTGATATGGATCAGATACATAGAAAGTATCAGGAATCAGAATGATTTTGTACTTCTCAAAGCAACACTGAGGCAAACCATATAGAGCTAGAAGACAACAGGATTCTGAAGGAAAATTCTTTCTGACCCATAATTCTAAGCTGACTCAAACTATTCACTTGCATGTGAAGATAAAACAAAATTTCTGCTTTTAGACATACAAAGTCTCAGAATATTTCTATTTATCATTTCTTATGATGCTACTAGGAAATATACTAAGTGCAGAATGGGAACAAACCAAGAAACAAGAACCATGGGATGTAGCAGAACAAAAAGAAGATCCACCCCTGGAGAGAGATAGGAGGAATCTCAGTACACCAGGCAAGGAGTCAGCCAGTGTGACTCAAGACACAGGTATATTGAGTGGCCATCACCATAAACCTTTTGGCCACTGTCTCTATTTTAACCTTGACAATACCAGGATGTGCCTGCCCAGATTCTGATCTGTACTTGGCTTGTCTAAACCACATAGTGATGAGTTCCTTCTCTTCCCTCCATGTCCTGCTGCCAGATCAGCTGAGGATTCTCATTCCCTACTTTGACTTACTTTGAGGGTTAGAGTTTGGCTATGTTCAAAGCAGAGAATACAGCGCAACCTCAGTGTCTGGTCTACACTAGATTCGCGCCAGATGCCCTGAGTATGGAAAGCCTAATTTTTTCAGAACTTGCTAACGGTCTTGCCCACTGGGATCCACATAAGGGCCTCTTCTAATTGCTCAAGGAAACTGACACCTATGACCTAAACTGTTGAGCTTTCATCTTACACTGCAATATAATTGGCTTTTCCCTTACACAGCTAAGTTTGTACTTGCTACTTTTAAAAAATTAATCAAATTTTTTAAAAGTTATATTATTAATAATTAAATGCTTGTTTGATGGAAAAAAGAATACTTTCATTCTTGGGTCTTGATTGGTCCTTGCAGGCTATGCAAGAGTTGAGGACATGGTTGTATGGGAGTATTGAAAAGGTGGCCTTGCCCTGTGGATGACTAGACTGAAGACCACCTAAAAAAGATGGGTAATAGGAACTGACGTGATCAGTAATTGATTGAAAGATGCCTAAGATCATGGGGCAGAAGGGAGCAACCTCATCGCCCTTTCCACAATTATCTTATTAAGAGCTTATTCCAATGGTCCCTTTTGATAAGACTGCCATACCCTTAGGGCAAAACGTTAATTAAGATGTAGGCCAACTTCAAGATGGGTAGTCACAGATTTTGTCCTCCAAAATTTTATGTAATTTCCCACTGTCTCTGATCTTTGAGGATATGAAAACAGTATAACAATTGCTGTACATTAAAAATTACTGATTTCTTAAAGTTAAAAGTTCTGTGCCCTTTGTAGCATCATGACACCCTTCCTCAGTGTTCAAAAATTTCTTGTCTCCTGCAACGGCTATTGTCTATAATCACATTGGCCTTATCCTGAATTATATTGTTATCTTTTCTTTGAGTTTTGTTCCTTGATTAGGTTGTGAGATCCCAAAGTGCAGTTAATAAATACCTCCCACTTCTAATTTGCCACTTAGGCTCTACCACATTGCATTGAAAGAGTAGTCCCGGTTTCCATCTCTTCTTATTCTCAGCCAAGTCCAGCACAGCTTCTCATTGCACATTTGCGACAGCTCTACCAGAAAGAGGAAGTTAGTATCTCCACTTCCCAGAAGAGAACACTAAAGCTTAGAGGGTTCGTGGTGAGATCCCTCAGCCAGTGACAGAGGTGGGAGTCAACACTGTGCCTGATTATGCAGCTTGACATCCTAAGCCCTATGCTATTTGAGCTCTCTATTCATTTCCTTTCTGTTTCAGACAGAATAGGTGCCTTTCAGCTTAGGAAGGTTAACTTGGGAAGTTGTCACAGAGGCAATGAACATTGTTATTCTGTTCCATTCTGCCTTTTCTTGTTTCAGCTATCATGATTGTTCCTTTTTACTAACTAGGGGCCACGGCTGGAATGAGGGAATGCTGAAGGATCTTGGGGAGATCCAGAGTTTGGGGGTCTGTGGCAACAATCAGTATGTTAATCACCTAACAATCATCAAACGATTTAACAAAAATACTTCCAGGATCCTGGGACTGGTACTTTCCATTTCTATTCCCACGTGAGGGAGGGCACAAAAGAGCACTATTCAAGATTAGCAGGGGTCTTGGCAGACCCCCAGTTCCACTCTGTCCCCATGCTCACACCCTTGTCTCAAGCCCGCTTGCCTGTCATTTCTCTGATAAAAGGGATCAAACCTTTCAGTGGTGGGGAGTGCTCACCACTCCCCATTTAGATTATGAAACCTGCTGTTTCAAAGGAGAGAGAATGAAGATTGCTGAGGAGGGCAGGGCAAGTGGATAGAAATAAAGAGAAAGGGGCTGAAGGCTGATAAATGGGCAAAAATAATGAGTTGAGAAACCAACTTGCTAACAAATGGCAAGAAATCTGTGAAGTGAAGGAGAGGATACCAGTGGGGAGTGGGGAGTGGGGCACGAGAAAGGAGAAAGTGCCCCCTGAGAGAGAAGCTAATCGCACACAACTGCTTTTATTTTTTTTATTTGTTATTTTTAAAAAGATTTTTATTTATTTATTCACAGAGAAAGAGAAAGAGAGACAGGCAGAGACATAGGCAGAGGGAGTAGCAGGCCCCATGCAGGGAGCCTGATGTGGGACTCGATCCCAGGACCCCGGGATGATGCTCTGAACGGAAGGCAGACGCTCAACTACTGAGCCACCCAGCTGCCCTGCACACAGCCACTTTTAATATGGATCCATGACAGGGCCATCCTGTAATTATTTTTCTTGTATTGTCTTTTTAAATGCAAATTTTCATACTTGCAAAGGAATATGTATAGGTATCAAGTTATTTTTAAGTCATTAGAATTTCATGCCCAAATAAAATGAGAGAAAGCCCATAAAGTAAAAACAGGTTCTAGTCTTGCATAAGAATGCAAGAAGCAGAGGTGCCTGGAATATGGGACTGATAATTTTCCCCTTACTGCTTGAAGTATATTGCAGGTAAAACCAGCAATTATTGTCAGGGACGTGAACAGCTTTTCCCAGTTTGCAGGGCTGATGTCTACATCCCTACACAGCTAGATTGGAGAGAGGTTTTACACTCAGGCCCTCCTATAGGGAAACAGTGTTTTCTTCTGGTCATAGTCTTAACTGATGTTAAAATGATAGAGCTCTGTGTGTCCCAAAGAACTGTTTCTTTAACAATGAGATTGTATAATAAGAAGTTAATTCAGGGAACATTACTTGCAAACATTAAACAACTCCAAAACTTTCAAGTGCATTTGTTGAGAGTGATCTACCTGAAAAAAAGAGCCTATGATTTGATCCCACTGCGTAGTGACCCTTCATGGATGACAACCCAAGTGTTTCCAGCTTTTATTTATTGAATGTCTTCCTGTGTTCTCTGGGACTCTGCCCAAGCCCACATAACACAGATGGAGGCATACAGGGAGCTGAGAAGAAGAATGTCAAATTCTTGTCCTCTCTGTGAAAAATCCTCAAACCAAACATGAGGCAGGGAACTGTCTGGGAGAAGATAAAGTCGGGCACTCCTGATCCTTGTCATGAGCAGATGAGGGGACGTCTAAACTGGAGAGGCAAGATTGCTGGAGAAGAACTGAGAGAGTTGATTCCAGAGTAGGAGGCCTTGCAGCCCTCTTCTCACATTGAACCAAGTCATGGTCAGGGTGTAGAAAAAGATAAGAGAAATGCCACGCAGTTCTCATGTTGCTCAAGTAGAGGCAACTGAGGCCTTGCTTTTGGTCAGGAATTCTCTCCTGTGGGAATATAATCAATAATGCAGTGTATATAAATGCAAACACATGTTTGTTTTCCTTTTTAATGGGAATTGTGGAAATAGCATTTATAAGAATCTCTCTGTTCATAGGGCACAAACCACACAGAAAACAGTATATCTCTGTGTGAAGTTGCATGTTTTATGAATCTTGACTATTTTTTTAAAATTATTTGTTTATTTATTCGAGAGAGAGAGAGAGAGAGAGAGAGGCAGAGACACAGGCAGAAGGAGAAGCAGGCTCCATGCAGGGAGCCTGATGTGGGACTCGATCCTGGGTCTCCAGGATCATGCCCTGGGTAGAAGGTGGCACTAAACCACTGAGCCATCTGGGCTGCTCGAATCTTGACTATTAATAATAATAAACTCATTTGACTATGCCAGAGAAAAAAGTAAATTATCTTTCTAGCTTCTCCAACTGAAGACCATATCACAAAAACAAAAAGTATGAGTCAAAAAAGGTTAGGGAAACATAGCATAGAGGAAAGGCTGGCCATTAGTGAGTAATAATATTTGTTACTTTTCTGGATTTTCTGTTTGTGGTCTTTGTCAGCTTTGTAAAATTAGTGATTTGTTGTGATTAAATAAATGTTCATGTTTGTATTAATTTTTAGTATGCATTGCAATTCTCTTTCTTAAAGAAGGCTTTCAAAATTGTTTAATCTGCTCTCCCGCCAAACTGTATTTGCTTCTGATTCAGTTATAGAAAAAAAGAATAGCAATTTTTGCACATTGAATCCATGTCTCAAAAATATGCTCATAAATAAAAAATACACTCAAGAGGTGTCCGAGTGGCTCAGTCGGTTAAGTGTCTGCCTTTGGCTCAGGTCATGATCTGGGGATCCTGGAATCAAGTACCATATTGGGCTCCCTGCTCAGCAAGGAGTCTGTTTCTCCCTCTGCTCCTCTTCCTACTCTCAGTCTCTCTCTCTCAAATAAATAAATAAAATCTCTAAAAAAAAATACACTCAATGTACAAAATAGGTACAATTTTGTTGTGAACAGAGATTGTGCTCAATTTTTATTTTTTTTCTAACAATACTAGTACAGTCTACTTCAATGAAATTAATAGTTCTTTATAGGAGACACTGTGAGGTGGAGAAAGGGATATGGTCTAGAGACAGACAGGAAAACATTTGCATTCTAGCACTGCCACTGACCAGTGGTGGGCTCTTGAGAGTGTGTCTGGTCTTCCCTTAGCTACAGTCTCTCATCAGTCTTGGAATGATATACAGGAAGTACACCGTTGTGAGCCCGCCCCCCACCAGGATCAGACCTTTACCTATTTCAGAAATTTCAGAAAGACTTGTCACCCAGGCCCCTCTGCCAGACATAAAATGCTTTCATGAGTTGATATTTAAGTCTGTCAGATATTTTTCCTGCATGTGTTTGGATTAGCGTGTGGTTTTTCCTTTCTAATTCAGCTAAAATGGTGAACTGATTGATGTTTATAACGTTAAATGAACTTTGTAAAACTGGGATAAACTCCACTTATTTGTGGCATAGTATCCTTTTTATTGCTGGATTCAACTTACTAATGTGGCACTAGGATTTTTTGTGTTTGTGATCTTGAGGGATACTGGTCTGCAGATTTCTTTTCTGTGTGATATGTTTGGTTTTGATATCAGTAGGAGTGCGCCTTGGATGTGTGGGGCTCCAAACAAATATTTTTTGCCAGGCCTTTGTCTATATAAACAATTTGATTAAAAATGCCTTGTGAAGTCCATAGGCCTCTGTGAAGTATGGTGAAGAAAAAAAAAAAAGAAGTACTTATACTTTTATTTATTATCTAATTGGTGCACAGGAAGTTTCTTTGCAGTATCCATTTCTTCCTAGTTAGGGTCCCAAACCATGTCTTCCAGTTCTTTATCATCAAATGTTTTGCCTCTGGCCTATTTTCTATGTGCCATCTAGAGAAAATGCAGCAATACTCTTATCATTCATAAAGCCAGAACCAATGTTATGGAAACAGCATAGATCATCTTACCTCTGCAATTCTGTACTGCCATTCACTTGATGTTGATCACATCAGTACTCATGATGCCACATCACCCAACTGCTACCCATGAATAGTGGCTTCCAGTGGGACACAGTAATAGTTATTACTATGCTTTGCTGATGATGACCACAAATGCAGGTCTTACCCAAAGTGTGCAGGGAAATGTGAATGATATTACATTTTCTGGTCATGTTAAATGTACTGTTTGGTACTTTATAGCATAAATGTAGAAGTCTTAGCTATAAT
Source organism: Nyctereutes procyonoides (assembly GCF_905146905.1). Lineage (NCBI taxonomy): Eukaryota > Metazoa > Chordata > Mammalia > Carnivora > Canidae > Nyctereutes > Nyctereutes procyonoides. Next base: position 1,083,093 of record NW_026575146.1, on the reverse strand, counting down.
AGCTGCATTTCCAGAATGTGATGTTTCTCAATGTTGACCACACTTCTGCATTCCATAGATTGTCACTGGCAGGGAGAAGATGTGAGGAAGTCTATAGGTGAGGCAAGAAAGGCAGTCCCATTTGTACACGAAATGTTCACCTGTCATCTGGTGTGACCTAAAGCCATCCTGGGGTAGGATGACCAATCAGAGGCATCATCAATCTGAAAGGCAATGAGTATTTCAGAGCAAGGATCTCAAAAACCCTCAGAGGAGACAGGCACAGCCACTTCCAAAGGACTGCTGACATGTCTATGGAGCCTAAAGAGAGGATTGGGTCATCAACCAGGATGTGGGAAGTCAGAGGGTAAAGCATTCTCACCACCACAGGTGAAAGGCACATACAGCCTGCAGGTGCTGTGATCGTGGGCAGCACTGCAATCAGAATGTAGATGGGTAAGAATAAAGGTATAGGTCTAAATATGTAGCTTGAACCCAAAGAAGGGTTGGCAGTGAACTCTTAGTAGCCCAGAAATCTAAACTTGCTATGTGTCTGATGTGAGAGCTGCTCAAAATCAGCATGTCAGTATCATTCTGGAAGCCCAATCTTTCACAAGCCCGCAAAAACAATATTGTGCTAGCCAGAGGGAGTAATCTGCTTGTTGGGCATCTGTCCTGAAATTAAAACCTTGTCATGGGGTCCTGGGTTGACTCTATAGGTATGAACCCCTGAGCAAAATGGGGCATATGGTTGATAATAGGTGAGGGTAGAGGGTCAAAGAAGGGAGAATATGGGACGAGGACCAAGAAGTACCCATCTAGTCTCAATGCACCCTACCTAGATGGCATTGCTAGTTTCAATTGATCCCAGTCCCCAGAAGGGGACTTAGACTATCTTGAGGAGGGCACTCTGAGGTATGGGGCTCTCTGGGGCATAAAAGCCCAGAGCAAGGCCCTTGCTTGCCTGAGTCTAAGGGTAGTACTGGATAATAAGGTGATATTGGCTTCTTGGAATATTCCTTCCTAAAAAAAAAAAAAAGAAAAGAATATTCCTTCCTCCTCTATAGTCATAAGTGTTGTGAAAGATTAGCAATATTTATTCTTTAAATATTTCTCTCTCAGTTTTACTGAAATATAATTGGCATGTAACATATTAGTTTAAGTTGTACAACATAATGATTTGATATATGTATATATTATGATAAGATTAGCATATAAGTTTAGTTAATATCCATCATCTCACATAGTTATAATTTTTTTCTTATAACAAGAACTTTTAAGATCTACTCTCTTAGAGACTTTTGAATATACAATAGAATAGTGTTAATTATAATTGCCATGCTATACATTACATCCCCAGAACCTATTTATCTTTTTGTTTTTTTGAAGATGGCCAAGAGCAGAATTTATTTACAAGTGATGTATGTACATCCTCCTTCCAACAATCATGGTCAATGACAAGATGCTTCTTCAAAAACATTGGCATTATCTTCAACAGTTCAAACTACACGGTTGCTGTATATTAACTTATTAAGAAGTATTAAGAAAATCAGTCCCTGAACAATGTATAATAAAAGAATGGGTTGATGAACACTTCTTTTTCAAGTTTTTATTTAAATTCTACTTAGTTAACATAAGGTGTAATTTTGGTTTCAGGAGTAAGAACTTATTTACCTTACAACTAAAAATTTGTACCTTTTGACCACATTTACTCATTTTTCCCACTCCTCCATCTCTAGTAACCATTAATCTGTAAGAGACTTCTGAAAGTCGGGCTTGGTGTTATTTCTTCTTTAAATGTTTTATAAAATTTACCAGTGAATCCACATGGATCTAAAGTTACCTTCACGGGCATTGAATTAGGAATTAAATTTATATAGGATATTCAGGTTTTATATATCTTTTTGAGTTCACTTTGTTAATTTTTTCTTTTCACAGAAATTGTCTATTGTATCTAAATTTAAATTATTGGCATAAATTTGTTCATAATTTTCTCAGTACACTTTTAATGCCTATGAAATTTCTAGTGTAGTTTAGGATTTCCCTCTTTTATTCTTGATATTGGTAAATATTTTTCTTTTTTCTCGATCAGTGTAGCCAGATGTTTATCAATTTTATTGACATTTTCAAAGAACCAGCCTTTGGTTTCATTGATTTTCTTTATTATTTGTTCACTTTCTATTTCATTCATTTCTGTTCCTACTTATTATTTCCTTCCTTCTTTGACTTCAGGTTTGTTTTAATCTCTTTTTACACCTTTTAAGATAGAAGTTTAGAGAATTGGGTTAAGATCTTCTTTTAAAAAATAATTATCTATAGCTATAAATTTCCTTCTAAGCATGATTTTAGTTATAGCACTCAATTTTTGATATGTAGAATTTTCCGTTTCACTTAGTTCAGTTTAATCCAACTGTAGCTGAACAATATATTTAGTATGACTTCAATCTTTTTACATTTTTAAGATTATATGGCTCAGTAAACATTCTACCTTGATGTATGTCCCACGTATGTTTGAAAAGAATGTGTATTCTGCAGTTGCCATTGGATTGGTCTCTAAATGTCGATTAGATTTAGTTGGTTGATAGGGTTCCTTAAGTAAGATATCCTTATTGATATCTTGCCTAATTGTTCTATCAGTTACTGATAAGTGTTGATATATCCAAATATAATTATGGACTTGTCTATTTCTCTTTTAAAACTAGTACTTTTTTCCTTATATATTTTGAACTTCTATTGTTAGTTGCACACACATTTAAGATTGTTGTCTTTTTGATTAATTAGCTTTTTTTTTCTGAGAGAGAGAGCAAGTGAGCATGTGCACATGTGGGTGGGGAGGGGGGAAAGGGAGAGGGAAAGAGAGAATCCCAAACAGAATCCATGCCCAGTGGGGAGCCCAATGTGGGGCTCGATTTCATGACCCTGACATCATCACCTGAGCCAAAATCAAGAGTTGGATTCTTAACTGATTGAGCCACCAGGTGCCCTGATTAATTAGCTCTTCTATTATTATAACATGTTCGTCTTTCTTCCTGGTAATATTCTTTGTTGGGAAGTTTTTCTGTTATTAATATAGCTATTCTAGCTTTCTTATGACTAGCAGTGCCTGGTATATACTTTCAATCTGTTTCTTTTTAATTTGTATCTTTATTTTTAAAATAAATTTCTTATAGAAAAATATGATTTGGTGTTGCCTTTTTACTCAGCCAAAATATTCTTGCCTCCTATTAAAAAGTTTAGAATATTTATATTTATTGTAATTATTGAATAGTTTGATTTAACTCTAAGATCTTATGATTTATTTTCTATTTGTCTCATTTTTTTTGTGTGTGGTTTTTATTCCCTTTTTTCTTGCTTTCCATTGGATTATTCTCTATTAACCTCACTGGGAACTAATTCGTGTACAATAAACTATATTCTCCTAAAATGTACAATTTGATGAGTTTTCATAGTAGCATAGACATATAGAATCACTACCACAATTAAGAGACAGAACACTTCAATAATTGGGCATTTTTAGTGCTCCGTTTTATCTTCACTATTGGTTTATTAGATATATCTCCCCTTTTTAGTAAAAGGTTTACAAATTGCACCTTCAAATTATGAGCTTACCTTCAAAAATATCATACCAATTTATGAATTATGCAATAATCTTACAAGATTTCCTCCTCTATTCTTTGTGCTATGTTTCAGACATTTCACTTCTGCATGTATTTTAAACACCACAATATATTGTTTTATTTTTGCTCTAAACATCCATTATGTTTTAAAGAGATTATAATAGAAGAAAAACAACTTTTTATTTACCCACAAATTTCTCATATTTAATGTTCTTCATTCTCTATGGATCCAATCCCATCTGCTGTCATTCGTTCTCTGCCTGAAGTGTAATGCTGATGACATTCTTTCAACTTGTTTTTCTGAAAAAAATCTTTATTTTGCTTAATTTTCAAAATATATTTCCCTGGGTATATAACTTTAGGTTGACAGTTAATTGCTTTCATTACTTTCAAGATGTTATTCCATTTTGGGGCTTACATAATTTCTGAGAAGAAACCTAGGATCTTATTTCTATTCCTCTCTATATAATGTACCTTTTTTCCAAGAATACTTCAAAGATTTTCTTTTATCACTTGTTTTTAGTAAAATGATTATTTCTCTTGATGTATTTACTCTTTTTGTTTCTATCCTGCATGGTATTTGTTGAGCTTAGATTTGTGGATATATGTTTTTCAATGAATTTGGAAAAATTTCTGTCATTATTTATTCAAATATTTTCTGCCTCCCCCCCTTTCTTTAATTTTTCATAGGGCTTTAATTACATAAATTGTTCTATAGGTCACTGAGGTTTATATATATATATATATATTTTTTTTTCAGTCTTAATTCTCAGTGCTTCAGTTTGGATAGTTTCTATTGCAATGTCTTCACATTTGTTGATTCTTTTCCCTCTGTGGCCTCTAATTTCTGTTAATCCTATTCAGTGTGTTTTTCATATATAAAATTTTTCTTTGCATTTTTTTATATCTTTCATTGGTCTTCTGCTCCTGTTAATTTTCCCTCTGCCTTCTTGACATATGGAGCATAATAGTTGTTTTAATGTCCTTGCCTGTTAATTTCATCTCTTTATCAATTCTGGGCCTGTTTCTGTTGATAAACTTTTCTCCTGGTTTAGAGGGTCAAGTTCTTCTGCATCTCAACATGTCTGGAAATTTTTATTGGATGTCAGGCATAATAAATTTTGTCTTGAGTACTGGATTTTTTTCTCTTCCCTAAAGAATATTGTGCTTTATTCTGGCAGGTTGTTAAGTTTCTTAGGATCAGTTTAATAATTTTGAAGCTTCTTTTAAAACTTTTAAAGAGTGGGTTTTGAGTAGCTTTTACTCAAAAAATGTGACTATCACTTGACCCTTCGGAATGCCCTGTCTATTCAATGAGGCCTGTGCACTCTGGCTAAGTGGGAACATGAATAATCCTGGTCTTATATGAACTCTTGGATTTAGCCAATGGATAGCTTCTCAGTAATTGTTCTTTCCCTCAAACTGCAAAGCTTCACCACATTCAAATGAAGGTTGATATTCAGCCAGACTGCATGGAGGGGGACTCCACACAGATTTCTGGAGCTCTTTCGCTTCATAACTCCCTTGTGTCCAGTGTTTTGCTCCACAAATTCTAGTCACTTCAGTCTCCCTGAACTCTGGGCTCCTTAACTCAGTGAGGCCACTGGGCTTTGTTTTGGATTCCCCTCCCAGTGTGATGATCTGGAAATTGCCTCTAGGCAGAAAGCCAGGGTGATCATAGGGCACACATGGTTTATTTCCCTTTTTTCAGGGATCATAGTCCTAAGCAGCTCTGTTGATCAGTGTTTGAAAATGAGTGTTCTTATTGTATTTTACCAATCATTTCTAGTTTACAGTTGAGGGGGAGATAATTCCAGACCCTATCACTTCTTCATGGCAGGAAGTAGAAATTCCCCAGATACAATATACTTTCTTTCAGCTTTGCTTATTCTTCCCTGACTGCAGAATAAGCGTTCCAGATTGCTAGGCTCTCTCACAAATGCAAACTCAACTTATTCTGGGGCTTTCCTCTCCTATCTCTTCTATCCTTAGTTCTCAGAAACTTTTAGCCCATAATTTCAACTGGACTGTTGAAATCAATATACTGACCCCCTGAATTATAACTTAACTAGTGCCAGGATTATAGTCTCAAACTGAGCCAGGTTAAATGGAAAACTCATTTCTTAGAGGTGCGTTATTGGGGATCTGTTTTTGGAAAACCACTTTGTAGTATAAAAAATTCCAAAATTAATGATGACTGCAATACAAAGTTTATATATATAGAAATCGTGGTAAAGGGATGATGAGGGACATTTTTGCTTCCCTGGGTCTGCCAACTAGAGTCCATGGTTCAGGATAAAACTTGCCAAGTGTCTCACCTTTTAAGTTCAGAGGAATGTCTTCTGGAAGCCAGTCCCACACTGAGATTTGCTAACAGAAGGCATCCAGCAGAACCAGTTTCTTAAACCCTACTCCTTTGGTCTTTATAGAATAAAGGACACAGAAGGGGCAAGGATATTAAATCTTTGAAGGAAGGTTCTTGAAGTATTAACAATACCTTCTCCCTCCCTTTTCCTTGTTGGAGAGCCTGGGAGGCAGAGATCAGGGAAGTTTCTATTTGTTCCACCCTCTTGTGTTGAAATCTGTGTTTCCCAAGTTCCCTCCACCCCCACTAAGAACTCTGGGGGTGGGGGTGGGGTTGTGTGCCACTGAGCTGACAGAGTATTTGGTGTTGTTGATGGAGCTGCGGAGAGAGCATGCCCCAGGGCAGCCTGTGTTCCCACCCTTGGCTTGGCAAGGATTGATGAGTGCTTGCCATGAAAGGTAGCTGGGCCTTGCCAGAAGCAAACACTTTTGGGTGGATTAGGTGTTGCTTTGCTAATAGGGGAGAAGAGGACAGGGGAACTATGCAAGGGTGGGCCCTATGGAGCTGCCTAATGAACTGACAATTTCATCCCCACTCAAACACTTGATTCCAGCCCCTTGGTGTTGGGCTGGGAGACAGGGCAAGGACTCGCCAACTCTGATGTCATTCGCTGTGTAAGCATAGATCATCCTCCCTCTTCTCCAAGCAAAAGGAAGACGGGGGGGGGGGGGGGGGGGAGAGAGAAAGAGAGAGAGATGACAGTTTGGATTTCAAAAATAGATAAAATTAAATATTAAACCTCAATGAGATGACAAAATAAGATGTCTGGCCTAGGCAGGTGTAGGCTTGAGGACCCAGAACATTTAAGGTTGCTTGAAAATAAATGAATTTCAGTTTTGCACATATCTATACTGAGACTACTCTATCAAATTTATCAATGGCTTGTGTATGTATGTCAAACCAGAGATAGCATTTTTAAAAAAGCTTTCTTATTGTGCTTGATATTACATACTTGCAAAATTCCTTGAGAGAATTTTACTACATGGACTGATTTGACTGAGGCTTTAAAAGTATATTTTTTTCAATAGAGCTTGGCTGTAAGATGCCTACCTCTCTTCTTGGCAAATCTCCTTATGGCAAGTGTAGGCATTTGTTATAACTCCCAAATCCTTTGAATGGTACTTGAAATTAGGGTCATCTGTCTCAAAAATTTTCATGGCTCAGCTGCTGAGTAGGCATGAAAGTGTCTAAATGTCTTTGAGTGTTTCCATAGGGACCTCTTCAGTCATCTTCAGCACTTTGATTTCAATAAATCAGATGAGTTTGAATGACTTTGACTGGCTTTTCAGCATTAGATAATTGGTTTGGTTTAGTGAGAGACAAGAGTCTTGGTCACTCAATTATTAGAGAGTCAGAATTAGAGAGTTTTGGATATTTACCTTGTGGCTATTACTCTGTGTGTGTGTTTTAGCAAAATGCAAAATAGCCCATATAAATATTAAAAGTGCTTAATGATAATATAAGTATTAGTTTTCTATTGCTGTTGTAAAAATATTACCACAAATTTAGTGGCACATTTATTACCTAATAGCTCTGGAGGTCAGACATCCTCATGTCAAGCATATCAATTCCTTTTGAGGCTCCAGGGGGAGAATCCATTTCCTTGCCTGTTCAAGTTTCTGCAACCTCTGCCCTTCCTCACTCCAGCTGCTGCTAGCATGGTCACATTTCTTCCTCTCACTGTGATCTCCCTCTCTCTCTTATAAGGGCACTTGTAATTATATTGGGGACACTGGATAATCCAGGGTAATCCCCACATCTCAAAATCCGTAATCATACCTCAGAGTCCCTTTTGCCATGAAAGGTAAATATTCAAAGGCTCTAGTGATTTGGATGTGGGCATATTTTGGGGCCACTACTACCACATTATATTAACTAAAAAAAAGCAAGAAAGTATGATCTCATATTCCCCTAAGACTTCAACAGTTAGTTTCTGATTGTAATTTCCTGTTTCTCTATTGCCTTCATTTCCTTGATACATCTTTTCCTCAACTTCATTGAAATTGCCAATTTCTGGACCCATTTATTGTTTCCCAATGTCAGTCTTCTATCTTTCCTCTTCTGTTCCTTCTAGACCCCATGATTCATCCTTCCAATTACTCTTGCCAATATCCTGACTCTCACCTGCTTATCCTTTTGTGGCACCTATATTTCTAAGCCAAATTTTCAACTTCTTTACTCTGCCTGGCCTGTTGAGTTTTCCTGGGGAAAATCCCACCCTGGGCTTTGTTATTATCAGGGTAAATTTTTGTGATTTTCAACCCTCTACAGAACCCTCAGTGTGGGCTAGAAAGCTTCCTATGTTTTCAAAGTCTATACCACTCAGGAGTAAATCACAAGCTTCAAGCCCATCCTCTCTGCTCTCTCTCTCTTCAGGCAATTCTTTTAGGGAAAAATTGCAGCCATCAAAGCCATCAAAAAGACATCTATGAACTTTGTCTGGCAAACACACTTCCTTTTTTTTTTTTTTTTTAAGATTTTACTTGTTTATTCATGAGAGAGAGAAAGAGAGAGAGAGAGAGAGAGAGAGAGAGAGAGAGAGAGGCAGAGCCACAGGCAGAGGGATAAGCAGTAGATCCCAGGACTCCAGGATCATGCCCTGGGCCTGAAGGCAGGTGCTAAACTGCTGAGCCACCCAGGAATCCCTCTGGCAAACACACTTTAAAGGACATTTGTCTCTTTCCCCTGCTTTCCTGTGACAGTTGGGGAAATGTTCCCTCTTAAGGCTAACCCGAATAATCGCAAACCAACAATATCCATGTTGTTCACAATCCCCATGGAACCTGTCTGTGTTCTACTGTGTAAGTATTGTTTGTGAAGTAATCATCTGTAAATACTATCTCTACTGCTTTATCATTCACTTATGCCAATAACTCCTCGATTCTTTGGAATCTAGATTCTGCCCTACAAATTCATTGAAATAGCCCTTGATTTACATATAAAAAAATCCAAGGTTAAGTTCATCATCAAACCATATCTCAGTCTAGTCTCTTCTTTCTTTCTTTCTTTCTTCTTTCTTTCTTCTTTCTTTCTTTCTTTCTTTCTTTCTTTCATTTTATTTATTCATGACACACACACACACACACACAGAGAGAGAGAGAGAGAGGCAGAGACATAGCAGAGGGAAAAGCAGGTTCCATGCAGGGAGCTCAATGTGGCACTCAATCTCGGGATTCTGGGATCACAACCTGAGCCAAAGGCAGATGCTCAACCGCTAAGCCACCCAGGCGTCCCCCAGGTTTCTTATTAAATGATGCTATCATTGTCTTACATAATTTTCTCTCAATAACTTCATAGTATATTAGCTACCAGACCATAGATTCAATTTCCTAATATATATATATATATATACATTATATTCCATTTCCTCATACATATTTTATAATTGACCCTTAAAAATGTTGAGATTAGGGATGCTGACCCCTCCACACAGTGAAAAATCCATGTATAACTTTTGACTCCCCCAAATTTCATTATTAATAGACTACTCTTGACTGGAAGCCTAAAAACATAAACAGTGAATTAACACATATTTTCTATGTTGCATGTATTATATACTGTATCCTTATAATAAATTAAACTAGAGAAAAGAAAATGCTCCAAGAAAATCACAAGGAAGAGAAAATACATTTATGTACAGGATTGTATTTATTGTCCATCTAAGTAGACCCATGTACTTCAAACCCAGGTTGTTCAAGTGTCAGCTGTATATAATATTCAGTTTCCTAACATATGTTTTTATATAATATATATGTACTTAATGCAAAAATACTAATTCAAAGGGGGCACATGCACCCTAATAGCAGTATTATCAACAATAGCCAAATTATGGGAAAAACCCAAATGCCCACTGACTAATGAATGGATAAAGAGAATGTGGTATATAAATAAAGTGGAATATTAGCCACCAGAAAGAGTGAAATCCTGCCATTTGTAACAATATGGATGGAGCTAGAGTGTATTATGCTAAGTGAAATAAGTCAGTCAGAAAAATATCATATTTCATTCATTCATATGTGGAATTTAAGAAACAAAACAGATAAACATAGGGGAAGGGAAATAAAGAGAGGGAAGCAAACCATAAGTGACTCTTAACTATAAGGAACAAACTGAGGGTTGATGGAGGGAGGTTAGTGGGAGGTCGGTGGGGTGGGAGGTGTGTGAGAGATGTGCTAAATGGGTGGATGGGTATTAAGGAGGGCACTTGTTATGATGAGTACAGGGTGTTGTATATAAGTGATAAATCACTAAATTCTACTCTCCCCAAAATATTACACTATATGGTAACTAACTAGTATTTAAATAAATATTTGAAGAAAAATAAAATATATGTACTTTTTCCATATTTGTATTATAGGATAAGATATTCATCTGTATTCTTATATTTCTTTTATACTTTTTCTTACATTTCATCATTTAATCTATCTGAAATTGTGTGTGTGTTCTGTGTGTATGTGTTTCAAGAGAGGACTGCAGCCTTTTCTTGTTTACCAGTTTGTTATTAATTCATTGCAGTCACTCATTTAATCCTTTATTATGGTTTTACTGATCTGAAATGTCATTTTATTATTTGCTAAAATTATATATATCAATTAAGGGCAGAATTCTGGGCATCCTTTTTATTTTGTTCATTTTTCTTTCCATTCTTGAGCATACCGCATTATTTTAGTTATTACACTTTTATATGTTTTAATGATGTGAGTATGCATTATCTGTTCTTCAAGATTTTTCAGTTGTTTTTACTTGTTTTTTCTTCTGTTAAGCTTTAAAAAGTCTGCAATTTTAGAATGGAGTTATATGGTACCTATAATTCATTTGGAGGAAGAAATGACATCTTTAAGAAAGGAATTTTCTTTTCCAGAATTTAGTTATCTTTCCATTTTATTTGTCTTTTTAAAAAATCCCTCAAGAGAAAAGTATACATGATTTGGTAATGAAAATTTATTATTTTGGTATAATATTACATTTATAGTGCTAGTATTTTATCTATGATAAATAAAATGTGGTGCTCTTTTGGCTTTCTTTTGAGGGGTATATTAAGTAAAATAAGTTGAGAAGCTTTTCATTGTTCTGCCTCTTTGGTACAATTTCTTTTCATTAATTCACATTATTTAATTATTAATTTTCATGTTCCAGAAGTGGAGCTAGAAGCACATTCTCCCCACCTCCCTGCCCCGAGATTATGGATGGTAGATTGGTCTTTACATAGGCACACAGAGAAGAGAGTAAAGCATGAACATCCGTTTGAGAACTGGTGGGAGAAGGTGTAAGGTTGCAAGCCAGACAGAGAAGTCAATGGTAACTTATTCCTAACCACTTGGTGATTACATGGCAGTCAGTCAGTAGACTCATTCCAATGGATTCTGCTCCAGGGCAAGCAGAGTTTCTGGGATGGGTCAGTGGATGCATTAGCTGGGTAGGTGTGTCTTGGTGCATTCCATGCACCTGCTGAGACAGCCCTGGACACCCTGTAGGATGTGGTGCTGGGGTTCAGGGCCTGGAGTTCCTAAAGCAAAAATGATCCATCGTGAGAAAACTAAGCCAAACCCCAAATCTGATCACATAATTGTATTTCAAACAGAGCAGTGATGTAGATATCCAGACTGCTGTGATGGGCATAAGTGAAATCAGCTTTATATCCAAAGACCACTGGCATTAACTTCTTTGGGTGTCACTTTGGTGGCTTAAATAGTAAAGTGTTATTTGCTAGAGGAGAGGTATAGTCACAAGGTCCCAGAGGAATTGGGGAGTTCTAAAAAAAATTCCACTCCTTCAGATTTACTTTCCTGAGAGTCATGTGGAGAAATGGTTTTCTTCTAAATGGTGGCTTTGCTCTTTCTGCTTTTCCTTAAAACATTCACTTTTCTTTTCCATTAATAATATCAATTATGTAGTTACATAAAACTTTAACATAAAACTTTTTCACTCCAGGTCAAAATATAACTTATTCTCAAAGACCTCAGAAAAATAACGATAACAATGTCATGGACATCTATATCTTATTTCTTACCTTAAAAGGGAATTCCTTTGGTGTTTGAGATGACTGTTCCTTCTCATGATATGAGGTATCTTTATATTTTTAATGTTATTATCAGAAATAACTGTTAAAATTTCTCAGATGCCTTGGAGCAACTATGGAGAGAATCATATGAATTTTTTCTTTTGTGCTTTACAGTGGTCCCCAACTTATCTGAGTGTTCACTATTCATAATCTCGCTTTCCGTGGTTTCACTTACCTACAGTCAACTGTGGTCTGGAAGCAGATGATCCTTCTTCTGACACAATGTCAGAGGGTCAATGGTCGCCTAACACTATGTTGCAGTGCCTGTGTCCTTCATCTCACTTCATGTCAACCGTAAGCATTTTATCATCTCACATCATCCATCATGAGAAGGTTGAGTACAGTACAATAAGATATTTTGAGATAGACCACATTCACAGAAATTTTATTACAGTCTATTGTTAGAATTGTCTTATTTTATTATTATTGCTGTTAATCTTTTGTGCCTAATTTAAAAATTATACTTTATCATAGGTATATGTGCATAGAAAAAAACATAGTAAATATATGGTTCTGTGCTATCTAGGGTTTCAGGCATCCACTGGGGTCCTGGAATATGTTCCCTGCAGATAAGTGGGGATGATTTGAAACAATGTTTTTGAATAAAAATCCTACTATTAAGCATCCTTAAATTTTTAGAATAAATGTTATTGTTTTAAAAATTATTTATGTAGTATTGGATTTATAGTGTTAATACCTTAGTTAAAGCAACGGAAATTTTTATTTTTATTTTTTTGATACATTGGCTTTGTTTAGAGAGTTATATTAACTTCGATAAATAATTTGGGAAATGTTTCATCATTTCTGTAATCTTGGAACAGTTTAAATAACATGAGGGTTGTTACTTGAACGTTTTCAAGGACTTGCTCATAAAACACTCTGGACCCAAATCCTTTTTTGGAGATAGTTATTTGAACATTAAAAAAAGTCTTCCATGAATATCAGTCTATTACAGTTTTCCAATTCTTATTGAATCCATTTACTTGAAAATTGCACATTTCATTGGTTTCTAAGAATTTGTTGCCATAGAGCTATAATGTTTATTTTTATAATTAAATAATTTGTTTCACATCTATGCTTATATTGCCAAGTATTTGTTTCTCTTTCTCTTGTTTGCATATTTTAATGTTATTTGTATAGATGAGATACTGTTTATTAATCAATTCACTTGTACATCAATTCCACTGTTATTTTCCTGCTGTTTTAATTTCTGCTTTTATTTTGGTTAGCTTTTTCCTTACCTTTTTCTAAGATTTATTTTAATGTATTTTCTACTACATGTTCTGCATTAGTATTATTTTAAAATAATTATGGTCAAAGACGTCAAAAATTAGCTTTTTAAAAAATTAATCTATAATTTATCAAAAAGAGATACATTTTTAAAATCATAAAATAAGGGATCCCTGGGTGGCGCAGCGGTTTAGCGCCTGCCTTTGGCCCAGGGCGCGATCCTGGAGACCCGGGATCGAATCCCACGTCGGGCTCCCGGTGCATGGAGCCTGCTTCTTCCTCTGCCTGTGTCTCTGCCTCTCTCTCTCTGTGTGTGACTATCATAAATAAATAAAAATTTTAAAAAAAATCAGAAAATAATTAAGAACTAAGTTCAGTAAGCCCATTTTCAACAGGTAACAGAAATAAAATTAAAAAGGAGACACCAATGTTAGATACACCATGCAGATAATCACATTGGGATTGCTTGGTCTTTATTAAAGTTTCAGTTTGCATATAGGAAAAGTTCCACAAGATTAAGTCATGAGATCTAAATACACTCAGGATTTTAGCTAAATTGATGTAATTATTATTAACATTGCCTGTTTGAGGCAATTGTGACATTATTGCAATAGGGAACATCCATCATATTTCCTTCAGACTTGCCCTGCAGCTCAGGTTCGTTATCCCAGCCTCCAGCAGGACTCAGTACTCAAATGCATTGCTCTACACCTGCCCATTTGATTTTCACATATTTCTCAACAAAAAACACAATACAGTTTTATTCTTCCTCAATTAAATGGAATTGCAAAATTCCATTTAATTGCAAAAATTAAAAATTCAATGACCAATTTTAGTTTTAAAAACTAGAAGAGGGGGTAAAAAGGATGTTATTTATAAATAATGAATTTGGAAAGAATTCTTTAAAACATAAAGAAGGTTATTTGGGATATAACTGTATTCTATTCTTATACATATTTCTCTATCAAGGTGCCCCAATCCCCTCTGGGGCAGGGAGGCAGAGGTGAATTCCACAGCTCTCTTGGATGCTTCCTCTCCTGTACTGCCAATGCCCAGGGGGTAACCAGTCTTCAATGGTGGCTCAATCCAGCTCTTTCATTTAGACTTAGATCTCATTCCAATTTAGGCTTCTCTTTTTCTTCTTCCATACCTAGAAATTCAGGCAGAGTACTTCATTTTAACATCAGATCAAACTGTGAGCATGTTTGCCAAGGCTGTTCAAAAGATCCTCTCCTTTCCCCACATCTCTTCCCCATTCACTCCTTTTCTCCTAGCTTAGAAGGAAAATCATTCACAACTTTCTCTGGAAACTTCCTCAGTGGCCTCTGTCCCCCCACCCCCGCCTCAATCAGGACATATCCAGGTCTTATGGCTTCTGGGAGTGATGAGTGCAAGTTGGTTCTAGACTCATTGAGTTTGCACAGAAACCCCAACCAGACTGCTTTGTAACTAGTTTCCAATAACAGGAGGTGTGCAGCTGATGAGTCTCAAACAGACCTCATTTATTTTTATTTTAGTTGTGTTTCTTCTCAAGGCAAGGATTCAGGATTTTCAAAAGTCAAGAGTTTTTTTTTTTTAAAAAAAAACTCATAGAGGGCTTATTAGGCACAAGAACGATTATTTCCATAATTTTGTGTACTTAAAAAGTTCTCTTTCTATTCAACTCAGTTTTGGTAGAACTGTTTTACCTCCTGAGAGACTCATATGTCCTGGACCAGTAAGAGCTCTGTCTGTTGTCTGTAGTGAATAGTTAATTAATGATGTTGCATTTTCCTGGAGATGAAAACGTTGAAGTCATTCTCATGAATTAGTTAAATCTGGTAAATGCTCCCCAGTTCTCCTTTCTTTTTCTTCTTGCTAAATATTCTTCTTCTGAAACAAAATTCTCAGAGACTCTTGCTGGAATAAAAGAACCCCCAAATACTGCTTTGCAGGTTTTGTTGGTATTCTCTTATAAGTTATAAGCTCTCTGAAGGCAGAACCCTTAACTGTTTTGTTTCTGATAATATCCCTAGCACCTAACACAGTGTTGACTCAGAGTTTGAGCTCAATTAGAATTTACCAAATCAATTAATAAACAACAAATATAGGGAAAGCCTCAAAAGGCTATGCTAGTGGGAAAACAGAATAAAATATGGAACTTCACCATATAAAAAAATTAAAGCCTAATTCCAGAGGTCATTGTTATAGGGCTTACATTGGCAAGGACTCTCCTTTCCCCCAGCTCCCAGCATTTGTTTTGTGGGGTCAGGGTGGTGGTGTTGGAAAGCGGGTAACACGCTCTGAACAGGTGTCCTTAGACAGTCTTTCAGGTTTGGTTTTCATGACTAAGGAACTGGCAGATCTGTAACACTTTTTCCAAAGTACTTCTCAGAAATCACATTAAGGAAAACTTCAGATTGAGAAGTAAGGACATGTGAGGGGAGGAGGAATTGGGTTTAGGGCAAGAAGGCCAGGAGATGCCTTAGTTGTTGGTAACCAAGGCAAAGGCAGAAAAACACAACAGGGATTCTGTTCAAATAGCACACATGACTTGGGTCCCAACTTTGTCCCATGCAACCTCTCTTGTGAAGAAGCTCTCAGGAACTAATAACTGTTTGCTTTTCTTTAAAGTCTGTTTCTTCCTAAGTGTTCTCCTGCAGATGGGTTGACTTGGCAGCAATAGTGGAATCTTCAAAAGCGGGGGTGGAGAACAGGGGGTGTTCATTGACCCAGACAGGAAAAATGGCTCCCCACCTACTTTAGTTTGGCAGCTTTGAGGTAGAGGGAAAAAATTAGACAGCTGTAAATAATATTTGGAAGAACCAGAGGTATAATTTCCACACAAATAGCAAAAAGAAACCTGTCACAAAGCTGAGGCAGGATGTGCTTTTGGGAACATAGAGGAAGAGTTGGTTGACCCTAAGGTAGTTAGTCACATGTGATTCCCCCAGGCTAGGAGTAGGGCTCAACCAGAGGGCAGCACTGGAACATTGTAGGCCTGGGTGCCTGTGTGGAACATGACTTCATGGGCAGCTGGGGGAGAAGGTTCTGTCATACAGGCCTGGATCCAAACTCCTTTCTCTTTTGCTTGTTTTCTCTGTCCTCAACCCAACCTTTCAGTTTTGGACACTTTCATTTATGATTGTATAAAGTTTTACTTTAATAAGATTGGTCACCCCAGTTAGACACACTGGAGTTGGAATAAATTCTTAGCATAAGTACAGAAATACTTCAGACGTTATAGGTTGAATTGTGTGACACACATCCCCCTCGAATTCATATGTTCATATGTTCATATGAAGTCCTAACTTCAGAACCTCAGAATGTAAGAGAAGGCCAAGGGTGTGGCTGGACAACCATTTGCTAAAGAGATTAGGCATGTCATTCAGGGATCCAAATTAACCATTTCTGCAGAAGTCAGGAAAGATCTGTGGGAGACCTTCTTGTCTGACGATTTGGGTTGCTGTGAATTGCATGGGAAGCCATTAAGGTTTTTTGAGAATTTTGTACCAGCAGAAACACTGGACTAAAAGGGACAGAGATAGCATGAAATGAAAGAAGAACTCCTAAGGTGGTTCAGGGGCTACCCACTTCCAGAGGCTAAGGCTGCCACCCAGGGGCAGGGCCATCCCCCCCTTCTGGTGATACAGAGGTTGGAGGATTCAGTCAAAGAGGATCATTCTCAAGCCTTTAAATCTAATAGAATTTGCCCTGATACATTTCAAACTTGGTTGAGAATTGTGGGCCCCTTTTCAAACTCTGCAATTTTTCCTTTTTGGAAAGGGTAGGTGTATTCTATGTCTGTTCTACCCTTGTGTTTTAGAAGCAGAAAACTTTCTGTCTGGCTTTACAGTATCACAACAGGAAAGCAATGGTGCTTCAAGATGAATCATACCCCAAGTATTAGCCATACCAGGTTTAGATGATATTTAAGATGAGTTTTTTGACCTAAGAATTGATGCTGGAAAGACTTTTGGGGTTGTTGGGGATGCATTCTGCATGAAAGAAGGACATGAATTTTGGGAGCAGAAAGCAGAGTGTTATGGGTGGAACTATGTCTCTCCATATCTAATCACCAGTACCTCAGAATGTGACTATATTTGAGGAGAGGGTCTTTACCAAGTTAAAATGAAGTTATCAGGGTGGACCATAATCAAATATGACTGTTGTCTTTATAAAAGGGGATATTTGGACAGCCTTACACATAGGGACAAAAGTCATGTGACTATGAAGATGGTCATCTACAAGTCAAGGAGAGAGGCCTGGAACAGATCTGTCCCTCCCAGTACTCAGAAGGATTGGTTCCAGAACCATGAGACATTACATCTCTATTGTTTAAGCCTCCCCGACTATGGTCCTTGGCTGTAGCAGCCCTAACAAACCAAGACAACAGTCACAAAGCCACCTTGAGTTAATTTCCTTTAAAAAGAGCAAATGCCTAACTATTCATTTAACCTAGTTTAAGGGCTTTGTGTTCATAGTTCGTATCAGATTGGTCTGTTTTCTTATTTTATAAACCAGGTTCATGGATCTTAGTGAAGTTTCTAATCTCTCATGTGCCTTGGTTTTCAATGGTGACAACCTGATGGCTTACTAGAAGTAACATTGGATTGAACATTACCCAGAGGTGTTGGCTCTGCAACTACCGATTTTGGTGCGTCACATACGGTTTCTGGGCTCAGCCGCTGTATAGTAAAAAGGAAAGGTCAGCTTAGGTGGTTTCTAATATCCTTTTCAATTTTAAGATTCTGTAATAATATGATTTTATCTCAAAGGTGAAGTCATTATAACCTAACCAAGTGAAGGAAGTGAAGCCACTAAAAATCATTATGGATACAAGGAAGGGTGCTCAGTGTGGTATCCCTGTTTCATGGGGGATTTTGTTTGGGGTGCAGTGAATGTACCCAGAATAGTAATACTGTACTTGACTGTATTCAACTCACTGCAACACATTGCAACACACACACACAGCACACACTGCTTTTAATCAGCAGTTTCAAATTTAACTACCTACAGAAGCAGGCAGCTAATGTGATG
The DNA here is from genome assembly GCF_905146905.1 of Nyctereutes procyonoides. Lineage (NCBI taxonomy): Eukaryota > Metazoa > Chordata > Mammalia > Carnivora > Canidae > Nyctereutes > Nyctereutes procyonoides. The sequence continues at coordinate 1,064,822 of NW_026575146.1, read as the reverse complement.
GAGCAAACTGGCCAGGTGAGAACTAGGAACACTTAGGAAGCCATCTCAAGGGGGCAACTGATCCTCATTGCCAATCCATTTTTGCCAGAAAAGAACAGTGGGCTTGCTGTTGCCAGATGCTAAAGTATTTGATAAGCTGAGAAATCTGGCCTATAGGTGTAATCTCCCAATTTTTAAATGTTGTTTCAAAAACAACAATCCCACTATGTAAGTCTAATAAAACATTTGGCAGACAAAATTTGGAGGAGGCCATCAGTTTGCAATCCTTTTCATAAATGAAAAAAAAATGCCCACTTGACATGGAACATCTGCCTCTGTGGAATTAACTAGATGGTCCCACATCAATAAAATTAATCTCCATACCTAAAATGAGTTATGAAATGTTAGTCAACCTTACATAGGAGAATGGCACAAATTAAATTGAACAGATCATTTAAAAAACCCCGAGTTTCCCTATTTATTTTAACTTCTCACTCAAAGCTGTTGAAGAGCAGTATTCTATGACTATACACTGGATTTTTCTCTCTCTTAGTTTTCAGGTCATCTTCTCTTAGAAATAGTAGAACAATGGCCAAATGACCATCGGAATCAAGCTAATCAAGAGGGAAGAGTCATAAATACTTCCTGAATAACATATATTAAATGTATGAACCTAAATTTAAATATGGCCTTTCTCCCAAGAAGCTGAGAAAAATTTACTTTTTTCTTTAAATATTTTTATAAGTTAGCTAAATACTTTAGTAAATTAACTAATAAAGATTATTATTCTCACTGAACAGAGAAGGAATTATTAAAGGGTTAATTTCTGGTTTCCCAAGTTGTAGCCTGAACTGAATAAAAATTTTTGACACTTTTTCTAATAGATAGCTTATAAAATCAAGCCAGCTGCTGAGAAAAGAAACCCTCAAATTCCTCTGGGGCATATACCATGGGCCAACACCTTGACACATACAATCTTAGAAGATCTGCACACAAAAAAGTTCAATCCAGTAACTGTGCAATTGACTGCATTTTATTTGTCTAATTAGATCGAGTTCCTGGCACAGTGTCTGGCACAAAGTAGGGTGTTCCATGTTTGTGGAACAGAGATAATTTACTGGTGATGTCTAGAATGTTGTGAGTACATTGGTACATTGGCGATGCCCAGAGCTCTCTAAAATTCCCGGACCATCTTGTCTTTGGATATCTTTTCATGCAGGACTCAAATGACTACATCCTGTGCTGTTGCTTTTTCCAGCTTCCCATTTTATGTTATCTTACATACACTTTGGATAGGGTTTGCATAGCTTGGGTAAGATTATGTGACTTGCCAAGATGGAGGCTCTGCCATAAATAGAAACAAAAGAGAAATCAAATCATAGGTTAAGAGAGTTTTGCAGCAATGAAGTAGTACCCTTGATTGCCTGGACCTCTTTGCCATCTCAGTCCTTGAATATGACAAGTCACTGGTAAATCACAGTGGCCACAGGCATTCTGTGCTGCTTGGAGTTCTGGCAGAAAACTGGGGAGACCTCTCTGAAGCTACTGGACCCATACAAGGATGATTTAAGAAGCGGGGAGGTCTGGGTGGCTTTTAATGGGACTGTTTGGTAACATTTAATAATTTATTTATTGGGGGGGGTTCCCTCTAGCTAAGGCAGCATTTTGCCGATTGGAGTGAACTTTCTAAATTTTGTTGTTGCTGTTATTAACACTACATTTCTCCCTATAAAATTTTATAGACATAATTCTTTTTCCTTAGATTTGGATGTTTTACTAGCTAATAAGACAAAGTGTGTAATAAACCTTTCAGGTAACTGCCAGCAGCTCTTAAATTAACATTGTGTAGTTATAAAAATGAAACTCTTCACAAGTGATCCTGTGCTATGATGGAATTTTCCTTCAGTGTCTGCACACACTCTTTTAGACAGCGATTCTCCTGTTTTATGCTCCCCTAAACAATACTTACTTCTCTGTGTATCCCAGATATAGCTGTTCAGAACTTCTCCCAGCAGGTACAAAAAGTTCATTAAGATGGTTGTAGACCCAAAGAAGACGATTCTGGCTCCTGGGCCAATGTGTTCCAGGAAAGGGTACACCCACATCCCAGTTACATGATGTATCCAACACACCCTGCAATAGAGTTGGAAAAGAGACAAAGACAGGAGTTCCTCTCATGTCAGATTTCAAAGCTCCTGCGATTGCAAATATAGACCTCCCACCCCACCACTCCAACCATTTTTCAGCAATGTCAGTCACAAGTTTGCTTCTGACAGAAGCTACCAGAAACTTTGTTGTTGTTTGTTTTCTTTTACTTTCTTTAAGATTTATTTATTTATTTGAGACAGAGAGAAAGAGAGAGAGAGAAAGAGTGTGCATGAAGTGAGGAGGAGCAGAGAGAGAGGGAGACTCTCAAGCAGACTCACTGCTGAGTGAGAAGCCCCCAGGCCAGGCTTGATTTTGTGACCCTGAGATCATGACCTGAACCGAAATTGAGTCGGACACTTAACTATCCAAGCTACCCAGGCGTCCCTGTTTTATTTTATTTTATTTTTTTTAAATTTATTTATTTATGATAGGCCCACAGAGAGAGAGAGAGAGGCAGAGACACAGGCAGAGGGAGAAGCAAGCTCCATGCACCGGGAGCCTGACGTGGGATTCGATCCAGGGTCTCCAGGATCGCGCCCTGGGCCAAAGGCAGGCACCAAACCGCTGCGCCACCCAGGGATCCCCCTGTTTTATTTTTTTATTCCAAAATAACTTTAGACCCACAGAAGAGTTGCAAATGTGGTACAGAGTTAAGGTAAGTTCTTCGCCTCAGCATCCCTGAACGTTAACATCTTGTATAATCACAGCACAGTTACTAAGGTGAAGCCATTAATATTGGTACAACATAACTAACTGGACTGCAGACTTTACTGAGAAATCCCATTTCCCCTTAAGTAACTTTTTTTCTGGTTCAAGATCCCACATGGTATCTGGTGGTCACATCTCCTTAGTCTCCTCCAATATGGCAATTCTTTGACTTCTTGTTTTTCCTGACACTTGATGGGTTCTGGTCAGGTATGTGAAACTGTTGTTTTTCTCAATACCATTATACAATCCTAATTTCTTCCTTACATACTGGAACAATATAGCATCAGACAACCACACTGCAATTAAATCTAGGTGAGTCTGTTACAGACATCTTGCCATACTGCCTTCCAACCAGATACTGAGAAGTGTACTCAGTATAGATCACAGTGTATATCTGCTGACAGAGCCATCCTGTAATCTCACCAATACCTGACTTTCCTGGATCCTTGGATCCTGTATTCATTTCATTTCTTTTCTTTTTTCTATTTCACATAGTACTTGCTTGTAATTATCCTTTTCGTGTTCAGGAGATATTTTAGGCTCAGTGGGAGTACAACATCATTAATTTCTACTGTTTTCAGAAGTTTAGTTAGAAGATTTACTCCCTTGGTTTGGACCTGACACAACTTGTAAGAGCAATTTTCCAAAATGTTCTTAGGCTCATTATTTTATCAACTCTTGTCAAAGTTGAAGACTAATTAAAATACAAATAACATTATTGCATAGGGAACAAAGATTACTTTTTATACTTATGTGTTTAGGGGTCATTTTCCTTGTAATCCACATCTTGACTTTTTGTTAAGTTGTTTGTCTACATATCTATTACCTATATATTTACCTCATCATGTCAGAAAACCTGGGTATCTTTACCTTGGAGCTTGCAGTCTCAGTGAGGGTGATACCATTCCTGCTCAAGGAGGTGAACATTGGTTCTGGGAGGGCAATGAAGAAATCTTATTCTTTTTATGTGTAAAGCACATATGCATATATATACATAGAACATAAACAGATACACAGTTTCTCTGTGGTATTAAAATTTCATAGGCTCAGCAATTTCATATCTAGGTATACATCCAAAAGAATTGAAGGCAGGAACACAAACAGGTTATTTGTATACCAGTGTTCATAGCAGCATTATTCACAATAGCCAAAAGGTGGAAACAACCCAAGGGTTCATATAGGATAGATGGATACACAAAATTGGTATATCCATACAATGGAATATTATTCAGCCATGAAGAGGAATGAAATTTTTTAAAAATATTTTATTTATTTATTCATGAGAGAGACACAGAGAGAGGGGCAGAGACATAGAGTGAGAAGCAGGCTCTATGCAGGGAGCCCCACGTGGGACTTGATCCCAGGACCCCAGGATCATGCCCTGAGCTGAAGGCAGATGCTTAACCACTGAGCAACCCAGGTATCCAGAGGAATGAAATTTTGATACATACTACAACATGGGTGGACCTTGAAAACATTATACTAAGTGAAATAAGCCAGACACAGAAAAACAAATATTGTATGATTCCATCTATATGAGATACTAGAATAGGAAAATTCATACAGATGGAAAGCCTAATAGAGGTTACCAGGCTCTGAGGGGAATGGGGAATAGGGAGTCAAGGTATAATGAGTACAGAGTTTGTATTGGGGATAAGGAAAATGTTTTGGATAAGGATAGTAGTGATAGTTACATAACATTGTGAATGTATTTCATGACACTGAGTCATACAATTATAAATGATTAAAATGATAAATATGTTGTGTATATCTTACCACAATAAAACATTTTTATGGGATGGAGATTAGGACAACGATACCTAAAAATGTTCCTTGGGCTCGGTAATGAAGGAAAGGTGAAGAATCACTGTCTTAGTGGGAAGAGATGGTCATTAAGTCAATCTGGGTCAGCTTGAATAACTGTCCAAACTAAAAGCTTTTTACCAAAAGAGAAAACAAAGCTAGCCAAGATTTTTACTTCTTAAAAAGGCTGAAGGATTCATAAGAATCAGCAGAAATTAAATTGTCAGAATGACTCGGTGGGATTCTGATGCATAATATTCTGTTTGTCCATAAATTAGAGGCAGTTTTATCTTCCTAATCTTTTCTTCACTAGTGTAAGGAGTATTGAGTGCTCATCAAGTGGCTTATTAATTTCCATTGAGATAATAGGCAACATCCCCAAAATGTAGTACTATAAAGCTATAATTGATTTTGCAAATCAACTTACAAAATTATAATCTGACTCACTATAAAACTGTTTCCTCAATTAGACAAATTAGGAGTCATTCAAATTATGAATGCTAGTTATATTTTTCCTACCTGTTCCTGACTTTCTACTTGTTTCTGGTAAAATGAAACTGTCACTAGCAGCTTTTGGTAAGGTCTGTAAAGCAGGCCTCTGCTCCTCTGATGTTGTTTGTGACGCACTTTGGTCTGTATGCAACCATCTCATACTACTGAATAGATATAGCCACATCCCATCTATCTATGGATGACTCCTAAATTTATATCTCCAGTTCTGACCTATCCCTGATCTCCAGAGTTTTATACCCTGGTGCCCACTGCACATCTCCCATGAGAGATTGCATCTCCAACTGAACACTTCCATGTTGTCATCATGATTCCTACATCCTAATTCCTGCATGTCTCTCCCCTCTCTCCCATTTAACAATGAACATGCATCTCCCACATCTTTCCCTTCTCACATCAATGATCACTACATTACTGCAGCAGTAGCTTGGGGCAGAAAATGTGGAATCATCTTTGACTTTCCAATCCATCCTTAGATCCCATTGTCTCTATTTTCCAAATATCCCCAAGACATCTACTTGTCACCACTACCACCGCTACTATTTGGGTTCAAGCCATCATCACCTCTCACTGGAATGCCTGTAATAGCTTCCTATGTTTTTGCTTTTACAATTGCTGCAGTCTAGTTGACAGGCTATTCTCACTGGAGCAGCCAGACTGATCTGGATTAAATGCAAATCAGATCATGCCACTACTTTGCTCAAAACTCTTGCTTCCCTTCTCTCTTAGAGTAAAAGCCAAAGACTTTGGGTGGTTCTTCAAGGCTCTACCTAGGTTTGCCCGGCACTTTTCTGACTTTTCTTCTCCTTTTCTCCCTCTTAACTCATTCACTCTAGCCACACCGACTCCTTAGCCTTCTTTAAGGACACCAAATACTCTTTATTTGTTCTTGTGCCTGGAACATTATTCCTTACCCTCTCCCCTACAGTATTCCCAGCACTCCCTGTGTCCTTTGGATTTTGCTCAAAGGACACCATCTCAATTAGGTCTTCCCAGGCCACTCCATCTAAAAGTTGCAATCTTTATCCTGAAACTTTCTATTCTCCAGCCCTTAATTTTTCTCTCCAGCCAGTTACTATACTGCTTTTATTTTTATTAATTATTGTCTGTCCAAAGAACCCAGGCATATTTTTTGTCTGTTAGGTTCATAGCTAGATACTGTGGCCCTCAGAGCAGTGTCTGGCACAAAGATGCACTCAATAATTATTTGTTGAACTAGTAGCTGAATAAAGAAATATCAAAAAACTCCCAATATATGTTTATTAAGCCTTTACTATACAATAGGCACTTTGCCAATAACTTAAAAAAATTTTTTAAAGAGTCTCAATCTCACTCTCCTCCCTAATCTCTACGCCCTTTTTGTTGACAAACCTTTTCTGTAGAGAACTAGATAGTAAATATTCTCAGTTTTGTAGGCCATATGGTCTCTGTCACAACTCTCAAATTTGCCATTTAGTGCAAACATAGCTATAGACAATATATAGACAAGAGTGTGATTGTGTTCCAATAAAATGGTGGAAATGTACAATTCTCAGGGCAGGGAAGTAGATAGCTATTCTGAGTATGGTGCTTTAATAACATCTGTAATCTCCTTCACCTGATTGAACCACCCTAGGAGGTATGGTTATCCCCATTTCACAGAAAAAGAAGCTGAGACTGGACTAAAGAAGTTGCCTTAAAAAATAGCAAAGCTGGGAAAGTAATGCACAACTGATTTCTTTTCTGCTGCATGGACTTGCTTCCCTAAATGAGGAATTAAATATAGTCTCCAAAAATGGAGTGAAGCTTTTCTTTTTAAAAAAGTTTTCTTGACTACATCTCAGATATAGAAGTTCTGTTATGTGGGTTTCACTGGATTGGTGTGAATGATGCACCCACTTGTCCTAACAAGTTGTGCTTTCGCCATTTGTTTCCTTGATACAATCAGGGCTCAATTTCCTGCACAAAAATGACTCATTGCCTTGCTCATCTATCTGTGGAGAGTTTCCAGTTCTTGGGTGACTTCCATTTCTATCTTGTTCTAAAGCCTTCATGTCTTAGTGCCCAAATGGCTATTCTTAAGGTAATGACACCAATTTTAATTTTAGTCTAAAAAACTGATAATTATTTCTGTGTGCATACATGCATGCACAAATCTGCAGATATTCTAGTGTCATGAGACTTCTGGGATTGTCTATTTTATTAAATATACCTCCATTTTAATGCACTTGAATGTGCAATTTAAAAATGACATTTATGAATGCCTCCTAAGTGCTGTGTGACAGTTAGCTTTTATTAAAGCACAACCAAAAAGTTTCCATTAACTTCGAAAATATTGTTCTTTGTCTCTCCTTCTCTTTAAAGGCAAACTTCTCCAGGGAGTTTATACTCCTTGACTCTGTATATGTACTTTGCACTCACTCCTCCCACCACAGTCTGGCTTTTTGTCTTGATACTCCACCAAAACAAAGCAGCTCTTTGACGTCAATTTCTCCTGGTTTCCTCCTAGCTCTTTGACCACTCCTCTTGGTTCTCTTTGTAAGTTCCACTCTCTACTACCCAACCATTAAATATTGAATTTACTTAGGTTTTGGTTTTTAAGGCTCCTTCTCATATTGTGCATTCTCAGGTAATGAGTTCATTTATGTCCACTGCTTCATGTCTATAATCTATGTCCTAATCCAGACCTCTCCTCTGTCTCAGAGAAGTTTATCAAACAGCCCTCAAAACACATTGAACATGCCTCAGAATCTATATATCTACAGCCCAAGTCATGCTCTTCTCCCTCAAACCTGGTCCTCCTCTGGTATTCCTTATCTCTCCGAATGGTATTACTAGTTACTTAGTTTTGCAGCTCAAATCTGGGAGGCATCTTTGCTACTTCTCTATTACATCACATTCAATCCATTATCTTGTCCTGTCAAGGTTATCTCACACATCTCTCCAATATGTTGATTTTTCCCCCATCTCCATTACCAGCATCTTAATTTGTGTTATGATCATCTTTGTTCAGAGTACTGTAATAGTGTCTAATTGTCTCCATATCTATTATTGTTGCCTTGATTCACCCTGACAACTGCCAGAGTAATCTTTTTGAACCAGAAATCTGAACACATTATATCCCTGCTTCAAATATGTCAATGGCCTCTCATTCCCTTTTTGTTAAAGACCTAATTTTTTTAAGTGACCCCGAAATCATGACCCTGAAATCAAGACCTGAGCTGAGATCAAGAGTCCAGATGCTTAACCAACTGAGCCACCCAGGTACCCCAAAGACCTAAATTTTTAACAAAGTCTGGAGTGCTCATCATAGAGTGGCTTCTACCTGTCTCATACTCCCTCTCATACTTGGCTCTTGTTATACTGGTTTTCATTTGGTTTTACCATATTCCTTCCTGCCATGTGGATTTTTACATGTCCCTCTTTCTTTCTATGTTTTTAGTTCTCCATCCCTTAGACTCATTAGGTTATATTTCTCCTTTATATCTTAGCTCAACTATTTTAACTTACCAGTCATCACTTTGGAAAATTTTCCTTGATCTATTAGGTTAGGTCAGATTTTATAAACTCTTATAGAGCTATGAATCTACGTTTTAAGCTCTTCTTTTATTAACGCTTAAATGTGAGTGATATCTTTATTTGAATATATTTTTCCCCATCTAGAGTGTCTAAATTCTATGAGGGACTGTTTTTACTTTTTTTCTCTTTCTTTCTTTCTTTCTTTCTTTCTTTCTTTCTTTCTTTCTTTCTTTCTTTCTTCCTTCCTTCCTTCCTTCCTTCCTTCCTTCCTTCCTTCCTTCCTTCCATGGCAGAGAGGAACAGAGGGAGAGAGCGAATCTTAAGCAGGCTCCATGCTCAGTGCAGGGCCTGACTCAGGACTCAACTCACAACTCTGAGATTGTGACCTAAGCTGAAATCAAAAGTCGGATGCTTAACCAATTGAGCCACCCAGGTGACCCTATTTTTACTTCTCATTGTATCACTAGCACTTTGTAGGCCACACAGTGGGAGAATGAATGAATGAATGAATGAATGAAATGAATGAGTAGCACTTAAACTGTGATAGGAAGGATAAGTAAGAGTTAGGTGAACAAAGACAGGAGGCAAGAACTTTATAGCCAAATAGAATAACATGGCCAAAGACCTGAAAACAATAGAGAGCTCCCAGATGTTCAGGAAGAAAACATTTTTGTTGAGATCAAAGGAAAGCGGGTATGAGGGGACAGGCAGACACCAAACTGTTGGTGGCTTTTTAAGTCATGGTAAGAATTATAGACTGTATTCTCCTGTGGACAACAGAAAGCTTTTGAGTGGTATTAAATAAATGTGAAGCAGATCAATTGATCTGGAAACCAATTATATCAGAAATGGTGGTATAAAATATTAGGACAGTAACATTGAGAATGAACATTAGTGGGTAGATTTAAGAAATATTTAGACCAGCACCTATCAAACTGTAGGTCATAAACAGTGGCATGCTGGAGATGGTCAGGAGAACTGATTGTTGGATCTTTGGGATGTTTGCAAATTCTTTGGTTGGTAGCTTAAATTCATCCATGATGGGTGTATTTACATTAAAGACTCAAATGCTATACATCAGGCTCCCCGGCCCTTACCTACAGAAGAGCTGATTGTTAACATTTGCCAGTCACCCATTGGTTGCTAGCATTTCAAAAGCAACATCAGCAGAAAACACAATAGAAAAGTTCAGAAAATTTTGCATAAAATGATAATAAAAATTCCTTTGTGAAACTTGTGTTTCACTTTGTGTGTGCTTGTGCATGCATGCACATGCACATGCATGCTGGTTGGGGTCATAATGCAAAAGAAGTTTCTTTCACAGACAGTAAAATAAATTGGAAAGATGCTGATTTAGAAAATAGAATTAAGAGAACTTGGTGATTGATTGGATTTAGGCAGTGAGGGAAGTGAGATGAGTTAAGGATGAATCATAGATTCCTGGCTTGATTAACTGGGTGGAGAGTGCTGCCATTTCCTGAGATAGGGAACGCCATAAGGGAGCCCGTCTGAGGGGATGACGAGTTCAGTTTGGACATGTTGAGTTTGAAGTGTCTGTAAGAGATCCGAGGGGAGATTTCCTGAAGGCAATTACATGGGTTTGGACTGTAGGGAAAGGATTGATGTGGCAATACAGATATAGGGTTCATTGGCCAAAAGATGGATTGGAGCCATCAGAACAAACGAGGTCACCCGGGTAGAGAATAATACATGAAGGGTCCATTAGAGAGCCCTGGAAAAGATCAAGATCTAAGGAGTAGTTCAAGGAGAATGAGACTAAGAAGCAAACAAACAAAAAATTAAAAAAAAAAAAAAAAGCTAGTGACAGGGAAGGAAGACAGAGAAGTATAGCGTCTTGCAGGGAGGGGACAAGTGGGAAAATGAAAGAATGGACAATGCCTAGAAGCACAGTATATTTGAGAATTGGAATAACCAGAAAATGGACTTTCCTCCTACAAAGTAGAAGCAAGAAAAATTTCATATTCTACATGGTATATGTCTTATTCAAATTTCTTGGATTTTGACTGGATATACATGATAAATAGTAAGTAAAGAAAGATTGCCCTTGTTAAGCTCAGCAGCTCTTATGCCGCAAAGCCAAATTTCATCCCATCACTTAAATCATGAGTTATGGCAATCACTGGAGCTCTTGAGGAACTAGAGGGAGAAAGACATATCATCTTTACTTTCCTAACTCTGTCACCCTTATTAATACTGAATAGACACATGCACCTACATATCTTACCACTGATGACCTTTCAATTCCTAAGATTAGCTTATTTTTAAAAATCGCTTTTGTTATTCACATTTAGATAAGGAGTGAGGCTATTCAACAGCTGGGCTATTGCTCATAAGACACATAGGACACAGACTCACGCAATAACAGCTAATGGCTAACGTCATTGAATTCTCAGTGACAGGCACTGTACTGAATGTTCTACATGAGCGACTCTTTGGGGAAGATGTTATATTATTACCATTTTGCAGACAAGGAATACTGAAGCCCTGAGAGGTTCAGTAAGCGGAGAAGCAGGGATACATATCTCAACAATCTGGCTCTCAGCCTATAGGCCAGCCTCCTTCAGAGCTCTGAAGAATAAGAAGCGATGGATGGGAACAGGGTTCTGGACAGCTTTTAATATGCTCAGAATCAAAAAGTGATCCAAGTATGAAACCTCTGTGTAAATTTTCTTTTTTTCCCCACTGACTATAAAAGTTAGAGAAAATGTGTGAGATATAGAAATGTTGCAAAATGTAAGATAAATCAGTTTTGGTGAAGTTTTAACACAAGATTGAGTCTCTTATAAAACTCAAGGTTCAGATTTTACAACTTCCTGTGAGGGGAGGAAAACCACTGTAGGGATAAAGTAATAAACACTCCCTCCAGAAAAGGCATTAACTTACCTCTTAAGAAAGAGTCACATCATATGTGCATTTAGCCTACTGGAATTTACTACATGGCTTGGCAGGCAGTGAGCATGTGCCCCAGGGAGGGGCAAGATAAAGGATGTGCATTGCATCAGCATCCTGACCAGTGGGTCTCTGTGTGTCTCACCTGGTACCTCTAACCTGATGCTTCTGAAGGATTTGCCAAGGGCAGTTTCAACTTTTGGTTCAAGTTAACCTGATTTTAGGCACGGCCCCCTTTTTAGATCTAATCATCCCAATTTGAGGCAATATAAAGGCTCCTTGGACCATCTCCTGACGATTGATTGCAAGGAGATTGGTTCTTGCTACATTTTGGAAAATGTAGAATTCAGCTAGAGTTTTCTGGAGTTTGTGTACTCATTCATTTATTCAACAAACATTTCTCAAGGCTCTTCTGTGTGTCAAGTGAGGTGAGCAGCAGTAGGGATGCAAAGGTGTGCTACTGAGGAGATCATGGTACAGAAGGCTTCCAAGGTTCCTACTGAAATGGCTGCAGGCCCTGGGGATTATGACAAAGGATATCTGCCTAGATGGGAACAGGGCTCTGCAAACACATCTCAAAAAGTTTTCTATAGTGACGTGTACAGTAGTGCCAGAGAATTAATGCATCAGTTCATAAGGAAATACCACATGGAAGGATCCCATCTGAGACAGTGTTGAAAAATCCTGTAGCTCAGTTACAGAGGTAATTTTAGAAGTTACAGATATAATTATGTAACTCTTCATTTACTGTGGGTTTCATAGAGTATTCTTCAAGATAATTTTTAAGGTATAATCATAATTTCCAATTTATTAATGACTTTCCAATTTTCTCATTGGAGCTAGCTCAAATCTACATACCTATACTTGAGTCCAGATTTATGAGTGAGTATCTGATCCAGTCACATGTGGCCCTGCGATCAGAAGGGCCCCACATTTGGTTTAATGCTCTGCTTCTCTATCTTAAAATTCTTAATAGTTTTTGAACCAGGGGCTCCAAATTTCTATTTTGCACCGGCCCCACAAACTATGGAGCCGTTCTGTCTATGTAGCTGTTCCATCTATACTACAGATCAACTTCCAGCTTATCCACATAGTAGTTAGGTCTCTTTGGGTATTATTTAAGAGCCTCAGTTTCTCTCTTCTATAGGGGTATAAACAACACTGCCTATCTCAGCACAGTCAACTTAGGTTAGATTAAAAAAAAAAAAGCAAATGAAACAAAATCTTCCCACTGCTTCTCTGTATGCAGAAATATATAATATGTTTTCTCTACTTCTCACACACAAAGATATTTTCAAGGTTACAAGTCCCCCCACCCATCCTGGGGGAAAAGGCAAATCGTGCATGCCTCCCAGAATGAATTCCGGTAATGAGGTAATGAGGAAATATGTTTTCTTCCTGATTCTAAATCACAAATACCAGAGTAATTTATCCACACAGGCAGGCCAATAGTCTACCTCAGAACATTTTCTCCCAACACATTTCCTGGCACATGTCTAAATTGGTTTCAAATTATTTGCTTCCTTTGAGTTCTAGTTTCTCCAGCCTACCTGGTCTTAGGGTGATGTTTCCCCAGAGAGAACTCAATTCAAATTTCCTTTAATAAAATTCATGACTGGTTTTGCTTAACTTTAATCATTTGGACCTTCTTAAAGTATATGGATGCCAAACATCAAGTTGACACATTGAACAACATTGTAGGAAACGTGTTCTTTCTAGAAAGAGGTGGGGAATGTGGTCAGCAAGGGACTCCTACGGCCTGAGCAATCATCAGAGTTGGCTGTGGTAGTGAGAAACCCATGCACTTAAACTGCTAGCTCTGGAACACCCTAAATCCCACATTGGAAAATCATAATTTTCCATATTTTCCAGAAGTGATCTCTAATGTTTCTCTAGCACATTTTGTTCTTCTCCTTCTATAGATTCTTATTTTTAGGACTCCGATGTTCTTGTTAACCCTGCCATGATTACATCTGCCTTGATCCTGCTACCTCCTTGAACCACCAATCTCTCTTTCTCTCTAATTGCCAACCTTCTTTAATAAATAGCAAATTTCCAGACATTTCTTGAGCTCTTGCTTTGTGCCACTGCCCAGTCTCCAATTGCAGTGAGGCTATCTCTGTGTTATTTGTCACACCTGTCCTCTGTGTACTTCTTCTACAACTATTAAATGTTTTTTCCTTCAATAAATATGACCCAGTGTCTAGAATGTGTCAGACACATAAAAATAGCAGTATGTAATGGAGGCGTGGTCCTATCCTTGTGACAGGGCTTCCAGTACAACAGAAATACAGACATTAGATGACACCATAGTATTATGCCCATGCTACTGCAAGGGAGGGATGGGAGGGCCAATTATTATTATTTTTTTAAGCTGAGTTGTAATGTTCATTTTTCATCTTCATTTTAATTTTTATCAAAGTTAAGCCAGCAAAAGCCCTAGAAAGTTTATATTAAAAGGCAGAAAGTCACTGCCATACCCAACTGTAGGTAACTCTTTGTCTCTTTCCTATGCCCTGTCCTGATCCCCAGAGGAAGCCATATTCAACAATATCAGCTGTTTATTTAGCTCTTATAACTATATTTCTTAAAATAGCCATATATTTCCAATATTCTTGATTTATCAACATTAGATAAATGTTGATTCCCAAAAGATTCCCCAAGTCTTTTGATTCCTAGCATGAAAGATATGGGTTCAGCTGTCTTATAGCCCCTCCCCTCCTTTTTTCTTATTTTTTATCCATCAAATATTATATCATATTTGGGTGGGCTAAATTACTTTTCTTATGCTTTTGATGTTATATCTAAAAACTCCACCAAACTGCAATTCCTTGTTTTCTTCTGAAAGTTTATAGTTCTGAGCTTGACAGTTAGGTTTGTAACACATTCTGAGTTAAGTTTTGTGAAAGTTATAGGGTTTGTATCCAAATTGACTGTTTTTTTCACATGGACTTCAAATTGTTTCAGTACCATTTGTTGAAAAGTTATCCTTTATTCATTGAATTGCCTTTGCTTCTTTGTCAAATATCAGTAGACTACATTTATGTGGATCCATTTCTGGGTTCTCTGTTCTATTCTGTGACCTTTGCATCTATTCTTTTGCCAGGACCACAGTGTCTTGATTACTGTTGCTTTATAAGAAGTCTTGATGTCAGATAGTATCAGTTCTCCAATTTTCTTTTTCTTCAACATTGAGTTGGCTATTCTGAGTCCTTTGCTTTTCAACATAAACTTTAGAATTGATTTGTCAAGATCCACAAAATAATTTGCTGGGATTTTGATTAGACTTATGTTGAATCTATAGAATAAGCTGATAAGAATTAACATCTTAACAATATTGGGTCTTCCAATCTATGAATACAGAGGGTCTCTCCACTTCTTTACATCTTATTTATTTCTTTCATCAGCGTTCTATAGTTTTTACATATAGACCTTGGACATATCTTGTTAGATTTATATCTAAGTATTTCATTTTTTGGTGCAATTGTAAATGGTACTGTCTATTGCTAGTATGTAAGAAATCAATTCATTTTTGTATATAAACCTTATACCCAGTGACTAGTTTTAGGAGTTTTTGATTAATTCTTTGGAATTGTCTACATAAATAATCATGTGATCTGTGAACAAAGTTTTATTCTTTCCTCTTCATCTGTATATTACTTTCACTTTCCTTTCTTGTATTATTGCACTGGCTAGGACTTACCATATGATACTGAATAGAAATGGTGAGAGAGGACATCTTTGCCTTGTTCCCAGTCTTAAGGATAAAGCATCCATTTTTTATTTTTATTTTTTTTACATTAAGTACGATGTTATAGGTTTTTAAATGTTCTTTGACAATATGAGAAAGTTCTTCTCTATTCATATTTTGCTGAGTCATCTTTTTTGAAGATTTTATTTATTTATTTGAGAGAGAAAGAGAGAGTTTGATAGGGATTGAATTGAATGTGTAAATTGCTTTGGGTAGCATAGACTTTTTAACAATATTTGTTCTTCCCATCCACGAGCATGGAATGTTTTCCCATTTCTTTGTATCTTCCTTGATTTTTTTCATAAGTGTTCTATAGTTTTGGAGTACAGATCTTTTACCTCTTTGGTTAGGTTTATTCCTAGGTATCTTATGGGTTTTGTTTCAACTGTAAATGGGATTGATTCCTTGATTTCTCCTTCTGTTGCATCATTGTTAGTGTACAGAAATGCAACCAACTTCTGTGCATTGATTTTATATCCTGTGACTTTGTTGAATCCTTGTATCAGTTCTAGCAACTTTTTGGTGGAGTCTTTTGGGTTTTCTTTTTTTTTAAGATTTTTAAATTTTTATTTATTTATTGAGAGAGAGAGAGACAGAGAGAGAGAGAGAGAGAGAGAGAGAGAGGCAGAGACACAGGCAGAGGGAGAAGTCCATGCAGGGAGCCTGACGTGGGACTTGATCCCTGGTCTCCAGGATCACTCTGGGCTGCAGGCGGCGCTAAACCGCTGCGCCACTGGGGCTGCCCTCTTTTGGGTTTTCTACATGGAGTATCATGTTGTCTGTGAAAGGATAGTTTTATTTCTTCTTTGCCAGTATGGATGCTTTTTATTTTTTTGTTGTCTGATTGCTGATGCTAACACTTCCAGTACTATGCTGAACAACAGTGGTGAGAATGGACATCCCTGTCATGTTCCTGACCTTAGGGGAAAAGCTGAGAGCTTTTTCCCCCTTGAGGATGATATTTGCTTTGTGTCTTTCACATATGGCTTTTATAATGTTAAGGTGTGTTCCCTCTATCTCTACATGGTGGAGGGTTCTTTTTATCAAGAAAGGACACTGCATTTTGTCAATGCTTTTCTGCATCTATTGAGAGGATCATATGGTCCTTTTCCTTTCTTTTATTAATATGATATCTCACATTGATTGATTTGGAGATGTTGGACCACCCCTGCAGCCTAGGAATAAATTCCACTTGGTCATGGTGAATAATCCTTTTAAAGTACTGTTGGATCTCATTACCTAGTATCTTGGTGAGAATTTTTGCTTCCATGTTTGTCAGGGATATTGGTCTGTATTTCTCCTTTTCAGTAGGGTGTTTGTCTGGTTTTGGGATCAAAACCCAAATGTTTTTGCTGGCCTCACAGAATGAGTTTGGAAGTTTTCCTTCCATTTCTTTTTTTGGGAATAGTTTCAGAAGAATAGGCATGCATTCTTCTTTAAATGTTTTGTAGAAGTCTCCTGGGAAGCCATCCGGCCTTGGACTCTTGTTTGTTGGGAAATTTTTTATTACTGATCAGTTTCTTTGCTGGTTATGGGTCTGTTCAGGTTTTCTGTTTCTTCCTGTTTCAGTTTTGGTAATTCATATGTTTCTAGGAATTTATCCATTTCTTCCACATTGCTTAATTTGTTGGCATATAATTACTCACAATATTCTCTTATAGTTGTTTATATTTCTGTGGTGTTGGTTGTGATCTCTTTTCTTTCATTCATGATTTTATTTATTTGAGTCTTCTCTCTCTCTCTCTTTCTTGGTGATAAGTTGGGCTGGAGGTTTATCAATTTTGTTAATGCTTTCAAAGAACCAGCTCCTACTTTCATTGATCTTTTCTACTGTTTTCAAAAAATTCTGTACCATCGATTTCTGCTCTAATCTTTATTATTTCTCTTCCCCTGCTGAATTTAGGCTTTATTTGCTGTGTAAGGTGGGGTTGTGTATTTGAGACTTTCCTTGCTGCTTGAGGAAGACCTATATTGCTATATACTTCCCTCTTGGAACCACCTTTGCTATATCCCAAGGTTTTTTGTTTTTTTTTTAAAGGCTTATTTATTTATTCATGAGAGACACACAGAGAGAGGCAGAGACATAGGCAGAGGGAGAAGCAGGCTCCCTGTGGGGAGCCTGATGTGGGACTCGATCCCAGGACCCTGGGATCACGATCTGAGCCAAAGGCAGACACTCAACCACTGAACCACTCAGGTGCCCCCAAAGGTTTTTGAACTGTTGTGTTTTCATTTTCATTTGCTTCCACGTATTTTTAAATTCTTTAACTTGTTGGTTGACTCATTCATTCTTTAGTAGAGTGTTCTTTAACTTCCATGTATTTGTGGTCCTTCTCAATTGTTCATTGTGGTTGACTTAAAGTTTCATAACATTGTGGTCTGAAAATATGCAGAGTATGATCTCAATCTTTTGGTACCAATTGAGACCTGATTTGTGACTCAGTATGTGATCTACTCTGGAGAATGTTCTATGTGCATTCTAAAAGAGTGAGTATTCTGCTGCTTTAGGATGAAATCCTCTGAATATATCTGTTAAGTCCACCTGGTTCAGTGTGTCATTCAAAATCTTTGTTTCCTTGTTGATCTAATTAGATGGTCTATCCATTGCTGTGAGTGGGATGTTAAAGTCCCTTACTACTATTGTATTATTATCCATGAATTTCTTTAATTTTGTTATTAATTGTTTTATATATTTTGCTGTTCCCAAGTTAGGGACATAAATATTTGTAATTGTTAGATCTTCTTGTTGAATAGAACCTTTTATTATGATATAGTGTCCTTCTTCATCTCTTATTATGTCTTTGGCTTAAAATCTAGTTTGTCTGATGTAAGAATGGCTACTCCAGCTTTCTTTTGATGTCTATTAGCATGACAAATGGTTCTCCACCCCCTCACTTTCAATATGGAGGTGTCTTTGGGTCTCAACTGAGTCTTTTGTAAGCAGCATATTGATGGGTCTTGTTTGTTTTTTTTTTTAAATGTATTCTGATATCCTAAGGTTTTTGATAACAGCATTTAGTCCATTTACATTAAGAGTAATTATTGAAATATATGAATTGAATGCCATTGTATTGCTTGTAAAATTGCAGTTCCTGTAGATTGTATCTGTTCTTTATTACTTTTGGTCTCTGTCTCTGTTCAAAGGGTCCCCTTTAATATTTCTTGCAGGGCTGGTTTAGTGTTCATGAATTCCTTTAGTTTTTGTTTGTCTTGGAAAGTCTATCTCTCCTTCTATTCTGAATGACAGCCTTGCTGGATAAAGTATTCTTGGCTCCATATTTTTTTCCATTTAGCACATTGAACATGTCATGCCAGTCCTTTTTGGCCTGCCAAGTTTCTGTGGACAGGTCTCCTGCCAGCCTTATGCATCTACCCTTGTAGGTTAAGCACCATTTGTCTCAAGCTGCTTTCAGAATTTTTTCTTATCTTTGTAATTTGCAGGTTTCAGTATAACATTTTGAGGTGTTGACCTATTTTTGTTGATTTCCAGGGGAGTTCTTTGTTCCTCTTGGACTTGAATGCCTGTTTCCTTCCCCAGATTAGGGAAATTCTCACTATAATTTGTTCAAATAAATCTTCTGCCCCTTTTTCCCCTGCTGTTTTTCTTCTGGGACTCCTATAATACAGATATTATTTCACTTTGTGGAATTGCTGAGTTACTTAAATTTACCTTCATGATCTAATAGTTTTCTTCCCTCTTCTTTTCAGTTTCATTATTTTCCATAATTTTATCTTCTATATCACTGATTTGCTCTTCTGTCTTGTTCATCCTCATTTTTATGGTTTCCATTTGGGACTGCATCTCAGTTATAACATTTTTAATTTCAGCCTGACTAGATTTTAGTTCTTTTATTTCCACAGTAAGGGATTCTCTAATGTCTTTTATGATTTTTTCAAGCCCAGCTAAAATCTTCAAAATCATTGTTCTAAATTCTAGTTCAGACATCTTATTATATCCATATTGATTAAATCCCTGGCTGTGAGTACTACCTCCTGTTCTTTCTTTTGGAGTGAATTTCTCCATCTTGTCATTTTGTCCAGAAAAGAAAGGAACAAAGGAAAAAAAAAAAAACCCAGCAACAATAACAACAGAAACTTCAGGAAGTGTTTCTAGTGTATACTGTATAGACTCTGAGTTTTGGCTGCTTTTCCCCACTGGTCCGTCCTTTACAGGATTCCTCCTTGCTTGTAGTGGAGAGTGTCTGGACATTTAACTAAGTGTGCTTTGACTTGTTTGTTAAGATAAGTCTGGAGAAGAAAAAAAAAAAAAAAAGCCTGATCCAAGACAAGAGAAAAGGAAAAGGAATAAAACAGGAAAAAAAGACAAACAAAAAACCATAAGCCTGATTCTAAAGAAAGAGAAAGAAGGAAAAAGGAGTAAGAAAGGGAGAAAAGAGAAAAAAATAAGACTGATCTGAAAAATAAGAAAAGGAAACAAACAAATCACTTAGCATATGAACAAAAAATTATAAGCCTGATAACGCCCCCCAAAAAAAGATAGAGAAAATAAAAGATAAAAAAAATAAGAAATAGAAAAATTAAAAAAAAATTAAAAGGTTAAGAAGCAGAAAGAAAAAAAAAAAAAAGAAGCAAGTCTGGTCCTATTTCCACCAGAAGCTGACATTTTGGAGCACTCTTTAATCAGTAGATTTGGTACATATGGAAGGCCTGTGTTGGTTTTCTGAGGGAGAGGCCCATTGGGCTGGCTTACAAACTCACTTGTCCTTGTATTGATATCCCTGCCAGGTGCAGGGGGTTGGGAAGAGAAACTGTTTCTCTCTGAAGTCCAGCTGTGGTGGTGGGTAGTGCAGGGAGTGGTGGTGGAGGAAGAAGATAGCACCACCTGTCCTCTCATCCTTGGGGAGGGGAACTCCTGGCCACTGCTGTTCAGGAGGCTCTCACAGAAAAGGGAACTGTGTCCCAGGCTTTTGTTATTTCCTTGCCCTTAACCTATTTGTTCCCAGGCTTGTCTGCATGCCCACCACCATAGATATTCTACATTTTATCTCTGGCTGGTGGCTGGGATTCAAAACTCCAAGTTTTAAGGGGCCTGGCAAGGTGCAAACCCACTCTCCTTCCCCAAGAAGAGACTTGTGGTGTGCCCAGCACTGTCCTGTCCCAGAAAAGTAATCACACAGTAAGCACATGGCAGCTAGAGTTTATCGTGATGCACAGTGAAAAGCTGCAACAAGGTTATCTGCCATCTGCATGCAACTCAGTCCCCTACTCCATTCTGTCCCAGAAAAAGCAGTCATACAGAGGCTTGAATCTATTGTAGCAGAAAGAGAAAAGCAGTGGCCAGGTTATCTGCAGTTGGCACATGTCTCTGCTCTCTACTCAGTTCTGTCCCAGAAAAGCAGTTGCTTGGCATGCATATGGTGGTTTAGATCTAATGGGGCTCACAATGAAAAGCTGCTACAAGGTTATCTGCCTTCTGCTCACACCTGTGACCCTGCTGCTGAGCATCATTCAATGGCTCCCTGTGGCCTTCTGTCCTTGGAGTGAAAAAATATACTCCTCCAAATGTAATCTGGGAAGGGAAATGATCTCTTCCAGTGCAACCCAGGGGATCTCCTCACCATGGCTTATTGTGCAATTCCAATTCCCTACCCACTGTGCTCTCTCCTACTTTCTTCTTCTCTATGACTTTGCTCCATTAAAAGGGCTCCCTCCCCTCCATGGCCCATGACTTTCCTCTCCCACAATTCACAGCTCCAAACCTTGCTCTGCCATGTTCTCTCCCTCCAAGTGTGTGGATAGTTTTCTAATCCTCAGATCATATTCCTAGTTGTTCAAAGTAGTTGGATGTTGATCTAGCTGTGTTCAAAGGATAAGGCAAGCTCAGGGTCCCACTACTACTCTGTCATCTTAACTTCTCCCTGCTTTGCAAATATTTTTGAGGATTTTTACATCTATGTTCATGAGAGATATATGTCTGTAGGTTTCTTTTCTTGTAATGTCTTTCTCTAGTTTTTTTTTCTTTTTTAAGGTAATGCTGGATTCATAGAATTAGTTAGGAGGCATTCCCTCTGCTACTATATTCTGAAAGAGATTGTGGAGACTTGGTACCATTTCTTCCTTAAATGTTTGGTAGAATTCACCAGTGAAACCATATGGGCCTGGTGCTTTTTTTCTTGGAAGGTTACTAATAATTGATTCAATTTCTCTAGTAGATTCAGGCCTACTCACATGATCCATTTCTCCTTGAGTGAATTTTGGTATATTGGCCCATTTCATCTAGATTATCAAATTTGTGGGCAAGGAGTTGTTCACAATTTTCCTCAATTATTATTTTAATGTCTATTTCTTTTCTAATATACACATCTAATGTTCTAAATCAACCTCTAAGCACTGCTTTCTCTGAATCCTAAAAATTTTGATAACTTGCATTTTCATTTTTTTCTCAGTTCACAATATTTTAAATTTCTTTTGATGCTTAGTCTTGGCAAAAGTGTTATTCATTAGTGTGTTACTTCATCTCCAAATATTTTGAGATTTTCTAGCTATCTTTTATTGATTTGTAGTTTATTTATTTATTTATTTATTTTTTATTTTTATTTTTTCAAGAGAAAGCAGGGAGGAGGGTTGGGGGAGGGAATCTTAAGCAGGCTCCATGCCCAGTGCAAAGCTTGACATGGGGGCTTGATCTCACCACTCTGAGATCATGACTTAAGCCAAAAACAAGAGTCAACTGCTTCACCAATTGAGTCACCCAGGGGTCCCTTGATTTGTAGTTTAATTCTATTGTGGACTGTGAACATACATTGTATGACTTCCATTCTTTAAATTTGTTAAGATGTGTTTTATGGCCTAGAATATGATTTGTCTTGGTAAATGTTCCATGTGAGCTTGAGTAGAATGTCTACTCTGCTCTTTCTGAATACAGTATCCTATACATGTCAATTAGATCAAGCTGATAGAAGGTACTGCTCAGGTCACCTCTATCCTTACAAGTTTTTTGCTTGTTTGATATATAAAATATTGAAAGAGTTGTTGAAGTTGCTAAGTATAATAGAAGATTTATATAGGTCTTCTTGCAGTTCTATCAGTTTTTGCCTCCCATATTTTAATGTTCTGTTATTAGATGTATACACATTAAAGATTATGTCTTCTTTGAGAATTAATCCTTTTATAATGTAACATTTCTCTTTATCCATGATAATTTTGTTTGTTCTGAAGTGTATTTTGTCTGAAATAAATATAGCTATACTATCTTTATTTTGATTAGCATTAGCATGTTATATATTTCTCTATCTTTATGCTTAGCCTATCTATGCCTTTACATTTAAAGTAGGTTTCTTTAGGTAATACTTATTTGGTATTGTTATTTTATCTATTGTGACACTCTTTGTCTTTAGATTGCTATATTTAGATCATTCATATTTAAAATAACTATTGACATAGTTGGATTAATAACTACCCTGTTTGTGTTTTCCATTAGTTGTACTTGTTTCTTGTTTATTTTTTCTTCCATCTCTTTTCTGTTTTCTCTGATTTAACTAATTCTGTATGCTTCCATTTTTTCTTCTCTCTTAGAATGTCAGTTATACCTCTTTTCTTACAGTTCTTTCCTTAATGTTTCCCTAGAGTTGCAATACACATTTAAAACTAATCTAAATCAGCTTTCAAATATTGATTCATAGGTAGTGCAGGTACCTAACAATAAGATAGTCCTAATTTCTCCCTTTTATGCCTTAAGACTTTGTTGTCATCATTTCACTTATCCACATACAATAATCACCCAATACATTATTACTACTGTAATTGTCAACAGCACTTCTCTAATAGGTCAATTAAGAACAAGAAAAATATTTTATTTTGCTTTTACTTATTCTTTTTTCTATGTTCTTCCTTTCTTTATGTAGATCCAAATTTCTGACCTAAATGATTTTCTTTCTCTCTTAAGAACACCTTTAAAGTTTTTTTCTAAGGCAGTTCTGTGGGCAGTGAACTCTCGATTTTTGCTTGTCTCAGAAAAATCTTTATTTCTCTTTCACTTTATTTTTATTTTTTTAAAGTAAATTCTATGCCCATCATGGGGCTTGAACACACAACCCTGAGATCATGAGTCACATGCTGCACTCACTGAGCTAGCCAGGCACCCCTCCTTCACTTTTAAAGAATAATTTTGCTAGATGTAAAATTCTAGTTTTTTTTTTCTTTCAACACTTTAAATAGCTTACCCTGCTCTCTTCTTGCCTGCAATGCTTTCTAATGATAAGCATGCTATAAATCCTATCCTCATTGCTTTATATGTAAAAGGTATCCTCTACTCTTGCAACCTTACTCTAGCTTCATTCAACTTTCTGCAACTTGCATACAATATTTGTACATTTATTGGTACTTAACCTGCTTGGTATTTAAACTTCCTGGATTTAGATCTGTGGTTTGGTGTTTGTCATTAATTTTAGGAAATTCTTGGCTATTATTACTTAAAATACTTTTTCTGTTCTGTTTTCTCTTCTCCTTCTGATATTCCAATTTTATGTATGTTAGACCTTTTGAAATTGCCCCACAATTCTTGGGTTTTCTGTCCCACCTTTTTTATTCTTTTTTTTTCCTGCATTTCAGTTTGAGAAGTTTCTACTAATATATCAGTCAAGCTCACTGATTCTGTTCTTGGCTGTGTCCAGTCTACTTATGAGTCCATCAAAGCTGTTCTTCATTTCTGTTACTGTGTCTTTGACTTGTAACATTTCTTTTTGATTCTTTGAGTTTCTGACTCTGCTTCCAATGTTTTGTTGTTTTTACATGTTTTTCTTCCAGTGTTCCAGTTTTTGCATGTTGTCTACTTTTACCATGAGATCCTTTAACCTATTCATCATAGTTATTTTAAACTCATTATAATTCCAAAATCTGTGCCACAGCTGACTCTGATGATGGCTGGCTTCGTCTCTTCAGAATCTATTTTTTCTTTGCTATTATCATGCTTTGTAATTTTTTTTGTTGTTGTTAAAAGTCAGGCATGATATTTCTGGTAGTAGACAGTGAAGTAAATAGAACTTTAGTGTGTTAGTCTAAGACTTGGACTGTGTTTAAAGTTTGCTACAGCCATAAGTGCCAGAGGCTCTGATTTTCTTTAGTATCCTTGTTTTTCTTTCCCTTTTATCTTCAAGTTTCCCTAAGAACTCCTTCTTAAATAGCATCCATGTCTTGTAGCTCTCTCAGTTGTAATCCACTATTATACTGGAGCCCTGTTGATGTGGTGGTAGGTGTGAGGATGGGGATGTGTTCTATAATCATATGGTTAAATCTTACTCTTTTAGTGAGCCTATGTTTCTAGCTGTGAGATGGGAAAGATAGAGAGAGGGCTAGAGTAATTTCCTTTTCTCCATGTCTGTTAAAACTCTGGCAAAGTTCTTCCCCTTCCAAGATGTTCTATGTTGGTGAGAATGCTCTGGGTGTATATCACAATTATTATTTTGTCATTTGTCTTGCCAGAAACACAAGAGCTTTTCCTAGCTTTTCACCATTGATCTCGTTCATCTTTGAATCTCTATTACCTAATACAGCCAACACTGACTGAGTAATGTATACATCTGTAGTACAAATAAATATATGAATAAAGGGTAGGTCTAGAAAGATAGTTTAGCATAAAAGTAGAGAGTATTTCCACCTTAACACTGGTGACTACATTCAAAATGCAGGGCAATTTAAAATTTACATCCATTAAACAGAAGGCTGGACCTTCTTCTGGTCTGCTTCCAGTGGCTCTGCTTCCACTCCTTCCTGTTCAGTGTTCTGCTGTATCCCCTTTTTTTGGTCAGTAGTTTCTAGTCCTAGTGACCTTGAATCTCTCCATTTCCATCCTAATTTGGGTCCTTTCCATTTCTGCATCACTGGCCAAATTAGTATCTAATCCCCTATTAATTCTTATTCTCCATCTCATTGAAGTTTCTTTTTAAATATTTTAAAATGTATTTAATTATACGGTAGAAAATTTACATACCTCCATGCATGTTACATCTACTTAGGTCATTTATAATGAAGGCTAAAACAACTTGGGAAAGCCACACAACGCCCTGTGGAATTCTCATAAATTAAAGTAGCTAAAACTGAAGTACTAAAATCCTACCAGTTCATAAAATGTTTTCAGTTCTCCTAGCCTGGGGGAAGGAGAAAGGTAAATTAAATTAAATTAAGTTAGAGTTACACTTCTTACTTTCTCCTGAGAAAGTGGCAGAAAAGATGTTTCGGCAAAGCTGACTAGAAGAACGATGCTAAGCTTTAGTAAATTCTTCTGTTTATTTGAATGACTGCATACCAGGTGACTTCTCTCATAATCTCTGTTAGAACAAGACAAGACTGCATAATAAAGTTCCCACGTGCTACTATGGGCTCTAGTAATTGAGTCACAACTAAAGGAAAACGACACCAGAATGCAGTTGTTTTAGACAACAGACAATGAGACATCCAGGTGTTGAGTCACTAAGAAAAATGAACACATACACAAACACAACAAAACCCAAAGCTATTTACATTTTTTAATGTTATCTTTATGTTTTAAAGAGTTGATTTTTTTCTTCTACAGTTTTACATTGCATTATTAGCGTACAGTTGCAAACTTGTATTTTGTTAGGTTTGGCATTGATGAAATGATTCTATCCATCATTTAATTCTATTTGTCCCTAGAGTATAATATGAGACCACTGAAGGTCATTAATATGACATAATGTAATAAGATTAAAGGGACACCAGTCTCACACAGTGGATGGCTGCTTAAAAGAAAACCTGAGGAGACAGCGTGCCCTCCCTCATTGTCGCACCCAAAGACCATCTTCCTGACTATACTGGCATTATTAATATTCTATTTCTTTTCATTAAGCAGTGACACGGTGAGTATTTGGATAGTGTCTATGTTACAAATGAGAATAACAAAAGAAGGACTGCTACCATGGAAACCTACCTGATGGCCTTTGTGGTGAGCTTCTTACTACTTGAATGCAAGCAAACTCCACACAACAAAGAGCCGATCAATGTTAGGCATAAAGCCTCTATGCAAGAGCACTGATTATTAACTTTAATGAATGCCTTCAACATTGCAATCCAAGGCAGCATTATTCTTGTCCAACCTCATTATTAGATAAGCACAGGGGAACTTGCATTAAGATATACTTTGGATTGCAAAGCAAGAGCCAATTTAGAGCCATCTCCCACTATTTGTCTCTTGTAAAAACAAGCTATATAGCTAGTTTAAAGATGCATGCACTTAGAAATAAACTATTAAAAGCAAACTAAGAAGCTGGACTGTTGCCAGCTACATTTCAATAGATCAACCTCACTTAATTTGTATGTGTCAGATATTTCTTTCTCTACACAGTCCTTTCCTCAGAGGAATATTTATTCAAAAGCTTGGAGCATACAATGTTTTAAACATATGTATTTTTTGTGTGATTATTTTACAGAAGGATTTATTTGGTCAATTTCAGGCAATATCCCTATTAACCCAATATGCTATTAGAATTCCAGATTTTCATAATTTAATAATTTTGGGGAGTATACACAGCCAAAATTGTAATTGAGTTAACAAAAAAGAATAAAAAATTAACAAAATTAATGGTAATAGGGCAGGTATATCACTAATAGTTTTCTTTCTTTTGGAAAAACTCTTTAACACTCTTCAATATCAATTAAGAGGCTATTCCTAATGCTATATTATATTGAGATCCTGGCTAGTACTCTATTCTTACTATCTGTGTTCACCTGAGTGAGTTACCTCTTGCCACTTTTCAATTTTGTTTTAGAAATCTTCATTCAAGAATGGAACAGCAAATGTAGACAAAGAAGTGGGAGAATTGATAAGCTAATATTTCCGAAAAAATTTACTTTTGACAGGAAACTTGTTCAGAAATACAAATATATGTTTTGACAAATATTCCCATTCTCACTTATTTTTAAAGGTGTGAAAATTCGTTTGGGAAGAGTTGCAACTGATCCACATTGTCGTCCTGCCCCAGTTCTTACAATCTTTGACCCTCATGGATTCATGGTATTGAAAGTATGCATCATTCATTCATTCATTCCTTCAAAATTTACTGGGCTCCAGTTGTGCACCAGGCACTCTCTTAGGTGTTGGGGATAATTTGGAGAATGTCTTAGTAGTTCCTGCCCACAAGCTTATAGTCCAGTGGTGGTACAGGGGTGAGGTTTCAAAGTAGTGCTTTAAGTGCTGTCTGATGAGGTGATTAGGGATGCCATGGGGATACCTGAGAGGAGCACCTAACACCAACTACAGTGTCAGGGATGGTTTCCTGGGTGAAGTGACATTTGATCGGAGACTCAAAGATAGATGGCAAGCAGAGGTAAGCCCTGGAAACAAATGGTCCCCACAGAGAAAAGGAGTGAGTGAGACCAAGTTCAAGGAACTACAAGAAGTTTAGTAGAACTGGTGTATGGAATTCTGTGGAAGAGGCAGAGCTCACTGCAAAGGATTTTGTGTGCCATAAAATTATATGATAGTGCATCGTTTTGTGGTATCAAATTCAACCAGGTTTCTCTGTGGCCTGAAATCTTTGTGCCTCCCTGTAAGCTATTTCTCCTTTTAACTATGTGGATACCTTATACATTCACATTTCCATCTTTAGCTAAAAAGCTACAAATAACCCCCAAATATCCAAACAAATTGTGCTGTATCTATACAATGGAATGGTATTTGGCTATAAAAAGGAATGTAGTGCTAATACATGCTACAACATGGATGAATCTTAAAAACATCATGATGAGTGATGAAAACCAGACACAAAAGGCCACGTACTATATGGTTCCATTTATATGAAATATCTAGAATAGGCAAATCCATGTAAACAGAAAACAGAGCAGTCATTTCTGGAGGCTACAGGGAGGAGACAATGAGAGTGACTGCTTAAAGGACACAGGGATTCTTTTGGGGGTGATAAAAATGTTCTGGAATAAGTAAGAGTGATGGCTGCACAACCTCATGAATTTCTTAAAAACCATTGGATTATATGTAAATTATATATCTATAAAGATCTAACAAGTTATAGGTGTAAACGAAACAAGTTTGGCAATATATTGATAATTATTGAAGCTAGGTGATGGGTAGTAGTGATGGGTTTATTGTATTATTCCCTTAAAAAAAAAAAGCAAACCAAAAAAACCCTTTCATGTCACAAAGACAATAGAAGCCAAGTGATAACAAATCACCCAGCTTGCGGTCACTAGACCTTAATGTTTGCTTCCAGTTTCTTCTTAGTCATTCATCTCTGTATTTTTTTAAAAGACTTTATTTACTTAATAGACAGAGAGAGTCAGAGAGAGAGAGAGAGAGAGAGAGAGAGAGAGAGAAGAGGCATGAGAACACAAGCAGGGGGGAGTGGCAGGCAGAGGGAGAGGGAGAAGCAGATTCTTCACTGTACAGGGAGCATGACATGATCCCAGCACCCTGGGATTATGACCTGAGCTGAAGGCAGACACTTAACCGACTGAGCCACCCAGGAGCCCTCATCTCTGTATTTAACACATGCTTTTGAGCCAAACATTTTGCTAGGAGGTAGGGATATTGAAACAAGAAGCATAGCTCCCACCATTAGAATTTTGCCATCTGGAATGAAAGCCAGACAACAGGGTGAAAGGTGAAAGAAGGACATAGTATGAATGTCTTGGGCAAGAGAGAGCATGGTGCCTCTGAAGGATGGAAAAAAGTCCAGTGTGACTGAAGGGAAGAGGGTGAGTAGGCAAGGGCAGGATGAGGTTATATAGGACTTTTGAGGCCACTAAAGGGTTCCAGCAGTAAAAAGCTCTCCAAATGCTGTCACTTCCTCAAGGCCAGTTCTTTTTCATCTGTGTAGGTGGGAAATGAAAGTATCAAGAAGAATCGAGAAGTCCCTATTCTTTCGCTCAACAGTGGCTCAGGCGTGAGGAAAGATGTCTCTGCTAAAGATGATAATCAGTGTGTCTGGTTGTCTTCTGTTACTGCATAAAACAACAGGATGTCATGGTAGGTATGGAGCAGAGGGAGAATCATATAGATGGTGAACCCAGAAAAGAGAGGTATCTGCCACCAAAGAAAGCTATTGAGTGTGGCTCTTTTTCCTACTCGGTGAGATGGAGAATCTGACATTTGGCAGTGATTTCTGTACCATGTTATTATTAAGTGAAGCTCCCTTGAGGCTCAAGGCCACCTGTCACAGGTTCTGTTTGACACCTCTAGTAGCCCAGCTATGCACGGTGCTATTCTGACTGTGCTGTCCCTGGATGCCCCTGGTCATATGCGCTGGGTGTACAGATCTGGGTAACCGTGTCACCCACACAAAACCCATTTATGAGGGTTACACCTGGTTCTTCTTAGCTTATTTCTTTTTAAAATTTTTTTTTAATTTTTATTTATTATTTTATTTTATTTTAAAAAATATTTCATTTATTTATTCATGAGAGACACAGAGAAAGAGGCAGAGACACAGACAGAGGGAGAAGCAGGCCCCATGGAGGGAGCCCAATGCAGGACTCGATCCCTGGGATCATGCCCGGAGCCAAAGGCAGACGCTCAACCGCTGAGCCACCCAGGTGTCCCTCTTCTTTTTTTTTAATTTTTAAAATTTATTTTACTTAATTTTAAAAATATATTTTCTATTTAAATTCAATTTGCCAACATATAACACCCAGGGCTCATCCCATCAAGTCCTGTTAGCTTATTTCTGAACTCGGCTAGCTGAAAATATTTCTAAAGGTCGTGAGAAAAAGATGTTATAACTGTACTACCATAGAAGAGAAGGAAATTGTACATGACATCAGGAGAAGTGGTGCCACCCAATCCTGGACATCAAACAGGAGGTACCAGTGCTTATCATCCTCTCCGGAGAATAGAATTGAGCTTCCTGAGGCCAGCTCATTTGCCTCTGGAAATGAGAGGGTCTGAGATCCAGAATCCACCCTTCTTAGGCATGGAATCATGGCACTCACAAGAATGCCTTTAACCATAGGATGTGGGAAGGGCCCAGATATCAATACAATGTGTACTGCGTGGCCAGTGGTATTACGAAGTAGCCCAGTGTTACTGACTTTAGAACACAGATGTCACAGCCCCAGAGCCAATTACAATGAAAATTAAAAGTATCACTCCTTTCAGTGCAATTACAGCCTCTGGCTACTCTTTTGACCTTCCAGCCGATGTGGATTGTCCAGTAGAACTCTAATGAGTTTGGCCTGTTTGCCATTGCAAATACTTTTTTTTTTTTTTTTTTGCAAATACTTTTAAATGGACTGCAGGAGACACAAATGTCTGCAGGCTGTGGAAGCCCTCTGCTGCAGGTGTACACTTTCCTGTACAAGTCAGTTCACATGTATAGGTTTGCCTGTACACATTTTATGTTAGGCTTATCTACCTGGAACATGCCTTTTTAAAAAGACACCTGTCCTTGTCTGACAGGAAGGCAAATAGCTCTGTTCAGCATTGTACTCAAGTTAGCTATTTTTTTAAATACACTTTCTGAAATTCTGTACATACGTTTGGTTTAAACTTTATACGTTTAGTTGGGGAATCTGTGTGACAATGGGAGGCAAGGAATAATGTGTTTATGGAAGGGACTTGGCCTGATGTGATGGTGTTTGGCTAACTGACAATTTCGTGTGAGCTGTTCACTCCTCTGGGACCTGATTAGATCTGCAGAGTACTAATGGCAATTCCTGGATTTCTGGATTTCTCGAGAGGCTGGCAAGACTTTATGAATGAACTGTCGCTTCTTTCTTACAGTCTTCCAGCAGAGCTAGGAAACAGCTAATCCAAGCCTTCGGACTCCATTTTCCTTCTTATCCAATGTGTTTTCAGCAGAATAGCACGGGGCTTAAACTACTCACTATGGTTGCAAAACAATTTGTGTATTTGTACCTGTAAATTTATGCATTGTCTTAATTTACGTAAGATTTTGGTAAGTTATTTCTCAGCTTTTAAGGATGACTTACACATCTTATTTTTCTACTGTTATGTGAGAATATCACAGCCCAAGGATACGTCATGGCATAAGGAAAAATAAAAGTGCTACCCAAAAAGAAAAAAACCCAAACAGGAGAAAACAAACTATTGAAGGGTTTTAAGTGGGAGGATTGGCATGATCAGATTTGCATTTTAGAACACTGCTCAAGAGATGGAGAAGAGACAGGAGAAAGCAGGAGAAAGGGAGCGAAGAGGGTTTGATTTTGGGCAGGGCTAGATCAACATGGCCTGCCAAGGCCCTGTTCTTCCTGAACGTGAGGATATCAGAGAGAGCATGGTATCATGGGAAATGGGCAAGCCAACCAACCAACCAACCAACCAACCAACCAACCAAAGGAACACACACAAAACAGGTTGTTTGTTGTTTGTTTGTTGAAGGATGTTGTAGAGACGTAATATAAAAATAGTTCTGGTGGGAAGGAGAGAGGTAGATTTCAGGTCATCCAGATTGGAGGAGGGCAAGATATGGCCAGCTCCAAGTGCACTAAACATCTTTGCCTATGATTTGCCCTCTCTTGCTTCCAGGCCATCTCTTTTTTCTGCCTGGGACACTTTTACCCTGGCCCTTCAAATGGCTAACACTCATCCCCAAGGGCCAGCTCCCATGTCACTTCTTTTCGAGGCCTTTCATGACCCTATGGGTCTGGTTAGGGAATGTTCCTCTCAGCTTTCCAGAGCCTTCTGTATTTCTATTATTAGAAACAACCTGTATCAACTGTAAGGTAATTGCTTTTATATTTTTCTATATCCTTCAGCAGACTGTCAGTTCCTTGAGGGCAGAGCCGAAGCTTAATACATTGTTTTACCACCTGTACTTAGCACAATGTCTCACACACAGTAGGGACACAAACACTTGTTTGAGACAGTTAATGAATCTTGTCCTGAGTCTACGTTGACCCAGATCTTTCATATTAAGGGAGAATTAATATGTTATGATAATAATCACGCTAGTTCCTTGTCTTTGAAAATTACTAGGGAAATGGGTCTACTTAAATGTATATATAAAGTCAAAGTTTTGCATTATTATTTGCATTATCTTAGACTAAATTTCTCTTGCCATTTCTTTTATATTTCAATCAAAAGATCATTTTGGCTGTAGATGTCTTTTCACTCTTGTGGTATAAACTCAAATCTAGTACTGGGGCAACTAGGTGGTGCAGTTGGTTAGGCATCTGACTCTTGGTTTAGGTTATGGTTGTGATCTCAAGGGTTATGGGATTGAGCCCCATTTTCACTTAAGACTCTCTCTCTTAAGAGAGAGTCTTTCTCTGCACCCTGCCCCCCATTGTGTATGCTCATTCAAGTGAGCTCTCTCTCCAAAAATAAATAAATAAATCTTTAAAAAGCCCTCAAATCTGGTACAAATATCTTCTCATCTGAATTGTTTATTTTCAATCAATGTTTATTTTGTGCCTCCTGGGAGACCAGCAATGCTAGGTGCTGTGGGAGACAGAAACGTCTGCAGGCTGTGGAAACCCTCTGCTGAAGGTGAGACTGGGCAGAGCTGATGGTCACTGTGAAGATATTCACATAATCCCCTCCAGAGAATATGTTCTGAACCTGCCAAATGCTCCCATACTCTCAAAGACACAGAGAAGGCTCACTTCAGGGAAATGAAGAGACTATAATTTGGCTAATAAACAGATCTTTCTTCTACTTAAAATGTTTTTGTTGTATGACCTGGGTCACTTCCCATGTAGGATGTCACTCTGGCAAGGAGTGCAGTCTGCGTGGTTCTTTCTACAAGTCTATCAGCTTCAGTTGGCAATTTCAGTGAATCAAGTAGGCGGGAGAAGAGACAAGCTGAAATTCAGTATTAGAGAAATGGGTGGTAGGAACATTGTAAACCACTTTATATGGTTACCATTGAGCTAAGTGTAAGGTAGGTGTGTGTGTATGTATATATATATATATATATATATATATATATATATATATATATAATTTAAATTTTCCCTACTTTATCTGCTTGCTTTTAAAACTCACACACTGTCACAATTTTTCTTATTAAGCAATCTATCTTAAGAATATTTTCTGAGGGATCCCTGGGTGGCGCAGCGGTTTGGTGCCTGCCTTTGGCCCAGGGCCCGATCCTGGAGACCCTGGATCGAATCCCACATCAGGCTCCCAGTGCATGGAGCCTGCTTCTCCCTCTGCCTGTGTCTCTGCCTCTCTCTCTCTGTGACTATCATAAATAAAAATAAAATAAAAAAAAAAGAATATTTTCTGACGTTCTGATTGACATGATGTCTAACGGAAATGTGTTTGTATTATCCCTTAGAAAACTGTAGACAGGGAAGCTCTCTTTATTTTCTTTAAGATCAATTCAACTGCTGATTTTTCTCTTGCTCTAGAAAGTGAAGGGGGGAGACCCGGAGGGCAGACTGAAAACAAATCAATCAAATAACCACATAACTACAACTCCTTTTAAAAATGAACAGGGCACTACAGTGGTGTACCATAGAGAGGCTGAACCAAATCCTGAGAGTCAGAGAAGGCCTCCCTGAGAAAGAGATAGTTGAGCTGAGACCCAACTAATGATGAGGCTTTAGAATAAATAATTATGGAGGCATGACTGGGGGTAGGGTGGGTGGAGTATGAGGAAGGGGAGAGCTTTTAACTTGGAAGAAACTTAGATTGCTCTTGACCATTAGAGAGAAGGTCACTATGGTTGGAGCCGGCAAGCAAAGAGGACAGAGGAGGATGAGGAAGAGAGAGAGGTCAGGGGGGTCAAATAGTGCAGGTCCCCGAAGCCATGCAAAGGAACTTTTTGGACTTTATTCCTAGAAGCAATGGGAAGTCATCCATATTCCCTGAGCAAGGGAGTGATGTGGTCATGTGTGCTTTTAAAGGATCTCCCAAGGATATTGCAAGCTAGACAGGCATGGCAGTGAGGGAATGACAGTTTGGGCAGTGGTTCAGGAGAGGGATAACAGAAGCTGGGGCCATGGTGTTAGTGGTGGAGAGGGAGCTAAGGGCAAAGATTCTTTAAGTACTTTGGAAGTATAGAAGCCAGAAATTGGTCAATGACTGTCTGTAAAAGGTTCTAGAAAGATGGGTTGTGGGTGTCTCATAGATTTCTGACACATGGGTGTCTGGCAATGCCCAGGGAATACAATCTTGGGGTACAGTTGGGAAAGCAGGTAACTGCTTGAGCTTGGTGTGCAATTGCAAGCATGAGAGGCTTATGAATAGGTATCAGAAGAGAGCTCTGAGCTCTGAATCTGGAATGGAAGAAATCACACAACATAGTTGATGGGTTTACTTAGGGACAGGAGATAGTAAAAGAAAAGGACCTCAGTTAAGAAGGTGAATCCCATGTTGAGTATTCTCTCCACAATAAAATTTAAAAGTAATAACTTAAAAAAAGGAAGAAGACCAATGCCTGGGCTCCAAAGTACTCCAGCAAAGGGGTTTGGGTAGAATGGGAAAAGCCTGCAGACGATGCTATGAGGGATCATTTTGAGAACGGGGAGGGAGATTGGGAGATTGTGACATCATCCAAGTCTGAGAAAAGAGTAGCTCAGGAAGTGGCATAGTTTAATATCAAAACTGCTGTAATATCAATGGAGGAGAGGTCTACAAAGCATTCAATGACTTCAGCAAAATAGAAGTCACTGGTAATTCCAACAAATGTTTTGCTAAAGTAATGCAGCTTAACTCCCATTGGAGTGGGTTCATAATGATAACAGTACACACTCCACTGAAGATTAATATTACATTAATCATCACAACATCCCTATGAGGCAGAAGCTCTTATTACTGTTGGGGCCAGGTGGGAAGGGAAACTCCTCAAGATGGCAGATACCCCAAAATGGCTGAGGTTCCTGTCACCACCTCCACTTGGGACGTCAATGGACCAATGACCTGCTGACAGCTTGACGCAGACCCTTACACCTCCCCTTTGGACTTCCCCAACCGAACCCAATGCCCTTCAAACCCCAGAGGAGGAAGTCACCTTTGACTTGTCGAATTGCAATCCTTCCTTTGCATAGTGAGGGTCACTCTGACTGGTTGGATTGCAATCCTTCCTTTGCATGGTGAAAGTCGCTCTGACTGGTTGGCTTGCAATCCTCCCTTCGCATATGAGCTGACCAATAGGAAACCGTTCTGCCTTACAGCATTATGTAAACCCCCTACCACCTTGTCTTGGTGCGACTTTCCGGACTCACTCTCTTTCCCCCGTGAGTTGTGGAACCTCGCCCGAGGGTGCCTGCAATAAAATCTGTTCTTGGACCCTCGCTTGCCTTGGTGGTCTCATTTCCTTTTAGTTACTAAAAAAAACTAACAATTACACCATGGAGCAACTAGCCCAAAGTCATATTGTAGAAGCAGAATCCATTCTCAGGCCATATGGCTCATGAGTCCATTCTCTTAGTGTCTATACTGCCCTGTCTCTTGGTGTGTAAACAGGACTAGAAGCAGTGTAAACAACTCTTCAGAGAAGCTCGGCTGTGAGTAGGGAGACAGTGCAGTTGCTAGATGTAATGGGGCTGGTACCAGATGGGTAATTTGTGTTTAAGGTGGGATTAGGATGCTAATCCTAGTGTTCTAGTATTCAACAGGAAGGGCCTGTTGGTGGGACTGAAGTTCCAGGAGAATGGAATGATGTTGGATGGAGAGCTGGTGTGGGGGATGTCACCTGTTGGAAGGTATAGAAATTCTTCCCTATTGTTATAAGCAGAGAGTGGGTACAGTAAGAATGTTGGCAGGAAGAAATGGAAAAAGTTCCTGTTTAAAGTCTTTTAGAGTCTCTGGTGAAATACAAGGTCAGGTCATCTTCTGAGAGAGGAATAGGGAGTTTGAGCTGGAGGTGGAGGGGGTGCAGGCAGAGCTGTTAGAGGAAATGCAAAGTAAAATTGCCAAGTAACATCAAGGACACAAGGAGCATCAAACTGGTGATTCCAGAAGACCACAGGGAAAGTAAATGGTTGTGTTGGTATGGATGTAGTGCTGGGAAGTGTGGGAAGGGTCACAGAAGATGATTTTGGGGGAAAGCATGGTTAACAGCATATGGGGAATTCTAGTTCTTTCTGTGCTCCCAGCAAGTCTGAGAACCAGCTGTTGGGGGTAGGAGAAGACAAAACTCAGAATAATAAATACTGGGAACTGAGATGGATTATACACACAAGCCTTTTCTGTCCAGATGCAGATCTAAGAAACTGATTTAATCAACACCCAAGTGGGCACTCTGAGGAGCTGAGTACAAGCCATGCTCTCAGTTGGCAAGCCCTCCATTGTCCAGAAGATGAGAAAACAAAAACTCATCTCAACAACATGTTTGTAAAAATAAGCAGATCAGAATAATGGGAAAGCAATGACATTCTTGGTTCTCAGGGGAAAAGCAGAGCTTGGGAAATAACTTAATGTTCGAAGCATAAGAAATTTTCAGAAAATTCGTTAGCATTCTTAATAGGTTGTGAGGGGACATGAAGCCCATGAAGCAAGACCAGAATCCATAAGAGCAGAGGATAAAATGAAAATAAAGGTTATGGGGATGAGAGAGAGAAAGAAATGGGACTTTCCCATATACTCCTCAGACAGGATTTTTGTGGTGGGAGGAAGGAAAGACACGATCATTTCTGAGGGCCCTATATAATTGTGAGTCCTTACAACAAGTCTATGGTGCAAGCACTACTCCCATTTTAAAGGTGGTAAAAATGAGGTTAAGAGAGGATAAGTGATCTGCTCAAAGCAAGGAAAGAGGGGAACTGAACAGAAGATGATATGACTTTAAGGATCTGGACCTTCACCTCCCAGAACAGGCACAACAGATTAATGAGGGAAGAAACATGCAGAAAGGGGCTACTTTAAGTCTAAGTATTAGCATATAAATAGAACAACAACACTGGTTACCAAACTAAGAACTAATTATGTGGCAAGCATTTTACACCACCCTTTCTTTCTTTCTTTCTTTCTTTCTTTCTTTCTTTCTTTCTTTCTTTCTTTCTCTCTCTCTCTCTCTCTCTCTCTTTCTTCTTTCTTTCTTTCTTTCTTTCTTTCTTTCTTTCTTTCTTTCTTTCTTTCTCTTTTTTCTTTCTTTCTTTTCTTTCTTTCTTCTTTCTTTCTTTCTTTCTTTCTTTCTTTCTTTCTTTCTTTCTTTCTTTCTTTCTTTCTTTCTTCCTTCCTTCCTTCCTTCCTTCCTTCCTTCCTTCCTTCCTTCCTTCCTTTTCTTTTTAGAGAGAGAGTTCATGTGAGTGTGGGGGTGGGGAGAGGGGCAGAGAGACAGAGATAATCTTAAGACTCCTAAACAGGTGCCCCATTCAGCATGGAGCCCAATGGGGGGCTGGATCTCACAACCCTGATATTATGACCTGAGCCGAAATCAAGAGTCCGAAACTGAACTGCCAGAGGCATCCAGACACCCCTACACCCATTTTTCTGATTCTCACAGTAATCCTAAGTATCATGACCCTCTTCTTTTTCAGATGGGGAAACTGAGGCCAACAGAGATTAAGTGATTTGCCCAAGTGTGTAAGTATTCTACTACTGCTATAACACATTGCTGCAAACTTTGTGGCTGAAAACAATACACATTTATCTTACAGTTCTGTAGGTTAGAAGTCCAACACAGGTCTTACAGGGCTATAATCAAGATGTTGGCAGGGTTGCATTCTTTCTGGATTGTTTCCTTGACTTATCTAGCGGCTCACATTTCCTGGCTCATGGTTCCCTTCCTCTGTCTTCAAAGCTGGCAGCGATGCTTTGGGTCCTTTTCTTGTAACATCCATCTGGCCCTTCTCTCACAGTCCTGCTCCCCTCTAACACAGCAGGGAAACCAAAGGATTGACTTGGGTCCTCTTGGATAATGCAGGCTAGCCTTCCCACCCCAAGATCTTTAATGCAATCACATCTGCAAAGTCCTTTTTATCATGTAAAGTGACATATTCACAAGTTGTAGCGATTAGGATGGGGACATTTCTGGGACTATTATTCTGCCTACCATATCAAGTTAAAAAGGTATTAAAAGGCTGAGCCCAGAGTTTAACTTAGATTTGGTCAAACTTAGGTAGGAAATCCTACTGGCTCTGTCTATATCCAGAATACTTCTAGTTCTCACATTGCCATTTCTACCACCTTCATCCCAGCCATGCCCCGCCTACTAGAAGGGATTACAGATATAGCCTCATAATTGTTCTCCTGCTCCATCCTTGCCCCTAGTCCATTCTCTACATAGTCACTGTAGTGGTCCTTTAAAAATGCCTCAGATTATGTCAGTTTTCTGTTGAAAACCTTCCAGTAACTCTTGATTTCAGTATGAGTTAAGGTCACTGTCCTTACATAGCCTATGAGGCGTACATAATCTTCCCTCCACTCCGGGAGGTCTCCAGGCACTCTCCCCTTGCTCCACTCTGACACATGGGCCTTCTGCCTGCATTGAGCACACTCGGATTATTGCCAGAGCCTTGAGTGGGAGGAGGTCTGCATTTTTGTTCTGCCTCCTTCTTCAGCATCTTGAAGTAGAAAGGGAGGGCATAGCCTGCTTCTCGGATGTCTCCTTCCTAACTGGGGATGGGGAGGAGATATAGGAGGAGGGTGAACATTTCCTGACTTCGTTGCCCATGGCTATACAAGTGGTTTCCCTTCTTCCTCTAGTAATACCTACTCTCCACTGATAACTGCTGTGAGGCTGATGTTCACATTCCTACTTTTGGATGTTGTACACATGTGTGAGGTTTGTAGGGGTCTCTGAGGGGCTTCTCCACTGCAGAGGTTCCCCATGTGGGATATAGACTGGCTCCTGCTCCTGGCAGTACACTCCAATTTCCTGCTGTATGGAAACCCATGCCCAGGGGCTAGCCTTCTTGGGTGGGCCACCATTAAGACAACCCGAGCTGAGCACTCTCCCTCAGTGTTAAACCAGATCCACAAGAAACTCACCCATCTTTGCCACATGAAATGATGTGGTCATAGACTGCTCTGTAGCTGCTCCTCCCTCCACCCACCCTGCCATATGCCTTCAATGCTCTTTTCATTGCTCAGGCAGGAGGCAAAGAAAGGTTAACAAGTCTGCTTCCCAAGTTAGATTCCTATCTTATACCTGATATTTACCAGGGATTCTCTGGGAGCCTCTTATAATCGGCTTTGGTGAATGTTGGGAGGCACTTCTTTCCCCAGTGGCTCCCCTAGACCTTAGCTCAAGACTCCAAAACCCCTCTCTTCCCTAGCCAGGCTAAAGAAGGAAGGTTGGGAAGATAGGCATGGCAAAAAGTGTGGATGGCTTTGGTGATCTGTAAGGGAACAGAGTGCTTGGGCTGTCTTTTGTAAGCCCCAAGAAAGGCACCTCTCTTCAGAATTCGAGGTACATTCCATGTGACTCAGCTTGGTCCCTATTCTCCACTGCCAGGAAGTCAGGAAAACTTTAATGCACTGTTACAGATGTAAAAGTCATCAGGATAGGCAGTTATGGTAGAGTGAAAGGTTCAAGTTGAACAGAGGAGAATGTCATCTGCTGGTCAGAAAACAACTACCTGTTGGCCAGTCTTCCTTAACTGGTGAAGAAGCATCCAATTAAGTAGGGGGACTACATGTGGTCTAAAATTTCACTTTTTTTTTTTAGTGAAGAGGATGTAAATTTTATTCTAAAAATTTTACTCTAGCTCATGGCTAAAAATTCTTTCCAAGACTCTTAAATTTGAGTACAATCTTATTTTTAAGAATTTTTTCCCCTCTATTTTATGAAACAACTTCTGTTTCCAGCACAAACTTGAGGAAATAAAGAAAAGTTTCAGTAAGAAAACAAAAATAATCTGCAATCGCATAGCCGAGGTAGAATCAAGTTTGGTGGAGACAGAACTCTGATTTAGGGTAGTTTAAGACTATATCATAAGAGAAAGATCCCACTTCATCTTGATTTTACTTTGTCTTATTTTCTGTTTTGAGAAGTTGCACAATGGACACATTTGGGGTAAGGAGATTTGGAATACAAAATTTATCAAAAATCATTAGGGCACAATGGACACATTTGGGGTAAGGAGATTTGGAATACAAAATTTATCAAAAATCATTAGGGCCCAGAGAAAACAGAAATCTCTCTTCTGATTTAAATAAGCTCAATGTAGTGACAAGAAATGTTTATCCGTAAGAAGACACTCTTCCGATTCTCTTTCTCCCTTCCCTAATGCCTCCTTGCTCCTGACTGTACCTCGCATTTAGTGTCAGCCTGTGTTATTATGCATGGGTCCTGAGGTCTCAGGTGGGGTCTCCTGAATGAGAGCCACCAGGGGAGGGGAGAATGGACAGATAGACAGAGGCTGGAAAAATCCTTCTCAGGACAGAGGACACCCACTGCTGAAGCTTTGGGGATATACATTTTCTAGATCAGGGATGGTTTTCCTCTTTCTGCGCCTTTAGATTGAAAAGCAAAGCAGCGAGCAACACCAGTACTACAGGGAGACAATGATGGGAGGTGTTGAGGGGCCACAGTCAGAGAACAGATTGGCCATCAGGAGGAGTCCTGCATAGGTAGAGTAGGGATAGCTTCTCTTACAGAATTTGTCAACCAGAGGCTGACAGCAGTCAACACTCCATGATCTTAAAGCTTTCTGTTTTACTCAGTCCCCCTTCAAGATTTCCTGATGGTCCTTTTAAAATTAAAAAGCAAACAAAAATGATATTTTCATATCCTTTAGGGCTATTTTGGGTTTTTAAAATGAAGAGTGTATGACTGGGTTAGAAAGAGTAAAAGTAAAAGTTAAAAGGCTTACAGCATTGTGACTAAAATTCTCAAACCTTTGATAAGAAAACACTATGTGCTCTATTTGTTGTCCTCAGAATAGTAAGTATAGAAATACTCATACTGGGATGTTTGGGTGGCTCAGTGGTTGAGCATCTACCTTTGGTTCAGGGCATGATCCCGGGGTCCTGGGATCGAGTCCTTCATTGGGCTCCCTGTGGGGAAGCCTGTTTCTCCCTCTGCCTGTGTCTCTGCCTCTCTCTCTGTGTCTCTCATGAATAAATATATTCAAAATCTAAAAAAAAAAAATCAAACTAATACTAACACTACTACTACTACTACCAATAAAAGTAAATATGGAAATTTTTTACACTGTGTCAGGCATTGTTCTATGGGTTCTACATACAGTAACTGAATCCTCACAACTGCCCTCTGATGTCCTTGTCTCTATTTTAAATCTAAGTAAGTTAGGCCTCAGAAAGGTTAAATGAAGGGGTCAGAATTCTAACCCAGGAAGTGGCCTTAACTATTACACATGCTGTTTCTGATGTTATTGCTTCAAAACAAAATAAAAACTAAACATACACTTCATCTCTTCACCCACAGAGGTACTCTTCACCCAAAAGAAAGCAGTGGAGAGCACATTGAATTATATAGACTGTGGCCACACACAGGGCTTGCATTCCAGATCTGGCAACAACAAGAACACTTGGCTTTTCCTTGAGCAAGTCATATACTCTCTAAGCTTTAGTATCTTTATTTGTAAATAGGCCAAATGCCTATCTCAAAGGGTTATTTGGGGAGCTAAATAACATAATATTTGAAAAACACTTGGCACAGAACTGAAAATAATTCAAGTATATTACAATTCCTGATAATTACAGTTGCATTAGAAACCAAGAGGATCTAGGGATGCCTGGGTGGCTCAGCAGTTGAGCATCTGCCTTCTGCTCAGGGCATGATCCCAGGTCTGGGGATCAAGTCCCGCATTGGGTTCCCTGTGAAGAGCCTGCTTCTCCCTCTTCCTGTGTCTCTGCCTCTCTCTCGGTGTCTCTCATGAATAAATAAAATCTTAAAAAAAAAAAAGAGAGAAAGAAAAGAAACCTCTGTGTTGTATCCTGCATAAGATAATACAGGTCTTCTCAGTTTTAGGGGGAAACTCCATAACTAGGGTACAGATAATGTGTGGGGGAATGATGATGGAGGGGAGGTATGCAGAAAAGGTGTTAAGAGCCCACCATAAGTGGATGGGGAAATGCTTGTGTCCCCAACCCTGGGTATGTGGAAGAAATATGGTGGGAGAGAAAAAGCCAAAAAAGGTGTCTTGGATGACTTCTGATGCTTGGCTTGGGAGGACTGAAATCAGTGTTGGGAAATGAAGCCACTCAGGGTGGCAACTCAATGGGCTCCAGTCTAGAGTGAAAGCTCCCATATGATGTCTCAACTTTGGCTATCCAAATCTAGGAGGAGAACAAGTTCAGATGAGGAGGGAGACATTTGGGAATGGACAGCAAGTGAGAATCAGAGCAAAGCATAGACAGTCTTGGGCAGTAGATGCAGAGGTACAGATTCAGCTCTCCCATGCAGAGGACGGCAGGGGAGATCTATTTGTTTTATAATTAGCACGTGATAAGAGGAATGCTTTCTTCCATTTTGGCATGAGGTTCTGGAATATCCAGTTACAATCCTGGTACACTACCAAAAGATTTCATATCCTGATCCTTCTACTGTTGTATCAATGGTACGGTGGCTCTGAGATAGTCTGGTAGGAAGCAAAAGGTACTCTTTTCGATAACAATAAAAATTCTTGGATTTATATACTATGACATGATATGAGAGGTATTGTTTAGCTCTTGACATAGCTATGAAAACCTAGGCAAAACACCAAAGGAAAAAGTCTACTTTGAAAGCTTTCTTAGAACATATCTAAGAGAATTTGCTGGTTAATTCAAATACATGTCCAAACAAGTTCTGGTTTACTTAGGGAGTACACAGAGCTGGCAAGCCTCACTTGGCATGAAGAGCATGAGTAATGATTCATTTTAATGAGAGATCTTGGGGGTCTATAATGAAGGCTATGTGGTATTTCCCATGTGTCTCTTTGGAACGTGGAGTGAGTGTACCCACAACGGAAGAAAAGCCATAGGAAAATATATAGTTCCCGAAACCTCTGGGGCTCTATAAGATTCAGATAATTTAATGGCATATAAATGAATTCACAGAAATACACCCAGAGATCTCAGAGTAAAAAGCTTCCTTTCCCACAGGTAAGCAAATATGAGCACAAAGTAATGAGACTATATTTTTGGGGGCAAAGAGGGAATTTGATTTTTAATGATTTTTGATTTTAAAATGAATGCATTCCTGGAATAATTCATAGCCTCCCTACATGACTTTTCTGAAAGAGAAGAGTCATTTGAATATCAAATTTATATATATAAAGTACATATACTCACTTTTGAGACATAATTTCAGTCATGATTCACCTGTGAGCCCTGATCATTTGGATCTTTTCTATTACGGAAAATCAATACTTAACATTTTAGGTGGAAACAAAAAATCTAGAAGATGGCGAGGAAAACAAATGTTCCCCAGGCCTCTCAAGCAGTCTTTGACTAGTCGATGAAATGACAGATAGAATGAGCATTACTGCTTGTTTGTTCTGGGCTCTTTCATCTGGATGTCCCCTTAGATCCAGCCACAAGGTATGACTTCCTAGAAACAAATTTCCTTTCTGGTCAGATCTGGGGCATTATGTGATCATTCCCGCAAAGTATGTGAAGTACCATCCTGACCTTTATTTTGTATTTCTGGGCTGGCTAAAGCAAAAACGGTCCATGGAACCTGGGACTCCCAAAGACCTCTGGGATTTTGGGGGGATTAAGTACCATTCTGGGATGTTTAGAAGAACATGATTCAGTCCTTCAGGTTTAAAGGAAGGGATGGCGACCCAGAACTCAGGACAAGAGAGTCCCAAGAGTCAGAAATGCTGGCGGGAGGACCTCTTTTGTGTGTACTAATACATCAAAGAGGACTTGGAATTCTAAAGAGAAGTAAGAAATTCTCTGTCTTAAATAATTTTGAAATATTAAAACATGGTAAGAACTGAAACTAATGTGAAGTAAACTCAACAGGCAACTGTGCTGTTATCAGATGAATGTGGCATCACCTACTTGGGACTTATTCATGCCCAAAAGACCAAGTGGAGATTTCTTGTGACTTACTTATTCCAATTAAAAAAAAATAAAACACTTAAATCCCTGCTCTGTGTAATGACTAATTGTAAGATAGATTTCAAACTGATTCAGTAGAACGTCCATTTTCACTTGTTTCCTGTGAAGTTTAAG
Source organism: Nyctereutes procyonoides (assembly GCF_905146905.1). Classification (NCBI taxonomy): domain Eukaryota; kingdom Metazoa; phylum Chordata; class Mammalia; order Carnivora; family Canidae; genus Nyctereutes; species Nyctereutes procyonoides. The sequence goes on along the minus strand of NW_026575146.1, from coordinate 1,020,543 downwards.
GTCACTCCTCTCAAGAGGCCATTTCTTCTGTCCTCATTTGCATTTGTTCATCAACAATAGCAACAACAAAAAAATCCCAAGCAAAAAGCCCTTAAGCAATAAAACTACTGTCCAAGAAAAACATTTAGTTTGAAAAAGAGTTGAAAAATGTAGCCTTGGAAGAACCATTGCTTACATGGGATTGTTCAACAAATTCCTGTTGTGTGAGGTTTGGCATATACTTTCTAAAAATATAAGCATCTGGGGAAATGAGACAAAGCCCAGGTCCTGGACCAAATGAGGCACGCAGTGTGAATCTGTTAGTGATTATATCCATAATGAAATATGTGCCCAAATTTAGCAGTGCAAAATCTAATACAATACGAAAGCCCAGCAGGCACTGTCCTTACCATAATATATAGCCAACAGAGAAGGTACATATGGCGGCGAGTCCGCTGCTCCTGCTGGGATACGCGTGGTGTGATGTCCTCATCTCGATTAATATAAAGGGCAAAACTGTTGTGTGCTGAAAAAGAACAGAGAGCAGGTGACACAGATTCTTATCATCGCCCCTCAACACTTGTTTTGTCTCCAGTAGGAGAAAGGATAGTGCAAATTCCTAGCAAAAGGGCCATAGCAGAGAGTAGCTGTATATGGCTTGCCTGAGAGGTAGGATGGATAGGAAAACATGTGGTGCATTGATCGCTCTATGGGTATTTTCCTTCTGTATCTGAATTTTTAAAATTTAATTGTATTTATGACTGTTACAGTAAATTTAAATAATATTGGAGGATGTATAGGAAAAAAATTGGAACATAAGAAAAGAATAAAAATAACCACTGTTAATGTTTTGGTAGATGTCTTTTCCCCCCTCCTTTTTGTATTATTTACACATAGTTAGGATCATACTGTGCACGGTTTTGTTTTGGGACTGTAGCATGAGAAATTTTTGGGGAGTGGGCAAAGGGAGAGGGAGAGAGAGAATCTTAATAGGCTCTACCCCCTGCATGTGAGGCCGACTAGGGGCTAGATCTCACAACCCTGAGATCATGACCTGCGCCAAAATCAAGAGTCATATGTTTTTTTAAAGATTTTATTTATTTATTTATGAGAGACACAGAAAGAGAGAGCCAGAGACATAGACAGAAGGAAGAGCAGGCTCCATGCAGGGAGCCTGATGTGGGACTCGATCCTGGAACTCCCAGATCATGCCCTGAGCTGAAGGCAGACCTTCAACTGCTGGGCCATCCAGGAGTCCCCAAGAGTCATATGCTTAACCAACTGAGCCACCCAGGCACCCCAACATGAGAATTTTTGATATGCCATTTTAGAAATTCTTCTAAGATATTAACCTTGACCATAGTTGCTTGAAATTCCATTTTATGGATATACTGGATATACCAAAATTTATTTGACCAGTTCCTGTTTTTTGGACATTAAGTAGTAAATGATTTTGAATTTTTCATTTATGAAAAATGTCCTGATGAAAATCTTTTATAGAATTCTTTGTGTGAATGTTAAATGACTTTCTTATAGTTAAAGGCATAATGCTAAATTATGCGTGTATCAGCAGCAGGTTAGGAAATCATGCCAGATTAGCTTCCAGAAGGGATGTACTGGTTTGTACCAGCAGAGCATGGATTTAGATATGATGTTTGAAGACAGATTGCTAAGAGACTTGATGGGAGCTTCCCATTTGTTTTTTGGACCCAGGGGCCACTCTCATGTTCAGTTCAGTTGGCCAAGATGGGGATGAAACTTTATAAGAAGAAAGGAAAGTCAGCTCATCTTGGTGTGGAAATTCAATGGACAGATCTAAAGGACAAAGATCTTCTTAGGTGAAACTGGGTTAGGATATAGATTTACCTTCCAACATTGAAGTTTCTCAAGAGAGAGGATGGCATAACTGAGAACTGAACCACAAGTATGTCTGAGTTCTACTTAGTCCCTCCCTAATGGCCATGAAAGAATCTTTGCTCTGCTCTCACAGTATTGTTTGCATGTTCAAGGGAAATGCAATAAATTGAATGTTATAATTTTCAAACTCGAATAAGTATCATGGTACCAAGTGGCAGGTGGGCCTGGGCAGGAAAAGACATGGTGGCAATATTAAAATGAACATCTTTGATGCAACATGTTTATATTTATAGAAAAAAATGCAGGATTTTTAAAGAAATACTAAGATAGTGGAAATTCTTTGCTTTAAGTGTTCATTACTTTAAATCACTATGCTGACTGCCAATATATTAGTAATTAGAGCATGGTATTCCTAGAATGTCAGGTGGGTGATTCCACAGTTGGGTAGCTTTATATTTCCTTATCCTTTGCTTCTCTATTGTGGTTTTAAAACAGTATAATTAGCTCTGAAGGGAACCATGAAAAATGTACATGTGTGTTGATACAGAGACAGTACGTATTTTAAAAATCTATTTTATTGTTTTTTTTTTTTCACTGTAATCTAGTCACCTCAGATGACATTGGCCTGGAGTTTCACCAACGATTTGAGATGCCAACACTAGTTTTGCAACGGTGCATTCATGTATAAAATTCAAATGTATAGCTAATGATAAGGCCAACTCTTGTCAAATCTCACACAGGGGAAAAAAAAATCCTTGCAAATCAGACATTTACACTGAAGATAGTCCTGACTCTGATGGCCTGTGTGGGTTATAAAACAACAATGAGGGCAGCCCTGGTGGCTCAGCGGTTAAGCACCGCCTTCAGCCCAGAGTGGGATCTTGGAGACCTGGAATCGAGTCTCACATCTTGGAGACACTCTCCGCATGGAGCCTGCTTCTCCCTCTGCCTGTGTCTCTGCCTCTCTCTCTCTATGTCTCTCATGCATACAAAAATAAAATCTTTAAAAAAAAAAACACAACAATGATACATTTTTGACTTGTTAATGTTAAAAAGTGTTTACATTTCTACTTCTTTATCCATTGTTCCCAACTGAATAGATAATCATCCACTTTTCTATAAAGTCATATAAATTCAAATAACTAATTTGAATAATCTTAGTTATTCACTTATCATTATTTTACTTAGCCTACTTACTGATTATCAGATACCATAGCTGGAAGGGTTAGGATATACTTTGGTGATGCCAGACAGAAAATCTCTTTGAAAAATGAAGATCTTTCTAGATCACTTCATTAATGGCATCATCACCACTAAAAAGGAGCTACATGTTCTATCAATGACATAATCAATGACAAAAGGTCTTTCTGAGGTTAGCTGTGCCTGTGGCAGTTGGGCAGTGGCAAATCTCAGGATAACAATGTATCATTCATAATTTTTAGGCATTAAAGAATGTATATCTCCCTTTTTAAAAATGTGTAAGGCAAATGATGTTTACTGTTAAACAGTATATATTGATAAAAGTAAAAATAGTGTAAAATATTTATAGCAAATATAACATTGATCTGCAGGTAGCTAAGGTTTTATAAACTAAGAAAATGCCAAAAATCTATAAATGGTCCTGCTAAATCTGTATGTAATCTTTAGCAGCTCAATTATAACCTAAAATCTGTAGCAGTGAGAGTAATAATTATTTTAGAATTACAGGTACAAGAAATCCACTTCTAATCCACTCCTGGGCAATACTCTGCTTGAATGACTTAAGATCCCGGAAGGAAATATTGAAGTTCATTCAAGATCACCTGTAGCACAAGAACAGTAGTCCTAAGTTTTGTTCACTGTGACATTTGTAGAAAAGAGCCTGGCACATAAGAGGTGTTCAATAAATATTTGTGGAGATAATTTAATCTTCAAAACAACATCTTAAATAGGAATTAACTCCATTTTGCAGATGAGGTAGCAGACTCAGAAAAAATAATTATCTTACTCAAGATTACAGAGCTCGTACGTCTAAAGGTAGGGTTCAAGACGAGTTGTGTCCAAATGCTAGGATCTTTTTTCTACATTAGAATTATATTTTTAAAAGATATAGTCAGATAATCTTTGACTCAATAAACCTGTGGGAGTGCATGATTGAAGATCACTTACATTGTCACTCAAGTGACCAGAATTATTTTTTGCTTGAGCCTCAAAATAGAGATCTTCACTGTAAAAAAAAAAAAAAAGTATTTTGCTAAATGTTTTCTTTCCTGTGGCACATAAGCATTCTGAATAATAATAAGCAATAAAATCAGCTGGCATAAAAACCAGGACTTTTCAGGGGTGCAGTGATAAAGATGGCTGGAGGCGGCTCTTCTCACTTCTGGCTCAGAGGCGGTCATGGTGCAGCTTTCTTGGTCATCCTGTATTCTGAGTTGATCTGTCAACTGCCTTTGACATGTCGCCTAAACTCCACTCCAACAAGATCAGAGTCACTGACCTGAAGTGATGAGCTGGGAAGTCAGTGCCATGTCTGCCCTAGCCCCAAAGACTGGACCCTGTGTCTGTCTCCCAAAAAGGATGGTGATGACATTGACTAGAAGGGTCTGAAAATGACAGTGATTCTGACCATTTGGAATAGACAGACTCAGACAGAGTGGTACCTTCTGCCTCTGCCCTATCATCAAAGGAGCCAGGAAGCAGTCAGAGACAGAGAGAAACAAAAAACCATCAAGCACAGTGGAAGTCTCACTTTCGATGAGATTGTCAACATTGCCTGACAAATGTGGTAGCAGTCTTTATAGCTAGAGAGCTCTCTGGATCCACTGAAGAGAACCTGGGAACATCCCAGTTAGTGGGCTGCAATGTTGATGGCCACCATCCTCATGATATCGTAGATGATATCAACAGTGGAATGCCCAGCTATTTAAGAACCTCAACAGAAAATATTTCAATAAAGGATCATTTGACAACTAAAAAAAACAAAAACAAAAACAAAACAAAAACAAAAACAAAGAAAACAAACAAAAGCATGCTCAGGAATGATGTTTCTTTCTTTCTTTCTTTCTTTCTTTCTTTCTTTCTTTCTTTCTTTCTTTTTAAGATTTTATTTATTTATTCATGAGAGACAGAGAGAGAGAGAGAGAGAGAGAGAGAGAGAGAGGCAGAGACGCAGGCAGAGGGAGAAGCAGGCTCCATGCAGGGAGCCCGATGTAGGACTCGATTCCGGGTCTCCAGGATCACACCCGGGGCTGAAGGTGGTGCAAAACCTCTGAGCCACCCGGGCTGCCTGAATGATGTTTCTATTTTCTCAAACACAAATACCTTTTATTATTATTATTATTATTATTATTTAAAGATTTTATTTATTTATTTATTTGAGAGAGAGAGAGAAAGTGCATGTACAAGCAGTGGGGAGGGGGGGCAGAGGGAGAAGCAGACTCTTCACTGAGCAGGAAGCCTGACATAAGACTCGATCACAGAACCCTTATCCCAGGACCCTGAGATCAGCCCCTGAGCCTAAGGGGAATGCTTAACCAACTGAGCCACTCAGGCACTCCCACAAATACCTTTTAAAGTTTTCTCAGGTGTAGATACACTTTGGATGAGCAAAGAAAGAGACAGTCTGGTTGCCAGAGGAGACTCTTAAGAATTGTATTGGACTGTTTTCTACAGTGCATTGTCAATAGAACAGTTGCCTGAAGCTGAGGTACTGAGGTTCTACTGTTTAAGTGGTAAGTAAGATGAAAGGTTGACAGCCCAAGGAATAAACCTTTGATCTGATCTATAAATTCTACCCTAGAAAGCACTGATCTAAAATATAAGTATCCTATCTCAAGCTCAAGTTTCCAGTGCTGCTAATTTTTTTTTAAATATTTTATTTATTTATTCAAGAGAGGCTCACAGAGAGAAGCAGAAACATAGGCAGAGGGAGAAGCAGACTCCCTGCGGGAGCCTGATGTGGGGACTCAATCCCAGGACCCCAGGATCATGCCCTGAGCCAAAGGCACATGCTCAACCACTGAGTCACTCAGGTGTCCCATATTATAATGAGACTGTGCTCAGAAAATTGCATCCAAAAAGGAAAGCCCAAATCTATCTTGGGTTTTGACATCCTTTGTGTTTTTTCTTAATGAGGTTCAGGTGGGTCTCCTTTATGGAGCAGGGACTATCATCAGGAACTGACCAGCATCCCAGGGCAAAGGTCAGCCTGCAGAGAGGATCCAGGAGGTGTCACTTCTGCACACAGATGCTCAGCCTTGAGCAGACAGCTAGAGTCAAGGAGGGACCCAGGACTTAATTATGATGAAAAGGAGATGGAATATGGAAAAGGCTTTTGGAGGAGAGGGTCCAAGGAAGAATGCCATGTAATTAAGTGGAAAGATCAGGGAACTGACATTTGGATGTAGTTCTGAGTGTATCCTACCATACTATAAGACTTTTCAGGTTCTCAAACATTTGTGTTTGAGAACCTGAAAAGTCTGAGCTTCACAAATGTTTGAGAACCTGAAAAGTCTTATATATATATAAAATTTTTTTATGTAAAATGAGGGGGTTGCATTAAACTAGTATACCTCAAACTTCAATCATGATGAACTCGTATTTTAAGCTTTGCTATATCACATACTGGGGCTCACTCTGGCATTAGGCATGGTAGACATGGTATCCAGGCCCATGAAAATGTTTTAATTTTTTTTCCAATAGGAAGAAAAAAAATGAACTTTTAGAGTTGAAGATTACATTCATCTTCATAATAATGCAGTCATAAAATGTTACATAAAATGTTACATATATAATATATATCCATATATTCACAATATACAATATATAGAATATATAATAAATAGTTATATAGATAAATATATATTGAAATGAATGTGTGTATATATATATGTACATATACATAAATATCAGAAAAGACTCAGAAATGCAAAGTGCCTAGGGCCTACAAAAGTCAAAAGTCATAATGAGGCCTGTCAAATGCTACCTGATTTTTTAAAAATTTCTTATGCAATTCAGATTTAAAAAATAAATGTATTTAAAGGGAAACTTCTGAAACCTATAAACTCATAAATTGATGATCACTTGCTATAAATAGAAGATAATCACAAAAACAAATACAGTGAAAACTCATTGATCTTAATAAACGTTCCCTAGATATGTTGGCCTTGTTGATGGCTCTGATTCTGAGGCCTGTTCTTCATGTGTTCAGTAGGGAGATTAGTAAGCATTAGAGGGGCATTAAAGACACACTAGCATGAAATAGAGACTCCCCTAAACGGAATCAGAAGGATTGAAAGATAATTGAGACGGAATTACCTTTTCAATATGTGATTCAATATTGCTTAATGCCAGGTCCCTGTGCCACATAAATTATCTTATCCATCATCAGAGCTACCCTGTCAATGCACTGGAACAGATTATTTGTAAGTTGTAGCTCTACCTATTAACTGCTAAATTATTTGACTTATGAACAGATGTTCTTTTGCCAGAAAAACGGAGAGAAGATGAGTAGGAAGTTGAGGTATTGATGGAGGAATTCAGAGTATTTAACAGGATTAAAGAAATGGATTTACAATGCACAAGGAGGATCTGGGTGCACTCCTGGGAAGACGTTTTGATTATCTGTGATGGTAATCAGTAGCCTACAAACTATAGGGATGTCTTAGAATAAACTTTGCTGTGGGATAAATAGAAGGATAAAACTATGCTGTGTGATGGCTTGAATTCATGAATTAATTAGAGAGCTGCTCAAGATTATTCTAGAACTCTAGAATCTAGATTTGCCATCTGAGTGTACAATACAAAAAATAATAAACAAGATCTGAAGAGTATGTTCAGTGGTCACTTCTCAGGTCTTTCTCCTTCTTTCCAAAATATTTTTTAATAGCAGAATACTGCTCCCATACCATGTGAACCCCAGGTAAAAATAATTTCTTCCTTGGAGGCAAAACTTGCTTCTGAATGTGAGGTACAGCAGACCAGCCCCTGCTCAGCTGGATGATAAGAGACCAGGCGACCCCATGTCCACCTAGGTGCGTCTGTGGGACACAGGCAGACCTCTGGGCAAGTTCTCAAAGTAATGTGTACATCAAATCACCAGGTGAGCTTCTTAAAAATTAGATTGCTCGGCCTTGCTTCCAGAGGGTCTGGGGTGCTGGATGCGGAGTAGAGTTCACGGTGGTCCTCATGTAGGCAGACCACAGTTCTCGCCTTCATGTTTGTTAGGATATCAAGGGTTTCTTATATCCCTGTGACCACTTTAAACCATAAATAAAAAGTTGAAGGATGGTTGTGTGAGTGTACACACGTGTCACCACGCACCTGCATTCTTGGGGCAAGCCAGGCTGCAGGCAAAGCTTCCTGGCAGGATGGGATGAGAGAGAGTCCCTAAGATGTCCTAACAATTTACAGATTATCATAAATCAAAATATTATGGAAAATTGCTCTAGGATATAGGAAGTGACAAATTCCATATTGTAACTTGAATATTTTGTTGGCTTCCTCCCCTCACCTGTAGAATAAAAATGGATATTAAAAGAGAGAAATCTTACTCTGTAATAAAGCAAGAAGGAATTTCCAAGTATGAAGGTAAAGTCCACTGTATTAGCAAAATGTGATCTAAAATGTAAGAAAAGGGGACATCAGAAATGACTGGCAAAAATCACAAAATGCTGACTTCTCCTAACTTTGCAAAGCTTCTGGGATCTCCACACAAGTCAAATATTTGATGAATCCAGGGAGAAGCAGGGCCAGGTGGGGACAGGCACAGAACTGGGTGGATCCTCCCTTGGGGCCACTGCAAATCCAACTGCAACTGCATGTGGGGAGGCGCCCATGACATCCCAGGCACCATGGACGCTAAACTCATGTGGGCTCTAAGACACAGAAATTTTTAACTCGGAAAACCTGCCCATGTTTTATACTGCCACCAGAAACTGTCTTTATTAATTTGACTAATTGGTCAACTCAAAATTTGTCATCCTTCCTCACTGTCTTCAGTAGAGATATTTTAGTGCTTCACATGATGGAACTGCTTGTCTTAACCAGTGGAGTTTCCAGATCTCCACAAGTTAGATAGAGCCTTCCCTAGTCATGAGCCTCCTGTTCCGGAGGGCTGAGGCACTGCTTTGAGTGTGGCTAGGCCTCAGTATGTACAATTTGCACGATAACGTACAATAGTGACACAGAATCTCTCCAGAAATTGCCAGAGCTTTTTTTGATTGTGCTGTGGTGTTGGATAGCTGTTCCGCTGGCTTACATGGGCATCTCAGGAGCAGGTTAGAAATGTGACTGAAGGTCAGAAACTTAGAATCAGATGGAATCAATATTTATCGAGTGCCAGTATGTTCCAGGCACTTCCATACCTTTCATGAGCTCAGTATCAAATGTGGGACTCACCCAGTCCTAACATTATCCCCAACAACCATGAGGATATGGTTTTAATAATTAGGCCAAATAAACAAAATAGTGCCACACATTAAACCAAGATAGGCACATATCTTTGCAACTAAGAGCATAGAAGTGTATCATAGAAACAATTATGGTGGGACAGTGGCATCATCTTACTGGCTATTATTTTTGCATTTCAAAAATAATTTTAATATGACTTGAGGCCAGTTAATATCTCTTGCTGAATCTCCCTAAGGAAGGTACCCACAAGGTGCTAAAGGCCTGTGGCACAGTTAGGGAGCTCCTGGATGGAGCCAGCAGCCAGTGAGCCCCATAAGGAAATCTTTTTGGGAATGTGATGCCAGAGATGACCCACGCTGTACCTCAAATTGAAAAGGCAACTTTAAAGTGACCTATATTCACTTCTTCCATGAACATTGCACGGTGAGTGATTGCAGTTCTCACAGAACAGCACCTCTAACTGCTGTCCTCAAATGATTACAATATGGTAAGACCCTCACAGGTGTGCAGACCTGTGATGGTACGATGGCCCTGGTGACCTGCTCTGCTCGGGTAGGCCACTGAAAAACATGTGGCAGGTGACATTTGAACTGGGCCTTTAAGTGTGACTCAGGCTTCAAGGAAGAAGTTCATTCACAGAGCTGAGAAGTGGTGTGTGAAGGCAAGGCACACATCACTGAGAGATCTGTCACCATTGTAGGATGTGAAGGAGAATGAAGAATTCATTTGGGACAGGTCAGATAGGCATAACCCTAATCATGGAGGGCTTTATATGGACTTGGTCTGTAGGAAGCACTGATGCCTCCAGAGGCTTTTAAACTCCTTCCATGGAGTCTGGTGGGAGAAACATAGTTGGATACTAACAGTACAAAAAGCAAGCTGAAGGCAAGGTGGAGTGGAGGGTGGATTGGTGAGAGGAGAGATTTCTCTACCAACCCGCTCCCCTCTCCTTCTCTCCTACTTGCTTTTTCTCACAGAATGGATTCCATTCTCTCTCTGACTTAGTTTTAGGGCTGTTTCCTCAGTCTGATTTCTCCTCTAATTCTCTGTAGCCTCCCCCTTGATGGGTCCCCCTTCTCCTCTTTTCTCTCTCACTTTAGTAGGTACCATAATGCTGAAGACAACAGAGGGGAAAGAACAAAAAAGAAAAGCAGTTTCTTTAATTTTGCTAAATACACATTTGACACATAAACCCATAACATGATTTCTTTCATCTCTCTGTGTTTTGTGTTGCTTCCATCCTTATCAATTTATGTGCTTAAATACTGAATAGGCAGTAGCAGGAAGAGCTTCCATTTACTGAGCTCCTAGTATATACTCAGTTTTATGCTAGACAGTGTCCCCCAGTGTCATGTTTAGTTCTCACAGCAACTCTGAAGCAATAGCTATTTTCATCCTCATTTTATAAATGAGGAAATGGAGGAAGAGAAGGATGAACTTGTCAGAGGTCATACAGATCTACTAAATGGTGCAGCCAGCATTGGACCTCAGATCTACCTGACTCCCAAACCCGTGCTTTTACTGAGTGACACACAGTGCTTCCCATGCTTGTTTGGTTGTTCATTCATTCAATAACCTTACTATGTGCCACCTGTGAGTCCAGGTACTTAAAATAAATCTCAGAACAGAGCAAAGATTCTTAACTCCCATATATTACTGTTCTTGGGGATGCATTTCAATTAGGCTCATAGAGATGTCCATCAACAGATGACTGGATAAAGAAGATGTGGCATATATACAATGGAATATTACTTAACCATCAGAAAGGATGGAATCTTACCACTGGCAATGATGTGGATGGAACTGGAGGGTATTAAGCTAGGGGAAATAACTCAATCAGAGAAAGACAATTATATGGTTTCACTTATATGTGGCATTTAAGAAAGAAAACCAGAGGATCATATAGGAGAAAAGTGGGAAAAAAACCAATAAGATGAAATTAGAGAGGGAGACAAAGCATAAGACTCTTAACTGAGGAAACAAACTGAGGGTTGCTGGAGGGGAGGGAGATGGGAGGATGGGATAACTGGGTGACAGGCATTAAGAAGAGCACGTGATGTAATGAGCACTGGGTATTAAATGCAACTGATGAATCACTGAGCTCTACATCTAAAACTAATGATAACACTATATGTTAATTAATTGAATTTAAATAAGATAATATTAAAAAGTTAGGCTCATAGAGATTTGAAGTCTCTCACCTCCGAAAAGGCCCCATTCATTAGGGTTGCATGAGGATTATGTGAAATCCTATAGTAAAAGTGGCTTGTGTGCTATATGCAAAAAATAATTGAAGTTACTTTGTGAGATCTTTCACTTAAGACATGGTTGCCGGGATCCCTGGGTGGCGCAGCGGTTTAGCGCCTGCCTTTGGCCCAGGGTGTGATCCTGGAGACCCGGGATCGAATCCCACGTCGGGCTCCCAGTGCATGGAGCCTGCTTCTCCCTCTGCCTATGTCTCTGCCTCTCTCTCTCTCTCTCTCTGTGTGACTATCATAAATAAATAAAAATTAAAAAATTAAAAAAAAAGATATGGTTGCCAAATAATACTAACATTCACTGCATGCCAGGAACTGTAGTAAATACTCTACATGGATTAAAACTCATTTACATCTCGCGACGATCCTTGGAGGCATATGTTATTATCAATTCTATTTTACAAAAATCGAGGCACAGCGACGTTAGGAAACCTGCTCGAGGTTGCCAACTGGAAGGTGGTGGATTTAGGCTTAGATTTGGGCCATTTGGTTCTGGAGCCACTCTTTTAGCCATGATGCTACAATGCCTCTGAAGCACCTAGGAAGACCCAAGAATAGGGGAATAGCTAGAAGAACTGGTATCAGAGAAAGGTGCCTGTTGGTTTTATGGGTATGCCTAAGAGAAGGAACCTGCCTCCTTTCAAACACCCATTCACCTTGGGAAGTTTTCAGGGGCTGAGGGATGAATGGCTCTACATTCAAGTATACAAGGTAGACCATCAGACCAGACTTTTTGCTCATGCTGGGGGGCAAATCCCATGTATATTGAGGGCTTCAGCTAGCCAGAGGGGCAGGGGTGAGAAAAACCCCAATCCACTGATACAGAACGGCCCTCTCTTTCTGAGGTGCTATTCATGCTATTATGTTTGTCTTGTCTTTGGCCAACTCTCCTTAAAAGTGTTCTGAAGTTTTGAAAAGCATTTTAGAGGGTGGGTTGAGGGGTGGTGGAGGGGAGAGCCATGGGAGATATGGTACAGGGAGAAGGCCAGGGAAGAGGAAACGTAATGGGGTGTTTCTGTAGTCAGTAAAACATAAAGCCTTCTAAAGGATCATGATGCACTGACAAGTTTAGGGAGCAAGTATAGAAAATAAAGCTCACTGTTAGGAGCACTCTGAAATTAAAAAAGAAACTTCAAAAATAAGAAACCAGGATTTTAATGTTATTTGCATGCTTCTCAAAAATTATTTTGAGCTCAACAGAATCCACTTATCCATATATATCAGCACCCTCCACTGTAAGGGTATTTCTCTAAAAACACAGTTCTGACCATTTGGTTCCCTTCTATAAAACCTCCTTATGATCTCAAAACAAAGTCCAAGTGTCTTAGCATTGCCCTCAAAGGCTTGTACTTTTGGATTTAACCTATTTTTCTGGAATAATCTCAGATCATCTGTACTAGCAACTGTCACTGTTTCCCCTAAAAGCCTCATGAGTTCATGCTTTTGCTGGTGTTCTTCTCTCTGACTATAACCCCCTGATATTTAGGACCTTCTCTGTAGCATATACTTAAGACAGGGTCATTTTCTGCTCACCAAAGAATCCTCCCTCACAGTTCTCTGCACCTCCACAGTTAGGTGGGGCCATTGTGACTATTTCTGCTCAATGGCCTATTATTGAAGAAGTGATGTGGACACTTGTAGGCCAATGCATTTCCAAGCTGGGGTGAATATATAATATATTAATACACCACAGAATTCTATGGTTAACAAGATGGAAGGAAACCCCAGTGCAGTGGGAACAGTTCTTTAGGAAGAAGGAAAAGACCTTACTGGCCATTGTATGCTCAGCTTCCTGTACTGCATAGGAAACTTAACAGGGTCTCAGGAAACTTGAGTTCAAGGACCACGATAATATGACTTTCTCTTAAGTAAACTCTATTTTTCCACTTGTTTTATTATTTAAAAACTCAGCAATTTAAGGAATAAAAAATAAGTTCCCAGATGTATTACATGAGTAAATTAAAAAAATTCATCTTGAAAGCACAAAAACTATAATTTTCTATTACAGAAGAAGGGGGCTGCCTTGCCCTACCTAAACCATATTCATATGAGACTAAGTCACCAAACTAAAACTGCATATTCACAAAATACATACAGCTATTAATTTGTTGAAGTGAGAAACAGTAACGTATTTCCACTGACCTTTATAATTTCATCACACTCTTTCTCAGAGTGTATGAGATTTCAGTGATCCTAAAAAAAATCTTCTTCACTAAGTCTCCAAACACAGTGATTCCAAGTGGTTTTAATTTACCCTTGTTTATGATAAAACAAATGTTATTCTGATTGATTGGCAAATGTCTACCAGCAGCAATAAGAGCAATTATGTTTGACATGAAGACATTATAAAATCTATAACGCAAACCTTTAAAGCCCGATTTGAAATGTCAAATTTGACTTATGAGAAACAGTTATAATCCTGCTTCATGCAAAACGCATTAGGTTAATGCTGGAGCAAAGTACTGTTGCCAAGCATGCGCTGGCATAATTAATCAGGGATATTTCAGAAACGAATCGTCTCCAAGAGGTTATTGATTTACTGTCACGACACATTTTCCTTATGGCAGCGATGGCGCTCCGGAGCTGGGATGCGCTGGCATGCAAGTTTCAGGGACTAAGCCTTGATCTGTCCTGCTGGATGCCTGCCATCCTGCACTGACATCTGCAAACACTCACATTTGACAGCTTCATGCCTGAGTGTGGTGGCTTCCAAGTTGATTAGGATTAGTTCAGAGGGGTTTTGGACTACTCTGAGTGTAATCGAAAGCAGAGAACTGTGAGTCTCCAGAAAGTGGCATGCACCTAGTAAATGGCATCACATTAATAGAGAATGTGCATGTGCATACGCATATATGCAAACACACATAGGCAAATACATCCATGCATACACATATGCAAACACATGTAAACACACCCATGCACATGCATGCATACACACATAAACACATTCATGCACACACCTATGCATACATGCCAACGGACACACACACATAGTGTACTTAAGGAATGGCGCAGAGTTCAGTTTTAATATTGAAGCTTATCTCTATTTTCTATTAAACTAAATTCAGGTCTTACAGAAACATTATTTTAAACACACACACAAAGCAGCTATTACTTGGCTTTTTTCCACAATGATTCCATGACATAAGGTAATATTATCAGAAGAATAGCACAGACTAATACAGCACAGAGTATTCATTTTTTTTTGAAAAAAATTTATTTATTTAGGAGAGACACAAAAAGTGAAGCAGAGGCATAGGCAGAGGGAGAAGCAGCTCCCTGTGGGGAGCCTAATATGGGATTCAGTCCCAGGAGCACAGGACCACGACCTGAGCCCAAAGGCAGATGCTCAACCACTGAGCCACCCCACTGCTCCAGCACAGAGTATTCAAATGTTCTCCCAAAGATTACAGGGAGAAGTCAAGGGAGAAAGTGGTAATTTAGCTAACAGCTCCAAAATTTTTCTCTGTAGCCTATTAATTTGGTTTTGCAAACAGAAAACACTTTCTACACAAAATAGGTTGATGGTTATAGAAGTACGGATGGACCAATGGTAGATACTAGGTAGAGAGAGGCCTCT
The DNA here is from genome assembly GCF_905146905.1 of Nyctereutes procyonoides. Taxonomy (NCBI): domain Eukaryota; kingdom Metazoa; phylum Chordata; class Mammalia; order Carnivora; family Canidae; genus Nyctereutes; species Nyctereutes procyonoides. The sequence goes on along the minus strand of NW_026575146.1, from coordinate 1,005,477 downwards.
AGGAACTGGATAACATCTCTGCAACCCTGGATACAGTGCATTAAGTTCAATGTCCCTTCCAGGTCTTTTTTCAGGCACTATTTGCCTATACATTTTATGTGTTGCTTAGGCTGCACTGCTGATTGTATGGCCAACATTGAGTACGGATAAATAGGGACTCTTGTGACTGTATAAGCTCTTATGTCTATAGAGAGGTGAAGAGAAGACAGGGCCAGGAAACCATTTACCATTAGCAGCCTACATGACTTAAAGCCAACGGGAGCCTTTCTAGAATCTAGGCTCTTCATCTGTGAGAGTCCATAGCAGTTGACAGCAGGGATCCTGTTCAAGTCCTGAGATTCATGTCTACATCCTTGATGACATATTTCTGTATCCAGTGTTTATATCTGCCCTTCCTTCCTCCTCAAGGTGTAAACTTTCATCTTAACTATAACACATATAGTGAACAAATAGTAAGCGTCCGGGAGATGAATGTTTACAAGTGAACTCACTCTTATAACCAGCACCCACATCAAGAAACTGAGTATTAAAAGTCCCTCAGAATATCCCCTCACACTCCTTGTCACAACTAATCCCCCCCCAAGGTGACCACTATTCTGATTTTGAACACCAAAGTAGTTATGTTTCATTTTAAAATTTACATGAATGAAGTAAAGTATGTGTTTTTGTGGCATCTGGCTATTTTTGCTCAATATTACATTGTTGAGAGTCATCCATGTTGAGGTGTAGAGTTGTGGGTTTCCCTTATCACTACTGTATAGTACTCCATTGTGCAACGACCATACAGTTTATTCATTTATTCTACTGTTGATGACACTGTGGCTCTTTGCAGTTGATTCATTTAGAAAACATGCTGCTATGAACATTCTCATAAGTTCTCTTGGTGAACACGTTTGCATTTTTCTTGGCTATGTACTGAGGAGAGGAATTGCACAGTATACTACTAGATGTCAGCTACAGTAGACAATGCTAAAGAGTTTCCCAAGGCGATTGTACCAATTTACACTCCCATCAGCAGTGTACAGAATTCCACTTGTTCCACATCCCTGTCAGCCTTGATATTGCCTGTCTGTTTCACTTGAGTTGTTCTCATGCTTGCCCTTTAAATGACAGCATTGCACTCCTGACTGCCATCACTCAGGGACCCAGTCTGGCACAGTGTTGTAGGTCAGGCTCCCTGTGGAGCAGACTCTGAGATGGAAACCGGCATGCAGAAGGTTTACTGAGGAGTTTCTGAGCATCTCCCCTGGCGCCTGTCAGGGGAGAAGGAAGAGCAATGCAACAGAGGGAGAGGCGAGTCTGAGATGCAATCTCAGTGTGACTGACCCATCGGGAGCTTGGAAGCTGACCCTGCCCTTCAGGGCTGCCTGGAACTGGAGTAGGTGGGCCAGGTCTTTATACCCTCACAGACCAGCTATGGGGTGTAGGCTGCCCCAGGGAGGGCCCTGACCTCTATCAAGACAGTTCTTCTCAGGTCAGAGAGGTTTCTGGAGAGGACACTGGGAAGTACTGGAGAAGGCAGTGCTCCCAACTGCTGGCCAAGTGAGTCCTTTGTCCCCAAGGGGGCCTATGTGGCACATCACAGCCTCCACTGAAATGGATGGTCTTTGCCAAAGTCCTATTTGCCAGCACATTCCATGTCTTGGCCATACAATCATCAGTGCAGCCAGCTAAACCTCTATTTGTGAAACGCACTGAGAAAGTATCTACCACGATGAGAGTCTGACAGTTCACAACTGTACTGCAGAGCCATGAACATTCTAACTTTGGCATTTTTGTGAACTTAACATTTTTAGGAGGTGAGAAGCTGATCAGTGTATGGTAAAATTCCTTACTACCACTTCATTGGGGGCTATAAAGTCAGCTGCTGTAATTTTCATATGGTCATGCATGACACATTAGCCTCCTTGACATGCAACTGGGTTTCTTATGAACCAGGGCACAGTTGGCACTTCATGTTCTTACAACTTATCAATTTGTAGCTATTCAACAATTTATTCAGCTGAAGAAGGCATATGCTAGATTTATTCAGCTAAGTAAGGCACAGGGTAGACCATTTAGTTTGGGTGACCATGGATTTGAGATTCTAGGAGTCATGCCAGTCATATGGACGATATATTCTCTTGTGAGACTGCATATGGGAGGGGTTTCTGGAGGAAGAAATATGCTTCGGGCTCCAGATCTAGATCTTAACAAGTGACCTCTGGTTTTATTTTTCCTTATGGCCTTTGCTTTGTTATTTGCATCCACAGACCAATATTTTAAACAGCTTTATTTCCCAAACCATATACATCAACTCATAATCCTCCCGATTTTAATATAATTAATCAAAGACGTACATTTTGGCCAGCTTCAGATCAGTATGAGATCAACAGTATTACTACATGGCTCACAGAGTTCAGCCAAATCAAAGAAACTTGACATTTTCATTAGCCTCTGCAGCCCTAATCAAGGGCAGAAATATATTTTTGTAAGGTTAAGCATGGCTCGTGGCCTGTTTCCCACACCTATTTTTGTTGACCCCCTAGGATTCAGGTCCCTATCATGCAGATATCTTGGGTATACAGAAAAATCCTCAGTGTATATAGTTATGCCTGAAATGTGTGTCTCTTCACAGGAGTCCTCCTCACTAGTGGGTGTTAAACCTTCAGGGCTGTTCATTGGCTTTTGTCTTTATGTTGACTCTGCTCCAGCCAACGTATCTCCCTGACTCATATTCCCCTCACTCTGAGAGTCATGAATCAAAGCTTTATGGGAACCACTAAAGGAGGAAGCAGGATGGCAGTAGAGCTCATAGGGAGGCTTGAGAATCCTCACTCTCAAGAATCAGAGAGGATGAAGGAGAAAGGAAAGGAGAAGGACTACTCTGCAGTACAAAATGAGAGGCATTTTGCGCTGTGGGAACTAGATACAGCATCCAGTTCCAGAATGGTGGAGCTAGGAAGAAAGTGAGCTGAGAGTTGTAACAAAACTGTGTGCTGTGGTCTGTAAGGATGGGCACCTTAGGGTTTATAAAAGTGAAGAAGACTAGAAGTGTTGATTGAATCAATGACCAAGATTATGACCAAGTTGGTTATTACTATGACCAAGAATAAAAGATTAGTAGGGAAAGCAAGGATGCATTAAGAATATCAAGCATCCTTGGAGTTAAAGAAACTCAAATAAATCCTTCTCCAATGTGGAGGAGGACTCTTTCCTCTGGCCTTAATTGATCTGGGGTCTGACCCACTATAGTGATTGCTTCAGTCTAGAAGAAACAAGGTGGCTTCCAGTATTTGAGCAGAGATGTTGGAATCCATCAGATGCTTGAGCAGAAGATGTTTTACAAATTGAGATGAGGAACAGGAAAGAGAAGGAGAGAGAGGGCCAGGGTTGCTTTTCTGAGTCATGTGCATATTCTTTGGCTCTGCCTAAATTTGTCCTTGATCATATTATTGTCTTTGATCGATTCTTGACAGACCATCTCAGGTGATTTCCATTGAATACCTGCAGGAAATGGGCTGCAGTCTTACCCGTAATTCCTTTTAATTCATCAACTATGGAGCATTGCAGATAAGCAGGATTCTAAATCAGAGTAATAAAGAGAAAGGTCACTGAACAATATCTGGACGCCCCTGGTGTGGTAAGGGGTAGAGATTAAGCAAATGAAATGCGTATTGTAAGAAGCACTGACCTCACGGCCTTCTAGGGACAGCCAGGAAGGAACACGCACACAGGGTTTCCAGAGAGTAGGTGCTTCATAGGTCTTTGTGTAATGGGGGAATGGGTGAGGGTTCTGCAGAAACACTGTGGATCTTGAAGGCATGACCGGGTTACTTGCTGTCATTTTAAGTTCACAGGGAGGATGAGCCCGTCTTCCTTATGAGGGTCTCTTTCACAAAGCTCTCTCTTTCCAGTGAGGTATATTGTGTTCAGCTCTTGCCAAACTTAAATTGCATCCATGTTAAAGAGGAAAAAAGGCTTTAGCACATTCCTTAGGGGGATGGAAACAATTTATTTTGTTTGTTTCTAATGGAGAGGGTTAGCTCCAACATCTCACTGTGAGGTCTGAGAATCTGGGTTGAGGGCCGCCATGCAGCCAGAGGGAGCAGGAAAGGGAGAGAGGGAGAGAGGGAGGGAGAGCAGGAGAGTGGGAGACCAGGCACAGACCTCATCAGGTGATTGAGACAGCAGGAGCAGCCAGTTATAAAGCCAATGCATAAACTATAGTTGCTGGATTTAGGGCAGGAGTACAGACTTAGTGAAGTATTATATGAATCGATGTGCTTTCACAATATTTAGTTTTTCTTAAAAAGCGTTGTTTCATTTTAAAATTAAAACCTTCCTCTGCTCCTCAGCACAACCAAGTACAATAGCATTTGGGGGGGGGGTGTAGTTTTTGTTGGTTTGTTTTCCTCCTTGATATTCAGAAAATGGAACCACCAAGCTTACAGTGCACCTCACTTCAGAGGAAGGAAGTAGAAGGCATAAGGCATAAATGCAAATGACCTGGGCAATAACAAGTAATAAGCTTTTGGAAAGACTCTCTGATTTCCCAACATGAACTGGATGATGAGAACCATAAGCATGATTTCTCATCTGCTGGTGTCCCCGAAAGCTTATTCTGTAATATAATTTATTTCCAAAGGGTGGGCTTAGTCTCCTAACAAGAGTGGAGCATTGTCACTGCAAAGCTGCAAATGTCAGTTTACAGCCTCAGGGTTAACATGGATGGCATAAATAACAAGGAAAATGCATCCTTCTCAGAGTTCCCAAGCCTGTAATAAGACTGCTGGCGTTTTAGTGATATATGCTCTCTTTTTATGCTCGGCAGAGAGCAGTATGCTTTGGGTCTTGGAGATATTGTTTGATTGCTTTACAGAAACCAATCAATAACACACAGGTAAAGTTTTCTGCAAGACACATAAATTCTAGCATGGGGAGACCAGCTGTTGTGAGATTCTGGATGGGTGCCAGTTTCCAACTGGGGAGTCTCAAGGAAATGATCCCGAATCTGGGGCTTTGTTTGGATTTCAATGGAACATAATCGGGCGACATCTGGTCCCCCACCTTGTGCTGGCTTGGCTACACTTCCCCCGCCATGGCTCTGGGCACCTCCTGCAGGGCTTCCTGTGAATGCCAAGTACCAGTGCCCTGCCTGTCACCAGCTGCCAATCAATTTCTCGCAGAGGGGGACAAAAAATGGACTTGGGGCCTTGAAGATGCCTGCTGAGAACAACTCATAAAAATGATCTTAAAATGTAATTTGGATCCCACTGCCTCACAAGTTACTGGACATGAGACAAAAAAGAATTTTAAAACTAGCTTTGGGGCAGGGTGGGGCGGGGGGAGGAAAAGCTAGAAGAAGGGAAGAAGGAAAAGCAAAGGAAATTGGTGCCAGTGTAGGGCATAAGGCAATGGAAAGGTAGGGAAGGGGTGAGAGACCTGATGAATATGGGATAAGAATAAACAAATTCATGGAAATGCATGCACCCTTACTAATAAGCAGTTACATTCAAGTGAAAAACTATTTTCACATGTTAAATTAGCAAGTCTTTCTTTTAAGACAAGAATACTCAGTATTCTTAGTTGCAAGAAGGAGGTGAACACCACACACTCCTGAATGCTGGACAAAGAATATGTGGCACCCGCTGTTTTGGAAGGAAACTGATCCTCTTATCAAGGGCTCTGAACCCTTTCCCAAAGATTGCAACTGAACTTCTGGGTCAATGCTAAAGAAATAATAATCATCCTAAATAAGACAAATAAACACAAGATAAAAACACACCCTTCCTCAGCTTAGTGAACAAAGATATTTTCCCTAACACTATTTACAACAGCAAAATAATTTAAAATGATCTTAATGATCTACAATGAAGAACGATTTTTAAACTAAGATATATCCACTCCACAGAGTCCTACATAGCCACTAAAAGACATTAAGAAAAATACTTATAATCATATTTTGACACCAAAGAACATCAAAGACTACTTATATTATCATATATAGTTTTTAAAAATCTTGTTTTTGTTCCTAAAAGGAAGACATTATAACACTGACTTCCTTTGTCTGAAGGATCATGAGTGACCATCTTTCCTGTTTCTATAGTTTTATGTTTTTTCAAATGTTCTTTGATTTGTATGTATTACTTTATTATTAAAGATAAATTCATGAAAAGTTGTGAAGAATGCATTAAAGAAGATGTTGCCTATGTATAGGAAAATACTTGCATAATACTTGCAAAATACTTTCTTGTTTTCTCAAGAAAAAAAGAAATACGACAAAACAGGGCTCAGCTTATAACATAAGCTGAGAAGATGAGCAAGAAATGGTGAAAATGAACACACTCCAGATATGAGAAATAAAACAGTGAGAAGGAGGGAGAAATTTAAGTCAGTGATAAGAAAGGAAGAAAACCAGATAAAATCTCAGGACACAGTAAATGAAAAGGAAGAGCTATCAAATGAAAGTTGTGCACTAAATATTGGATCCCTGTGGCTTTGTTGGAGGACATTTAAAAATGGTTGGTCACCATAAGCAGTGCTGGGGTGGGGCCACCTGACTTTATAAAGGGTGAAGTCTCGGACGATTGGATGGAGTGGAGAGAATGTGCTAATCTGATTTCCCTTGCCCACTGCCTTGGCCAGAAGTCCTGGTGTTTTTGGTTTCAAGTTTTCAAGTCAGTTTGCTGGGACTTGAGTGCCCTAACATATATTCCTTGTGGCATTCCCCTGCCAACTAGATGGTCTCCTTATCTCGGGTGGTAACTTGATGTGTGGTATCTCAGACTACCTAATCAAATTTGCAGAGAAATGTAAAGGGGAGGACTTAGAATGGTTTGCAACAGTAATGCATACTGAAAATTGTTAAAGCATTGATAATGTTTAGGCAGAAAAGTGCCCATTGCATGATTCTTATGTGTGGTCACCTAATGAGTGTCCATCTCTGGCCTTCTGGGAAACTCTAGGGGAAAGTATAATGGTTATATGTCTTCCTAAGATCTTCCACTTGCTAGATTGTAAACGTTTTTCTAAAGAATGAGTCTCCAATTTTAGTTCTGTTTGATTTATTTTGGCTGCCTCTATCTTTTTCTAATCCTGCCTAAAAATCCCTTCCTTCATTCTGGAAACCCTTAAGAATCCCTACTTCTTAAAATCCATATATGATCACGTAGTAAGTTAATGGTGTTTCTGGCAGCAATTTCCCTCATCTGAAGGCCACAGCTTCCCAAAATGTCCTTATTTTCTCTGCCCCTGCTTCCCTTTAGGTTCTGCAGCTTCAAATACAATAAGATAAAAGAGGCAGGCCTGTGAGCATGTTAAGAGTTTTCCCACAATAAATAATTCTTCCCATCCCTCACTTGTGGATGGAGCCTTCAATTTCCTAGAGAAAAAGTATCTTGGCAATGATGTCACACTGTTTTAACAACATAAAGTATTTAATATTTCCTATGCTACTCAGATTATATAAACCCATTTACCTTCCCCTGGTACAGTTTAAATTTGCAAGTAGATTTCATATAGAGATGTTTTTTTGCTAAGCCATATTATGAAAACACTTCCTCTTGCAAATTCTCTGACTGCCTTCTGTTATTTATTTCACTGTCGCATCCATGGTTGGGCTGCAGCAATTGTGGAAAGCCTCTTAGCAGGAGCACCTCGAACGTGTCATCCAAGTCTCTTTTTCAACAGCGGGATGGGTTAGATTCTCTCTCTCTCTCTCTCTCTCATAACTCACACGTTTGCTGAAAGATAATCATTGAGGGAAATTGACCATAAACTATCCATTTGCTTTTCCCAGAGCCCAAGGATTACCATCCAATTTAAATTTAATGCACTAACATCAAGGAAGGAAAAGAACTCCAAGAAATTCCTTAAGTCATTGCAAGGTTAGAGTTGTTTGCTTAGCTCATTGCTCTCACTGGAGGTGTCCTTAACTAGATTTCTCTTCTCATGAGGCAATGGTAACTCTAAGTGAATGAGGTTTCCTCTAACTTTTCATTTTTGTGGACTCAACTCACTGTGGGGGTTAGTTTGGAGGTGATTCTATTTCTCCAGGTGTGTTAAAACACTTTAGACTCCAGCATTTAAAACATTTTAATATGGAGGAAAGGGAAGAGTTACAATTTACATGGTTTTTTGTAATGGATTTCTATTTCTCCCCTGTAGATTCTGACACTTAACTAAAGCTACGTTTCAAGGGGAAACCTGCTTGCTTAGGTCAAGGCCACCAATATTTACACACCACCTCCAAATCCAGCTTTGCATGGCTTGTGAGGTGTGAACATCTAAGAGCAACCAAAGCTTTCATTCTTTCCACTGGCCTCTAGAACATCAGCTGTGGTGGGTTACAGTGAGGCTCCCAGGTCATCCCTAGGCTGTTTGCTTGTGTTTGAAACTCTGGGACTCTCATTTTTAATTATCAGCCCTTTCTTTTCAGCTAAAAAGCTGAAGCCAAAGAGAAAGGCATGTTTGTTTGTTTTGCCTGTTAATTTTAATGAGCAAAAGTAAGAATGAGGCCAACTGTAGGCTTTCTCTACGCAAAATGTACTGATCAATGAATAGCTTTTCCAGGTGTGAGATGAAAAGTGACTGACTGAGGGAAGGGCTTTGAAGTTGAACATGGGTAGCATTCTAGCTTTGTACTTACTAGCTTTGGGGCAGACAGCATATTTAAGCCTCAGTTCACACATCTATAAAATGGAGTTAAAAATAATAACCGCCTAATAGTGTGCAGGAATAATCAGACAATGTATATAAAGTGTTCATCATAGTACCCATTACAGAATAATTGCTCAATAGATGTTTGTGTTATCATTCTTTTATTGTCCCAGCTATAATCTTTCCTTGATTCTTTCTTGTGACCACAGTACCCCAGAGGGTTTTGAGTGAACTTGGAGTAGAGTGGCCTTAATGGGCCCATATAGGGAATCTACGATCATGGATGAATGAATGGAAGAATGAATGAACAGATAAAGTTTATGGCTCTTAAAGAAAATCAAAGGATAGTAGTAGATTCCAACTGTTTAATAAACACTGAGTACAACTATGCATATTGAACTGACAATAGGGGGGTGGGGAGGGGTGTCTGCAAGAGTAGAAGACCCTTACTATCTTTATTAACCCCCTTCTCCAAAGCAACTGTGGCCCACCAACTCTACAGAAATGGTTCAATTGGTCTCCAGGTCACTATATCCAAATCTTATCATACTGAAACTTTTAATCAGTTCACATGCAGTAAGTTTAAAACCAAATTCATCGCCAGCCATCTTTTCAAGTTATTGTTCTTCTAGTGTTCCCTATCCATTATCCAAACAAGTACTCAAATAAGACACTGAGAGTCATTCTGACTTCCCTTCGATTTCTGTCTTGTAAAACACTGGGAACTGACCAGGGTCTTTTTGGTAGGGGGGTGGTATATTCCTTTTTTTTTTTTTTAAGGTTTTACTTATTTATTAGAGAAAGCTAATACAGAAGTGAGGGGGTAGGGGCAGAGGGAAAGAGAGAAGCGGGCTCCTCACTGAGCAGGAAGCCCAATGTGGGGCTTGATTTCAGGACCCCAGGATCATGACCTGAGTGGAAGGCAGACACTTAACTGACTGAACTACCTTGGTGTGGGGAAGGGGAGGGTACATTCCTAACTTTGGCTGTGAGCATGTTAGGCATGAGGAAGCCTTATGATGATCAAGTACATGTAGGTCTGCCCCTTGGAAAGAAGCTTTAGCTACATGGTCAATGAAGCTTTGGGTGTAGATAAGCTCACTTATGAGACAAGTGTATATTAAGACCAAAAGAGGGCCTAAGAACAAGACTTGGAGAACTCCATATTTTGTGCTGGATGGCAGAAGATGAGCCTGCAATGCACAGTAGAGGAAGTAGCCAGAGACAGAAAAGGAAAGCCAGACCATGTAGTATTAAGGAACCAAGAAGGAAGATGTGAGGAGAGAGCAGTCAGTAGCATCTAATTCTACTGAGAAGGCAAAATAAGGACTGAAAAATGTCTACTGATGTGCTGGCAAGTGGAGGTCAGCAGAGGCCTCAGTAAAACCCACATCCGTAGTTAACAGAGACAGAAGACAATAGTGCAGTCAATACTACTAGTCCATATTATCCAATCTAAACTCTTGGGCCTAGAATTTAAGCTCTTTCCTTAATTGTTCCTCAAGATGTTTTCAATTTAAGTTTTCATTTATAATCTCCAAAGTGGCTCTTTGCTTCAGCTATGCCAGTCCCCCTACGGATTTCTTTCTCCATTCTATTCACATGTCCCTCTTTCATTTTCTCTGCCAATTAAGTCCACAAAACATTTTCATTAGTTAGCAGAAGCTGCAGGGGAAGAACCATGTAATAGAAGAGAAGTCTTTAAGCAAAAGTTTTATGAGTTTTGCAAAAGGGTGTGGGTGAGAACAGAAGATACTGCTCTATTTAATATTAGCAATGATTAAGATGAAATCTTTGCAATGAGATCAGTTGTAATTCAGCATTGCTGAGTCAGTGCAAACATTAATTCTATTGATTTGAGTCATAATTTGCAAGTTGGTTGTTCACAATTCAGAGAGGCTGAATGAACTAAAGCTCATTTGAATTTGTTCAGTGTATTTAATACTTTTCCATTTTATGATAGATTAAATGATGTGGAAGACTTTTGTCTTTATTTTACTGATGAGGAAATTGAGAAATTATATTCTACCATTTGTATAGAAAAGGTTCAGTCTAGTGGGAAACATCTGGCCTTTGTCTTTGGAGAAGCCTAGATTCAAATCCTGTTGATGTTAGTGATTAAGTTAGAGGACTGTGGACATTTATTTGGGTTTTCTGATTCTCAGTTTCCTCATCTATTAAATGAAGATAATATTCACATGAGATTGTCATGAGGATTAAATTATGTAAACCCACAGATGGGCATAAACAAACATTCAGTAGTTATTAGTTTCCTTTCCCTTCTTAACATTCAAAATCCCAACAAAAAAAGCACCACCAGCTGCACATGGATATGTCCAACCCTGAGAGCTGGCAGGATGTGACAAACAGTAGGGGAACTCAGCCTCTCACCAAAGTATAAGTCTCTGTCTTCCACAGATCTTATTTGACACAAGTAAGAATTAGAGCTCATGAAGAGGTTATCTTGGCCTATTGGACTGACTGAGCTCATGGGGTCAAGACAGAGTATGCATGTGTGAGGAGAGAGACCATGATTTATCTCTCTGTCTCCATATGCCTTAGTACACTATCCAGAACCTTCAGACAACCCAAGAAACACGCCATCATGTATTGGCTAATTAATGCAACAGATGAAAAAAGCCTGGATAAAAAAAAAAAATCACAATTTTAGTTCTTTGCGGAGCCATTTAGAGCCAAAATATTGTGAGAACCAAACTAAACCAAACCCAAACCCAAAAAAGCAGGCATAAAACTTTTTGTAAAAATATAAATGCTTAACTACTATAGTTTAACCCATATACACATGCAGAAACTCAGTTATATGTTTCCACTGGAAACCCCAAAGACTCACAAGAATTGCATTTGTACTAATTTCAGAAGTTTAACTTGTTTTTTAAGGCTCTCTTCAATTCTTTGCAGAGGTCAGTGAAAAAAAAATGGTTTTTTTGTTTTGCTTTTGTTGTTGTTGTTTACAAAGTTATGCCACCTGGATATATTCAAGGTTTCTCTGAGTTGTAAACAGTACATTTCAAACTTTATTTTAGTGACTCAGTTGCTATTGAGAAGGAACAAAATGGATGAGACCCCAGGATCTTGGAACACTCCCTAAAAGCCATCAGGCATGGATCAAGGCAGTAAGCTGCCAGCTGTCTTTGAAACTGACACAGTTGACTTCAGCTAAAATGACATGGCAGCTTTAAAATGATTCTTTCCAAAATAGCCACTCACCAGAAAGTCATAGGTTGTCTTAAATATTTAGTTTCTGTGACTCCAGCTGCATGCTTTAGGGGCAAATGAGACCAAAGGTTGAAAATATTTCCAAAGCCAGTTAGATGATTTAAGATTTCCAGTCCCCTCCTGCCATCATTGTCCTAAAACGAGGAAAGGGAAGTGAGCATTGTCTTACTTTTCCCATCCACTACTGACATTTTAAAAGAGGCTGCAGTCAGAGGAAATAAATATATTTTAAAAAGTCTTTGTAAAAAAGCTGGGAACATAGTTTTCTTTTTTTTTCTTCTGATAATCTCAATATACAGAGAGTACTAAAGAAAGAAAGCAATACATACTAAAAACTGTTGATGGACCAGAGAATTTCACAGGGTGTACTTTGCATTAGGGAAATACCATATTAATAATGTATTATATTCAATAGGACCCTTTCTGACTCTATTTAGCTATATGTCTCATTTTTATCCCCTTGGCATCCATGAAAGATTTTGTTTGGATTTAATAGCTCCATACTTAAAAAAAGAAATGGAAATCACTAGGCAAAAAAAAAAAAAAAAAAAAGTCTAAATCTACCAAAATAAAATTTATTAATGGCCAATGAAAATCTAAAATTCAATTTTAGAAAGTCAATAGCACAAATATGGTAGCCCCTGAGGCACCTGGGTGGCTCAGTTGCTTAAGATCTGACTCTTGATATCAGCTCAGGTCATGATCTTAAGGTCATGAGATTGAGTCCTATATTGGGCTCCACACTCAGCAGGGAGTCTGCTTGAGATGCTCTCTCACTTTCTCTCCTTCTCCCTGTGCCCCTTCCTTTGCTCTCTCTCTCTTCATCCCTCTCTCAAATAAAAAATAAATAAATAAAATATTTTAAAAAATAGTAGCTTCAGAAAACAGCAAATGATAGGACTCATATAAAGGTGTAGACTTAGAAGACATGGAGAAAGGGTGGGAGTAATTTTTAAAGTATCGGTCCTCTTCTATTTTCCATTTAAAAAATTCTAATTTCTTTCAGTTTTTACCATAGGGCCCATTTCTCTGACCACTTGTTTTCAGTGCTTTTGTCTGCACATTATGGAGGCAAAACAACAACAACAACAACAACAACAACAACAACAAAAACCAACAACACTGCCTATACTTGGGAAGTTCAATTTTATTTATTTATTTTTGCAATACTATTATTATGTCCTAAATTCATAATCACTTTTTAATTTGTTATTCTTTTTACCTACCTCAGTTACTTATTTGATTTATAAAACTATATTTTTTCTTAAGCACATAAGCCATAATTCCCAAAGGAAGACACTCTCAAAGTATACAATAATGAAAAATACAACAGCATCATGTTAGTCATCTCAGAAGGATAAAAAACCATGTTCTCCAATGATTCCCTAATCTTTAGAAAGAATGGTGATTTGTAGTCAGACAAAATATCTTAAAACCTAGAAAGGATGGAGCAACAGTTTATAGAATCACAGCCTCTTTATGAAGGATTAGCATATATCATCACACCTAGAAAAATAATTAGAAAACTTGATGTAAAACAGCGTGTTGTGGGACACATCAGTCAGTTGAGCATCTGCCTTTGCCTCAGGTCATGATCCCAGAGTCCTGGGATGGAGCCCCGCATTGGGCCCCATGCTTGATGGAGAGCCTGCTTCTCCATTTCCCTCTGCTGCTCCCCTTGCTTGTGCTCTCTCTCTCTTTCTGTCAAATGAATAAATAAAATCTTTAAAAAAACAAACAAAAAAACCCAAACCCAGTGTGTCCTATTTATTAGCATTCTTTGAAATTCTCATGAAAGGCATGAACTCTCTCTCAGAAAAATCCACAAATGCACATACTCACACACATTTTCACAAACTAGTTGTGACTTCCAATCCACCCACAGGCATAGTTGGTAACCTCATGTTATGGACTGACTTATGTTGCCCCCTAAATTCATATGTTGAAGTCCCCAACCCCAATGTTACTGTATTTGAACATAGGGCCTTGAAAAAAGTAATTGAGGTTCAATGAGACTATAAGGGTGGGGCCTTAATCCAGTAGGACTAGTATCCTTATAAGTAGAGGGAGAGACACCAGAGGTATGCTCACACAGAGAAAGGGTCACATGAAGACATAGTGAGAAGCTGGCCATCTGCAAGCAAGGAAAGACCTCAGGAGAAACCAACCCTGCTAGCACCTTGATCCTGGACTTCTAGCCTCCAGAATTGTGAGTAATAAATTTCTGTTAAGTCACCCAGTCTGTGCCACTTTGTTATGGCAGTCCTAGAAAATTAATATGCTCCATGACTGAAAGAACCGTTATTATATATGAAGGACAGTATGTTTGATGTTGCTAATTGCAGACCACTGATGTTCTGTACCTAAGAACTGGCTGATGTTCATACCTGATAGTTTACTCGAGATTACAGGGTCAGAGACTTCTAGAGTGGGAAGGATCTACTTTTAATTGCCTTATAAGCTATCAAAAGTCTATTAGCATCTTCCTTAGAATACAAAAATATATAGCTCATTAGAGCTAAAATTGTTACATATCTAAGTCAGTGACTTAAATTGGGGGGGAACAAAAGCTCACCAGAATCAACCTATAACTAGTCCATGAGCCTTTGAAGCAGTATCTAAGAAAAAGAAGTTTTCTCCAGAATTTTCAGCTTCAGTTGTGTTTATAGATGAAACAAAACAGGTACATCAACAGGACAGCTAGGACATTGCCTCATAAAATGGTCTAACGGTTAAGGTGTATGTGGAAGATTCCCACTATTAAGTTGTTTTAAATTTGGACTTTGCCATGTCTAGTGTCTCTTGGATGTTTACTTGGGCCAAAGTTTCCACCTACCATCGGGCCACTTTCGATGCCATTCTCTTGTTTCATCTAAGTTACAGAGGCTGCAGCACAGGTAATATTTAGGCATGTAAATACTCTCTCCTCCTAGTGACACTGCAAAGTGGTTTTTCTTTGATTTCCATGTTTGCTCCAGATCTCTCTGAAATTACCAAGACCTACTACTGCTGCTTATTATTACTGCTGTTTGTTGCTGCTTACTGCAACAGACCTGTGTTGGGCAGGAACCCACCACTTTCAAAAGGCATTTTCTCACCACACAGAAGGGAAGAAGTCTTTGAAGAGGAAACAGGGTCAGTGGGGGCTGAGTTCAAAGCACTCCCCAATGGATAGGAAGCAAGAGAAGACTTCAAAAAGGAAAGGGCCAGCCTTTGATGAATCTAAAAATTCAGAAGAATTTCTTTGCTCACCTAACAGGGAGATTCTTCTACACTGAGCTGTAGGGAGAGGAAGGTGGCATCGTTACTAACCCAGGAGGTTTAGCGTAAACAAATCAGGACTAGGAACTTCAGCACAGGGGACTACTGCAGTGGGAGATTTGTTTAGTCTGAAGAATTTAAAAATGATTTGAAATGGTTCCTTGAATTACACATTATGAAAGACTCTGAAAATGATTTACTGTCCCTGTTGGAACATTTAGATTTTCAGTACAAATATCGAGGACTTCCTAGAATGACTGCAGTAAATGCATCATTGACAAACATCAGCTTGTGGATAAATATTTTGCTTGGGAATAGTCTGTTCACATTCTTAGTGTGAAATAGTTAATGAGCTCCTGATGGCAGAAGTACAGAACTCCTAATTTCCCTACATGGCTATGCTGAAGATCTGTTACTAGACAATTTTTCCCAGCATCTCAACTTGACATTTGGGAAGTATATTCTCATAGGTTAATAATAAGTGTTATTTTAGTAAGTGTAATAAATATACTTTAAGACATACTTAATATATTTAAAAATTTATTATAAATAAAATAAATGTTGGTTAAAGTAATTTGGTTAGCATGATACTTGGTATTTTAAAGGTCAGATGGCCCTTACCTGGTTGTTAAGTCCAGGAATCTAATTCTATTTATATAAGAAAAAAATCCTAAATTCTATATTCCATCTGAACAAGAAATACAGTTTTGGAACATGACCTGTTCAAAATACTTAGAAATATATAAGAATGCCTATGGTAGTTACCAGATGGTGATAGACAATTCTAAGATGTGTTTTCCATGATCCTAACTTCCTGATTCATGCCTTTGAGAATAGGCTAGCCCACTGGCTTGCTTCTAACTGAAGTATATGGTGACGTTGATGGGATGTCACTGGGCTAAATAAGATTGAGACTTCTGTTTTGCTAGCTGGCTACTTCCCTAGATAGTTTTGATAAGGCAAGTAGCTATGTTAGGGAGGTCCACATAGCAAGAGCTGAGGGGGTGACCTCTGGCCAAAAGCCAGCTAGATACTGAGGCCCTAAGTCTAACAGCCCTAGAAACACTGAATCCTGCCAACGTCCACATGAGCTTAGAAGGAGATTCTTCCCCACTCAACCCTTCAAATAAGACCCCAAACCTGGCTGACACATTCACCACACCCTTAGCCTGGATCTAAAGTCAATGACCCAGCTAAGCCATATTTGGATGCCTGACCTACAGTAACTGTGAGATGATAAATGTATGCTGTTTTAAACAGCTAAGTTTCTGGCAATTTGTTATATAGAGCAATAGAAAAAAAAAACTAAGGAAGTAAGTGCAGATTCATCTAAACATTTTGATCTTATTTATATGAGTTCAGGCTAGCCCATTACCATTTCAGCTGGGCCTTCAATGTTATTTCAAAACAATTTGATTTACCTTATTAACTTCCTAGCACATTAAGGCTTTTATCACAGAATTTCTCTACTCTGGTCGAAACTCCCCACTTCCCCCCATTTTCCACCCTATTCAACGATCTGGTATATGTGGGGTTTTATGCTAGCTGTTCCTGTACTGCACATCAAAAGAATGATGAACCCCATCATAGAATACTCTTAAATTTGGCAGAAGGAGCGTATGCACATAAATATCTGGTTTTCAAGAGATAATTAAGTGAACAGAAAAGGGATTAGGTGGCATGAAAGTTCCAAAGAGGAGAATGTTCTGTCTGTGGGGATAGAGTTTGATTAAGCTTTAGAGTTGGAGAGAAGGAGAATAAAAATGGAAAGAAGCTATAATGGGGTTTATTTCAGAAACAACAGTTTGCTTAGTTTAAAGGGAACAAAAGGGAGGGCCAATTGCCTTTCTTATCCAGCTTCCTGTATGTAGGTGGTGGAAGGAAGAACAGTGGAAAGAGCTGTATGTAAAACGCTGGGGATGGGGCCAGGATGGGGGGGGGAGGGGAAGGCCTGAAAAGCTGCAGCTTTAAATGTAGTGTGATCTGGAGCCAGAGGGGTCATTTGGGTGCACAGAACTAGAAAATTAAAAAAAAAAAAAAATTAGGAGGATTTCATCTGGGGAATTCATGGATTCATTCAACAAACAGTAGGCAGCACCTGTAGTATACAGCGCAGTTTCACTCTCATGGAGCTGGCAGTTTGGCCCCCTCAGGATGGTTTGCCACAGGGGTATCCTGAACCTGCCTTAGGTCAAAATCGACTCTAGTTTGGGAAACACACACACACACACAAAACCCTCCAAAGATAGGCTGGTTTTCAAGATAAGAACTCTGGAGACCTCCATGAAACATTTCAGGTAGTCTATGTATTAATTTCCCAAGGCTTCTGTAAAGATTACCTAAAATGGGTGGTTTAAAGCAAGAAGCATTTATTCTTCCACAGTCCCGGAGCCTAGAAATTAAAGTAGGTGGGGAAGCAGTCCTCCAAAGGCTCCAGGGCAGTCCCCTTCCCTGTCTCATCCAGCATCTAGAAGTTGCCGGCATTCCTTGGCTTGGGACTGCATTACTCCAATCCCTGTCTCTTGCTCATGCTACCTCTTGGCTGTTCTGCATGTCTGCTTAATCTCTCCCTGCCTTGCTCACATACAGACACTGGTGATCCAAGAGAGGCCCCTCCTTCCCAGATCCTGAAGCAATCACATCTTTCTGCCTTATAAGTTAATAATCACTCTTTTGCCATAATAGGTAATATTCACAGGTTCTGGAGATTAAGATGTAGACATATTTTCTGTCTTTTTTTTTTTTTTACATTTGGAAATAAACTTACTCATGGAATGCTTTTGAGATTTTTAACTTCCCCAGTGTTTGCCATTCTAGTTAGCCCTTACTCAAACCACAGTAATTAGCAAGAAAACATTTAAAACAGAAAAACCATGAGTTATTTCAGGTAAGCATATAAAGAGCTGCCTCCTATCCCAGAGCCAATCTTGATGGGGAAAGAAGACACAGGTGTCCATTTATGGAAAAAAAATGACTAAAGTCCAGGGCCTGTGCACAGGGCACACGGAGAACTGGGCCAGAAAGGGGACTAAGTCTGGGGTTCACCTAGCAGGAGTACTGGTGTGGCTCACCTTGCTTTGGACAGGCCACACTGCTCTCTCTGAGGAACCCCATGTGCCTGCCATGCTCAGTTTACTTTTTCTAAGGGATTTTCTATGCGTGGCTTGTCATGCTGCATATACTATGACTTGACTTTCCTTGTTGAAGCCAACTGGACAAGGAACCAGTGCTTGATCCCAAGACAGCCTACTATAGTTAGGCAGTGGTCTGGATGGTGACCTGCTTGTTGCAACATAAGCCCAATGGAGTTGCATCATATGGGATCATGACCACTGACCCTGGTCTTTCTTGTAGAGGCTTTACATGTCAGACACACAAAGAGCATTAGGAGACAGTAGGATGGGCTAAAGCAAAAGATACATGGCAGGAAGCAGAAGCCATGAGATACTAGAAGCTATGAAGTGGAAAAGTATTTTGTAACAGCAACTGAGACCTGAGGTGGTAGTGGAATAAGGATTCCAATCTAGTGGATATAGAAGGGCTGAATATTGAATTTGTGAGGTTATCAGAACTGCTGTTGGGTTTCCAGAACTACTGTCAGATGAAAGGAGCTTCTTTCCGGGCCTGGCTATAACAATGTCCAATGTTCGTTTTTCTGAGGCCTGGCTGTGAGGCTGCCCAGCTGGTTTTATGTCTTCCCTTACAGGGAAGGGTAGTGTACCACGTATTCTCCTACTACATCCACGTGAGCTTCAGAAACCCCTCCTGGTTTCTTTCTCACAACTGAGAAAAACTTGAAACCAACTTGCATATCCCATTAGTGTCAATAAATACTTAGTAACTGATTATTCTGTCAGTGAGATAGGAAATAGCTTCAAACCGACCATTTGTCCCCACAGAAGAAACACCAGTCAAAAGACATCTCCAAAGCTGGAAGTGGCTTTATGATTTCCTTCAGTTGTGGTCATTAACATATGGTGTGAAAACACTTCAAAAACTGCAATGTACTTATAAATGATAATTAAATGACTTTGTGGTAAACGTGCCCTAATTTTAAAAATATGCGTATTATATAATTAAGTGCTTATCTTTCAATTAACACGAGCAGCCCCTCTCATAAGCCAAAATTAAATAAGTGGGGATTGGTCATTTCATTTTCCCTTAAAGGGAAAATGCTGAAAATGAGTATGGATGATAGGTTGTCCTGTTCCACACAGTTCACAAATTTCAGTTTTTCAATGGTGGTATAATTTCTTGATATTTGCTGTGCCTCAGAATCTCTATGGAACTTAAAAAAATGTAGAGAGAGTTGCTTATGCCTTATTTCAGGAGATTCTGATTAACGAGGCATTCAACTAACGGAAGGGGACTGCAGGAAGTGAAGGAAAGATAAGCTTATTTTTTGCCTCGATTCAACTTCAGTTGCTGGGACTCACACAGCTTGACTCCTGCCTGGGTGGTAGCTGGCCTTGGACACCAGCATGGCTGATCTGTGGGTGGTAGGTGCCACTTCTTTAGTTTCCCTCAATGATCTTTCTCTGTTTGCAGTGGTTACTCAGAAAAGCTCTTCTGAAGGGTAGTGTGGGGGGAGGTGTGGATCTCTGGCCACTTCTCCCCTCACAACCATCCAAGCCTGACAAACAACAAAGATAGGGTTTTTAAAGGAACAAGTTGTAACCTGTATCTGTAATTACATCTTAAGTTTCAGGGTACTGGAGATAGCCTCCCAGAACATAAAATAGTGCCTTCAAGAATGTGTGAGGACACATCACTCTTACATGTGCCATTGTGACATCCTGTATGCAAACAGGTAGCTCTCACACAGCTTTCATAACAACACTTAAAGCACATGACCATCACTACCTTTCCTTGGTTTAAACTTGAATGCATCTATTGGTAAATCCTAGTAGCCGTCCCCCCCCCCCTTTTTTTTCCGTGAAGAAATAATACAGACCTAACTAGGTTCATAGATAATATTATTTTCAAGGCTCATAAAAACTCCATAGACTCTTAATAGTCGCTCCCAGGAGATCACAAAGGAGCATTTTCCTTTTGAGACAGACACTGATGCTCAGCATGGCTAACTGTGCCAGAGGGAGAACTCAGTGGGGTTATTCATTTATTTCAGGGTTATAAGAAGCAATAGTCCTTTAGACAGTGGCCAGTGGGCTTCTTGTAGTTTTGCAAGGGAAAGCCAGAAGAACACAGAAAGACCAAGAAGTCTTGAATCAGATCCACCCTAAGTTCAAATTCAGGTCCTACTATTTATCAGCAGTCTTATCCCAGGAAAGTCATATCTGTAGGTAGCAAAGAGGGATGTTTACAGATTCCAGAGAGAGACTGCCTGGATCTGAACCCTGGCTCTCCTGCTTACCAGGTAGGAGTTCTCAGGCAAGTTTCTTAAACTCTCTGCATTTTATTTGCTTTGTCTATAAAATGGGAATGCTAGTAGTGAAGAATTAACCTACTCAAAGAGAGGTCTGATCTTTGCTCTCAGCTATTAGGAGCTGCTCTCTACACCCCTGGCATAAGCTGCCTGACAGGAGTGTCTTTGCCTGAGTTTGGCCACTAAACAGTCTAACAATATGATTTTATGATGGGATTTTTGGGCCACATGGTAGCAGTTCTGTCTCTACAAAGGCATGGAGACCAAAGGTCAGCCATGTGATGGCACACAGAAGTTTGTGGTTGAGTCCCAGTAAAAACTCTGGACACCAAAGGCTCAGGTGAACATCCCTGATCGACAATACTCCACAGTGTCACACATCCTCACAGTGAAGAATTGGTGCCATCCATAGGTCCATGGGGAGAGGACAACTGGAAACTCCAGAATTGGATCTTTCTGGACTTTGCTCTATACACCTATTCCTTTGGTTTACTTTGATCTCTTTTTTTTTCTTGTAAAAACGCACAACCATCAATATGACAACATTCAGAGAGTTTTGTGAGCTCTTTTACCAGATTTTTGAACCTGAGGACAGTTTTGAGAACCCGTGACTAGCAAATGGTGTCAGAAGAGAGAATGGTCTTGTGTCAACACTATTCTCTCTAGTTTTGTGACTGGTTAACTTTCACAGTGGCTGAAACTTCTGTATCCTCTCATGTAGTCATTGGGAGGATTATAAACTTTGATATATAAAACATGTAGAACAGTGTACGGTATATAAGTTGCTCAGTAAATGTTGGCTACTGCTTTATGAGTGTCGCACACAAACATCTACAAATCATTTTTTTTAGATAAACATGTACTGCATGCCAGTTTGTGTGTTAAATAGCTCAAAATGGCCATCTAAATTCCCAATGAACTCTAAGAATAAATGAAAAGAAACTTAGGGGAGTTTAGTAACTTCCCTATATCAAGGCAGTAAGCAGAAGTTAGGATTTAAACCGTATCCTTTGTGACTTGAGCAGAGACCCATATTTCTTGAAAGCCTATGCTTCTGTTAAGCTAGATTGCCCCAGAAAATATCTCTGTTGAAAGTGCTCATCAACTACACAGCTATATATAAGGATTACAGGTGATGTTTGCAGGCACCAATGCAAAGTGATCAATAAATGGGAACAAAAGCTACCAACTTCCCAGTGGTTTTCCTTGGCAGGATAGAATCTTCCAAACAACTCTATAGGAAAAATCTGGATAAAAAGCCCCATTTCAAAAACTCCTTCATTGGCTGATATCAAAGAATAGCACACTCATCTCAAACTTGTTCATCCCTTTTCAAAGCAATTATCATTCTGTATGATTGTAGCTTTGGGAGGGGCAATATTTATTCTTGATTGGGTTTTCTACGGACATATGAAATGAATAAACATTTTAGTTTCTGAATTCGAGTGTATCAAATTCCATTATAGTATCAATAAAATGAAAGAAGAAGTAAATTTAGGGCAGAGCCCTCAGGGGAAAAACATCAAATCACCATGAGAGTCTACACATTTAGAATCTTCTATAGAAGCTGTGTTCCTTTTTTTTTTTTTTACTACTTTTGTATAAATATATGCCATTTCAGTATACTTTGCTGCTGCATATATCAAAATGCTGTCTAGAAAAAGAACTGACAACAATTCCTGTAATTTCTCTCATTCAATGGATTGGACTAATTACACGCTCACTCCTTCACCTCTCCCCAGCAACTAGTGCTTCTTCCTTTTCTCTTTCCTGGTTTTAATTATTTCAACCTCCTTCCCTTTTCCTCAGTTTCTTATAAATTTGACTTCATTCTTCATACTTTCTGGAACATTTTGTACTTATGAACATGTGCTATTAATAGCAATGTTTCAAATTGGGATAATTCCTCAAATTGCAAGCCGCCTGGTTGCCATGGGACCCAGTGTGTTATTAGGTTCACTTGGTTCATCTTTGGGGTGCCAACTCACCTTGAGAAGTATTACAGAGTTCTCATAAACCTGAGTAACCTCTCTATGACTTAACTGGCATGGGCTAAGAAAGGGCTGAAACAATTCCCCAAATTCTCACTGCAGATAATTAAATAATTAATTATTCAATCTTTTGTTTTATTCTGTTTGTATGGGTATTTGGTTCCTTCTTTCTCTCCTTCCTTCCTTCCTTCCTTCCTTCCTTCCTTCCTTCCTTCCTTCCTTCTTTCCTTCCTTCCTTCCTTCCTTCTTTCCAGGTATCTGTTAAAAAAATAAATCCATATCCTGGATAATGGCAATACTTATCACTAGAATAGGTTTAATAATACGTTTCCATCTACATTGAATGGTTTTTGTGAGCACCAAATGATACAATGTAGGTGAGAAAAAGTGATTTGCCAACTATCCTATCCAAAGGTAAAGGATTATTATAATATTAACTTGGGGAATAAGGACTAGCTAATGTTCAATATTTTGAAGAATAAATCCAGAAGCTTTGTTTACTACCTGGGCTTTGAGAGGTGCTATCCTTAACCGAAAGTGATAATGGTCACTGATCCTTAGTGATGTTAATTTAGTGATAACAATGTTACCAGTTGTTTCTTCTTCCAAGTTTGAACTATTAGTCATATTAATGGCTATTTCCTTTGTTGAATATTTATTTATTTAAAAATTTTATTTAAATTCAATTTATTAACATATAGTATAACACTCAGTGCTCATCTCATTATATGCTGTTGAGTATTTACTTAAATACAATGGCTTATTAGAGAGGGAATTTAAGTTCAAGTCCCCTGAGTCGTCAGGAAAGGGCTATTGTGGTAATACATGCTATAAGCTGGTGAACTCAAACTGAATTTATCCATTTTTCAAAAAAAGAAATAACCTGATTATGTAATAGATCATAAAAGCCCCTGAGTAGATGTTCAGATGCCAGGACTCTTCCAAACTCCCCACATTTTCCCAGCTTGTAGAAATTTTCACAATTAAATCAATTGTCCATCCGGTATCTTTAAGCCCACAGAGTTTTGTTTGTGGCACTTCAGGTTAAACTGTTGAGGGGGAAAGCCTTCTGAATTTTCTGTTCCAAGTACATTGTGAGTTCTTAGTGGTGACATTTTAAGAGTCCACACCTACGTGAAACATTTACCGTGTGTTCAGAGGCTACCCAGTGTATGGTGGATTCATGGAGTCATTGTAATAATTTCATCACCTTCAAGGAATCCACATGCCTCAGACTGGGAATTTTTCTACCAAAAAACAAAAAAAAATCCTTAAAATCTTAGCTGGCAATCGAAGAGTGGCAGCTCTTGACTTGAGGCCTGCCTCCTATCCCCACTCTAATGCCATTCCACCACTCAGACTCTAGGTTGAGATACCATCTTCATAGGCCATGCTATTTAGAGCTCCCACGCCTATCCCACCTTGACTGAGAAGTGAATTCTCTCCTCCTTCTAACCTCATTCATATTCATTTCCTCCAGGAAGCACTCTTTCAGGAATAGACAGCTACCCTTCCTTCTGTGTTCCCACACCACAGAATGTATAATTCTGCTATTTCATCTTGCAATATTGTGAGCCAGTGTTGCTCAAACTGTTTGAAGTTGGATGCCGCTTTATTCATCTTTGCATTATCAGCGCTGACTTTGAGAAAGCAAAGAGGTTTCAATTCATGTGCCAATTGTTGTAGCTTGACAGGATCACTGGAGCACTAGGGTAAGAAAGATTTTGAGGCCAAATCCTGGTATGGTAGAGAAGCGTGTTGTAATTGATTAACTATGCCTGTGTTGAGAGCAGAAGGGGAGAGCCGAGATATCAGTGCCACATGTGCATCATTCCCATAGAGGTGGAAGCTTGATAACGCCTGTTGTGTGCACAGAGTATACTTTCTGGTTCAAACTGAATGGACCTCCAGTCACAGTTGAGCCTGGCAAGTGTACATGATAAATGCCTGTTGCTGTTTTATCCCCCTTTAACCTCAACTGTTTCCAGAAAATCTCCATCTATTGAATCCCACTTTCCCTCCACACTCTAGGGGATTTCATTTCTTATTGCATCCTCAGTAACAATAAGGCAGTGGTCTAGGGCAATATTTCTGAACCACAGCCAGCTGACAACATAGAATGATTTATCCTTTTAAGCAAGTACAGAAAGTCTCCCTCCTCCACTATATCAAGACTTTAACAATACCCATGTTACTACTGTTTTACCAAATAAAATGTAAAGGTTCATCTTGGTGACTTAACATCAGGTATCTGGAAAGACGAGACTTCACCTAGTCAAAAGATTCCTGGAATTTTGGAATCTAGGATACTTTATCTGGTTATTTTTAACTGGGAGGTCATTCAAAGAGAGATAAGACTAAGGTTCCAAGCAAGTATGTAATTGTGGGGAAGTACCTTGCCAATTCCAAGTATGCATGGGCTTCCTTTTATTTTTATTTTTTTTGAAACTCTTACCAATGCTATTTTCACAATTTCACTTGGCATTCCAAGAGTATTACTCCTTCTGATCCATCCTGGAATTATTTGGCTTTTATAATCTTCTTGAAGTGCTTTAGATAAACTGTGAATATCTTAGATAGAATTTCAATTCTGCACTCAATAAGGTTTAGCATCAACATATGCAACTGCAACTGTTGCCACACAATCAACTGATTGTTATCAAGAGCAGAAAAAAGGCTGGACCAAAGCTTATTGTAAAAAGAAGGGCATGAATTGATACACTCCTGTGGAGTAATAAAAACACCCTCTGGTCTGGTCTCAGGAACCAACTCTATCTGCCAACGAACTTTATGTAGACCTAGGATGGAAATAATGTTGGCAGAACCCAATAACCCTAGTGGGTCATCCATCCAGGGCATCAGATGGGAGTCAGGCTTAGTAACATTTCATATTCCACAGACCGCACACATCCTGGCCTAAGAGAGACAGTGATACCCCAGGAGTTTCAGTGAGGTCATATTCTCAGCCATCATGTCACAAACATTCCTCTTGCAAGGTACATACAACATTACCAATTTGCATGAAATGGAAGTATTCTGTATCTAGTTAATAATAGGTGGCTAGGTTCATCTTTCTCGGGTTTTCCCAATTGAAAGCAACAAGTAACTAGTTTAGTTTAATCTATATGTACCATAGTTCTGACACTTTTTGGAGACATATTCACTTGACACACAGATTTAGAATTCTCTTAATCCATTCCTTCATGGCACGGGGTCACTAACTTTGATTGTACGGTGAGTAAAAATGGCCTGTGATTTGGAATCAAGATAGAACTCAATAGAAATTTTGGCCCTGCCAATCAGTGGCTATAAGACTCTGAACAGGTCATTATACTTCTTTGTATCTTTACTTTTTCATCTGAAAAATGGGGATAATACTGTCTTTCTCTTAGGGTTGTGAAAGATTGAACAAAGGTACACATGTAAGCTGCCACATAGTATTCAAATAAGTAATGCAATTTTATCTTTTTAAAAAGATTTTATTTATTTATTCATGAGAGACACAAAGAGAGAGGCAGAGACATAGGCAGAGAGAGAAGGAGGCTCCCTGTGGGGAGCTTGATGCAGGACTCGATCCCAGGACCCCGGGATCATGCCCTGAGCCAAAGGCAGATGCCCAACCATTGAGCCATCCAGGTGCCTGGCAATTTTATCTTTACTGTTATTGTTACAGATGCATTATTATGTCCTCTGATGTGATTTTGTTATATATGAGATTTTATTTTTTTCTCATATTATGATATTATGTACTAATCTTACCACCCACTTAAATTTGTCTTCCTTTACTGTGGCTCAAATTCCCTGGTTGTTTCTGAGATTTGGATGCTTTCTCATGCTGGAAGTCTTGAGAATTCTTGGTTCTCCTCAGACTGCTATTACTCCTGCTCATCCTAAGCCCTTCCCTCTACTTTTTCTTTTTACCCCAGAGGAGGAAATATGTCAACACAGATAAAAATGCAGCTGAGTGACCTTGCTTAAATGCTCTGCACTTTTGTTTCCTCATCTATATAACGGGGAGAATAATAGGACCGATCTATTAGGGTCATGGTGAGGGTTAAGGGGGTTCGAATAGTACCCAATACATGATAAACACAGTAGGAAGTATTTGCTTAATAAAAACAAAAGGAAATGAAATACAAAGTGGAGCTCTGTTAGGAGATGTAACAGCAGGGCTGAATGGGAATCAACTCTCTTTGCTTGGCTCCTTTCTTTGTCTTTTAATGTCTCATTCTGGAAGTGGGAACATGGTGACAGTCCAAATCTGAGTTCGTATCTGAGGAAAAAGTTGTCGAGAAATTTTACTTTGAGTAAGTAATATAGGCTGAGGGATAAAAAGGCGCCCTCCTTTTAATGGCTCTGTCTCACTCATGAAATCTAGGGATTCCACTTAGGCATTTGGACTAGGTCTGTGCTAAAATAGTGTTTCTGAAGCATGTCCAGGATCTTTCAGGAGCTCTCTCAACCCTTTGTTAAATGTAACTTTAATATCTACCTTGTGCCAGCAAAAGATCAACTGCAGAGGCTACAATTTTTCTGTTTTTTTTTTCTTTGTTTGTTTTTAATTTTCTTTACAGCATTCTTCCAATATTCTCTGATGATGGATTGAAGTTCTCCAGGGGGCTTGGCAAACATTAGATCAATGTTTGTATAGGAAAATCTATAGAAATCTGAGTAACTTGTTTTAAGCAAAGAGCATATAGGAATGTGTAAGATTTCTGCTTCAGGAGTAAGTAACTCTTCATGGAAGTCTTGTCAGTTAAGACAATCTCAGAGTGTGGTCTGTGGACTAGTGATTGGCCATTATTACAGATCCATGGAAAGATAAGGACAGGAATTGAGAATAAATGTCTAGAAACTTCTGGTGTGTCAGGTCTTGCGCTAGAAAGATAAAGAAATGACACACACCCCACTGTTAAGGAGGTGAAGTTTACTGGGTAAGATGGGCTCATAAATATGGATGTGGAAGTGGAAAGATATGAGGGGAAACAAGATCACATGATAACAGAGGTGGGAAGTTGAACACATGGTCCTTCCTCCATTCATTCCTCCTGTCCCTGCCAAGGGGGCTTCTCAGCTCATCAGCAAGCAGCCATAGATAAGCACCCACAACCTCAACATTCTAAAGCTACAACCACAGTCTATTTCAACAACAAAAAAAGAGCATAAGTTTTCCAGGTAGTGGATATAAGTGTTGTTGGTTCTTTGGGTCCCGAAAGTGTTAATATTAAATATCTGCTAAAAAACATTCAGGGAATTTTAACTTCTGTTATAATTCTTTTGGACTAGATTGCCCTTCTGCTATGTTTCAACTCTGAATGCCACTTTTTTCCCTTCAGAGTTCAGCTCAAATGTCATTTCCATTCTTCATCGTCTCCATATCCTCACTTGTCCCATTCCAAAAATGGCAAGTCCCTTCTCAGTGTTCCAACTGTATTCTGTACATACCTCTAGTAAAGCATTCATTGTACTCCAATTTCAATTGAAAATGTATAAAATATAATTTTTTTTTCCTGTGAGTGGACTGTATTTTGTTCACCTTTGTATCTTGGTGCCCAGTTCAATAAAGACTTTTGGAAGACCAAAGTTGCCCCACAGGATGTCAATCTGCCTTGTTAATTATTTCTACCATGTCCAAATTTAAGACAAAGGAGAAGTTGTAACTGATCCTGCTCCATTCCAAATAAAAGCCAGTCATGAGGAGTTCGTGTGTCTTAGTGGCAATTTTATTCCCTACTTTTCCCTTCTAAGGACCTTTTTCTCTGGTAACATAAAATCTTTTTGGATAACAAAAATTTTCTTTAGGACCTATCCTTCCTAGCATTATCTTGAGTATTCCCACTGGTTGCAGTTTCTTCAAATGTTCTTGGCTTTTCTAGGGCTAAATGAGCATTGCTAGAGTGTCTGCCTCCACCCAACTCTCTATAACAGACATTTATTATTCCTTATAAATCAACCCAGATATTGTAGCTGGTGGAGACCTCCCCAACTTCAGAAAAAGCAAAGCTGCACCTTCAGATCCAAAAGATTAATTATGATTGGTTTAGGGCATGATGTGTTACCTAGTTCTAGCCAATGAGATAAAAAAGAAAGGCTGGCTTCTTTTCCAGAGTGAAAAAAACCAGCAGAAACAAGAAAAATGCGGCAGTAGGGAGAAAGGCTTTTCCTCTTATGATTTCCTTTTTTGCTTTGGATATCATTTATAAGAAAGTAACTCTGGAAACAAGGCACAACTTATAACCACAAAGCAATAATTTGAGGATAAAAGGCCACCATACTAAGGGTGGCACATTGGAAACCTAGAAAGAAACTAGGTCCTTGGTGGCATTGCTGAGCAATTAAAATAACACCAGAAACACTTACCCTTTGACTTCCTTTTATGTGAGAAAATAAATTCCTAATTTTTTAAGTCACTGGTCATGTTTTCTGCTACTTGAAGCCAAAAGCTTTCTGATTAATATAATTCTTGAAGTTTTTCCTGCTTTTCTTTTTAACTGAGACTTATTTCTTTTCTCCTTCCCCACAGTTTTAAACTCTAGCCTTCTTTCAAAGACAAGTTCAGTTAGAGTAGAAACGATTTTTCCAGAGCTGGTGGTAAACTTACATGGCATCTGTTCAATAGATGAGGAAACCAAGGGAGAGATAAGTTCAAAGATTTGGCCAGGACATACACAAAAAACATTGGTGCTGGCATCCAGCTCTTCTAATTCCTAATCCTGGAACTGTGACTCCTGAAAGTCCTGACATACTGGAAGATGAACCATAAGTGTAACAGTTAAAGGATGGTATTGTTTTTGACACTATATCCCCAGGCCCTAGCAGAGTGACTGTACACTGTTGCTTATAAAGATTTGTGAGATAAATAAATGTAGTCCCAACTATATTATAAGTTCCATGAAATAAGACTTCCATAATTGGCTACTCAGGCCTCAGCATGGTGCACAGCATACAGTAGATTCTCCATAAATATATATATTTTTTGGTGGGTGAATGACTGGGAATTGCCATTGGAGGTGTGATGCTATTTTTGAGACCTGAGGAATTAGTCAATGGCACTGAAACTCAAAGTATTGGATGATTATTATCGAGATGGAGGAAAGGACACCAAAAAAGTTAAATTCTTGCACTCAGAAGTCAGTTAGTGGGCTTTAGACTTAGGTTTCATCACTCACCAGTGGCATGGTCATGGGTAAGTTACTTACCATTTTCCTTATATACAAAAATAGGGATAGGAATAGTGCCTCCTTCATTGGGTTTTTGTGAGGACAAAATGGAATTATGAGAACATAAAAAACTTATAGGACAATGCCTGGTATGTAGGAAAAAATTAATATATAGTCATAATTTTATTGTCTGTGTTTTTGAAGAAAATACAACTCCTAAGGAGGTATGAGAAAGGAATGTGGTTTAGAACAGACAAAACAGTCATGTAGGTTGACTTAATGCAAATATGTTTTAAGGTGGGGGGGGTGCATTTTTGGTTTAGGTAGCTCATTTTGCTAACAGTTTGAAGAAAGAAAAAGCTAAGCAGATGGCATGGTGACACAAAGGACTGCAGCCTACTGCTGCTAGAGCTTGTAAAAATGGAACCCCATGGCTGCCAGCTTGGCTGAACTTCAAACAAGTCCCACAAAGAGTGTAACTCGCTCACGAGGGGGCAGGAATTTGGTGTGAAGCTCTCTAAAGTGCAAAGAACATTATCATTACATTCATGGCAGCTTGACTCAGTGCTGGGTCCTGGCCCAGATGGGAAGCTGGTGTCAGAAAACTGTGGTCAGATAGTGCATTGCATGGAGGGACTCCAGGGATGGAGGCCTTTGAAAAACCCTTACTCCAGAATAACGACAAATTACCAACAGATGGCGTGAGTCACGGAAGCGGGGTCTGAGTGAAGCATCTGCAAACTCACGGCAGAGGCCCTGCCCTGCTGGGCAAAGCGAGCAGAAGCAGGCCCAGGCCCAGATGGCCGCGAAGGTCACCAGGAGGGGCATCAGCCATACGCGCTCTACTCCTGAGAACTGGCACAACTTGTAAAGCCCACAGAGGCTTCCCACTATCAAATAAACCAAAATATCCTCATCAGGGAAAACATCACACTTCCTCTTGAGCTTACTGGTTACAAGAAAATAAAAAGGTATTGGGAGCAAGGAGTAAAAAGCAGAGCCTAGGGAAGGTATTTAGTAGAAAAAGTTTACCATTTTCTCCATTCCAGAAGCTGATTTGATAACACTTCCTTTCTCATGTACAGGCTTAGCTTCAGATCAGAAACATACTGTAGATTGTATCCTTCCCACCTATTTTCCATGCCACTATTTTATAGAATCTAGCCACGTGCAAGGCTGTGTGCAAAAGTAAACAAATTACAGATTTTTTTTCTTCTTCCAACATGTGTCCTGATGGACACCTGCAGTGATGAAAGAAAACACTAAACTTATTAAAAAGAAAAGTCTTGCATGGAATGACCTCACAGCATTCCATTTAAAGGAAAGCCTGTCTTCTGGGGTTCCATGGTACCTCACACATATCCTACCCCCTCACCTTGGATGGAACCATTCCCTAACCCACGCTTTTGCCACTAGAATTTCAGCCTCCCAAGTCAGCATCATATATCATTCATTCATTTATGAATCCCCAACACTCCCCATCTAACATTTAGTAGGCCCTCAATTAATGACTGATGAATGAATACATGCATACGGGGCTATGGAGTAATAACTAGTTTTTGTTTTTCCCTTTCCAGGAAGGGAAATGCATTTGAACTCAGCATGGGATAATCCTTTTGCCATATTCTCAGCCAATCTGATTGAAGTTCATTTCATCTTCATCTCCTAATTGGTCTTTCCTCGTATTATGGATCATAGAATATTTACCACTGAAGGTGAAAGGCCACTTTCTAAATGAAAGTCTAAGTATTTCTGTTCCACCCTGCTATCAATGCTGTTAGATTAGGTTCTTCAGTGTAATTTGTATTCCTTCTTTCCTAATAAAAAGATCCTAATCAAGAGCTGTCTGTGGAATCCTTTCACCCCATTCCCAAAAGAACATTTGGAAAATCTAGGTTAAGGAAAAGGAGGATCTAGTAAGGTGAAACTAGGGCTGGATTCCTTTTTTCCCTTCCTACTTTATTTCTCCAGCAATTTTTTCCCATGTAAAGACAAAACCCAATCAGTGCTCTATCAAAATTTTCTTCTCTTTTGACACAAAACTCTTAAAAGACATCTGATTCTTTCAACCAGGTAAGGCAATAACAAGGAATGTCTCTTTTCTTTGGGAAACCCCTGTAGGGATACTCATCTCATTACTATTAATCACTTTAATTGACCTCTAAAAGAAGACAATTGACAAAAGCAACAGGAATTGACCT
Source organism: Nyctereutes procyonoides (assembly GCF_905146905.1). Taxonomy (NCBI): domain Eukaryota; kingdom Metazoa; phylum Chordata; class Mammalia; order Carnivora; family Canidae; genus Nyctereutes; species Nyctereutes procyonoides. The sequence goes on along the minus strand of NW_026575146.1, from coordinate 973,601 downwards.
CATGCAGTTTTTCAGAGCATAATTACTTTCTTGTCTTTTATGAGTGAGTACATTGTTTGAAGAGATCATGAAATCTTTTCTCTTTCAAAAGGCAATTTGCCTAGTGTTTTACTTTAACAGTAAGAAAAATTTTCAAAGTCCAGCTCTTCCTCTCTGTGTAGTGATGTGGTCCATATTCACTCTCTACCTTCCGCCCACACCTCCATGAGGTTGGGCAGAAGTGTGTTTTTTGGGGGCAATTTTGTAGTTTTCAGAACATCCTCACTGGTATTCAAGCACCATGGACAGATGCCAGACATCTAGCTTCTCAGAAGTACCTAATCAAAATGCAGATCTTTTTTTTAAAGTAAAAAAGAAAGAAAAAAAAAAGCCTTTTTTAATGATTTACTAACTTGGTAAACTATAAACATGATAGAGAAAAACCAGCACTTATTCACATTTTGGTGGTTCTTCAACTACATAAACCAGGTTCATTTGCCCTTCCTCTCTTTTATCTCATCAAACCACCAACCATTCCCAAATTTCCTAAACTGTAATTGGGGCAAAATGAATGAACCAAGGTCATGTAATCTGAGGACCTGGTTTTAATATTTAAGAAACTGATTTTCAAATGATTTAGGAAATGGCTGCAGTGCCAGGCAGAGCCACCCCTACTGTCCATGCCCTGAGGTGACAGTCATCATTATCACTTCATGCTTCAGCTACTTTCTGGGCTTCAGAGACAAGTGGGTTGGATAGTGCCTGGAGAAGAGCCAGGTATGAGACTCATGGACACCTCTTCCATCAATCAACACCTCCCTCTGCTCATGGCCTCCAGTCTTGCTATTTATTCCATATACATTTAAGTTACCATTATTTGGCTCAGGGGGATTAGTATAGGCTGAGTGCTCCCAGAGTATAAGAAAGAAGTGGCATAGCCAGCGTATTACTTTGAAAAAAAAATCACCATTGTACATTTTTATATTCATTTGTTCTATCTTAATGCATACAGATTTATTGATATGCTGTCTTTTCAATTAGAAATTAATGGAGCCAAAAGGAAGCTATGGCGTAAAATGGTGGAAGAGATGCAAAGAAGAAGAAAGGGCCCCAGAAAAAGTAAGCGATCTTGAAAAAAATAAATCTAGGTAGCTTGTTTTCTGCCATAAAGGGAAAAACAAAGCAAAGAACTCAATTATTAGCAGATTATGGTGATAAAACACGTAACCTATTTAAGGCTTTGGTCTTTTTAAAGAAGACACCTAGAAAAATCACTTTTTACCTCAAAGGAAGCTATGTAATCTAGAATTTAGGGGTGTATGTATACCTTCCTGTCAAGGACAGATGGCCCATACACATGCATTTAGTCATGGCATGATGCTTGTCTACTACTTTGTAGTAGTTGCTGGAGGGCAAGGTCTATTTGACTGAAGAACTCACAGGAGCTGCTTAGCCTTAGTCAAGGTGTCCACAGCCCAACCTTTTCTCTGTTACAAATGGATATTCTTTGTTCCCCTCCTACCTTCTCCTTAAAATTCTCAAAAAGGCCTCCCAATGACACAAACTCATAAAACACTAAAAACTGACAGCTGTCTACTAATTGCGAGTTTGTATGAAAGTTTCATTAAATGCAGAGAAACACAACAGATTGAGAAACACCATCCCTGTTCTTTGCACTGCACCTCCCCAGTCAATCCTTCACACAGTTGTCAGCATAATCTTTCAAAAGTCCCAAATTTGATCTACATAAAATCTCTCAAAGGCATCAAAGGCTTCTGAATGCCTTCATGATTGAATTGAGACTCCCTAAGCTGGCATCTAAGACCTTCGTGCTCTGGTGTCTGACTGCATCTCCTTCATCTCCCACCAGTCTTTCATATACAGCTTGTGCTCTGGGCATATCAAAGAACTCTGTTTGTTTAGTATTCCAGACTTTTCCTGTGTCATTTATGTGTGTGCTGTCAAATACAGTAGCCACTAGACACAGGCAGCTATTGAGTACTTGGAATATAATTAATTTGAATTAACCCATGCTGTAAGTATAAATAAACGCCAGATTTTGCAGACTTAGTACAAAATAAAAAATGCAAAGTAACTCACTAGTAATTTAAAAATGTTGGTTAGCTTTTAAATGAGAATACTTAGGATTTGTTGAATTAAATAGAACATACTATTAAAACAGATTTCACCCGCTTCTTTCAACTTTTGTTTAATCTGGTCCACATTCGTGGTTTGCATGATGTTTCCATTGGGTAGCACTGGTCTACAGTTCTGCTCGTGCTTCCTCAGCAAGAGGCCTCTTTTTGTTTCATATACTAAGATAGCTATTCCTCCTCCTATTAAGAGCCTCAGCGTCACTTTTGGGGAAGCTTTCCTAGTTGACTTCATGTCCTTCATATCTCTATTATAAAAAACATTAACATAATATCTATAGTGTAGTCACCTTTTTAGGTGTTCGTCTCTTCCCTTAGATTGACTCCTTGAAGGTAAAAGCCCCTTCCTCATTATTTGTGCATGAAGCACTGCCATCCTACAAATGCTTGCTTAATTAACTAAACGCCATTTCAAACCTGAACATCAGTAGTATTCACTCATGTGTTAATATTTCAGTAAGTATTTGCTACACGTTGTGAGAGATATAAAACATAATCCTTTGTATTTATATAGCATATTGCAGTTTATGAACTACTACCATATCCCGTTACTTTCTTCAAAAATCTCTGTCAGGGGATCCCTGGGTGGCTCAGCAGTTTGGCGCCTGCCTTTGGCCCAGGGCGCGATCCTGGAGTCCCGGGATCGAGTCCCGCGTCGGGCTCCTGGCATGGAGCCTCTGCCTCTCTTGCTCTCTCTATGTCTATCATGAATAAATAAATAAAATATTTTAAAAAAAATCTCTGTCAGAGTCAGGCTACTTATTTATATTCCTTTTTCAGACAAGGAATCTAAGTCCTGAAGAGTTTAAGTGACTTTCCCATAGTCATGCAACGTTAGAACCCAAGAATAGGAGGTGTGATGGTTAATTCCATATTCAAGAAGCAACAAATAGCTCTGAGTGGCTGAAATAACGAGTGTTAAGACACAAAGTTGGAGACATGTTGAAGAGTCAAACTTTTTCCAGTTGGCTAACATTCTTAAATTTTTAGCACGTCCCTACCTTCTTTATGAGCTTTGCCACATCTAAAAGCAACCTGGACTACTAATTACTTAGTATTTTTAAAATAGATTCTATATTGACTCACTGACTTTATTTTTCATCCAAAGCAGTAATATCAATGGTTTGAAATGTATGTATTATTAAAATACAACATTATGATAGTATACTATTCTTATTAATGTGTAATATATTCCTTATATATGATATTTAAGATGTAATATGTTATATATTATAGTTATAATTATTTTAATATATGTTAAATTAAACAAGGAGGGCATTAGATTGAGTTGGTTCTAATGCCTAAGCTGAAGCTTATATAAGCAAATCAGAACCTAAGCCTATAAATGACTCAAGATTAAGAAATTGAAATGTAAGGACAAATAATTGAGAGTCAAAGAGGCTTTCCCAAATAAAGCAGCTCCTTAAGCTACAGCCAAATAATCTTCTTGTTTTGCTTCCATGTCTTCTCTATAGAAGTGTTGCCCTTAGCTCCTGTTTGTAGAGTGCTCCTAACCACTGCTGGCTTGGCACTGCCTGGTCCAGGTTGATGTTTGCTCAATTAAACTCTCACAATTTTAATATGATTCAGTTTATCTTTATATATATATATATATTTCCTAATAAACAATAAAATAAATACATTTTACTTATATAAATATATAACATATAAATAAATATAAAATAAATTCCACTAGGAATATCCATACCATCTGTAATGGACAGTGGGAATGCATTAAAGGATTTTAAACCTAGAAGTGACATAATGGGGTTAATATTTAGACTTCTAGAAACCAATCTCCTAAACTGAGGGAAAGGAAGGAAGGTGATGGGATGGCAACTCTAGTCAACAGTAAGTTAAGAGAAGATAATGTGAACTTGGAACCACATTTTTAATTACCTTTAAATAAAAAAGTACACTACGGTCATGAAGTGCCATGTGGGATCTAATGTGATGTCACTTCCTACCTCTGAATGATGAGGCTTTATAAATGGGGTAGGCTGCACATGAAATAGTGCCATATAAACCAGGAAAATTCTTCCTTGGCTATGGCCAAAGATCATTTTTCTGGAAGTCTAAATACCAGAAGCACCCAAAAAAATAGAATTATTATAAGAGAACTAAGAAAAAAAATTAAATGGCATTGGCCTGATCATTTTTGTGGAGAGTGGTTCCTGGAGATGATGTCATCTGCTGAAATAAGAATGAAGAGTTGGTGTTTTCAATGGCTGAGTAATATTCATATATATATGAATATATATGAATATATATATATATATATATATCAAGTCAAACTCCAATAAAAACAAAACAAAACAAAAGAATGATGAGTTGGCAAGGTCATGGTGGTATAACTCATTTGACATACATGATCAGTGACATCATTACATAATAAAATGTCTTTTTTCCAATTCTGAACAAGCTACATATATCTGTTTGTAATAGAACCCCAGAGAAGATGGAAGAGAGTTGACAGTGGGGTTGTGGGAAGGCTTTGCTGGGATTCCCAACTTGGGCAATATTAGCTGTAGACTGCTTCTTCTACAGAAACAGAAACCAGGAGGCTATGCAAGGGAAACTCAATTACACAATAAGCTGGTGTTGGCACTGCAGTTATAACTTGAGTCTCTTCAGATTAATTGCTTTTTGCAAGGAAAGGTCTTCCAATGTGAGTGTAGTAAGTACAAACAGTTTCATGTGCTTTGTTCATATTGCAGGAAACAGAGCTGCTTTCTTCACAGTGTCTTACCGCCAAGTCCAAAGGCACTCCTGGAGTTAGGCCTTCCCTCTGCCAGAGGCACAGGACCCGCAGAGGGCCATATCCTGCTTCTTCTGGCTGGGAAAATCACAGCTCCTCCTTTTGGCCCCAATCTGGTTTTCTACCATGGTGTTGGTATGACCCAACTCTGCCAAAAAGATCTTGGCCAGGCATCCTTCAAGGAGATGTCTCATGTGGCCACAAAAGCAACTTTTGCCTTTTCCCAGGAATAAGAATTAAACTCTTAAATTGAGAGTGAGTTGGCGTTTTACACTTGACATCTTGAAAATGGAAAGAACATATTTTTCAAAAGCTAGCTAGCTCCACACCTACACAAAAAGGCAGATGAAGTTTACCTTAGCTTTTCCTTGCTCTCCAGACCACACCTACCACTTTGGTGATACTCATTTTTTTTTGGTTTTGAGTTTCTGGCAGTCCCCTGAGTCCAAAACCCCTTGTCTCCCTCATTCCTGTAAGTAAAGGAGTTTCAGATCCCCATACTGGCTGGGTAGGTTCTCTTTCCTGCTCCTCAACTCTTCCCTCTTTCATGGTGGCTTATGGCTGTTTGATGCTTCTGCCTTTCCATATACTCTCCTGGTTGGGCTGACAGGACACTTGCTCCATGCCACAGTACACTAGACATGGTGGTTGTGGTGCCTGACACACACACAGTCGCTGCCATGGCCACCATTGTACCCACCATTGAGCCCCATGCTTATATACAGCAGGCACTGAAGAGCATTTATTGACAGGCTGACTAACTGGCTATAGGTAAGAATCTTGTGTTCTGGGATCTGGGATGACAGCCCCTACCTCTGAGAAGTCTACTATCTTTGTTTAAGAATTGTAAATCAAAGACAGCAATTCAGACAGTTAATTGTCTTTCTTTAGGTCAGGTTATTTCTGGAAATAGGATGCTTGGTGTCTTGCCCTGACATCTCAAGTTCCTTGAGAGGATGTGAAATCACTGCCCTTCTATAATTCCATTAATATTTTAATGGTCATCTAAGTTAAGTGGTTTCTACATAACTGTCATAAAATCATGCAAATTCAGAGGCCCAAGCATTTCGAATTCAAGGAAAGTTAACTGCTTATATTTTCATTTTTGAGAACTCATACTCAGATAAAAGTCTTAGGTAAGCATATTCACAGCAGTTGACAGAATTATTTGAACAATTATTAATGTAAAGAAAATGATCTCTTGAATTAAAAGGTTACAGAGAATGAGCCCAAGAACTGTCATTTTAAGGTAAGATTGTGCAGGTGTGACTTTTTTCACTCTGCCAGAGCACTTTTGCAAGTCAAACAAGTGGATAAATACCAAAACAGAAGTCATAAAATTATGACTGAGTTCCTTGTTACCATCATTCCAAATGATCTCTTTGCAAACAAGGAGCTTCCTCTTAAACAGATTCTGAGCACAGATGTTCTCTTAAAAGAATCTGTATGTCTTATTGATTATAAAACAGTTACACAAACAAATAGACCAAAAGCACAAGTAGAGCCACATTACCCTAGAATACATACAAATTGCTTCTCAAATTGGGACAGAAGCAAGGAGAAAGCGGGACTAATTTGTTGCACACATTTCAGAGTTTGGAGAGAAGCAGTCAAGATTGTAAGTATTTTCCAACACCTGATTTTTTTTTAAAAAGATTTTATTCATTTATTCATGAGAGACATACAGAGAGAGAGAGGCAGAGACACAGGCAGAGGGAAAGACAGGATCCATGCAGAGAGCCCAACGTGGGACTCGATCCTGGGACTCCAGGATCACACCCTGGACTGAAGGCAGGTGCTAAATTGCTGAGCCACCCAGGCTGCCCCCAACACCTGATTTGTAATAGATGCCTGACTTACACTGTAGGCATGTGTGAAATTTGCTTCTTTGACCAAGATGTTTTTTTAAAAAGTCATCAAATTATCTTGTCCTTTTGGGCAAACCAGGCTAAACAAATCAATGTAAAGAGTCAAGGGAAAGTTGTGTATAGTTTTGGAAACTCACTATCACTGACTTGATGGTTTTAATTTCCCAGTTCTTTTTTTAAATTTATTTTTATTTGTTCATTAAAGACACAGAGAGAGAAAGAGAGAGAGAGAGACAGAGAGAGAGAGAGAGATTGGCAGAGACACCGGCAGAGAGAGAGAAGCAGGATCTATGCAGGAAGCCTGATGTGGGACTCGATCCCAGGACTCTGGGATCACGCCCTGAAAAGGCAGATGCTCAACCTCCGAGCCACCCAGGAGTCCCTAATTTCCCAGTTCTTAAAAGAAGCAAAATAAGTGAGTATTGTTGCCATGTATTTTTAGGAACTTTGGGCTGATTGAGGAAACTCTGGAGGTATTTAATTACTGGCAGGGCAAAAGTGACTTTCATTCAGTCATTCAATCATTCTACATTTACTAGCTCCCCTTATGTGCAAATTATCTGAAGCAGAAGCATAGACCAGATGTATGTACTGCTTCCTCTCACCTCTCTTCTGCCTACTTGTGGGGTGTCTAAAACATAAAGCTGATTAACCACAGTACAAAACGGAGCGCCCCCTGAGCTACAGGAAGTGCATGAGACATTGTAAGTAGAGTTCAGGAGGTAAAGGGAGAGCTTCTCACTGGGCAGATTGGGGAAGGCTTTTTGGAAGATGATGCACATCAGCCCAAAGGACAAAGTGGGTTTCAACAGTGGAGATAGAAAGGAAGGATGTAAGAGTCAAGCGGGAGCGCATAAGCAAAGGCACATGGGCAGCCAAGGAAGTTAGGGAAATGGTGGGGTTTGTTGAGAACCTACTATAGATAAAGGACAATGCTTGGAATTAAGCCTGAAAAAATAGATTGAACCCCATTCAGCAAAACTTTGAATGCTATGCTGGAGAATTTTAACTTTATTATATGGGCAATAGGAAGTCATGAAAGGGTCTTGAGGCAGAGAATCGTTTAAGAGATGTAGTTTCAGAATATTAACCTGACAAGAGCACATAGGATATATTAGAGGGAGAAATGGAAGGCAAGGAGCTCAACCAAGAGAAGGTTACTATCCTCCAAATGACAGACTGAGGACAGCTTTGAGCACCAGAGAGATGTAAATGAAGGGCAGATTCAGAAAACACTGAAGGTAAACATGGGAATGGCCAAAAGAAAGGGAGAGGGGACTAGTATTTATTGATGACATACTACACATGCTACTCCGAACACTAAATATATAGGATGAACACATGTCTTTTCTTGCCATAGTCTGCTTATGCTCTTTCCTCTCCTTTCTTTTCTTTTTTCCTCCTTTCCTTTTCCTTTCTGTTTTCTTTTCTTTTCTTTGATCATGAGATGATTATTAACAATGGCTTCTTTCAATCTCAGTGTGTTCTGGTTTGGACAACACATTACACAATCCTATTTTGTATACTCTTCTTCTTTGCTTCCTCAAAACAATCCTCCAATTTACACCTGAAGAAGCTGAACATCTAGAAGTCGCCTCATATCACGTGGCCAGTAGGTGGCAAAGCCTGGATTTGAATCCAGACCTACATTCTGAAACCTGTGAGATTTCTATTATACCTGGTTTCCTACCCCCAACTTAGGACATCTTGTGGTGGGCACAGAGAGGGGGAGGTTCATTAAAAGAAACAGAAATGTTGGAGATAATCAGGTTAGGGTCCATGATGGCTGGTTCTGGTTTGCATGTGTGGTCTGTAAGATCATTAGGGCGCTGGAAAGATTACAGAAGTAGCTTGAGATATTGGCTGAAACTTGGGAGCAAAATCACTCTAGCTACAGATTTGTGAGTTTTCCAAACCAACAGATGCAGGACCTTGGGATTGAATGATGTGGCCATGCTTCAGACTGCAGGACAAAGTTCAGAGCTCAGATGCCTGCAGTGGCTGAGCAGGTCACAGGCATGAGTGAAGGGGCACGTGTGAGACATTCCAGAGTTGCAGGAGGTTTCTGGAGGATTATTTTCATTCCTCCCAGAAATTATTTGCAATTTTGGATAGAAACAATATAGGCATTTAAATATAGTCTATTTTTTAGTATACGTGCTGCCGAAGTGAGCACAGTATAGCCTATTTTTTAAATGGTAGTCTATTTCTTAATTTAAAGCTGGTAATTAGAGTAATTTCCAGTATTTAAAAAAATCAAAATTTATTTATTTATAAAGTTATTCTGTTAACAATAAGACTAATTAATAGAACAGAAAATTATAGAGTCATTCAACTTTTGTCCTTTTTTTTTTCCCTAGGAGAGGTCTCAAATGAGAATTTTTTTTAAAGTACAATTAGTTCTTATCAGAAGCACTAGCTACATGCAAGTATATTAAAACGAATTGCAGTGCATTTTTGCTGACCTAAACAATGGCCAAATAATTCAGACACCATTGCCAGAAGCATGTCGATGAGGGCGAGGCTGGTAGGGTAGGGGAGAGGAAGCTGGGAGAGGGGAGGTGGAGAACATTTCATAAAGGAATATGCCCAAGTTTCAAATTTACATACCAGCTTATGTACCTTAGGAAAATATTTTAATTTATTTACACGAAATAATTACTCCTCTCACCGTTGCTTCACACTTTCAAATTCAAAAGTAAGAAGTGCATGTAAACTTCATGCGCTTACACCAGTGGTTCTCAAACTTTTAAGTGTTAGATCTACTTGGACTTCTTTACTGGAGGACTCATTACATCACAGATTGCAGGGCCACCTCTCAGGACTTTCTGATTCCCTAGGTCTGGGATGGGTTGTGAGAGTTTGTATACTTAACTAGTTCCCTAACGATGATAGTGTTTCTGGTCCGGGAACCACACTTTGAGAGCCTCTGTTCTACACACCAGTGGGCATGCTAGACAGGGCCTGGCTGGCTTCTGCGTTTTTCAGAATTACCGTGGAGCAAAAACATCCACTAAGGCGCTGTTTCTCATGGCACTCTGGAAAATGATTCAACGACATGGCTTGGAAAAGACATCCAACTTTTTGCCTCATTGTCTGTGTTCTGAATCCAACCTAGTTTAATATTTTGGAAAATGTTACCCTTTTCTGTACCGAGCAAAGTAAATATTTTGTCAGTTGTTAAGGATGAGCTGCAGAGTAAGACCTAAAGATGTATCCAAATTCAGCAGGAAAGCTTGGAGCTGCTTTGGAACTTTTTCCAGATTGTGATTTGTAATGTATTTCAGAAGCCAGCAGAAATACCAACCACTCGATCTATTAAGAAAAGGCTGAATGAACCTTTTCACAGCACATTTTTTTTCCACACCAACTCTCATTACGCTTGGCAAAGAAAAGAGAAAGATGAGAAAAAATGCTTTTCTGTCCATAGGATTTCATCCGAGTATTGTTCTCAAAGAACTCAGCAGCAAAGAGTTTTAGAATTGGCAGAAATTTTTAACAATCCCTTTTTGACAATTAAAACAACTAAGGCCCAAGGAAGGTAAGTCATTTGCCTGAGGACCAGACAGTGGAGGAGCTGGAGCTGGAATGAAGCTCAAAGGCTCTTGGCTCCTGGGCCAGCCATTTCCTCACCACAACACACCTCCCATGCAGTAGAATCCTAAGAGACTCATTTTAAAAATAAACAAAAAAACAAATCCTACCAATAGTGTATTTCATGCTGTGCTTTACCCTAAGCCACTTGGGGATAGGTGGCTTTGCATACCAGTGACAATGCTGGGGAGCGGATAGTAGAGATCCTGAAGGGCACTTTTCTCATCTTCCTTGCTCGGCATTTCCTGAATCATCTTCCACTGCAGTGATTTGAGTTTTTAATGTGATGGGTTGGCGGAGATGGTATAGACACAAGTCTCATTATGGTAAGAAAGATAAGCCCTATATTTTGACATAGAAATATGTGGGGAAGACTTAGAGGGGGCAAAGGGTCTTAGAGATCATCAGGTTCACACATCTCACAAACAGATGAGGAAACTGGTTCTCTGGACCCTAGGAACTTGCCGGGTTTTCAATCTATTCAATGGTAGAGCTCATGCCTGACCACAGATCTCTTGCCCTGCAGCACATTGCCACTTGGACCTTATCATCTTATGTACTATAGTAGAGTATGTTAATTTAAGCCAGAAAGATGCATGCTTTGAGTCTAGATCCCAAAATACTGAATCTATTCAGTATTTATAAAGAAATATGGTGATAATAACAGCTAACATTTCTTGACCACAACTCTATGCCAGGCACTGTCCTAAGCGCTTTACATAAACTATGCATCTAATCCATCATATCACTGAAGAAGATAGAATACCATAAGTTAGGAAATGGAAATTAAGGATGAAGTGAAATAATGAATGTGAAGAACTCAGAAGGCCTGTGCCATTTTTCCAGGATATGCCATTGTCTATTAAATGTGATAATATAACCCACATTTTTCTCTATTTCTTCAGGTGGATCTAGAAAAAAGTGGATCTAGATAAAAGTTATGAGCCACATGAGATTCAAACACAGGTAATATCCTTGGGAACTAGTTGCCACCGGCAGAGACCACAGAAACCACAGTGTAACTTGGATGAAAATGCCCTCAAAGGTCAACAGCTAAAGGCAGAGACCACAAAAGAACTGAATTAAACAGGTTTGTTCTGGGTCTTAGTTTCAATGAATTCAGGGGGTTTATGAGATTTCTCATCAGCCTTTATCACACCCAAGTTAGAGGGGAAAGTTAATGTAGTATGAAGATGTCTTTCACATGAAGGCAGTTTGCAAAAGCAAAACTGATCATTCAAAGCCAGTGGTGAGGACCCAATTTCCTTAATAAGAATGCACAGATCTGGGAATCCCTGGGTGGCTCAGTGGTTTAGCGCCTGCCTTCGGCCCAGGGAGTGATCCTGGAGTCCTGGGATCGAGTCCCACATCAGGCCCCTTGCATGGAGCCTGCTTCTCCCTCTGCCTGTGTCTCTCTCTCTCTCTCTCTCTCTCTCTCTCTCTCTGTCTTTCATGAATAAATAAATAAAATCTTTTTTAAAAAAAAGAATGCAGATCTACTGGTGAAGGAAAAGAATATCACCCCCAATTAAGATGAAACAACAGTACTACTCATTACAGTAACCAAGGAAGGTGAGTTGCCTTGTAAATTGACCACTTGGGAATGTGTGACTTACCAGGACTGGGACACTGGCAAGAAACTGGGGAAATCCAGACAGAATCCACCCTGCTGCTGCTCACTGCCTCTCATGCCTGGCAGCTGGGAAGGATTCATTCTGTTTTGTTACAGAGGGATAAACTAGGATTGATGAGTAGAAAAGACTCATGAAGGTAAATTTTGGCTCAAGAGAACGCTTCTTAGAAATTAGACCATCCAATAATGACTGTGCTGCCAGCTGAGGTGGTGTGTGCTCTGTCGGTGATCAAGGAGAAGTCCTGGGAACACTCAGAGTGCAATTATTGGCATCATAATTTTCATTATTGTTTTAGTCATTACCTAGTGGCATTCCACCAGGTAGATATGGGCACAGATTAGTGTCTAAATGGCTTCACCAAGAGAGGCCAAATAAGTTGCTTTTCAGTTAAACTTGAGTTTGAGGGAAGGTTCTAACATTTACCAATTATATTATTTACAGCTGGTAATTAAACCTCTCTGAGCCTTCCTCAGTTTCCTGGTCTGTACAACAGAGATTACAATAAGTACCTCTCCTGTTCATTTATTCATTTGCCCCATACTTACAAGGCACCTACTGTGGGCCAGGCACTTTTCTAGGTGTTGGGGATTTGGTGATGAACAAGATAGATAAGATCTCCATCGGGTTCACATTTCAGTGTGTGCAGAGAGTCAGAAACTATACAACTAAAGATAAATACAAGCTAACAAGCTGATTAAATACTTATGAATGTAGTAATACACATTGTGAATTAAATAAAACAGGATGTCCAACATATCTTTAGTTACAATGGTCAAAGAAAACTGCTCCTAGACTTGGTATACAGGATGCCTGGATGGCTCAGTGGTTGAGCATCTGACTTTGGCTCAGGGCATGATCCCGGGATCTGGGATTGAGTCCTGCATCGGGCTCCTTCTCCCTCTGCTTATGTTTCTCTCTCTCTCATGAATAAATAAATCTTTATTATTATTAGTCAGGTGTTTTTTTTTAAAGATTGATTGATTGATTCCTGAGAGACACAGAGAGAGAGAGAGAGAGAGAGAGAGAGAGAGAGAGAGAGGCAGAGACACAGGCAGAGGGAGAAGCAGGCTCCAAGTAGGGAGCTCAATGTGGGACCCAATCCTGGGACTCCAGGATCACACCCTGGGCCGAAGGCAGGCGCCAGACTGCTGAGTCACCCAGGGGTCCTCATAAATAAATCTTTAAAAAGAAAAAGGAATGTGATCTACTATAGAATTGGAATAGAATAGGTTCTATATTGGAATCTAAAATAAGAGAAGAAGCCCTTTGACCCCACCAAGCTATACTAGTGTGTCTGGAGTGGGTTGGGGTGAGTAGTTCCAGATGAGGTGGATGATGAGGATTAAAGGGGGTAATGTTGGGTGATCTGCCCTGCAGTTCATGTCACACAGGAAACACTCGCATTATTCCTACTAAGATAATTCTATGATATATTGATGACCTTGTGTAGTCAGGGCAGATAGGGGCATCCCTTCTCCATTCTTGGACATCCCCAAATGCCTGAACCTCCCCACTCTGCTAATCTTGCTACTCTACTAATACCCAGTCCAACACTAGCAAAATTTGAGTTTGAACCACTGGAGCGTACAGAATTTCAGAGCTGGAAAAGATCTCGGTCTGTGCATATGTCAATGAACACATCATGATAATGGGTAATCTAAGGGCTCTTTGTAGCAACCTCTGAAGCCCTCCAAAATGAGAGATTGGGGTGGTTAAGAGGACGGGACTCTAGGCCTCCTGCTATTACTTCAACCAGAAGAATTCTATAAGTGTCTGTTTTATATTTTATTTTTCACTCGAAAACTGGGTTGTTTTGCAAAGATAGCCCTCCAGTTTGAAAATTATCATTTGAGTCTAGTTTTATAGGTAAGGAAACTGAGTTTCAAAGAGGTAAAATGACACAATCGAGGTCATTCAGCTGGTTTGTGGCCAGTTGGGACCAGGACCTGTCTCCTCACTTCTGATTTAATAATTTATCCATCTGTTTTACTAAATAAAAGACCTATACTCATCTTTATAGGTATGGAATTTGTTACTGTTCAACTTTATGTGAAACAATCCCCTTTAATAAAAATATATATCTGAGTTCTGATGCTTTGGGAAACAACCCTTCTATTTAATTAATTTTGAACAACAAATGCAGGTCTTGTTTTCAGGATCTAGAGCTCACAGAGGTTTCCTCAGAAAGAAAAGATGTTTCAGTTAGAGACTAGAAGTAAAATTTGAGGTAATAGGATTAGGGAAGAAATTTCTAAAAACAATTTTTTTAGAAGTTGAATTAGTCTTTCCTACCTGAAGGAAAACTAAAGCTAAAAATTGGTGATCTACACTGATCTAGTGTAGTTCACTAGAGAATTGATGCAGTTAACTAAAGTGAACTATGGAGTCGAGAGTCAGAAAGTAGCGGAGGCTTAGAAAAACTACAAAAGACTTGATGTGCACAACACTGAGTGAACAAGGATGCCCAATTTTAGGAATCACTACCTTTGATAGTGGGAACAGCTTATGTTCTATTTAGACTCAAGTTCTGGAGAAGAGGGGGCCTCTTGGCTACTTTAAAACATCAGAAGCAGGTTTAGAAGACAGAAATAGGCAAAGATATGTAAAGACATGTCAAACACATGCTTCCACGACAAAAAGTTGGGCAGGAGAGTTAGGTCAAATAGAGGCAAGTTTCCTAGGAGAGTAACATTGGGGAACTTATGATACTTTTTTCTATTTTGGACCATCAGAGCACCACCGTCATGAAGGATGAGGTCATTTAAAGTGTTTCCTGGATTAGATGACAGTAGTTAAAGAATAAGTTGTCCTCTTTTGGTCAGTTAATGCTGGCAGCTAAAGCAAGGAAATAGAGCATTTTCACAAGGTCGCAAATCTTCAGAGCTCAAGGTTCTCTCAGAAGAAGGCTAACAGTTTTCTCTTCAAAGGAGAGCAAAGGTGTTCCAAAAAATTCTACAGCTAGATGGAAAAATAAAAAACCCAAATGAGGACAATACTAGCAGTAAGTGTAAGTTACTATCTTCATTCAAACTGCTAAAGAAAAGTAAATTCACAAGTGAGAGAATGCAATTAGTGGACACAAATGAGAAAACATTCACACTAAAATCACAATGAGATGCTGGACTTCCTTCTATTGCATGAGTGCTGACAAGGGTGTAGTGAGGCCGGTGACCTCATGCATTGCAGGAGAGCGGTGTAAATCGATACAGCCCTTCCAGAAAGAAAGCAATTTGGCAACATGTCTTGAGCTATAAACATGGTCATACCACATGACCAGTAACCCCACTTGTGAGAATCCATCTTAAATAAAAATACGTGAAAAGCTATATCCATAAAGATGTTTGTTGGAATAGTGTTTAAAATATTACAAAGTTAGAATGGGCAAATAATTTCAGTTCAATTCAGCACATGGTAATTGAATACCTACCAGTAGCTGGGTATAATAAAGAAGAGTTCTTTCTTTCAATAATTCATAATCACAACTTAATGCCTGTACTCTTTTCAATATTATGCCACCATTGGGAAGGAGGTTATAAAGACACTGAGAGATTATGATGTGTGCAATATATTAAATTTAAAAAGCTGTACACAAACAATATATTTACCTTAATGTTTAGAGGATAAAAGCAAATGAAAAAGCCCTGAACCAAATAAACCAAAATGGTAACAATGGAATCATGAGTCACGTTTTATCTTTATTTTTCTATAATGTTGGTTATATTATCTTTAAGATAAAGAACAATAATAAAAAGGAGAAGAGACACAGAGAAAAATAAAGCAATGATTGAATAAAGATGAAGATTAAGGAGGAAAGTACCAAGCACACTTAAGAATTTTTATTTATTTAAAAATTGCTTTTAGGTGTATATCTTTAGTCATTGATTAGGACTAAGGACTTGTTAATTTTATGAAGTATTTTACTTTAGTAATATTTTATGAACTATTTTATTTTATTGAACCTCACTCAATGGAGACATTCAGAATCCCACATAAATAAGTTCCTCTGGGGCAAGACGTTAGGAAATGCTGCCACCTAAACATGATAGGCTTCACTCCAAAGGCTTGGTCTTGAAGAACAGGCAAGATTCTGGTGTCCTAACCAAGACAGGAAGAGTGGCTTCTCCTGACAAGCACCTTCCTGCAGGTAATGGAGCAGCATCACCTCTTCAGCAAGGAGGAGAAGTCATATCCAAAGGCAAGGGAGGCCCATGGGGGCAGGGATTTCTAGGTATTCTGAGTCTCCCAAATTAACTGCTCCAATTCCCTGGGCCCTGCTCTTTCCAGAACACCTGAAGACACTGCACATTCAACTAACATTATGATTTAAAATCCCACAGGACTGAGGCAGCTGGGTGGCTCTGTGGGTTATGCCTGGGACACTTGATTTCACAGCTCAGGTTGTGATCTCAGGGTCATGAATGGAGCCTCACCTCCGGTTCTGTCTGTGCTGGGAGCCTGCTTAAGATTCTCTCTCCCTCTCCTGCCCTTCCTCCCCCTGCTCTCTCTTTCTCTCCCTCTCAAAACAAACAAAAATTCCACAGGATTAAATTTTGCAGGATTTAAATTTTTTATTAAAATAATTCTGAGACCACATAAAAGAATTTTTTTATATGACCATTCTTGGATTTTTCTTGTACCTTGAACCTGGTGTATGTGGTTTTGAGCTCCTCACTTTTATTTCTCACCTTAGGGGCCTTGACTATCTCATATCCTTTCCCATCTTCGATGGCAGTGGTAATCCAAAACCTTGCCCTCTCTCCATGAGCAGTTGATGCTAGATGAACACAGATGCATTTAAGTCATTCACCACTGGGCGCCATGAGCTGTTAGAATCACATTCTGGATATCAAATAGGACTTTGCACTCTACCTAATCTAGGTCAGAGAATCAATTCCTGATTTCTTCATATTTCCCCGAGAGTCTGTTTTCTGAAAACCCACTCCCAGAGTCAATTTCCATATCAAGGATAGTTCTCGGTTATAGGCAACAGAAACTGATCTGATCATAATTTACCCAACAACAACCACCCCCGCCCTCCACACACACACAATATTTGGAAGGGCACCCAGGGCTCATAGAACTAAATGGAGTCTGAAAGATCAGGCTTATAAATTACCAGGAACAAGAGCTCTAGTGGCGTTGGTTGTGAAAACCAAGCAAAATCTCACTAACAAGCTGGTTCAAGTTCTCTGTTAGAAAGAAATTATGAAAAGTAGTGAAAAGAGTAAAAAGATCTTATTCATATGTGTGTGGTATGGGTAATGAGAAAATCCACCATTGACCTAATTGTGATTTTTATCATTATTTGTGTAACCTTGCATTCTATACTTCTGAGCCTTAATAACACCCTCTGTAAAATGAATAACCAAGTGAGAGCCTGTTTAACTATGGCTCCCTTCTAACTTTCATGATCCTTGAGTTTATACCAACAGTGGGAACCAGTCTACGACTCCTTCTCTCCCGCTCCTAGGCATCTGGGGAGGACGTGCTAAGGAAGTACAGGCCACTTCTGTTAAAACCCTGATATGGCCACAGAATCCTTCTCAACACAGAGCTCCAGATAGCTACTAGCCATCCGCTGGAGTTTGCATAGAACAGGAAATCAATTTGCCATTCCCTGTCTGTACTATATTGTTCTGCTCTCACAGGATGAGCTGAACCAGAAAAGCCAAGATATCCTAAGAGCATCAGGCAAAGTCTTTGCTGAAAAGAATCCTAAAGACTAGCTTGTACCCTGCTGCTAAACATCAGTTCAGCTTGTAAAATCTCCCTGGTAACACAATACAATAAGGTATCATCCAGTCAGCCTGGAAGTTTTATCATATAATTCAAACACATTTGGGGAACTCTCAGCGTGGTATTCTTCATTCAGTTCTTACAAACCATGTTTTTTTTGTCCTCCGGTCTCCTTGTCCACACACCTGACGACTGTTCCATTTATATTCTGCTGGAATCCTCCAAACTGAGCATAATAGAACTGAGGGAAACCTAGAAAAGCCCTGGGTCTGATTCACTTGGTCTTCATAATCAAAAGAGCCTAGAAACAGAAATGTCAGAACTTTGTAAAATTCAATCAGGATAAAGTAAGGGAGAAATGGTCTACTGTTTCAAAATGAAGCAGGAACCTTGATAATTTTTCTCTTCCAAATCAGAAGGTTCATCTCACCAAGTAAGAGGCATTAATTAGGGTTAGATTGTTGAGTCACAAAGACTGGATATCTCCGTGCCTTGGAACAGGGATACATAAGTGGCAGCCCATAGGCTCAATCCAGCCCACCGCCTATTTTTGTATATTGAAATTTTTTTTTAACACAGTCACTTGAGGGCATATGTTGTCTGTGGCTGCCTCTACAATGCAACAGGAGAGCAGAGCAGTTGAGACAGAGATGATATGGCCTACAGAGACTAAAAGGCTTATTAACTAGCTCTTTGCTAAACAACTTCATAATTTATTTGTAACTTGTAAGTCTGTAAGTTGTTAACTGCTGCCTTCCAGTGTCAATGTAGTTCTCTCACATCAATAAGCCCAGAGGTCAGCAACAGAGGAGTTAAGAAGAGAAGGGACTCCTTTTGTCTCTCTGCTTTGACATCCTTGCACACGGCTTTCCTCATCAAGACCACCTTATGGTCCAGAATGGCTTCTGAGACTCTCATTTCCATTTCTAAGATGTAGGCTAGAAGAAAGAGGAAAAAATAGAAAGGTAAAGGGCAGGGGGACCCTCCTGATGACCCCTGAATCAACAGCCTTCCTGGAGTTCCACAGAACATTTCCATTTCCATTTTATTTGGCAGAACTTAGCCAGATGCCCTATCTAGCTGCAAAGGAGACTGGGAAATAAAGATTAAAAAAAGTTTTTTTTTGGTGACCATGTGCCCAGCTAAAAATAAGTCTATTATTTTGGAGAAAAAAGAGTGTGCACTGAGTTAACAGGTAGTAGTCTTGGCTACAAGACACTAGTAAAATCACCTGTAGCAGATTTACAGGTAATTGATAACCTTGTTCCATTTGGGGGTGGAAGTTTTTGAAGAATGAAGATTTTGTATTCTGGCATTATAAATAGTGCTTCTTTTGTCTTATGTTTAATCACTTGATATATATATTAGTCAATTAATATCATTGATTGCTTTAGTTCATTCTGGCTCCTTTTTTTTAAGATATTATTTATTTATTAATGAGAGACACACACACACACACAGAGAGAGAGAGAGAGAGAGAGAGAGGCAGAGACACAGGCAGAGGGAGAAGCAGGCTCCATGCAGGGAGCCTGACGTGGGACTCGATCCCAGGTCTCTAGGATCAGGCCCTGGGCTGAAGGCGGTGCTAAACCACTGAGCCACTTGGGCTGCCCCAGGCTCCTTTTTAAAAAAAGATTATTTATTTATTTCAGAGTAGGGGGAGCGGCAGAGGGAGAAAATCTTCAAGCTGACTTCTCACTGAGCATGGATCCTGAGGCAGGGCTCCATCTCATGACCCATGAGATCATGACCCGAGTTGAAACCAAGTCAGATGCTTAAATGACTGAACCTCCCAGGTGCTCCCATTTGGATTCCTTTAATAAAAGTATCAAAAGTATCAAAACAGGGGACCATTGCACACAAAAGGCCCCTCTTGTCTCAGGCATATCCACTTAAAGCTCTTCCACATTCAAAAAGTATCATACTTTAAAAAAGTATTGAGCATTGGGAGGTTTAAACAACAAACACTTATTTCTCACAGTTCTGGAGTCTAAAAATCCAAGACCAAGGTACCAGAAAATGTATGTGTCTGTTAAGGACCTGGTTCCTGGTTCATAGCCAGCCTTCTTCTCACTGGCTTCTTCTCATGTGGTAGAAAGAGAGTAAGAGAGTTCTTTGGGGTCTCTTTTATAAGAGCACAAATCCAATTCATGGGGGCCCCACTCTCATAGCCTTATCACCCCCAAGGGCTCCACTTCCTTCTACCATTGCCTCTTGGGTTAAGATTTCAACACATGCAGGCTCCATGCAGGAGCCTCTCCCTCTTCCTGTGTCTCTGCCTCTCTCTCTCTCTCTCTCTCTCTCTCTGTGTGTGTGTGTCTCATGAATAAATAAATAAAATCTTTTAAAAAAAAGATTTCAACACACGAATTTGGGGGGAACACAAACATTTAGTCCACCGCAGTAACTGGCTGATTCACTCATACAGCAAGACCTTCTGAGGACCTACACTGTTTCAGGCATGGTGTTGCAAGGCCAAGTGCAATGACTCCTAGTCCCTGTACTCAAGGAGTCTGAGTCAACTAGAGAGAGAGGAAGCCCATAGATAACAGCCTTTCAAGGAGAGAAGACTCCTCGGGGAAGCTGGTACTGGCCCACCATGGAAAGCACACAGGAAGGTCTTAAGACTTGCACTAAATGCTGTGGAACTAGATGGAAGTACTTTGTAGGGTGATGAAGTAGGAGCAAGGGCATTCCAATATGAGGGAGTAGCACTGTAAAGAAATGAAGAGAAGAGAGAGTGGTATGTATAGCCTGGGTGAGCACAGGGTGACAGGGTGTGCCAGAAGGGGGGGGCCCAAGAGATCATCTAGAGAGGTGGGCATGGATAATTTCCAGAACACAGGGGACCACTAAACACAAAAGGCATGAGTTTCCCCTGGATGGTGATGAGTAGGCACTGAGGGGGTACCACTTAGGAGAGGGACAAGACCAATCTGTGTTTTATAAGGATCATTCTGGTCATAGTGAGAACCGATTGAGGTGGACTGGGGGGTAGGAAGACAGCAGGAGTCTTCCATTCACCCCTTGTCATATATTTTGCAATTGTGTTTAAGTATGATCTCATATCGTAGTAGAAGATCCATTTACCCAATGCTACTTAAGCAATAAAATGGATAAAAAGAACCTATATTCCATTTAATCTTCTCATTCTGTGAAGCCCCAACTTACGTGGGAGGTAACGGAGGCTCAGAAAAGTGAAGTGGCTACAATCTCACAGCTAGTGAGTGGCAAAGTGGGGCTTGCATTAAGGTTTTCTGATCCCAAGTCCAGTACTCTTTTTAACAGCATGTTGAGAGCAACAAGCATTCCAGACTCAACCTGTCACCCCTAAATCCAGTCCAGGCAGTACTATTTGCATATCTTGGCAGTAACATATCTTAGTGGCTTTAAATGTAGGAAAACACGGAGGCATTTCCCATCAGTCACTTTATGAGGCAAGATATCAAGAGTATTTTATTAGGCTTTGGCAAATACTCTTAATAGGAAAAATCAACCATATATTTTATTATTCTTTTGTTCAGTGCTGTGGCAATTATTCAAACGCTATGTTTCTCTACGATTCCAACTTTCTATTTGATTACAGTCCATCTTTCATCATTTATGTGGGGAGTAATAAGAATTCTCAAAATAGACTTGTTTCAAGTTTCAAATCAACTAAATTAAGTAATATTTTTACTTTTTAATTGCTCTTACAGATTTCTGTCTTCTCAGAAAGAACTTTCCAGATATCTGTTCCCTCCCATGACCTCCATGTTTGAGTTAGAGGCTGCCCCTCATTTATTCTGCTATTCTATATTCTGTCAAAACACTTAAAAACCTGCACTGTGATTGTTAGTTTTGTCTTTTTCTCCACTAGGTAGTAAGATCCTTAAAGTCAGCAATAGAATATGTATTTATCTTTATATCTCCAGGCACTCCAACAGCATTTAATAGCCTGCCATAACTATCTGTACGTTGATTAATAAATGGAGCCACAATTTAACTAAACACACAATTATATTTAAAATGGTACTACGATAGAATATTTAACACATTTTCCTTAAAAACCTACCTTTGCTGTAATTTTACTGCAAAGAAGCAGAAGCCCCAGGAATGACGTCAGGGGTGTAGAATCCAGTGTGGCTATTTAAGGCTCCATTTTGACATTTGTTAAGACTTAGGATCACGATGCTTTTTAAGGAGCAGATCCAGAGATGGCTGCTTCGTGCTTCCATTTCTTCCCCTCCATCACATCCCACGCAAAGCATAGGCTCTACAGATTAAATCTGCCTTTCTTGGTTTCAAAGCAGAAAGTCTTTCTGTTATGCTGAGCTGCTGCCTTATGAGAATAGATGTTTGCTGGGCAGACAGGCCTTTAAAATTCACTTTAATTTCTATTGTTTGACTGTTCTCTGTGCTGGTACCTCGCCAACAGGAGCTTCTAAGTTTTGGTCCAAATGAGAGCTAAACTCAAGCGCCCCTCTTGTCTCAGGCATACCCACTTAAAGCTCTTCTACATTCATACATCTTACCTTTTCTCCTCAAGATTGGAGCACCATATGGTCCCACATTTACATTTTATGACTCAGGCTTAAGGCCTGAAGAGGTGTCACCATAAAGTAATGAGATATTTCCCCTAGCATATCAAAACTCATAATCTGGTCAGTCCTTTGCTCAGAACTGCCACCTTTCAGAATTGCCTTAGGCCCTTTTCCTATCCATGCCCTCACCAGTCTGGAGCTCTAGATGGTTCTTTCCACCCTGACTTTTCTTCTCTACCTTGTGGGGCAGAGAGAGGCACAAAACCCAAATCAAACTTTATGCAGGGCAATGGGGAGCTGAGGGCTGATCATTTTTCTCCCTCCCTGTACATGCTCCTTTCTGTCCTAGGGTGGCTGGCCTTAGAGGAGTGTGTGTGTGGATTTAAGAAATACAACTGCTGAGCTCCAAGGATTGCAGTATTGCTGAGAAGAGAAGATGGATACGAGAATGAACTGGAATCATTAGGCAAAGTACTTGGTCTTTGAAGATAGGTGGAATTTGAATTATTGGTGGCTTACCATTGCTTCTCAAGCCAGGCCAGTTTTGCTCTCCAGGGGACATCCAGCAATGGCTGGAGGCATTTTTGGTTCCTCACACTTTGGGGCAGGAAGGGTTATTCTAGTGAGAGGAGGCAATCAATGTTGCTAAACGTCCTACAATACACCCCCTTCCCCAGAACTAGCCTAAATATTCAATACTGCTTAAGCTAAGACATGCTGGCCTAGACAAAGGACATTCAGAACAGGTGTCACACTATAAGAAAGGAGGAAAACATAGAAATTAACTTATTGTTGGAACTAAAAATAGTCATTCAGATGACATCTCATCAACCTCCCCTCTGCTAGTGTTTGCATATGAGGCACTTATGCAGACATTTTCACATATAAATATTCTTTTACTCTTGGCATAGAATATAAGTAGGAGACCTGTGGCTGGCTTTTGGTGCTTCCTGAACTTGGTTAGTCCACTCTGGTAATTTTTTCACTTTTTCAGAATCATATGCTCTGTAGCTCCTTCTTGGCACGAGTCACCACAAACATTTGTGCCATTCTTATTTGCAATATGCCTCTCCTACAATGGTATTAAGTTTCACAAGACCGGGGATGGGGTCTATTGTGCATCCCATTTGTTCTAGGACCCAGCCCAGGATGTAGCTAAGAGAGTAGATGCTGGCATCAAATTGCTTGGGATTCAATCCACACTCCACCTCTAATCCATGGTGCAACATCAGGCAGTCACTTTACTTTTGCCAAGACTTAGTTTCCTCATCTATAAAAACGGGGATACAAGGCACTTGCCTCATAGGTAAGTTAATATGTGCAAAGTGCTTAATGAATATTTGATGTGAGTGAAGCCTCAAAAAGCAAACAAAGATGGGGTTGAACATCTGCCTGCAATCCAGCAAAACAGAAAATGAGCAATAAAGACAAATAAAGAAAACACCTGGCTTTGACTTTGCAGGAGTTTCTAAATGTAATATTTTTTCTTTTTTGTGATATAACAAATGTGGAAAGCTGTTTATTAATATTTACAGGCAAAAGCAGTCAAAGCCTTAACAGGATATACATCATGGCCATATTGATTTTACTTCACAATAAATGTTCTACTCAGTGTCTCTGCTACGTCCAGTTTTCTCACTATATTTATTACTATAGGTTAATTTCATTTTTTATTGTCTCCTGATAAAAACTGATTTACGGCACTATGGCAAGTCAATCTAAAAAAGAAATTTAGCAGTTTTCTGTGGTTAAACACCACTGGTATAAAAGTTACTTCTTTCTGCATTCTTACATTCTTCTATATCCTAGGGCTCTTTCAAGCCCACAAAGGGTTTAAATCTTAATTGTTCTGTAATTGATATTTTCTTAAACTTTACTGTGCTCTTTAGATTTACTCTCCCTGTGGGTCTCGATCCTTTACTACCCTTCATTTTCTCTTGGGTATTTCCTGGTATATATCTTGCAGAAGCTCCAGAGAGAAGCCTGACTTCTAATCACTCATTCATGCAATTATTCACTTGATACTTAGGAATCACTTATTGAGCACCAGTGTATTCCAAACTCTGCTCCCAGCTTCCAGGATGAGCAGTGAACACACAGGTGGGGTTCTGCCCTCCTGGAGGGGCATCCCTGAGGGCAAAGAAAGACCATAAGAAAATAAAGAAGCAAATGAACAAGATAATTTCTGATGTCACATGAAGCAAATCAAAGGCATGATTGTATTGATTTTTTTATGGCTGCTATAACAAACTACCAAAACTTGGGGACCTAACACAAAATCTTTGTTATAGTTTCTGGAGGTCAGAAGTCTGACATGGGTTTGCTGGGCTACAATCCTTCTGAGTACTCTAAAGAAGAATGGATTTTATTGCCTTTTCCAGCATCTAGAAGAGACCCTATTCCTTGGTTAGTAGTCCTTTCTTCCATCTTCAGAGCCAGCAATGGCCTGTGGAGTCTTTCTTACATCTCATTGCTCTGACATTGAGTCTTCTGCCTCCCTCTCCCACACCTAAAGGACCTTGTGAGCACACTGGGTCCACATATATACACCTGGATAATCTCCTTACCTTAAGGTCAGCTTATTTATTATCGATGTGCATTCCAGTTACAATCTCAACTACACTCCAGGGAATAGAACATGGGCTTTTCTGGGAGCCATCGGTCTGCCTACTACAATGATATAAGAGGGACTAGAATTTTAGTGTCTTGTTTGCTATCTACATAGAATAGATGTTCAATAAATTCAATACTTAGGAAATAGATCAGAACTATAACATTTGCTTCTTGTTAAATCATCAGAGCTGTGTTTCCTTTCCTGCAAAATCAGTAAGGGGTGGAGTGATTTCAGCCAACCTTTCAGGTAAACACAAAGTTGTGCCAGTGCAGGACTAGGCTCAGGAGGAGATGTGAGGCTATAGAGGAGAAGCTCCCTCTGCATTTCACTGGCTTCTCCTCTGGGGCTGGTTCTAGTTCCATCATTAGGGCATGGCTCTGGTGGTGATCTCTCGGCCCTTCCTCTCATCAGCCCCACTTTCAGAGGGCTCCACTACCTTGATTTCTCTTGGCTGTGACAATTTTCCTGAACTATAAAATGGAAGGTTTTTACAAAAATCTTAGGATAAAGAAACTGGATTTTAGAAGAGCTGGGGGAAATATCTGAAATGGTTGAGAAAGGCTTTTTGGTTGGTGAATGTGAGATTAGAGAGTTTAATGGGGTTGCTTTACGCAGTATGAATATGGTGAGTTTAATTTTTAATTTCTGCAGTCTTGTTTGATTTTATGATGCCACTATTTTGCTGGATGCATCCAAAGCACATTGTTCTTCCTCCTCACTAAATTATAGCCTTCCGTTCCTCAAAATGTCTCATAAGAATTAAGCCTTGACAGTCTAACAAGACCTTGCATCGCTGACCCTTCCTGCCCCCCGATTATATAACCGAGTTGGCTGCTTATGTGTCACTTTGCTGCTTTTGTTTGTATTCCATCTATTTTACTCTGGATTCATGGCTGTGTTCTCCATGCAACTGAAAGCTCTCAGCATGAAGGGAGGAAGTGGCCCATTGCTCTTATTTTGCTTGTGCTTCTGCACAATGGCTACAGAGTTCTGTGGCCAAAAGTTGCTGAATCTGATTATTTTAATAAAGGGTGTTGTGTGAAAATGTTGCAGAAAAATATTAATTTTATTTCTTAGCTAGCTTTTACCTGCACAACCAACCATAGGCTGTGTCCACCAGAAACGTTGGGGAATTAGATTTTCAGAGAAAATTGCTAATGCCAAACCACATTTGAACACTTGAGAAGGCCAATTCTACTCATATGAGGATAAAACCCAGCAGTACATTCCTTAGCATACTCTCTCCAGATGTCATTCTCATCTCACTTTATACTGAGTTAGACCTAATTAGAAATTACCATTCACCCAGAAATTTTTATTTCTTTATAGAATGGCCACTGAAATCTCTGACCTACATGGTAAATCAAATCTGAAATACCCTAAATTAAAGACATGCCTCTATGAACTGCAATTCTAAGAGGGAAAAATCTAGGCAAAAAAAAAAAAGTTATGTTTATGCTTAGCAAAATGAGCCGTGAAAAACTGGAAATTTATTTCCTTTGTTTCCTCTCTATTTTTTTCCTTGAACCCATCCTAAGGATTAAATATCAATACAATCTCATTTGTACTGATATTGTACTTTCTTTTGGAATTGAGAACAGGGAAGAACCCACCTTCCACGGCTCAGAAGGTGAGCTCTCTGAGCTTTCATTCTGCCATAGAAGCTCAAAGAACTGGCCACACCTCAGCTCCATGGACAGCTCCACAGCTGATTACATTGTGTTTATAGTGCAAATTGAAGGTGTGTGTGTGTGTGTGTGTGTGGTGTGTGTGTGTGTAATGGTTACAGGAATCTAAATTAAAACTTTGCTACATGTAGCTATAATGTTCACTTAGATAATTTCTTTTTTTTGTAAACATAGTTTCTTACAAAATCTTAGCTTGCTGCTGCTATGGAAGCAATGACATTAACAGAAATAACAGTGGTGCCACAAATCTTCAGGGATTTTTTTTTAATGGAAAGGAAAATTCTAAAACTAAAAATATACTTTTTATTTGCAACTATGGGAATACAAACACCAGAAAAACACAAGAGGACTGTATAATTGGGACATGGGAGGTACGCTATCTGCCAGTTTTAGGGAAAGGACAGTCATGGGATGGAATCTAAGTCTTAGTCATTACAACTTGGTCAAAAGAGAAAAAAAATCTGCATTCACAGAAGAAATGATATCTGGGAGGGAGAGACAGCTTCCTCAATTTGCTCCTCCACACACTGTTTGCATTACTCTTATGGGGTAGGGGGTGTTCACCCTAATGCCTCCTGAGTTTATATTACTTATGACATCATAAACCCTGCCCCCCTCGGCATACAGTTTTTAAACACAGATAACCAACTACTGCAGAGATACTATTGCCTATTTATTTTAACTATTAATCTTAATTGATATTTATTTTACAGAATCCATGGAAAAAAATCCAGATCTAAAATTATTTGAAATAATAAAAGAAATACCTTCTTCTTTATCTCAGCTGTGAACATCGACACCAGTTGGATTTGAAGGCCTATTATTAGGATCAGTGGGCTAGCTCATTTAAATTGGTCTCTATTAGCACTATCAGCAAAGACCATGACATGGTTTTCTGCAGGCTCAAACTTAATGATCTTTTGATTATAGCTGTAAATTATTTATATCAAAATGTTAATTCATAAGACTTGGTTACTGAAAATTTTTTTTCCCATGTACTTTTTTTTTCTTTTATATCTTTTGCTTTCTATGGATCTTAAAAGTTTTAGGGCATTATACATAGAAATGTCACTTTCTGTATTTTTAAATTCACCGTAAGGCTAAAGGAAGTTTACAATAAAAAAGCAAAAAACTGGCCTGTGTTTCTCTTATCAAATAGATATTCAATACCCCTGGAGATTGAAGAAGAGGAGAATGGGATGTATGCCCTCTGGTAGCAGGCTGAAGTAGCATTTTCATTTCTCATTTCCAAAGTTGAATATATTCTAGCATGAATGTTTTTATTCCACTAAATTTTACATCAGTTAATTGATTTAACAAAATACGATTCCAGATTTTTGTAATAGGGAAAATGTGATCGTTAAAGATTGAAGACCACATTGAGAAAGAAAGAATAATTGTTACTTAAAATAGGTCCAGAATGACCCAATGCCAGAGTTACATCAGCACTGCACTGAAGAAAAGTTGCCTCCTCACTATTTACAATGGATAGTGAAGAATTCAATTTTAATTTTTGCAGCTGGAGCCATGTCATACATGTGGCTATGTCAGTTTGCATTGAAGTCTGAATCTGACAACATGACTATATAAACACTTGGAGCCAGCAGAAACTTAAAAATAGAAGTTGTGGGACAACATAGCCAGATATCTGGGTCATTGAAAAGATTCAATAAATGGATAGATAGAGACAATGACTAATGGTTTAGAGGAGTGAAATTAGAGAACAATTATGGTGTATTTCCATTGGCAAGTTTATCAAACACTGATTCCTCAAGTACTTTTGCGATCCATAAATTCTCATGGTCTATGCTTTCTTTCTGCCCTGGAATCTGTAGTTTATTAAAGACGTTAGTTTGGGGAGTTCTTTGCTGTTGGCTGAAAGAACGCATGCATGCCCTGGGGTGTTATAATAGCACATTAGTGCAACATTACATTAATCAATGGCACCACAGACATATACTATTTTAAAAAGAAAACAACTGCAAAATCCACATATGTGTTGTCTGGGCAAGTGAGATTCTGACTTGGCAAAACGTCACATTCCAAATTCAGCCATCCTGAAATAAATCCAATTTGTACACTTTACATCAACAATAGAAAACACTGATTGAGCAAAGGTAAGGTATTTATGCATCCATCATTTATCACCGGAATATATAATACAAAAAGAATGAGACATGATGCCAAAGAGAAACATTCCTTTAACATTAATTAGCAAGCTTCTAAAGATACTAATCAAAAGGATACACACAGGCAGATCTGAGTCAATCAACACAATCCAACAGCTCTGTGTATACAACAGGAGCCAAGCCACAAGCACTACAGTTTTGAACACCTGCCAGAATGTCACCCTCATGTGGCTCTGTGTTTTTATCCAGAAGAGGCTTGGAAGAGATTATCTGGATAATTTGTACAAAGCGGATTTCACGTTTTGATACTCAGGCCTAAGTTCATGACTGGTCTGCTCAATCCTTTAAGCATGGACTGGGAATGAAGCCACAGACAGGCTCATTTTCCAGGGAGACCAATTACCTGCCCATAGACCTGTACTGCACCAGTATGCTGCTTCATGGGGTACATGAAAGGCACTGGAAATATGAGCCAAGAACCTTGCAGTGACTTCAGACTAAAGTCTGTGTGAGGCATGCCTCTGGTGAAACCAGTGAAGATACATGATCAGAATGAGGAAACAATCCAAAGGTAAAATATACGGTAAGTGAGTGGCTAGCCTAATTTCCATTATATGAAACTTCCCTTCCACTAGCTAGCCTTGGATTACTTGACCTCTCTGAAAATAACTCCTTTCACTTTCTCTTGTTTTTATCTGAAAGTCTATCTTCTCTCTGGAACTCTTTCTCTTTGTGCTTATCTCCACAGAAGACATACTTCTCCGCCATTCTAAGGACAATCCTTGACCTTCGTTGTCAATCTGGACTCCTCATATTGTTCAGAATCTTGTTCCATCAATTGTTTCTGTGGGACACTAAAGAAGACTATAAATTCTATGTTGTTCCTCTTGTTGAGAGGTGGCATCAAGCTCCTTTCCCCTTGAATCCAATTTTGCCTATGGACTTTGGTCGATCAATAAGATGCAGAGGAAGTAATGCTCTGGGCTTTTGAGGCCAGCCCTTAAGAAGCCTTGCAATTTTTCCTGGACCTCCTGGGAGTACAAGTGGCCACTTAAGAAGTAGGAGACTGGTGAAGACATATGTAGGTGCTCTGGTCAACAGACCCAGCTGAACACAGACATCCAGCCATCCCCATCAAGGCACAAGACATGCCAGCTGAAGACTACTGAGTGGTGGAGTACTTCACTCCCCTGAGTAAAGACCACTCTGTTGATACTATGTGGAACAGAAAAATCACCCAGCTAAGCACTGCCTCAATTCCAGGTCTACAAATTCCTGATACAGTATGGTTGTTGTTTTGAAAGTCACCAAGTATTGGGGTAGTATGTTATGCAGCAATCAATGATGGAACAGAGTTCTCTTCATTTTTCCTTTTTCATCAGTTCTTTACCCTCTATCTGATAGAAATCTGCTCAGTTCTTCCAGTGTAAAACCCTCCCTCAATCCTACCATAAAATACAATAAAGCTCTGCTCTCCTCAATGGTAACCATCTTCAAAAGACTAGTCTATACCACTGCTTCTGTGTCCTCATTTCCCACTCTTTAAGCACACAGCAATCTGGTGTTCACAATCTTCATTCTAAAATGGCAGGATTTCAATGTTGGAAGGGACCTTAAAGGCCGCGTCATCCAGCCATATGTTCTCTCCTGAATTCCCCTCCATAAGGTCCCTTCTTAGTAGTAGGCGTCTTGATGATGCTCTAACAACTCAAGGAATGCAACACTTGGTGCCACCCAAGGATGCTCATTCTATCTTTAGATGTCTAAGATTATGAGGAAGTTCTCTCTGATTCTGCACAGAATTCTGTCTCTGTAAAGCTGCCATCCACTGGTCCTAGTTCTCTTGTTCCTAATTTTATAGAAAAAGCCTAACCTCTCCAATTTGGAGACAGCTGAAATCACCAAGGTAAGACATGAGTTAGGTGGTGGCAGAGGAGATGTAGAGCAAAGAATGTATCTTATGTTTATTCCAGTTGAAGACATTTTACGGTTACTTAAATCTGGATGCACCTCAAATCTATGTATAAAGTCACAGGGTGAATCCTATAGTCACTTTTTTTTATCTTTCTCCAACGTCATTTAATTTAAATCTTGAACTGCCATTCTATGTAGTTGTGGGAAATGTGGAGACCACATAGACAGAATGATACAGCACAAATGATGGTTTAGGTGGTTTACTGTGGGGTCAGACTGCAGGGCTAGAATCCTGGCTGCAGTATTTTCTGGCTGTGCGACCTTGAGTAGCTCAGCTACTAAAACTATGGCTTCTTCCAGGGAAACTCAGTTCAGTTCAGTTCTCTCATAGATTCAAAATTCAAAAAAATTAGGATTTTGCCCTTTCTTCTCTTTTTCCTACAGTAGGACCTGAATTCTAAGAAGACCCATATGTGCCCTGGCATCAGGAAGGAGACATACAGTCTGCTAGCCCCCATTTCTGCTGATCTCTGCTGGGGGTGTTGGCCCACACTGTTATGCCACTGACATGGCTTCTGTTTCCACAGACTCCAGCACGTGGAATCCACATCACATCAGCTGACGGTGTCCCTTCTGCAGGACACTGAGGCCTTTGGGAATCCCTCCCAGGGCAGCCTCTGGGGACACAGGGAATTTTAAGATATTTTCCATGTAGCCTAAACATCTCAACTAGTCATTGCTGCTTTTCCATTCCACCATCATGCTGCTGCAAAATTTCCCTATTAGGTGGGGCCTCTCCTGGAATGACAACTGGACACAAACCCAGGTCCTCTGGGATTTCCCCAAATGCTTCTGGGGTTTCTGTTTTCTCTCATCTCCAGGAGCACCAGGGCATGGTGTACCTTCTCAGGGTACTTCAGCATCTCGACCTCAGATTCTTCTGCTCACAGCTAAAATGTCATTTCCTGTGGAACACGAGGTTTCTCCGACCTCACCCTTCATTCTCCTGAACTCTACAAAATTGTCAGGCTTTGGCTCTTGATGGGCGAAGCAAACTTTGAAGGCGTTTTTTCAAGTTTATCTTTGGAAAAATTCAGTCTTGCAATTAACAAAGCAAAACAGAAGAAAATCAAAACCAACCCTGGCTCCAGAATCTCTGTCACATGACCCAACTGTACAAGTCAATAGCCAAGAATTTGCTTCTTTGTTTTCTGCAATTAGCTTGTCCCTGAAGCTAAAAGCCTCAGAGATACGAGGTAAAAGAGAATTACCAAGAAGGAGAAAACATTGGTTAGAATTTTAAAAGCCAGTCCCATTATAACTACACTTGATTTGGTAGTGCTTACTTTATTCCTGAAAGCTGTCATTAAATTAAATTGATGGTACATCTTACATCAGAGGCACAGTAGGAATGAGAGGGAAAAGTAATTCAGAGGTAGTTTCTGGGCAACTTGGTGTAAGGGGTGGTGAAGAGGGTGCAAAGCCAGAACTGAATAACCTGGATTTAAATGCTAGGTGTCCCTGAGCAAGTTACTAACTTCCTCATCTGTTAAATACTAATAGGAATAAAAATAAACTCAGAGTTCCTATGAGGATCACACAAATTCCCTCATGGAGAGAACACTGGAACTGTGTCTAGAACAAAGCAGATAACCAAGTAACAGTTACTATTCTGTGTTAGTTGTGGAGACAGGTATAGAGGTGAGGAGAATTCTACTTATCAGATTTATCAGATTTACAACTAACTTGCTAGTTCCCGAGATGGAACTAGACACATGTTCTTCTTCCTCCAAATCATTATGCCCATCCACTGGGAACCTAGACTCATAAAGTATGGATAGAAATGCCTGCCCTCCCTAGGAATGGAAAGTTTCCCCAGTTCCTCACCAAAGAAGAGAAGTAGGGTTACTTTTTTTCACCATTCTAGGCAGAGTAGAGAGTGGTAGAGAAGTCCACAGCCCTTGGATTTCTAATCTGATTGACAGAAAAACAGCCTCTGCATCTCTTAGATGATTTGAGGAGCACCTCTACTTAGAGAGCCCCTGGGGCTAGTCCTGACTGTAAGTGACCCACAAAATCCTTTACAATTTATAGCTTAAAGTCAACCACAGATTTAAATTTATAGCCAGCACTGGTGCCTAAATCAAACTGCTATGTTGCAATGAAGTTATGTGGGTAAGCTTTATTTTTATGGCTTACACACTTTAGTTACTTTAGGGAACAGGCTAGGGATCAAAGGGCATCTCATAACAAAGCAGTATTTGCTTGGGTTTCCTAGTGGAATTGTCCTGTGGACCTTTTGCAAATAAAATGATTCACCTTATGGGCTGGAATAGCAATATGTAGATGGTAGTGACATCTACTGAAATGGAGAACAGGGAGGTACGTGGGAGTAGTCCAAATTCAGTTTTGGATGTGTGACACAAAAAATACCTACGAGAAATCTGAGTGGAGGTATCAGGTAGGTCCAGAACTCAAATGAGATATCAATATGAGAGTTATGTTGACTTTTGTTGGGTGAAATCATAGAACAAGAAAAACACCTTCAGGAGATTGTAGGAAGAAAAAATCCAGGATTGGTCCCAAGACGCTGCAATATATAAACGCTTAGGAGAGGAGGAACCTGCAAAGAAAATTGAAAAGCAGCCGCCAGGCGAAAACCAGAAGCCAAGAAGAGAGAGTTTCAAGGAAGAGGAAGTGGCTAGTTAGGTAAAATACTGCTTAATGAGTCAAGGGAAGTGAGGAGTAAAATATGGTCATGGAATCAGTCAACATGGTGACTATGAACCCTCCATATTGAACTGGAAGCAGTTTAGGTGGAGTGGTAGCAGGATTCTGATTTAGAGTGAGTTACAGAGTGAACGGGAGTCAGGCAGTGGAGACAATCTGTGGGGACAACTCTGTGGAGAAGCTTAGGCTGAAAGAAGTGGAGAGAGAAAGTAGAGATAAGTAAGCTCTGTGAGCAAAAGGGGTGCCAACAATTCAGTAGGCAGAGAGGAACAAGGATACAGAGGTGATCACATCAGGGATTCGTGTTGTTTTTAACATCGCCTGAAATCATTCTGCTGTTTTCACAGTGCTGTTGTTGTCATAGTCCTCTACTCTAACAAAACTGGCCTTAAAAAATTCTTTATTCTCTTCAGTAGCGGATTCCTCATCTATCTACAGCTGCAGCTAGCAGTGTATGCAGCTGACTACCCACGCTAACCTCTCTGTGCTCCAACACTGTATCTGGAGATGGGCAGCTCATGTGCAGTCTCACCAGGGTCTCAAAAACAACATGTTCCTATAATGGGAGAAATTTTCCGATCCAGGCCCTCTTTGCTCCCCTATTTCCTTTAATGGGGCATCCAGATACTCACACTTAAAACCGTATTTTCCTTTTCTGTCATCAGGAAGCCATCTCATATTCTCTGGCTTGGAGCCTTTCTCTTGGTGGTCCCTTGCCCAGACCACTTTCCCTACCACTTCCATCTGTCAAAAACCTACCCATCCTTTAAAGCTTATGACATGTGATCCAGGAAACTCCACTGATCCTTCTAATTTGATGTGATCTCCTAACTGTTAAGCCCTTTTGTGTGCTTCTCTTCAATTAGATTTATTGGAGAAACTGTCTTATCTGCCTGATTAGACTTTAAACTTACTAATTTTTGCATCCCTTGCATCACTAGATACAGGCACTCCCCAACTTTTGTTTAACTTGCTCAAAAGCAAATTAATAAATTCTTTAGATGAAATGAGGTTTTTTTTTCCAGTTGTATGCATGCAGAATAAATAATACACTGGAAACTTAAGAATGCACTCAACTGGAGTGCAGAAGTGAGCTCATATGAACATTAGGGCACTGCCAAAAACTGCTTTTCTTTCCTGGAACAAGTATTTATTTAACTTTTTATTATGGTATGGAGTATTTCAAATATACATAAAAGTAGAAAGAACAGCATAATGAACCCCCATGAACCTATGATCCGGTTGCAACAACTCACAATATCTTCTCAATCTGATTTTATCTATTCATCAATCCCTCCTATTTCTTCCTGAAGTATTTTAAAGCAAACTCCAGACATCATATCATTTCACTTATATACCTCAGTAAAAATCTCTACCAGATGAAATTTGGTTTATTATTTAACCACATGTCAAACCTAATGAAATTAATTCTAATTACTTAATATGATTTAATATCTAGTTTTTGGTCATATGTCCTCAATTTGTTGCAATCATTTTATTCAGAGAATACTTAATACTTATAGCCCATTTAAAGGCAATTTAGTTTTAGACATTAACTCTTGATTCTTTTAGCATATGTGCTGGAAGAGGTTAAGGAAAAAGGAGATACTCAATTTCTGAATTACTTAGTTTCCTTGATTCATTTCCTTCCCTCTTCAGCTACTGCTGTTTTATATCTTACTCATTATCATGTTCATAAAAAAATGGGAAGGAAAAGAAAGTGTGGCAGAAGCTACGATTTATTGGTTCCCCAATATCTTTTGTCCCCTTTCTCTAGAAGAATAGAAGTATCATCACAAGGCTAAAGATGACATTTCCTAGACTCTGTTGCAGTTAGATAGTCACAGGACCATGCAACTTTTTGAGGTCAAGTGATGTGTGCAATTTCTGGGTCATGCCTTTAACTGGAAAGCTGTGTGCTGGCTCCTCCCTTATACCCCCTTTTTAATGGCTTAAATGCAGATGTAGTGTGGTAAGCTAACTGCCACCAAACAGATGATGAACAACCCTAGAGGATCCAGAAGCAACCAGATGAAAGAGCCTGGAGCCCTAGTTGACCTCATCAGGAAGAGTTGGCCTGCCAACCTGCAGACCATCAGTTTTAAAGTACTGTTATTTTGGTGTCTGTTAAAACAGCTGTCCTGATATCTTAATTAAGTTAGAAGGTAAAACTCAACAATGTCAGTATTATAAATGAAATGAAAGTTTTCTAGAAATCTAATGAGAGTTTCTGTTCCCTACATCACAGTCAAATGCTCTTTGCGTACGTTTCCAATTATTACTAGCTATCATTCCAGTCTGGAAGCATGATAATCAACTGACATTAATTAACTCATTGTATACCACAACAAGCAGCAAAATAGAAAGACTGGCTGGATTTGAATCTAGACAAATTTAACCTTCCCTGCTACTTCCTAGCTATGAAGAAGCTATTAAAACTATGTGACACTTTAAATATCTTCAAAATGGGAGTAACAGAGTTCCCTTGAAGATTAATTAGAGAGAATAAATAAGTCTGCATCCATCAGAGGAGGGAACACAGTACTTGGCACAGAAAGGTATCCAGAAAACGTTAATTTCATTCCCTTCGGCTCCATGTGTACATAAGTCCTAAGGGTCTGATATTTTCCAATAATCTACTATTCTATAGTCATTCATGTCTCTAGTACTTACCCCAAACAGCAAAAGTTATTGAACACTGATAGGGGCCCTGAGATTGACAAGGCCAACACACTTACAGATGAAAACCTTCTTCGAAGCACTATATGGTGCTTAGAAAGAAGCAGTGTATTAGTGTGATACTAGCCGATGGAGCACACTACCCTCTCATCTCAGGGTTTGTCTCCTTTGTGTAACACAGAGGTTCCCAGAGCATGAGGCTCTGCTCCATCCAGTTATTCAAGGGTCTGGACTGGCAGAGTCACTGGCCAGCCTGAAAACAAGGGATGGGAGGATTATGTGGGAGGCATTTACAGGCCAGGCCGGAAGTGATTTCATAACTTCCCCTCACATTCCACTCTCCCTGAGTCTTACCCTGAGACCTAACTGCAAGGGATGCTGGCAATTGTGGTCTGGTGAGTGCCCAGGAAGAAGAGACATAAATGTGGGGATCAGCTAGCAGGATCTGTCATAAGCAGTTACCCTGAAAGAATTTACTCAACTATTTCATTTAGCTTCGACTTGAGTACTGGGAGAATACACTTAGAAAATCTTGGCCAAAACCTCGAAAAGCAGTGTCTCACCAAAATCCTTGCATGATACAAGAAATGAATTTAGGGAAGATTTTTTTTTTTTTTTAAGAATTGATCAGGCAAAAATCTCCTGAACACTTCAAAGCAACTTCAGTAAGTAATACTAATCACTTAAAAAAAAAAAAAGTTTTAAGGACAGAAAACCTAAATCATTTTAGTCAGAAAACGACTCAAGCGTTGGATCATTTTTCTCTAGGAAAAAACAAGCACTTTTGTTTAGCGAAGGATTTGAACTTCTAAGGGATTTTCAAGAGTCATTAACTTCACGTCTTTTCCTAAACAATGGTGTCCTAGTTACTGGACCAACAGCACACAGGTGGCCCAGAAACCACACATGCATTGGTCACAGCCTCTGTGAGAGTCTCTCAGACACATGGCGAAACCTGCTAAGAGGCTGCAGACGATTATGTTTCATTATAATGATATTTCCAGAAATAAAGAGAATTACACATTAATAAAGCAATGGAACTATGCGGGTAACCATGACAACTGCTGCAAATTTAATAACATTTTATACTCCTCAAGAGTTTCTTTTTTTTTTTTTTTATTGCCAGAAAAATGAGAGAAGTTCTGACAAAGAGCTAAGCACTATGTCTCTCATCTGTACCCTCACAGTTCCAAAGATGTCACGGGTATGCTCAGCATGTGATAATATTGACTTCACAGCAGCCTCTGGAAACGCCCCTCCTGGTTCCCACATGTCTATTTATCTTGAAAGATGGTTACAGCCTGGAGCCCACAGTCCAGTGTCTTTAAATGACATCTGGTCAGAGAACTGCTTCTCCAAGTCTCATTTCATTTGTTTTCAAAACACACTTCTCTTTTTGGTTCTCACCAAAGCCAATGGCTCTCATACATGTCTACAGAAATTTCTGGAGTTTCCTAAATAACAAAATCAAATTTTGAAACACTTTATTTTTTAAAAGATTTTATTTTTAAGTAATTTCTACAGCCAACCTGCGGCTCTAACTCACAATCCCGAGATCAAGCATCACACTCTACCGACTCAGTCCGCCAGGCGCCACTTAGAACATTTAAAAAAAAGACATAATCTAAATTATGCCGCCTTCCAATTAATCAAATCATCTTTCTGCTTTTGTTGTGCTGACAAATGAGAAGTCACAAATGAGAAGGATTATTTTAAAGTTTCCCTTCCTCCTTCCTCAACTCAATAAGTACATAAACAAGTAATTCTTTTTTTTTAAAGATTATTCATTTATTTATTCATAGAGACACACACAGAGAGAGAGAGAGAGAGAGGTAGAGACACAGGCAGAGGGAGAAGCAGGCACCATGCAGAGAGCCTGACGTGGGACTCATCCAGGGTCTCCAGGATCACGCCCTAGGCTGCAGGCAGCGCTAAACCGCTGCACCACAGGGGCTGCCCCAAGTAATTCTTTATAACATTCTTCTGCATAATCGCCTATGATCTGGCCTTATCGTGTACAGATTAACATTCAGGTCAATATAGAAGATATATCCCGGATGATGGTACCTTCAGTGGCAGAGAGAAGACCAAAGGCCAATCCCAGGTAGCTGGGAAGCTTCTGACCCTCCTAAAGACCTATGTCAGAAATAGTGTTTCTTTCACTGGGAGAAAATGATAGTCTCAAGGAGTTGAGGTCGTCAAGGAAAAATTATCCATCCCTCAGGTACCGTTACTCCATCTGCCCATGTTTCTGGTTCAGGTGAAAAACGAAGCAGTTCATCTTCCCTCACTCCCAAAGCGCCATATAGGTGAGATTATGTTATTGTTTTTCACTATTTAGGCAGGCTCCTCTTCTCTCTGTGGCTCGTCCCCATTTTGCAGCTCCTGGGCACCCATGGCAGTCACTGTCCTTCTCTGATGGAACCTCTGTGAGCCCAGGATGTTCCTTCTTCCGGGAGTGCTCTTCTCTGGGGCTCCTCCACCCCCCTTCTTCCCTGGGCTAGTTTCCTGCGCCCATGACCTCCTTCTCTGTCTTCTCTCTTTAGTGTATGCCCTGGCCAAGATGCTATTTCCAGCCTCCGCCTCCCTCCTAAACCCAGGGTGTCCCTGTCGCTTCTTCCCCTCAACCCTGAAGTGGGAAGCTTTCTAAAATGACTGATCTCACTTTCCCTCTGTTTAAAATCCTCAACAACTCCCCAAAGTTAGTAGGATCATGTTCCATCTCCTTGGCCAGGACACTGGGAGCTTCTGGCTCGGTCCTGAGTGACTACCCAGTGTCACCTCCCACCTCTTCCGCAGCAGGGTCACACTATATGCAAGTATGTCCTGCCTCCGCTTTCCTCCACCTGGGCTGCCTTTCCTTCCTTTCCCCATCTCTCTAACATGTAAATCAGACCTTCTTCCTCACGCAAGCCTCTTCCATGATTTATCATTTCTGAAAGATAAAACCTAAACTAGTTTTTGGTACGTAGGGCTCTTGCAGATCTCACTCCCTGCTTCCTTCTCTAACCACACCTCCATGGATGCCTCATTTTTTATTCTGCTCCCAGATAATCCAGTTATTTTGAGTCCCTAAACTCAGCATGAATGGAAGCTGTTCCCCACATCATCACATCTGCTCTAAACTTTCAATTTCAGCTCCCCAAAAGTAGTACCTGGAAATCTTCCCTCTTCTACCCCTTCTTGGAGCTTCAGTGGTCTCTCCCTTGACTGGCTGTCCTTTAGAGGAACAAAACCAGTGCCCCGAGTGGTCCCAGGCACAAGAGTTAAGCAAATATATGTAGGGCAAATACCTGCAAAAGCATTAATCTCTTACTGTGACTCTCCTCATTCCCTGGGGAGGCCCAATAGTTCTATTCACAATGGAGCATCTGTTCTTCCAGCGTGAATGGACAGAGAGAATCCTATTTCTTTGTCTTTACACTCTGGAGATTCACAGATGTGCCTGGACAGCCTGGAGCACTGCTCCTGGAAGAAGTCATGACTAGGAGTAGCTGGGGGTCACCTACCAAGAGATAGAGGGATCTAGCACATGTCTTGACCCTACTAGGATCCTGGAGTTACTGCAGGCTGCGGGCAGGGCAAGGGCCATCCCAGAAGGATAAAGACTTAGGTTTCTGTCCATATATTAAACTGTATAACTTGAAATTTCCAAATAATTAGGTGGGTTAAAGAGATTTCTAAGTACAACCCCTTCACTAAAGTTATGATGTCCTCATGAGATTACACCTCATAAATAAGAATAGCCATTGGCATGTGACTCTTCAAAGCCTCATGATCAATAGAGCATGGGATGGGCGGGAAGGGTAATTCCCTTATAAATCACGTGTGAGTCTTCCCAGTCTTCTGCATTTTACTGATCATACCCGAAGCAATTTATTTCTCTAGTATAATCCTTTCTCTTCCTCTACTTTTTTCTTCTATCTCTTGCCAACTCACCATGAGGAAGGTTATTTCCTTGCTTTCCCCTTAACTAAAGCCTAAAGCCTCCAATCCTGAGTTTTTACTTCTGTGAAATGGGAGTAATAATAGGGTTGTGAGGATTAAGAAGACAATATCCTAGAAAGTGCTTAGCACAGCAAGCAAGAGGATGTAATGCATGTTAGCTGTGAGCATTGTCCTTTATATTCCACTTATGAATGGTAAACAGAAGGAAATACAAGAAATAAATCCCTAGTAAGGAAAAGAAAAGTAGTAAGTCTGATGATACAATTAACATATAAAGGCAAAGCCATTGACTTCTTTGTCCTCTTTAAAATAACCAGACCTATACTTCTGAATAGCTATACTGAGTAAACCATCAATCAATGCCCAGGGTGGTGGAAACCAACACAATGAAGAATCTGACCAAAAAAATGGTGGGAAAGAAGGAGAGAAAACTATATTGGAAGCCACAAATAAGTTGGCTTTTTTAAAAAAATTTCAACTTTATTCGGCCAATGTGTTCAATTTCAATATTATGGCAGAAATGCCTGAAGAACTGTCAACATTTGATTCAGCTCAAGCATCCTTCGCTATCTCCCAGTCTGGAAATGGGGGGGGGGGGGTCCTTGTTCTTCCTGCTGCAGACCACAGGCCACAGAGGAAGTCACAGAGCACAGAGGTATAGAGGTACAGAGAGGGAAGGGAGCTGCCCATAATCTGTCCTGGGTCTCAGGCAGTCACTGCTTCTTGTCCAGCTGCAATAGGGTCTATGCTGTGGCAGACACCAGAAGTCCCTGTTTAACCAAACAATTCAAGAGACAGGCTCAGTCACAGCAACACTGGCATGAGGTAAGAGGGATCACATCTATTCTGACTTAGTTCCTCTCCACATGGGACAGGAGTCTTCAGGGAGTCCTGATCAAGTTACAACAGACATCCTAACATCCAAAAATGTCCAAAAAAATCCCACAGATGGAATTTTAAAATAAGTGATAGTATAAACCTCACAGAAAGGAGATATTGCCAGCATGAGGTTCCAAATGTTTCAGTGAGCACTCTGGAGAAAATGACATATGAAAAAGTACATCACATTTAGCAACAAAAAAGATGGCCCACAAAATAGGCTGGCCTTGAGAGAAATCCCTTTCCAAAAACTGAAAAGCAAACAGAAAAAAATGGGCTTATTTTTAATTTTTAAAAAAGTTTTTAATTCCAGTTAGTTAACATACAATGCTCTACTAATTTCAGGTATACAATATAGTAATTTAGTAGTTCTGTACATCACCAGGTGCTCATAACAAGTGCCCTCTTTAATCCCCATCATCTATTTCATCTCCCCCCCCCCCGCCATCTCCCCCTCTTGTAGGCATCAGTTCTCTATAATCAAGAGTTTTTTTCTTGATTTGTCTCTTTCTCTTTTTTTTCCCTTTGCTCATTTGTTTTGTTTCTTAAATTCCACACATGAATGAAATCATACGGCATTCTCCATTCATGTCTTTGTAAATGGCAAGATTTCATTTTTATGGCTGAATAATATTCCAGTGTATGTATATACCACTTCTTCTTTATCCATTCATCAATCAATGGACTCTTGGGTTGTTTCCATATCTTGGTTATTGTAAATAATGTTGCTATAAACATAGGGGTGCATGTATCCCTTTGAATTAGTGTTTTGTATTCTTTGGGTAAATATTCAGTAGTGCAATTGCTAGGTCATAGAGTAGTTCTATTTTTAACTTTTTTAGGA
This sequence comes from Nyctereutes procyonoides, assembly GCF_905146905.1. Classification (NCBI taxonomy): domain Eukaryota; kingdom Metazoa; phylum Chordata; class Mammalia; order Carnivora; family Canidae; genus Nyctereutes; species Nyctereutes procyonoides. The sequence continues at coordinate 931,931 of NW_026575146.1, read as the reverse complement.
ACCATTATACTGTTTTCCACAGTGACTGCATCAGTTTGCATTCCCACCAAAAGTGCATGAGGGTTCCTTTTTCACCACATCCTCGCTAATACCTGTTATTTTTGTGTTGTTGATTTTAGCCATTCTGACAGGTGTGAGGTGAGATCTCACTGTAGTTTTGATATGTATTTCCCTGATGGTTAGTGATGATGAACAACTTTTCATGTGTTTGTTGGTCATCTGGATGTCTTTTTTTGGATAAATGTCTGTTCATGCCTTCTGCCCATTTTTAATTGGATTACTTTTTTCAGGGGGATGTTGAGTTTTTTAAGTTCTTTATATGTCCTAGATGCTAACCCTTTATTTTATATGCCATTTGCAAATATCTTCTCCCATTCAGTAGGTTGTCTTTTAGTTTTTTTTTTATCGTTTTCTTTGCTGTGCAGAAGCTTTTTATTTTTATTTTTTTAAGATTTTATTTATTTGACAGAGAGAGAGAGAGAGAGAGAGAGAGAGAGAGAGAGAACATGCAGGGGGAGCTGCAGGTAGAGGGAGAGAAAGGGAGAAGCAGGCTCCCCATGGAGCAGGGAGCCCAATGCAGGGCTCTATCCCAGGACCCTGGAATCATGACCCGAGCTGAAGGCAGATGCTTAACTGATTGATCCAGCCAGGAACCCATGTGCAGAAGCTTCTTATTTTGATGTAGTCTGGTAATTTATTTTTGCTTTTGTTTCCCTTGCCTTGGGAGCCATATCTAGAAAAAAGGGGCTAAGACTAATGTCAAAGAGGTTACTGCCTGTCTCTTCTAGGATTTTTATGGTTTTGAGTCTCACATCTAGGTCTGAAAAAGAGAGGTTTAAATTTATGTGTGTCTTAGAATGAAGTGTTGCTTCAAAAAATTTTTCTGCATTTCCAATCGATGTCCCTTCTTTATGGTGAGGATCTACGGAGTACACTAAATGTGGCATCAGAGGAGAAGTGGAAGCTCGCATTAACAAAAAGGAACATGCCAGCATCAGGAGATACAACATTGTTTTCACTATTAAATTCTAGGAGATTACTGCATAGATACTTGCATAAAAAATACTGAATAAACTAATAGGCTAAATCTCCAGAGTGATTTTGTAAAACAGGCAGGTCAGACTGGCAGAAAATGCCTGGAGTAATATCAGCTTGACTTGTACTCAGGTTCTGCTGCAGAGTGTTAGACCATCTCGGACACATTTTTAATTTCTGAGTCTCAGCTCCTCATCTGTGAGATGGTGATAATAGTCCCTACTCCTCAGGGTTCACTCCAAAGATAAAATGAGGCAGTAGAAGTAAGTAGCTGGCCCATGCCAGGTATTTATAAGGATTTTGCCTTCCCATCCCCAGGTGTATCCTATACAGATCTTCATTATTCCTTGTGCAGATGTATGGATTTTAATATTTGTATTGTAATATTTCATAAAAATAGATGAATCACAGGTCATCTACTTATACAATTATTTCATTACTTCCCCCACTAGATTATAAGCTCCACGAGGAGTGGGGTTCTGACAGGTTCCTCCTAGCATAAGTGGTAAGGAGCATATCACACATAGTACCTGTGGCATCAGTATTTGTTGTAGGAAGGAAAGAAGACTTTTTTATTGAGGACTTACTAATATGGTCTAAGAGTGTTGCTTTTTGGTGATCAGCTTAAAGCATATATGTGGCTTTAGAGACTCTCCAGGGAGAATGGTTGCTGCTCCTTTGACTAGCGCTCTCAAATATCAACATTAGATGTTCTGAACATTCACAGGCTCCTTAGATTAAATCTGCTTTCTCTCCAGCACCAGCAAGTGAAAAGTTTTAAATGACTCAAAAATGGATTTTATTGCTTTTATGTTCTTTTGATCTACAAATTTTCAACAGTATAGTGTATTTATCACTGAAAATGCACAACCATTCAGTTTCAAAACAGAATGAGGACAGATTACGAGCTAGCTTCAAAAATTAATTACCACTTATATAACAAAATTTTTGTGGTAAAATATGTTCTCAGTTCCAAATGACTAGCTCATGAATGAATTTTTAAAACCCAAACCACGTGTACTTCAGAGTTGTCTACAACACACTGATGAGATACTATGAAAGATTTATCTTTATAATGTCATTAATTTTTTAAAAATGCAATCTAAGTAAAATCTGAAGTCTCTTTTTTCCTTCCTTCTTCCCTCCCTGCCTCCCACCCATCCCTTCCCTCCCCTCCTTGTGTTTCCCAAACACAGTTAAAAAAAAAAAAGTCCCTGTATTCCAAGCTGCATTGGCAGAAGAAGCTCCAAAAAAGTGTTAAGACTGTGACTCACCTCATTGTAATTCTGCTTATAGAGTTTATGGAAAGGGAATGAAATCCAAGAAAATAAAATAAAACTTTAAAAATCCCACTGATAAGCAAAAATCCTTTCTGTAGGAAATAGAGTTATATAAAAAGATTTATATTTTGTTTCATATAACTCAGAGGAAACCCATATGCCCTGTTAACTGCCACCTCTAATTAGTTACAGAACATTTAACTCCATAAATATTTTTAAGGATTAATGATAATTGACACATGCATTATGCTTTTAATCTTTTAAGAAATGTTAATATTGACTCTTTTTCCTAGAATTTGGGATGGCGCCAGTATTTTGTCCCAGTTGAAAAAGAAGCAGAGATGCCATCTTGTAAGCAGCCCCTTAATGGTTAAGTCAGCCTGGTAATGTACGTTGGCCTGGGTCTGTCTCTTTGCCACATCCTCCACTTAGCTCAGCTCCAGCCATCGCCAGGGTTATTTCCCTCTTTGTGTTCTTCCATTAACTTTTTTTTTTAAGATTTTATTTATTTATGCATGAGAGACATAGAGAAAGAGAGAGAGAAAGGTAGAGACACAGGCAGAGGGAGAAGCAAGCTCCATGCAAGGAGTCTGACATGGGACTTGATCCTGGGTCTCCAGGATCCCACCCTGGGCTGAAGGTGGGCTAAACCACTGAGCCACCAGGGCTGCCCCAATTAACCACTTTCATTGAACCCCAAGGAAGCCTATAGACTAATGAATTCAAGGATTCTCAGACTAGGCTGTGCTTCCCCAACCATGTGGGCAAGTATGATGAAGAATACAGATGGTGTACAGGTCAAATCCTGGGTTGAAACCATCAGAACCTCTGAGCATGAGACTTGGGCCAATCAGGGTTGATCAACCTTAGTGTAACTTTAGTGAAAATGGAACAGCATTATTCAGACTCTAACAAATGGAGGTTGACTTTTAAAGGAAGAGAGGAGTTTTTGAGGGGGAATCTGTAAAGGTCAATTTTATGTGTCAACCCTACTGGGCCACAGGATGCCCAGGTATTTGGTTAAACATTATTCTGGGTGTGTCTGTGAGGGTGTTTCTGGATGAGATTAACATTTGAATCAGTAGGCTGAGTAAAGCAGATTGGCCTCCCCAGTGGAAGTGGGCATCATCCAATTCACTGACAGCCTAAATAGAATCACAGGATGAAGAAGGAAGAATCTACTCTCTGTCTATCTTCAATCTAGGGGTCTTCTCCTGCCCTTAGACTCAGGCTTCGACTAGAACTTCTGCCATCAGCTTTCCTGCTTCTCAGCCCTTTGAGTTTGAACGGAAGCTGTACCATCAGCTCTCCTGCGTCTTCAGCTTATCAACTACAGATCTCAGTGCTTTTCAGCCCTAAAAATCACATGAGCCAATTCCTTATATGTATATACAAACAGACACATATGTGCATGCATGTGCGTGTGCACACACACATATCCTACTGATTGTGTTTCTCTGAAGAACCCTGAATAATACAAGATCATATTTCTTTCAACCATGTGTGCTAGTATAAATATGTATAAAGGTGCACAGACAATATTTGAGAGATATTTTATAACAATAAGACAAGGAAGCAGAGAGCAAAGTGCCATCATGTTAAAATAAAGATTGGGAAACTCCCTACCTAGGGCTTTGGAAATAAGGCTCCTGTTTAATTTGAAGGAGCAGTGCAGGGATGCAGAATGAAGTTTTTTTTTTTTTTTATAAGAAAACACTTTACATTCTTTTCACATACATATAAATAATCTCACATGATTCTAAAAAATAGGCTGGTGAGACTGTGAATATAGTTTAAAGGTGAAGGTATTGTCTGATGGTATTGAATCATGATAAGCTCCCTACTTCTTTGTTATCTAAAATGTTTACTGAAAAGATAAAAGAAAAATATCATCAGTAAGAGAAAGGCAGCGCTGAGTGCCAAAGTCAGTGGGATGCAAGGACACAAGGATTCTCAGGGCGTCAGAAGCTTATCAGCCTGGGCCTTCTTTTTTCATTCTGTCTCTTGGTTTCTGTGAGCTGTGGTCTATGATATTCAGTACCAGAAATCCTGATGTTCCGTATGGCTGATGCTCCCCACTGCATTTGCCTATTTTTGTCACCCTTCTTTGATCTCTTTATCTCTTTTCATCCCTTCTTTATTTAAGCAATTGATTAGTGCTTTAGGAAATAGACTAACAATCAGTCATATTAATATGGTGGGGCTCTAAGCTAGGGATGAGGATTATTTTGGAAAATGTGTTCTTCAATAAAAACATTTAAAAGTGAAAAAAAAAAATGTAGTACTGCAATTTAGAGCAAATCACCTAAATATAGATAAAGAAAATAGGGTAAGATAATGATATCTTTCTGAGTTTCCTATGTCAGAACTTTTCTTTTTTTTTAATTTTTTTAAATTTTTATTTATTTATGATAGTCACAGAGAGAGAGAGGCAGAGACATAGGCAGAGGGAGAAGCAGGCTCCATGCACCGGGAGCCCGATGTGGGATTCGATCCCGGGTCTCCAGGATCACGCCCTGGGCCAAAGGCAGGCACCAAACCGCTGCGCCACCCAGGGATCCCTATGTCAGAACTTTTCAATCAAACTTACCACACACAAGCAATTGGGGGAAAAAAAAATCACAAATGAATACTTTAGTATATAACCCTAAGCAAAATCTAATGAAAAATCACCAAGCTGGATTTCAATACAAATTGTTGCATACAAAACCTGTTTTGCAAAAATGTTACTGGTTTTAATGTAAGCTGCTACATAAAATGTGAAAAGTTTTACAACTATATTCTGTAATTTGGACTTTTAGTTTAGTTTCATGGCTTACTTATATAATTCTACAAAATGATGAGTCTGGAAGGCTTGAGCTTATAAGGGAAAAATGCCTTTACTTTAGTGATTCCAGTTTAAACTTACAGAAATATCAAATTACTTATTGAAAAAAAAATCCCAGATGAAGTAAAAAGGAATGTTCTGGGAAGTTGCCTTTGACAGTTATGTTGTCTTGATCTTATAGATGTTTGTTTCTCAGGATTACTTAGTGAAGATTATCAGCATTTTAAAAATAAGAATGGCCAGCGGTCTTTAACAATCTCGTCAGAGAGTTCTAATGGTTGAATCTTTTTTTTTTAAGAAGTATCTAATCTAATTTGTATAAAAATCTGAGAGCAAACAAATGAAGAAGGAAGATAATTAAAAATGAATGAAGAGAATATGACTTATTCCTCACTGTTCTTCCAACATCCCACCTTGACTGCCCCGACCTTGGACTGTCTCTGCTACCTGTGATTGTAGAAGCGGAGTCACATGACAGAACACGAGGAGGATCTTTCCTAATCATATGAGTCCAGGAGCCTGATCTCTGACTTCCAAATAAGGTTAAAGCATAGCTTCATCATCCAGATCCTGAAATGTCAGCCAACTTCACCAGCATGAGAAGCGCAATCAAAAAAAGACACTGTGCACCAACAGAAATACATCAGTCACTAAAATGGAAAGCCATATAGCAACAGCTGATGTCAACGCCAATGAACATTTTTAAACAACGACAACAGACTACTACATGGGTGTGTCTACCAAGATAAAGGAACGTTCTCCTCCTAGAGCCTAAATCTGGTGAGTAGGAATCATATCAACTGGGCAGTAAACTGCATACGGAGAGGTACTCTTCCTACCATCTTTTCTTTACCCACTAACACCATCTTCACGCCCACCTGTAGCTTACTCTTCATCTTTTGAAAAATATTTCTTTTATTTATTCATGAGAGACAGAGAGAGAGAGAGAGAGAGAGAGAGAGAGGCAAAGACATAGGCAGAGGAAGAAGCAGGCTCCCTAAGGGGAGCCCAATGCAAGACTTGATCCTAGGACCCCAGGATCGTGCCCTAAACCGAATGCAGACACTCAACCACTGAGCCACCCAGGTGTCCCACTCTTCCATTTTTTTTTAAGATGTACATATATGTTTTAGAAGGAGTGTGGAGGGATAGAGGGAGAGAGAGAATCTCAAGCCAACTCCCTGCTGAGGGCGGAGCCCGAATCTCATGACCTGAGATTATGACCTGGGCCAAAATCAAAAGTCACTTAACTGACTGAGCTACCCAGGCGCCCCTCGGCTTACCCATCATTTTAAACTCCCATGTCCTTATTTACACTTGGACCCTTTGAGCATCTTCCTTTCCTCCAGAGAATGTTTGAAACAAAAACACCTAAGGGAAACAACATTGGGATGCCAATTTTCACCATTACCTAATTTTTCCAACCTGTTACAAAGTGCAACTCATAAAATCAAGAGGGAGCATCATTCTTTGTGTGTGTTAAACACTCATGGTAAAGCAATACCAAATGAAGGAGCCAAGTTTTGACAATGCTGCAGAGACCCTTCTGGAAATCGCTTGTGAAATGGCACTCCTTGAAGGCCCATAATTCATTAACTTGGCAACACTCCCTTTCAAGGTCATTTCCAAATGCTCGTCTTGTGCAGAGCAGCATGCGTGGAGCAGCACTAGCATGGCACCAGGTCAACCCATTAGTCATTGCTGGAGTCAACCTTCTGTGGAGAGGCAGCCTGCTTCAAAGTCAGATGGGCTTTTGAAAAGCATGCCAAAAAAACTTTCAGATTTGAAATGTTATAGAGAAGAAGGTCACAACATCTTTTCATTGCCTACTATCCTTGCAGAAGGTTGCTTTTCATATTTTTATGCAAATATTAAAATCTACCCAGTGTGAAAACCAGGTTAAAAAATGTGGTGAGTTTGCGCATATGTCTTCAATTGAGCATGGTGCTGAGTGCCAAACTTCAACCAGGCTGATCAGACTGTAGGTCTGTGTAAAAGCCTACAGTGGTGGAATCTAGTTGCTATAGCTGCAAATTAAACAAATAAATGAGACACCATGGAATGCAGCAAAATATCTGTGGTCTGATTAGTTCGTATTTGCCATATGTGTGAATATTAGCAGTCAAATTCTGAGCTTAAGCAAAGTTCTTCACAGTAGATGCAAGTGAGGGGGAAATGCTTAAAAATAAATAAGAGAGATCTGAATCCTATGTCCAAGGATAAATATCTTACCTTTTATATAAACTTTTAAGGAATTTCATTAGCTTTTTATGTGAGGAATATATACAAATTTGATGTTGCTAAAAATATAGATTTCCACCCAAACATTTTTCCTTGAAGCTTTAGACAGAGTTTGACACTAGCTTCTTACCTATTATATGATAATAAGTTAAAATCATTAGCTATTAGGAAACTTTATCTTATATTTTCCATAAGATTCCTATCCTATCCTATTTGAAGGGACTTCTGTTTATTGAACCTATTATGTGGCAGGTACTGTGCTATGTACTTCCACAGTCAATCTCAGGAATTCCTGAAATAAGCTGTAAGTTCCTCACTAGTGGAATTCAGTAGAGAAATTTCAAAAGATCATTGAACAGAGAATTTTATTCTGACTAACCTCTTAAATTACTTACACTAAACCCTTTTCATAGAATGATAGAACCAGAAAAAGCTCGAGAGGTCATTTGACTCAGCTGCCCTTTTGAGGTGGCTCACATGTCTTCATCTACTAGAAGAACTGCATACAGAAACAGAGTGGCTTTGGGGGTTAACCTGGTATGAGAAAGAGAATGGAACAAAAAAGACACTCTATTGTGTGTGGCAGCAGGGCAGATATAGAAAAGGAAGTTTACTAACATCAATCTTTTTATCCTAACACATATAGATAGTAGCAGTGTGAGGAGTAGCATTTGTACATATAAGATAATTTGATATATTACCAGGTCACATGAATTAATGTATTTGATAAGGATGAAAGGAGTTGCCTTAAGGGGAAATATTTCCATCCACCAGGGCTAATCCTTGCAACTACATTAAAACACCTTAATTAGATCGTTAAGGGCAAGCTCATTCTCTGAATATGGATATGGTAAAACAATAGGAAAAAGTCACTCCTGCTTCAAAGAAAAGGAAAATAATCTAAAATGCCAGGAATGTTTATCACTCTAAAATGTCTTTAAATATGTTTGCAAAATATTAATGACAATTCATGTTTAAAGGCATCTATACACTAGATGTTAACAAAGCTCCATAGAGAGAGGCCCTAGGTACGGTAAGTGTGATGTACTTAGGTTAGCCTAGTACCCTACTCCCAGCTGGGACATTGGCTAGCTGTGCAAGCCTGGACAAGTTATCATGCTGCACACTTGAAAGCCAACATATATATATATATATATGGGGTAGAGGCTCATAAAAGAGGGGTGGTCACTTCTGTGATATAAGGGAGAGTCGATGCATGAGTGGTCTTGGAGGAGTAGGGTTTTGACAGAGAACTGAGGGCTGGGTGGACACTCGGTCCTGGGGAAGCCCCATTTTAACCACAAAGAGGCTCAGGGAAGTTAACCAGTATTTGTAAAGGACTAGGCAGTTTGGAGACAAATTTGGTAGTTTAGGTTCAGATTCAAATAGAAAAAAAGAAAAAGTTGAGTTGAGCATTTCCTGGTGGGTTGCCACAATCTTTCCTTGCTTTTCTTTCTTCACTTTTCAGTATGACTCAGATAAAGGAGAATGTGGAAAAGATGAGGATTCTTATCATCTTCATGATCTGGTGTGAACATAAGGATTTGGGACAACGATTCGGGACTCCCAGAAAAGTTTCTTTCCCCATTTTATCTAAATGTGATCAACACAATGACCCCTTGGGATCTCTAGATATCTAGAATCCAGCCAAATTGGGAAACATCAATACCTACCCTTCCTAGGTGAGTTTTGTCCCCAAGCCTACCATCCACCTGTTGCCCATAACATTTTATAACCCTTTCCCTTACCAGATCCCTTGTCCGAGAACTCTCTCTTCACTGTATGTATTGCATTAATTTCCTATATCTCCATCCCTGGATTCGGTGATAATTTTCAGTGGCCAATACTGCTGTCTGCTCTTCCTTTCTGCTACCACATATATCACTTTTATCTAATACTTGTCTTGACCTCAGGAATGAACCATCCTCTCTGCAGATGATTACAAGGTGTTTAAAATTTACTGCTCTGGGGATCCCTGGGTGGCGCAGAGGTTTGGCGCCTGCCTTTGGCCCAGGGCGCGATCCTGGAGACCCGGGATCGAATCCCACGTCGGGCTCCCGGTGCATGGAGCCTGCTTCTCCCTCTGCCTGTGTCTCTGCCTCTCTCTCTCTCTCTCTCTCTCTCTCTCTCTGTGACTATCATAAATAAATAAATTAAAAAAATTAAAAATAAAATAAAATAAAATAAAATTTACTGCTCTGAAAAATCAGTTATTTTGTTACTGACTTTATTCACAGCCCTGGCCTCCAAAAAAGCTCAACTCAATGGCACAAACTTAGGCACCTCAATTCAAAATGGAGTTTTATAAATCAATCATTTTATTAAATTCCAAAATATCCATTTAACTATCCTTAAAATCATAGTACTGTAGCCTCCCCCGAGCCCACGATGTATTTGAATTGAGTTTAACAAGATGGAATTCACTAGGGATGCACCTAAGGATCCTATTTTGTGTATATATATATATATATATATATATATATATATATATATATATATAACAACAACTTCAAATCTTAGCTAAACCACACACTGGTCAGGTAAACACTATATGCAAGAGTTAATGGAGCTTGGACAATGCTAATAAGCCAATAGCGATGGCTAAATTGCTCTGCTGTGCTCTTGTCAAATCATATGAAACTGTAAAAACAAATCTAGACAAGCTGAAGCCTAGGTAGAGGAGACCAAGCATGATGGTAAAGGGCCTGTATACCATGTTCTCAGTAAATGTTTATAGAGTGTGCAATAATGCCAGAGAGTATGCTAGGTTCTGGAGGAAAAGATGAAAGAAAAAAAGCAACATTTGCTGCCCTTTATGGCCTCATAGCCCATTAGGGTAATAACTACTAAATAAATAAATAATAATCAAACAATGTGATAAGTGAAATCATAGGTGTTATGACAAAGAGTGCAGGGAGAAGGGACCTGCTCAGATGCCTAGGAGATTCAGGACCGCTTCATTCATAGGCGGTGTCTGAGAAAGGAATGTAGCAAGGAACCATCAGAACTTTAGCTCTTCTTGATAGGTAAGAGAGGCAGCAATGAGGAGAAAGTTCTGGTAGGAGGCAGGGAGATAAGAGATGAGCCTATTGCCTCAGTTCATTTGGAAGATGATGAAGCCTTGAACTAAAGCCAGGATGGTGCAGATGAGGAGGCTGGGGCAGCTTTGGGAGCCACTTTGGAGGGGACTAGGACTCTATTAGGACTCGTCAGCTAACTGTGAGGGATGTGGTAGCAAGAGGAGCTTTTAGACACTTCTGCCATTATGAAAGTGGCAACATGAGATGGGTAACAAGATGAGAGGAGGGGTTAATATATGAATTTGTTTCAGTATGTTCATCTCAAGGCACTTGCCTCAAATGCTGAGTACAATGCTCCTTGGAAGTTAGACCAGGAAGTACAGACTTGGAATGGCCCATATAACAGAAATTATGGGGAAGAGTGAGATCCTCTCAGAAGAGAACATGAAGAGAACAAAGACAGCTAGTATTTGAATCCTGCAGAATGGATGAATGGACTGGGCAGATTTGAACTGGAGGGAAAAACAGAAGGTTCAGTTCCTTAAGAGAGTCTTCCCTGAGCTGGAAACTCCATGATTTTGGTCCACTGTTGAAGCTCCATCATTGGAGATGCTCAGGTAGAGACTTGAAAGGGAATTTGCCAAGATATTGTTCAGAGAATTGAGATATCACATGGTGTATGGAACAGATGGTCTTTAGAAACACTTCCCAAGTTTTAAGATGCTAGGATTCTGTGCCTCTATGATCGGAAATGCAGCTTTGCTTTTCCACTTCACTTTCTTTGGCAGCTATCACTGATGCTTGCTGAGGTTGGAGCTTCAATTAAAAGAGAACTGGAAAGGATAGCAGGATGGACTTCTGCCAAGGAGTTGGGTCTGTGGCTAATGAATGATCTGTTTGTGGTAATGAAGAAGGAAGCCAGTTCCTAAGACAACACCTTCAGGTCTAGCCCTACCTCTCCCTCAACTATAAAGAACTAAGGGCAAATGAATGGGAAACATATGAATGAAGTTTACTTTGAAATATCTATGGATTTAAGGATTAGGGGTAAAAGAACTTGAGTAAACCACACTTTGGGTTTTGCTGACCCCAAAAATATCTGAATAAAATTTATAGACCTTTAGATGAACTTAAACTACTGCTAGGCCTGCTCATCTATTCAGTGTAGTAAGAAAAAGGGCAGAGTGTAAGCCAAATAGTATTAGTCTTGAATTCTACCCTGAGGTGGAATATTAGCTCTACAAAGGAATTTGTGATGTCAGAAAACTGCTTTTAAAAAGCCATGGAAGAGGCTGTCTATCTTCCAGTGGATAGTCTTTCCTCCTTTATTGAATATTAGTTGACCATAAAGTTGAGGGTCTACTTCTGGATTCTCTATTCTGTTCCATTGATCTATGTGTCTGTTTTTGTGCCAGTACCACACTGTCTTGATGACCACAGCTTTGTAGTACAACCTGAAATCTGGCATTGTGATGCCCCCAGATACGGTTTTCTTTTTTAAAATTCCCCTGGCTATTCGGGGTCTTTTCTGATTCCACACAAATCTTAAAATAATTTGTTCTAACTCTCTGAAGAAAGACCATGGTATTTTGATAGGGATTGCATTAAACGTGTAAATTGCCCTGGGTAACATTGACATTTTCACAATATTAATTCTGCCAATCCATGAGCATGGAATATTTTTCCATCTCTTTGTGTCTTCCTCCATTTCTTTCAGAAGTGTTCTATAGTTTTTAGGGTATAGATCCTTTACCTCTTTGGTTAGGTTTATTCCTAGACTATCCACTGGAAGAAAGACAGCCTCTTCAATAAATGGTGCTGGGAAAATTTGACATCCACATGCAGAAGAATGAAACTAGACCACTCTCTTTCACCATACACAAAGATAAACTCAAAATGGATGAAAGATCTAAATGTGAGACAAGATTCCATTAAAATCCTAGAGGAGAACACAGGCAACACCCTTTTTGAACTTGGCCACAGCAACTTCTTGCAAGATACAGCCACGATGGCAAAAGAAACAAAAGCAAAAATGAACTATTGGGACTTCATTGAGATAAGAAGCTTTTGCACAGCAAAGGATACAGTCAACAAAACTCAAAGACAACCTACAGAATGGGAGAAGATATTTTCAAATGACGTATCAGATAAAGGGCTAGTTTCCAAAATCTATAAAGAACTTATTAAACTCGACAGCAAAGAAACAAACAATCCAATCATGAAATGGGCAAAAGACATGAACAGAAATCTGACAAAGGAAGACATCGACATGGCCAACAAGCACATGAGAAAATGCTCCGCATCACTTGCCATCAGGGAAATACAAATCAAAACCACAATGAGATACCACCTCACACCAGTGAGAATGGGGAAAATTAACAAGGCAGGAAACCACAAATGTTGGAGAGGATGCGGAGAAAAGGGAACCCTCTTACACTGTTGGTGGGAATGTGAACTGGTGCAGCCACTCTGGAAAACTGTGTGGAGGTTCCTCAGAGTTAAAAATAGACCTGCCCTATGACCCAGCAATTGCACTGCTGGGGATTTACCCCAAAGATACAGATGCAGGGAAACAGCAGGACACCTGCACCCCGATGTTTCTAGCAGCCATGTCCACAATAGCCAAACTGTGGAAGGAGCCTCGGTGTCCATCGAAAGATGAATAGATAAAGAAGATGTGGTTTATGTATACAATGGAATATTACTCAGCCATTAGAAATGACAAATACCCACCATTTGCTTCGAAGTGGATGGAACTGGAGGGTATTATGCTGAGTGAAATAAGTCAATTGGAGAAGGACAAACATTATGTGGTCTCATTCATTTGGAGAATATAAATAATAGTGAAAGGGAATAGAGGGGAAGGGAGAAGAAATGGGTTGGAAATAGCAGAAAGGGAGACAGAACATGGAAGACTCCTAAGTCTGGGAAACGAACTAGGGGTGGTGGAAGGGGAGGAGGGCGGGGGGTGGGGGTGACTGGGTGGCGGGCACTGAGGGGGGCACGTGACGGGATGAGCAATGGGTGTTATTCTGTATGTTGGCAAATTGAACACCAATAAAAAATAAATTTATTATTTAAAAAAATTAAAAAAATAAAATAAAAAGCCATGGCCTATTACCCTAGAGAAAAAACTACTAATACCCAGATAAAATGACCAATATATGGAAGAGCTTTCCAATAAATGTGATCCAGGCATTTCTATTTACCTGGCCTGTAAGTCTCAGACATTCCAGGGACAATGCTGTGTTCTTTGGACATCATTTCAGGCCTTCTCAGGCAGTAGTAGCAATATGATATATACGAACCAGTAAGACCCTCAGAAGGGATAGCAGGCTATGTATATAAGATTTTACTGCAGTGCAGCTGAGATTGAAGAGTGAAGTAAAATACAAGTTAGGAAAGAAGTGAATAGTTTGGGGTTGCATTCTCTGTCAACTACTATGAAAAGGAAAACACAAAGAGTGGGAAAAAAAGGCAAGAGAAAACATGACATAGAATATCAGTAAAATTCACATTGATGCAACAAATAATCATTGATTTCCATTATGTAGAAGCACTGTTTGAAGCACTTGGGATAAACGAGTAACTGAAATGAAGATCCCTGCCCTTATGAAAATTATATTCTAGCAGAAGGACATGGGCAATAAGCCATAAATACAACATGAAAGTAAAACAATATAAGATGTCAAGGATGGTAAGTACCACGATAGGGACAAAGAGCAGGGTAAGGGAACACTGGGGACATGGGGGTAGCTGGCAATACCTTCACAGTGAGCCTTACTGAGAAGGTGAGCCTGAGCAAATGAAAATTCACAAGGAGAAAGCTATGATCAGTAAAATGAAATGTGAAAAAGCTTACACATGAGAACCATATGCAGTAACTCTGAAAGTATCTGCCTCACTGTAGATGGAACTCTCCTTCTTGCTTCTGGGTCTTTGGGGTCTTATTTGTTTTCTTTAGGAGGTCCATTGGGAGTCTTAGAAAGTGGTTCCCAAGAAATTTCTGACCTCTGTTCCAGTCTTACTTTTATTTTTGAAAATTTCCAGATATCTTCCAGTTACTTTAGAATATATTGGGAAAATGAGAAAGGTCAGTTTTTTCATATGAAAAAGAAGATCGTCTTCTCTTGTCCAACAGCTTATTTTGTGAAATATCCACTATCAGGGTGGCACAGACTCCGTAGGTCATGAAATGCATAATCTCTGTGGCCCAGAACTGGAAACTTCCCATAAGTTGTGTTATTTAACAAAAGAATAACGTCAAATCTGAGTTCCTGCAAAACCAGTGATCATCCAAAGAGTATTTAATACCTTCTCTTTTGGGAAAGATAAATGTACAAAAACTTTAGTAATTACCAAATGTCAAAATAATATTGAACAGAATAAATAGTCGCCTAAATTAAAGTTCTCTTGAGGATCAGTTACATACAACAAGAACAACTGTCAAATCAAGCACGAAGAGAGGTGGGGTTTATTTTTTTTATCTCCTTATAAATTATATGGGGAATGAACAACTGCTGTGATTATAAGAATATCTAGGTCATGTATGCTTAAAGATCTGTGATGATGATAGTAATAATAATATCCAAACTTCTGCAGTGCTTGGCATTCTCAAAGCATTTTATAAACATTAATTAGGTCTTCACTAAGCAGAGACACTGTCTCATTGTTGGTTTTTCCTGTTACAGCATTGCTGAGAATCTGCAATCTTAATGGAGTTTAGATATTTCTTTATTTATTGATTTTAATGTATATTTATTCCATTGACAATGTTTTAAACTTATAATCAGCAGAAGAGAAAGGTTCAGTGATCTATTTTTGCAGCCAAGAAACAGGCCAGAGTAACAACAGTGCTTCTTCTTATCAGAGTGAACACAGCCTACCAGAGACTACTCTGTTGCTTTGTGGATTTGTTTTCCTATTCACTTTCTTTTACCTCAAACATGACATTTCTACCCTTTAGAAGTGTGAGTATTTTTCTCATCCTAGCAGGGTATTTTGCATTTCATAGGTTTTCAACAAATGTTTGCTAGATTAAATTAATTCAAACCTTAGCCCTCACGGTTGCAGCCATGCAGACCCCAACCACGACTGTCCATGACCATTCTTGTGACATTTTGAAAACGGACTCATTTTGCTGATATCTCTAGATATAGAGAAAGATATAAATGTAAACATGATATTCTTCCAAGTTTTGTTTGTTTGTTTTTAGAGAGAGAGCGCACACAAGTAGGGAGGTGGGAGAGGGAGAAAGAGAATCTTAAGCACACAGGGCTCCATCTCACCACCCTGAGATCAGAACCTGAGCTGAAATCAAGAATCCAACACTTAACCGACTGAGCCACTCAGGTGCCCCAACATTCTTCCAACTTTCAGAAACAAACACATAAATATGCTCTTAATCACCAATGCTTAATAAATGCCTAATGGGCATCATGTGCTGTTCAAACTGCTGGAAATACAAAAATAAATAGGGCTGCAGGGATAGAATAGTTCTTGATTTTTGGAGACTGAAGTGATTCCAGTTAAATGTTTTATATTTTATAGGCTGATATTTTTATTTATAATAAATTAAAATTTTGTGTGTATGTAACTGCTATGTAAATATAGCCTGGAGATAAGATAGCAGTTATAGAGCGAGGTTGTATTACTGTTGTAACTCATCTATTTACCCATTTCCTCTTCTCTTCTCCAAAAAAATTCTAAGACTACTTGCTGGGAGAAAAGAGGTATACAATAGAAAGGAAGAGATAGGATACTTCCCTTTAGTTACAATCCTGTCTAACTTATGGGTACTTTAGAATAAATCGAAAGGAAAGTCCTGGGAATTTCAAATCCTGTCTGTTTTATTTCATGCCTGGTTTCTTGTACTAATTTTGTGCTGGGCAGTTGAGTGCTGTAAATTCAAGACTGACTTGGTGATGTCTTCTTAAGTGGTGCCATGACAGACTGATAAACTGCATCTTAGTTTGGTAGTTCAGGGCTCTAGATCCCAAGAGATTATATTGAGACTCTTCAAACACGAAATGTGATTCTACACATAAGAATAAGGTATATTCTCTTGCAGAATTCCTGTACTTAGAAAGATCTAGACGGGCAATAGTAAAAGGCCTAAGAGGCCATAAACTACCCACAGAAATATTTAAAATTTACAAATTAAGCTTGTAAAATATTAAATATGTTCTGTCTTCCTATATTATTAAATATATATTTCATCAAACAAAATTAAAAAAATATGACTGGATGGGTGAGTAGCAAAGTAAAGACACACAGATTTATCAATTACAAATGTGTAAGTTATAAATTATAAAAATACATTGTTTAATATAATATAAATATTCCAAAAATTTATTTTCTTGCCTTCATTTCAGCAAATTCACTGAATATATTGTTATAATGGAAATTTTCACAAAATTTAAGCTCTATTTATAATATCAATGTAAGGTATTAATTAATAATAAAATGGAGGTATCTGGGCTGCTCAGTCAATTAAGCATCTGTCTTTGGCTCAGGTCATGATCTTGGGGTCCTGGGATCCAGCCCTGTGTCAGGCTCTCTGTTCAGCAAAGAACCTACTTATCCCTCTCCCTCTGCCTGCCACTACCCCTGCTTATGCTCTCTCTCCCTCTGTCCAATAAACAAAATCTTTAAAAAAATGAAATAAAAAGATAAAAATATAATTATAATCAAAGTGTACATAATTTGAATGTTTTCATCAAAATACGAACATTCAAATGAATGTAAAGATTTTTAGCAGAATTATTTTCATATTTTTAAAATTAAATATTTAAAATTATTAAAATTAAAATACAAATTATAATTAAGCTTTTTAATAAAGTGAAAATGTTTGATTTATTAGTATTTCACAAATATTTTTATACATTTTTATAAAAATTAAATTATTCATGGTTATAGCAGTTAATATTCATATTTTAATAGCCAAACTAAAGAATCAGCATCCGATTTAAAGTTACATATATACAAATTTAGAGTAACGTAAATTAATACCGGAAAATATTCCTCAGCAACCATATGCAACTTCTTTGTTAGTAATTCTGGAACCATGTACTGGAACATGAAGAAAACCAAAGAAAGGTCATTCATCTCTACTAATGAACAAAATTCATTAGGAAAGAATCCACTGAGTTATTATCTTAGAGGATTTGACATGTCAATTCATTTATCTTTTCCCTTTCTGATATATCTGTATCACTCAAATTCCCCTTAAATTTTTAAGTAGTGTTTGTCTCCAAGAGTGAGAATTTTAATCCATCAAAGTGAATCAAGGGGAAATTCTGAGAGTCAAGGTATAATTCTAATGGCCTCATCAGTACTTAGAAACCATTCTTTGGAAACATTAAGTAGCACCTGCATCTACAAAGGTTGTGATTTATTCTCTGACCTAAAGGTAATATTGTGCATCTGAGGTATATAGATGACATGCCAAACAGTTAAGGCCTGTCCTCAACAGCACATTATGCAACCACCGGTTGCATTCAAGGGCATTCAAGTCCCTCTTCATGTTGTTAATTTCTCACTGTGCTAAACCTTATTGTAGATATGTACTTATAGGAAAAAAACATAGTATGGTGCTGTCCTCGGTTTTAGGCATCCACTGGGGATTTTGGAATGGATCCCTCTCAGATAAGGTGAGGGAAATGACTGTATACTGAATTCACTCATCAATCTAACAAATATGTATTGATCCTACTACACATCAGGTGGGTGGGTGGAGTGCTGTTTGCACTAGGAAGGTAACACTTGTGTGGGGGATACAGATGTGTCAGTTGGAGATTGTGAAGGTGCTTTGGAAGCCTAGCTGACAGGGAGCTAACCTGGCCTGAGAGTGTAAAAAGAGACTTCTAAGAGATATTCTACAAGCTAACAAGGGTTCTCCAGTAAAGAATAGAAGGCATGTGGGACAGGGGCATGAAGGCATGAAGAGCCAGGGTTATGAAAAGGTCACAGTCAAGAAAAGTCAAAAGTTGGAGAGGCACAGAGTAACCATATCAAGTCCCTTAGATGGTAAAATGAATCTGACAAGACCCAGCTTATGTGTTTGGAACCAGAAGAGAGGTGCCACGTTAATCTTTCAACAGTGTGGTTCTAATTGGACTCAAAGAAAATGCTAGTTCTCTGAGATATGCCACTTTTGATGAATTGGCTTAGGAAAGAATTAATCAAGCCCCTGAGTACAGTAATGTTTGTTTGTTAGCACACACCACTTCTCTCAAAATATACCAGAATTGGGGGCAGAAAGGAAACTGTTATTTTGGACCTATGACGTGCGATTCTAGCTCTTCGTTCCCCTATAATTTCTGTGATGGGTTGCCCTTTTCACTAGGAGCACCCAGTGACATAGTCTAAAAACTGCTGTAACCAAAAAATGCAGGCTTCTTAGTTAATGACAAAACTGCTCAATTCCAGAAGCAGAAAGGGAAGGCAACATAAAATTTCTCTGCAGAGGATGTATCCTCAAGTCTTGCAAGGTGACATGCAAACCATTCAAAATAATTGATTTGAAACATGTGAAGGCAACACCATGGCTAAAGCACTGGAAGGAATCAGAAGGAGAAGAAGGGAAAGAGCTAGCCACCATAGGCAAATGCCCTCCATGGGCACAGCCTGCCAAGGACACTTCCAATGCCTACAGCAGATCTCCCAGAGAAAATAATAGTCTCATTGCTCCTGCGGAGGAAATTCGCCCAGTGCAATAGTTACTTCCAATACAATCCCCTGACGTGAAGTGGAGGAACCACAGGGCCTCGAGAATTGTATAGGTGTGACTAGGTCCTTAGGTTCTAATAAGGGACAAGTTTTTGAATGGCACAGAAATTAAATTCATCCATGGAATGAGCTAGTTGTATTATCCAACAACACCGACATCTTATAAACTGTGGATTCATCTACTACATAGTTTTAATAGTGACCAGTTTCAAGGGAAGATGCTTTTTATTTACATGCAGTATTCTTTTCTAATTACAATCTTTCATCCCTATCATTGCACAGCCAGTTAGGTACATTCTATGAAAAGCCTAAATTTAATGAAAGGAAATTATTTGTTTTAGTCCACTCACCATTCCGTGATTCAGCCACCCTGGGATAAAATTATCAAGCAACTTCGGATAAATCATCTCTCTGTCATAGGCATAAATGATCCAGAACACCGCTACAACGAACTGGAAGGGAAAAGAAATCCTTTATTTCAAATTTACAATATACAATTTGTTTGGTTATCCATTGTTCAAAGAACTCAACAGACTGTACTCTATAGTGAAAGATGAATTAGTAAGTCAGCTAATGACTGGAAAGGGATTTCTAACTTCACTCCATTAGTGGTAACATGTGGGGTCCTTCATCCTTCCTTGGTGTGCCTACTGTGTTCTCTCAGGCAAAGGGATCTGTTTTCGAGGGAGAGATAAATAATCTGCCTGTCATCTGGAACAGCTCCCTTCTAGGGCTAATTGTGTTGGTCTGAATCCTCTCAAGAGGGTTTAAAAGTTCACTGGTGGTTTTTTGGATCCCATTCCCCACTGTACAGAGTCAGCACACATTCAAGAAACTGTAGTGGATTTTCCTTGAACCCATCATGTGGTTTAAATTAATCTTCACATTCTCAAGTTTCCATTTCACCACTAACAGCATTAAAATCACTGCTATATAAAATGTCCCAAAGTCACATTTCCTGCAAATGTATTAGTTTATATAGGCTAAGCAGGGGCTTTGGCTGTACTCAAAGCAGAGTATATGGAACACAAAGGAAGAATCCTAATTCTCTTGAATAACTTACATGTTTATCTGGGTTCCTGAGGTTTATCCTGACCCATCAGCAACATAAACCATCCAAAGAGAGTACAGTACTCGATTTATTCTCTTATCTTTGTTCAAACTAATGGTGACAGAAGTTCAGATAAAATAAAGAAATGAATGGTCCAAGGTCTTAACCTTCAGCATAGAATTTGAAAGAAAAGGCAAATACTACATAGTCAATAAATGTGGTGTGGAGAAGGGAGCTATCCCAGAGGGAAGGATCAAAGTCTCTGCAGAGTTATGTCTCATAATAAATGCTACAGTGATAAAATGCAGATAAATATTAAGCAGAAACAATTTTTATCTCATTTCTTGTAAGTCGTCCATACCCCCACATTTTATTAATAAAAGTAGTAAATATTTTAATGCCACTTTTCATAAAACTTCCAACGCAAGCTAGTAATCAGAAGGGTTCCAAAATTCTTTTCCAAGTATGTCAGTTATGACATGGGTAATCGTAGCCTGAAAAAAAGAGTTCACCCTTAAAACCTAAGATGTTATGAACATTTCTCATTTCATAAAACATATTGAAAGATAATTACAACAGGCAACCAGAGATTACACACATAGTTTCAATACCGGATTGGAGTCTCCAGTTATTTATCTTGCTTTGGGGTCAACTATTTTCACTCAGTTGATAAATGTACAAGATGGGAAAAAATATTATTAGCTTAATGTTAACTATAATTAGGATCTTTCCAAATACAATGAATTATTCACAACTTTGGTTTATTCACTCCACTACAGACTTCAAGTATACTGAAAATCACTGTTACCTGGCCTCAGACTTCGGCACCAAACTTTATAGCATTGCGACTCAAAATGTAGTCCCATGGATCAGTAGCCTCCATGTCACCTGAGAGCTTATTAGATTTGTGGAATGCCACGTCCTATTCTGGTATGCTCTGAATATGCATTTTTAATAAGATCTTGGGGTCATTCATATCCACATTAAAGTCTGAGATGTCGGCTCTGGAAGGCCCTACTCCAGACACCTTGAGCCTCTTCCCCCACTGAGGGGGCAGTCACAGAGCCCAGTGGCTGGTTTACCAGAGCCTCCACCTCCTTTTTCAGACCACATCCTGGGAAACTGTGATCCTGCAACTTCCTCCCCCCAAAGACACAAGTATGCCTCAGTGCCTGTGTGGGTCTCCTTTCTGGGTCTGACTGGAGGACTGACTGTACAATCAATGTGTATACACACCCTAACCTACAAGGTGGTTAAGACATATCTGTTTCTGAAAGGTGAGAATAAGTTTTACATTTAGTCTGGGAGTCTACACACAAGCACGAAGCTACTTTAATCCTGGATGGAGCCATTGGTGGAAATCCCTTCACCTTTGCCATGTAGTGTAATCTAAGCTGGGGTGATGTCCCATCACATTCACAGGTCCCCTCCTACACTCAAGGGGAGGGGATTATACAGGCCTGCATCAAAGGAGATGCAATCATGGAGCCATCTTACAATTCTGCTTACCATATGCTTCCTCTCTTTTTTTCCAAATTGTTTTGGATATTTTAAGAAACATTTCCATTTAAATTTTAGAATCTCAGCTTGCTCATTTCTACAAAAATATCCACCTAGAATTCCGATTATGACTATACTGAATCAATATATTCAATCTGGGGAGAAATGGCATCTTCACAAATTGAGTCTTCTGACCCAGGGACATCATTGATGTCTCCATTCGTATAGGTCTCTGGTTTGCCAGTTTGTAGTTTTGAGTGTATGGATCTCACACATATTTTTAAAAATTTATCACTAAACATCTCGTGTTTTTTTTTCATGTTATTGTAGATAATACTGGATTTGTTTTTACATTCTTTGCTGCTTATGTATAAAAATACAAATGACTTGTATATTGACGCTGCATCTCCTATCTCAGCCAAATTTGTGTCGTTTGAGTAGTTCTTTCTTTCTTCCTTTTTTTTTTTTTAAGATTTTATTTATTTATTCATGAGAAACACACAGAGACGCAGAGACACAGGCAGAGGGAGAAGCTGGGATCATGCCCTGAGCCAAAGGCAGAAGTTCAACTGCTGAGCCACCCAGGCATCCCAAGTAGTTTTCATAAATTATTCTAGATTTTTCTATGTATGTGATCTGCAAATAAAGACAAGCTTTTCTTCTTCCTTTATAATGTGTATGCTGTGTACTTTTTCTTTTCTTAACTGTCCTACCTACAAACTTCAGCACAATGATGACTAGAAGTGATGAACTGTGAGTACTCTCATTTTCTTTCCCACCTTAGGAAAGTGTCCAGCCTTTCAACATTTAAATTTGATATAAGCTGCAGCTTTTTCTCAGATGTCTTTTATCATGTTGAGGAAAATCTCTCCTATCTTTCAGTTAGGTATGTAATGGACAAGTACTAATTTTTTTTTCAGATGACCTTGCCGTAGATCCTCAAGTGACCAGATAGTTCTCCTCCTTTATTCTGTTAATACAATGAATTATATAGATTTTAAATGTGAAGCCAGCCTTTAATACTTGGTCACTATGGATTATAATTTTTATATACTGCTGGATTTGACTTGCCAATATTTTGCTAAGAATTTTTCTCCTGTCTTTATTCATACAGTATATCAATCTATAGTTATTTTCTCATGCCTTCTTCTAATTTTGGTGACAGGACAATGGTGGCCTCAAAAAATAAACCAGGAAAAGCTCCCTCCTCTATTTTCATGGGACTCTGTGCAAGATTGGTATTATTTCCTCCTTATTTGTTATGTATCTGGACTTGTAAGTTTTCTCCTGAGAGTTCATTGTGAATTCAATTTTCTTAATAGATACAAAGTTTTCGGGTTTTCTGCTTTTTCTAGAGTTAGGTTTAGTCATTTTGCTTTTTTGTGGAATTTTTTTCATCTCATCTAAATTTTTGAACTTACAAAGCTGTTCTTACTATTCCGCTATGGAATTCAGTGAATGCTACAAATCAGGTATTTATCTACCTGGAGAGCCAGCTGTTAATTATTTCCTAGCATATCAGTGTTGAGAGATATTTTCTGTTCACTATAAATGATCATTCATGGTGCCCCTGCCACATGGAGAGCATTTTGGGGTCAGTACTTATCGGTGCAATTTGATCAACTCTTTCACCCCTACTGTATATTGAGGGAATTTCATGGGTTATCAAAAGTGAAGTGACTTTCAAGAAAATGTGAGTCACCTTTCTTAGTGTAACACTAGAAGGTCAAGAGGCCCAGCTAACTGAATAATCAACCTTCTAAATAATTCTTGAGATATAAACACAGCACAGATGGTGGCTTCTTGGCTTCATGAACTGATATCCTCTTGATAGTATGGTCATCAGAAAACCCAAAATAAGTCTGAACTCTACCACCAGGGCATGACTATGAAACAAAAATAGGTTCTCTTGGACAGGCTAAGTGCCCCTGAAATGTTCCACTATTGTGGCCAGCTATTCCTCAGCATGCACCTGCTGCTTCTAAGCTGCCAGGCCCAGAATACTGTACTTGAACTCAGAGTAGAAGGCGCTCAGGCACTTCCCAGTTCTTCAAGCTTCCCAGACAAAGTACTTGTGTTACAGCTGGTCGTTGAGGCCTCATCTGAACCCCTGGAACAATCAGAAATGAATGCAAAAGAAAACTGGATTCACGCTTTGTCTCCTTCTGTAAAGAGCCTCTTCTATAGTATCCAATAGAAGTTGAAATTAATCAGCTTTAGTCCACTTCTAAGAAGAAGCTTTACTGATCAGTGAGAATTTCTTTGGAATTTAGTAAAACTGATTAGAGTGCAAAGGATGTTGCAGAGAAACGTACCATGAAGGAGGTCAAAGAGAAAAGTCACTAATCTATAGATTGGTCTATAAAGGCCATTTATCATATCTCAAATACCCACTGTTGAAGCAGGGAAGCAGAAAATAAATGAATACATCTTTAAAGTCTTCAGCTTCAATATGACATGATCCTATGAAATCCTATGAAATTGGTTTTCCTTTAAAAACTAATCTGTAAGTACTCAGCCTTTACCAAATACCTATGGGGGAAAAATGAATTCTGTTTCAGGCTCTATTACTTTGTGTCCAGATTTCCTTGTCATGATTTGTTTTCCCCCCATCACTTCTTTCTGTGGTAGCATTTGCTGAGAGGTAATATGTAGACATGTTTCCAGTTAGGCTTTCTTCTTCCAAACATATAAAGTGTGAGGAAAAAGTTGCATGTTCTGGATGCTAGCTGGCTTCTTCTCTGATGGTCTCCAAGCAGAGAGAGACTCTCATTTTGACAAGGCCCTTAGCTCCCCACACTCTAGGTCCAGGAGATTCCGAGTCCCAACATGCTTTCCTGGCTGACTTCCTTCAGCCATACCCTCAAATTCACCAATGTACAGCAAAGCATAGGCCCCTCTGAAATGTTACACTATCTCTTGTTCCAGAGTGCACTTAGTTTCTAGTACTCATTCCTGGAAATGTGACATAGAATTCCTCTACTCATAATTATGAGGCTGTGAGTAACACCACATTTTTTTTGTTGTTCTGTGCACTATGCTCAAATTACCTTAAAATCAGAATCTGCATTTGTATTTGGAGAGTTTCTATAGCACACGTTGCTGCCTTTTTTCACAGCCTTAAACTATAAATCTTTGTGGTAGAATTGATAATTTATCCTTATTTACCTACAGTTAGGTCCTTAATGGGCTCTTCTGACTGAGTAAATAACCTGAGCATAAAACCTAGCTCCTAGAGTGCCCATATGCCTTGACACCTGGCTTTCTCTGTGACCTCAGATTATACCGCATTCTCTCCTGCTCCCTAAGCTCCAACTGGCAATCCATTCCTAAAACTCATTAGGCTCTTTTGTGCCTCTGGGTCTTCGTATTTCCTACTTTTTATGCCAGGAATTCTGGCACCCCATTTTCATCTGGCTGCACCCACTGCCCCTTCAGGTCTAGCTTAAGCAGCACCCCTTCGAGGACGCCTTGCCAATGAATCAATTGCCTCATTATTTCCTATTGTTGACGTTGCTATAAAATAAGTTTTTGCTGTTGTTCAGTGGTTGGCTCTTATGAGGAGGTGAAGTGTCAGAGAACAGGAGCTTGTCTGTCTTGTTCCTTGCTCTTTTCCCACTGATTCACACATAGCATGTTTATGATAAAAATTTGCAGAGTAAATGATAAAGATGTATTGGTGCTTCTTGTATGTGTCAGGCTCTGCATCTTCCATAGGAGCGATCACCTAAAATTCCTCTTTTATGTTCTCCATATTTTTTGTCCTCTATGAGAAAGAGAAGCCCTGCTTTCCAGCATTATTCTTCTATCCCATCTCTTCTCAGACTTTTTACCTGCCAGCCCCTCCTTCACCTGCTTAAGTCTTCTATCATCCTGACATAATCCTTCTCTGGATTTTTGGATTAAGATGAAAGACTAAAGGCTCTCTTTCCCCAAATTAACCGAACACAAGAAGGAGAAACAGAGGTGAAACCAATGAAGTAGGGAACACCCATAATCCAAATATCACTCTTTTCAACAGGCTAAGTATTAGGAAAAATGAACCAGGACAGGGCAAGACTGATTTAGAAACAAGATTCAAAGATGTCCTGCCCGAGTGAGCAGAACAGAGAGGTTGCTATAGGCGGTGCATCCTAAGAGATACTGAATGACCCTTGCTGGGAACAGGAGGTCTGAGATGCATGGGAGCACGGGGAAATGTTCTGATCCCTGCTTGGCTTCAGGTGTCAGAAATGATGAAGTTAAATGTGGAAACGGGCCAGTATGTCATCTCTGCAAGAAGCAGGATGTGGGTATGTTATGGTAAATGAGAAAGGATCTGGGGTAACCAGCCTGCATGAACAGCTCATGCTCACCTAATGAACACAAAGCTTCCGGTCACCATACAAAATGGGTTGTGATCAAAATGAGTCCAGAAGAGAGAAATGAGTGCAGCCCAGAAAGAAGCCATTCTCCAAAGGAGGTGGTGATGGAAAAGAGGCAGAAATTCAAGCTGCCCTAGCTCAGCTCCCTAGCCTGTCTCCAGTTCTATCCTTTTGCAAATAGCTGGCTCTGGAAGAACAGACCAATTTAAGGATGAGTAATCATAAGAAGAGAAATAGCATGAAATGTATTCATAAATACCATGAGAGGGAGAGAGGGAGAGAGAGAGAGAGAGAGAGAGAGAGAGAGAGAGAGAGAGAGAAAGTAGAATATGACCCCCCCAAAAAAGGGCAACTGAACATTACAAACCAGAAAAATTATTAATGATCAAATAATTCTCCATGAAAGAAAAGAGGTCAAACATGAAAATCTGAGATTAAATAAAGAAGATAGAGCAAGAGAAGAGTGGAGAGCTTAAGAAATAAAGTATAAAATATAAAACCACATAAAACTGAAAGTCACATTATAAGCAGTAAAAGGAAAAACTGTCTTTGGTAAAGACAGTGGGGGTTTTGCTTTCTGTGGTACCATGGACTAGATACACTGAAAAACTTTCCTACTGTGAAACACTAGGTGCTAAATAAATTACAACAAATATACTTTCAAATATATTGCTGAGCGGACAAGAAAGGAAGGGAAATCACTGGGAGTTAAAAAAAAATAAAAAATAAAAAAAATCCCATACAGACAAGAACAGAACAGGGAAGAAACCAGAACAGTAGCATAGAAATTGGGACTACCCTAGGGGCAAATGCTTATACCAGAATTAGAGTGCTCTCTGGACTGTGGTCACAGAGATGGATGACCCCAGCCTTGGGCCTACCCAAACTGGTGGAGTGGGCTACTGCATCCATGGGGTTTGTCCCACAAAGGGGCCAGAGCTTCAGCAGAAGGGTAGGCTGGAGGAGGTGCTCTTCATCAGGCTAAATAAATTGCTTCTATTCCTAATTGCTAAGATGTTTTTAATTAAAAACATTTCATTTCACTGAATTTTGTGCTGCATGGAGATCATGAGTTTTCCTTCTTTATCTTTGTAGTCACACAAGCTAAGTGTGGTCATTTGGCAAGGTCTGCAAAGTCAGAGAACAGCTTTTACACTTGTATCAAATAACTGAGGTGGATATTGGAGTGCTTCTCCCAGATTCCCTCTGCAGGGCCCATGTGTCCATCCCCCAGATGTTGGGAATACTGTGAGATGCATCTCTCATTGGGAACTGCCCTCGGCTGCAGGGAACTGCCTTGCCCGAAGGCATGCCCCTTCCCTGGGTGGGGTGAAGGGGGCACAGTCTAAATTCAATGACTGACCAACGCCAGGAGGCCAGCCCCTCGGCATCCATTTTGGACAATTCTGAAAGGTCATCCCAACTCTAGAGGTCCCAGGATGCCCGTTACAAATGCAGTGTGAGTCATCTCCTTCTACCCAAAACTGCCTTCCTCACTTCGAACAGGTGTTTCTCCCAAGAGCCCCCTTCTTCTGCATGTACTATCCATCCTTGAGCTTGTTCACAAGGCCAATCTAAGACCATGCATGCATGTATGAGTGCCACAGACAGACATATTGAAGCCTGAAAACACTTGTAATACATCACCATAAAGAAATGTATCAAAAGTAAAAGCTCTTTGTCATCTCGCCCTATAGAGATAGTCCTTGTCAAAAGGATAGGTATTCCCTTAAAAAAGGTCTTTTCCTACACATGTAAAGAGTATTCCATTCACTATTTTAGAAAATTAGATCATGCTATAACTAGTCTTCTGCAATGTTTTAGCTTAAGAACGTTTTAATAGTGATATCCCATTTTTCTAAAGCACTTCCAATCCCATACTGCATGATTATGCATCATAATTGACTTAAGCTTTCACTAATGGATATGTATATTCATTCCAATAATGCTGCAAGAGTACATTATGTGTATGTTTTTGTGCACCTATGTGAGTATCTCACAGGAATAAATTACTAGAAGTAAAGCTCCTGGATCTGAGGTCACCATCACCTTTTGAGCTGACTCTCACAAAGGCTCCTCTGTCATTCCCTCCTCTCAGTGCCTACTGCTTTTACACTAGTTCTAGGCCACACTGTCCCTATTCTGGACTCCTGCGGTAGTTCCTTGGCTAGAGCCACGGGCATCAGTTTTCTTTAAATTCTATCCATGCTTTATCTTGGCCTCGAGTTATCTTATTAAAAACGCTTAAAATTTCTCAGTTTAAAACTTCCAATGGCTTCCCCTAGCTTGTAGAATAAAACCCAAACTCCCTTTGTGATCTGGTCCCAAATTTTCTTTCCAGTCCCCTTCCAGCTTCTTCCAGGAACCCAATCAACAGGCTACGTATAGTTTCCCAAACTCACCACACACACTTCCAAGTATCCATTCCTTTGTGCTTTTTGTAACTGCAGCTTGAGATCCATTACATTTTTTCCCCCAAAATCCAAGCTCTATCAAGTGTTACTTTCATGGTAGAGTTGACCCCGCCTCCTAAAACTCCCCTGCAGTTTTCTCATCCAAAGTAATTACTTCTTTCCCTGACCCCCCTCAGGCCTCTGCTTATAACACCAACCCATTCAACTAACTCTTAGACATCCTTTCACTTGCTGACCCCCCTAACCTGCTGGAAGGCTCCATCTGCCTCCCAGGTCCCTCATCTGCTGCTCTTTCTGCCTAGAACGCCTCCCACCAGTCCAGCCCTCCCAGCTCATCCTCACTTGTAGAAGGGGTTGGCAATAGCATAACCTCCAAGAAGCTTCCCCTGAATTGCCCCTTTTCCTTGCTCATGCTCTCTGAGCAGAATCTCGATGGAAAAAGTAACAGTGTAATCACTGGTTTCTCTTCCCAGTGGCGCATGAAGTTGTTGAGCACGGAGAGCAAGGACCACCAATTTCCCCTCTGTTGTACTGTCATATCTCCCCTGGAACTTTGTATGTTTATTTCTTAGCTCTCTATTTGGAAATAATCAAAGACTCACAAGAAATTGAAAAATAATACAGAGAGTTCCTGTGTATCTTTCACCCAGCTTTTCCTAAAGATAACATCTTACACACACTTAGGACAGTTTCAAACCAGAAAACTGACATTGGCATAATACTATAACTAAACTATAAACCTATTCAGATTCCACCAGTTTTTACAGGCACTCATTTTCTGAGGGCTGCATATTGTACTATGAAATTTTACTACCTGTACAGATTGGTGTAATCTCTACCACAATCAGGATTCAGAAGAGTTCCATCATCAGAGAAAGGCCATAATGCTATCTTCTTAGGGTCACACCCTTCCCCAACCTTAGCCCCTGACAACTATGGATCATATCCACCACTATATTTTAACATTTTGAGAATATTATATAAATGTAATTTTTCCCAGGGCTTTATGAAGGCTAGTTTACACCTATTTGGTCTCTACTATGTATAGGTGAGGGACTTCACAGGCAAAATATTATTTAAGACTACTCTGAGGTAGCTACTATTATTCTTCTGGCTTTATAGAGGAAGAGATTAGCTTTAGAGAGATTTTAGTGACTTTCCCAGGATCAAAAAGTGGCCAAGCCATAATGTGAGGCCAGACAATGAGACCCCAGAGGCAACGCTTTTAACCTCTCTTAATATATCTTCTACATAATAGTACATACTTCTGAAGCAATTAATAATTGAATGAATGAATGATTAAATGACAAAGACTATATCATTTCTAAGTCCTCTAATAAGGCCTGAATATAACAGGAATTCGATGAATGTTTGGTGAGTAAAATGTTTGGTTAATCATCCTAGAAAAGCCAGAAAAAAAGAAAGATGGTGACACATGGAGAAAAATCAGCAAGTTGCCCTTCTGGATCAAACATGACATACAAAACCATAAAACAGGAGCATGGAATACAGAACAAGTCAGGAGACTCATTTCTTGTCTTTGCTAGTAATAAATGCATTAATGGTATCTCAAGCATCTCAACAAGGATTATTTGACCAGGTTCATCCTCCCTCTGGCAAATTCATATTCACAAGATAGAGAAATAGAACATCTGATGGCCAACAGATGTTTAGGTTTTGTCTTGCACCTTGGAGTCATGCTCCCTTCCTTACTCAAATTTTACTTAATAAGCTCCTATCTTGGGGATCCCTGGGTGGCTCAGCAGTTTGGCGCCTGCCTTTGGCCCAGAGTGCGATCCTGGAGTTCCAGGATCGAGTCCCACGTCGGGCTCCTGGCGTGGAGCCTGCTTCTCCCTCCTCCTGTGTCTCTGCCTCTCTCTCTCTTTCTCCCTATGTCTATCGTAAATAAATAAAAATAAATAAATCTTAAAAAAAATAAGCTCCTATCTTATTCTCATGTCATCTTTGGGATGCAAGTCCTTTTCCAGAATACCAGCTTATGAGGCTGGGTGCTTATGACCTATATGTCCTTAGACTCTGTGCCCAGTGTCATGCTGGGTATCATCCCTGTACCTACAGGCTGAAACCACACCAATCAGGCCACATTCCTCTGGTTCTGTCTCTTTTCAGAGTCTCATCCATCTCTGCTTGGCCTGTTTCAACACCAACTGAAACATGGAAATGCCAGCTTTTATGTTTGATTTTATTTCCCATCAAGTGAACCCAAATTGCCTTGGGGTGGCTTCTAGTGGTAGCATCCTTCTTTTGAAGGTTTATTATACTACATTGACAGTATCCTGGAGGTTGCGGTTAGTAAGGGGATATGCACTGTGAGGAGGTTGCGTGTGGAGAAGATGAGTCCCTAAGGTTGGAAACTCTGTCCCATTTTCTGGTCATCTGCCAAGCTACAGAAAGAAACAGGAAAAAAGAAATACTGAGATCTGACTGATACAATAAACGTGAATCAGGAGTAGTTGCGACTCAGTTGGTAAACTAAAAGGATCAATTACCCCTGATTGCACAGATGGAATGAAAAGTGCAATTAGGTACTCAGAAAAATGCATAGTAATATAGCCACTGCTAAGACATACAATGGAAACAGTTAATGTTCTTTCATTCCACAACGGTATAGGTTAACCCTGGTTAACCCTGATATATTTGGCACAATCATTTCTTGAAAAGGGACTTCAAGCTAAGATAACTCCTATTATGGAGACACTGATACAAAGGAGAATTGGTAGGAGTCATGGGTGAATCCATTCTCTAGGTAAGCCATATGGTAAAAAAAGGGAATCAGAAATTATATATCCTGCTATATGGTGGAACAAACGCTCTGAACTCACACTCCTAATGAAAACCACCACCACCAAAAAAAGTAAAAAAAGGCTTAATGAAACATTCAGGTAATTGTGTATTAGTTTCTCTTTCATCCATCCAGTGTTCTTTTCTGCAAATACAAGAAAAAAGGTACATACCTGCACTTATAAATGCCTATATGTTCGTATCTGTGTGTGTCTCCCTTTCTTAAATATATATATCATACAATATAACCTTGATTTTGTTGTTTCATAACATTCCCAGGAAACATGATTAAAATAAACCACGATGTGACAAAAAGTAGTGAAACTACTGATGTCAAAATAAAGTTAGTGAGAATCACTAGGAGATCAGCAAGCACCAGAGGCCAGCTTTCCTCCAAAAGTATCTGTCAAACCACAATGACCCGAACCTTATCTCTGGTTGCTCTGTGGAATTCGAGAGATAGGAGATAAGACTATCTCCAAGGTGGGGAACCCCACTAAGGCTTCCACCTAAAGCTAGTACCCCAGAGGGTTTTACCTTCAGTGAAAGGGTGACCCTCAACTTAGCAGAGAGGAGGGCATTAAGAAACATGCCTGCTGGAAACTTAGCTCTGTATTGAGAAGAAAGAGAAATTACCCTGGAAATTCGTAACCATAAGATAACCATTGGAACATCAAGATAGTAATCATGTGGGTTTGTGGCCTGATAGGAATTTCAGGAAGATGCAGTGATCTGAAATGTGTATTCTTTGTAAGTTCAAGTTAAGAATATAAAAATTTGCCACCATTTAAACCAAAAAGCAATTCAAAAAGTTTCAGAATAGTGGTATCTTATGGGTCATAGCCTCTGGCCAAGGTGCAATTGAGTCTGAAATCAATAAGAGAAACATAAAAATCCCTATACATTTGGAAATCTAAAAACAGACTTTAAAAACTTGGGGATCAAACACAAAATCATAATGGACTCTAAAATATTTAGAAATAAATAGTAATAAAAATCATAGATAGAATTTTTGTGGGATGTAGTTAAAGTGTTAATTGAGGGAATTTTACAGATTCCTATACTTACAGTAAAAGAGAAGAATGTGTAAAAATTAATGAATGAGGTATCCATCTTCACAAGACAGCAAAGACTAGCCAAATGAAATAGAAAACCAGCATACAGGAAAGGATCAATGAAGCACCTGTATAGGTGCAAGAAAAAAAATCTGATAAAATGTGGCAATCATTCTTGATAAGAATTCTCAGCAAACAAGGAAGGGAGTAAGGAGTAAGGGACCCCAGGCCATGCTCAGATTCTCAGGGGCAGAGGTGACTGACAAGTTGTGGCACACCAGTATTTCATTGCAGCATACCATTTGGGGAGCTTTTTTCCTGGAGAATTTCTTACACATGTGGAGCAGGAGAATGAATGTACAAGAATGTTTAAAGCAGTATTGCCCAGGACTGCCAAAAACTTGGAGACAAGCCTAATATCTATCAATAACATAGATTTCTCTGATGAAAATTCTAAAGACAGGTCAGTTCTTTTAGGAAGTCAGAGTGTTTTCCTCTTTTGTGCAAAGTTCAACACTCAAGTTCAATAAATCAGTTGCTGATTCTCACCAGAAAATAAAATATACATCCACCACCTCCAAATTTTCCAGAGGAACTAAGTTGGAAATTGTCGGTGAGGAGTTTGTAGCAGAGCAGACCCATTTCTAACTTATGACATAAACTCTACCAATAGTATATTATTTTCCTTTGAAGGCTTTTACCAGTATTTGAACCTTTCCCTCTACCATCTACTGCTTTCATGAACCTTAAGAACTCCTTCTGGGATTTTGGATGGCATGACCATACACACCCTGGATATTTCAAGAACTTGTACATCTAATCTTTTGAATGAGTGTTTGCAGTGGAGCAGTGTAAATCCTTTGCTAAAAGATGCTCTCATCTCTCAGGACATTCTCTGTGATGTGGGGACACTTTTAGGGCAAATGGAAGGAAGCTGACACTCTTTGATTACTTGTCATCTCTTGGGTACTGTTCTAGATACCCTGTGTCTTTCATTGTCCTCCACAATAACTCAAGTGAATTAGGTTTTGTTGAGCTCTTCACATTAGAAAACCAAGATTTTGGAAGGCTTTGAAATTTGCATTAGGAAGTGGTGGGCCCAAAATTAAAACCTACATCTTTCTCCAAGGCTCATGTTCTTTTGAGTACATCTGGTTACCTTATACCTCACACAGGTAAGATCACCACCATAAGGTGGATCATTTTTGCATTCTAATAACTAACTCTCCTTTTAATGGTTCAAAGTTTTAAATCAGTCCATTTTAAATTGAATTCCACTTCAAAACAAATTGCACAAGGCTTCTTTTACCCTCTGTCAGTGACAAGTAAAATAATTAAACATATCCATAAATGTTACACAAGACTATTTTTATTATGTTAGAGAACCACTGCCAACCAAATAGCATTCATAGAAATTTCTTTTTCAAAAAACTATTTAGACCTTTTGTCACATAAATCATTGAATAATCAAACTCTTGCTCTCTCTCTTTTTAACAAAAATGGACAGTATTCTATTATTAGATAGGATTATATTAAAATGAATATCCACAAAGCAACTATAAATACATAGGAGAGACATCCAGTGAACTACAACTTGAATTTAAAGTTACCACCTGATAATAAAATTAAGAAAAATCTAATCTAATCAAAGTTAATTAAGTAATTAAAGCATCCTTTTGTAGAAGCATCCTTTTAGGTTGGCTATGGATCAATGACTGCCTATATTCAGTGTCTTGAGAACAGTATCACAGTGGCCTGATCAGAACACCATTGTAACCGTGGAATCTGAAGCCTGATTAAATGAATTATAGGCTGCCCCAAGAAGGATATGTTAACAGGGAAAAGTGATCATCATACTGAGTAGGCTTATAGTTATAACAGGCAAGAATGGGTCTCCAGCTTTGCAGAGAGGACAGGCACCCCTGGCCACCCAAGGTAGCATTCCAATCTACTAGTCCGCATCAGCCTAGTAACTTGACCACCTGCCATTAATATCATCCAGTCACTGCCCCTTGCCCTGAATTTGAGTTTAGTTGTTTTGTGCTAGAGAGTTTATGTAGATTTGAGTCTGCCTGACATTTTTTTTTGTCATAAATTATTCAATTATCCTTCTGAGCTAAACTTCAATCTGTAATCATTTAGTTAACATGAATTCATTGGCTGAGAGAAGGATCAGCTTAGATAAGTTTGACAAAATTGAGTGTCTCGGTCTTTGGCCCTAGGCTACGGTGACATTTGAGTAGTGTCTCAATACATAAGGACATCCACAAATGGCCACTTCACAATCTCTGGATTGCTAAGGAGATAGGAGAAGAAAAAGTCTAAGGTTTTCTTTGTTTTGTTTAATTTGGATTATATACATAAACAAACTAGGAAGATACATAGAAATCTCTGTGCATAGTTTGCAATGGGAAAGGTTGGTATATTTATTTTTGAGCATCATATCAACTGCATATCAATTTTATTTCCTCCTCTAGGAATAATTTAACCTTTAAGTTTAGAGCATAAACATCTGTAAATGACAATACATTTGCAAATGAGAATACTTGTGATATTTTCTTATTGTAAAATATATAAATGCTCATTGTGGGAATCTGTGTGGACTTTTGGTTTTGCCCTTTAGTTATTCTATGATGATCTATGCTGTATAAACAAAGTGGAAGGAGTCAACAAACAAATGGTCACCTTTGAACCAAAAGGGTTCAAAGATGCAT
Source organism: Nyctereutes procyonoides (assembly GCF_905146905.1). Taxonomy (NCBI): domain Eukaryota; kingdom Metazoa; phylum Chordata; class Mammalia; order Carnivora; family Canidae; genus Nyctereutes; species Nyctereutes procyonoides. The sequence continues at coordinate 896,898 of NW_026575146.1, read as the reverse complement.
CTATGCAGCCTGAGCATCAGCACTCTATCTGCCCATCAGACCCTTGGTTTCAGCTCAGGTCACGATCTGAGTCATGGGATCGAGTCCTGCATCTGGCCCCATGCTCAGCACGGAGTCGGCTTGGGATTGTTTCTCTGCCTCCCCCTCGGCCTCTCTCCCTGCTCCCACACACACTCCCTCTCTCAAATAAATAAATCTTTAAACAAACAACAACTATATATATATATGTGTGTGTGTGTGTGTGTGTGTGTGTGTGTGTATGTGTGTGTGTGTGTATATGTGTCTACACACACACACACATAATATATGAATGAAAGAATGCTTGTCAATTAAGAGCCAGGAGGTTATGCTAAACTAATTACTTTGAGGATCAGCACTTCAGGAAGTTGCCAAGATTGGGGAGAAAATCTACTTCCTGTGGATGATTCTTTTTCCCTAGAGCTTGTTTGCTTGCTTTTTTCCTTCCTTACTATCCTTTTTGCTTGACACTCTTCAAGCATAGAGCGAGCTTCAAACTTTACCAACCAGGTCCAATATGGTAGGCATTATTCTCCGGGTAGGACCCAGCAAAGTAAGAACCCACCCATGTGGCCTATTGTGGCAACAGCCTGTGCACCCTTAATCAATGTGCCAATCCTGGTGCTGAGATCACAGCCTCAGAGATTAGTAAGCTTCCCATTGCCTACTGCCTCTTGTTTTTATAAGATCCTCTTTGAGAGTAAGTGAAGTTATGTGAGAGCATTTAACATAGTGACTGGCGCATAGCACTCAGTAAATTTGCCTGAGGTCTATTGAAGCTCTCTCCCCTTTTTTCTGGCTTTCCTGATTTTGCAAGACAAAATCCAGAAGAAAGTTCTTCTGTGTATCTTGCAATGTAATAGAGAAGACACTTATCCAAATAGGCAAGATTATTTACAGGCAGCCTCTGCTGAACAAGGCTGAGGCCCAGGAGACTAGGTCACTTTGATGAACTGATCTCATTTAGACCACCTCAAATCCTTGGTGGAAATAGGTGGAGGTATAAATTATAAATTAAAAAAGACAGATTTGACTGAAAAGTCTCTCTTGATAAAGCAGAACAAAATGGCTTTCAGGAATTCTTAGTAAAATATTCGCTGGGTAGGCAAAGTTCATTTGTTAAAATACTCATACGGAATGTACTGGATCATTTCTTGCCAAAAATATTCTTTTGCAATCATGTAGCCACTAACTGTGCCTTCTTACAAGTCCAGAGATGAGTTGCAGATGACATTGGACACATTTAGAAACCATTTAAAAAAATGTAGCTAATTCTACTGATAAAACCTGATTTTCACATATTAAAAACAAGCACATTGGGTAAATGTGGGAGCTTAAATCTGTACTCAATGGTTGAAACAGAAAGATAAGGCAGGAAGATGTTCTTTTTTTGCGGAAATTTGTACTTTGCAAACTGGCCTGTAAAACCATACAAAACCATTGGCTCTATGGTGTGAAATGATGTATCAAATGGAAACAGTAATAAGCACAAATAAACAGCTTTTGTTAAACAGCCTCAAGGAAAATGATAAACAGTGGCTTTTGATCCAGATTCTGCATAACTCCATTTCTTATTTTGATGCATTCTCCTAAATTAGAAATTGTGGTCAGCTCAGAACTTACGTATGTAGCTAAATATATCTATCAGGGGAATGATGTAAAGCAAAGTTAGGTCTGGTTTGTGAAAAAGTTTAGAGTACCTGCTCACAACAAGCACTCCACTGGCTGCTCTCTGGGTTCAAGTTCTGGCTGCACCATGGACCTCAGACATGCAACCTGTAAAATGGGAACCCTATCTGTAAAATTGTAAAGTAGAAGTATCTTTGGTAAAGTGAGAATGATGGAAATTCCTACAATTTGGGGCTATGAGGGTTGAATACACAATTAAAGTATAGCCCTTAGCACAGGATCTATGCCTTGTCTCCCCATCGAACATGCAGAAGAAGTTAGTGTTCATTACTAGATTTTTCAGCCTTGAGTTGTTTGTCAGTTTTGGCTCTATGGGAAGGGAGATGGTGAGAAGTCTGAGAAAGCGCAAATGGAACTGCCTTTCCACCACCAACAGAAAGCAAAATGCCCCTGGGTGTGTGGCATCTTCTTTAAAACCCTAAGGTAATTGCAGCAAGGAGGCTCAGGTAGTATTTCTGAATATTCAGACAAAAATGTTACTATATCAATGAATCTAGGGGCTGTTTCTCTTTGTTGACTCAATGCTAATTTTGACAGCATCCCCTGGGCATGTGCATGCTTATATTTTCTGGGCATGGAGATGCTGAGGCTTCTTCCTGTTTACTTAGTCATGTTTATATGAAGGCAGTCGTTCTCATTTTGTAGTAGATTTTTAATGTGAGGAAGAGAAGAGGCCCTCCTTAAGGTTAAGTGGTGAGGATCCAAATGAACACAGAAAACTCATCTCCAACGTGGGCACATCACCACTTATGCTCAGAATTTTCTTATTTCACATCCCTCCCTAGTCTCCCCTTGGCAAACAATGAACAAAGTTGGTAGAGCATTCAGAGAAGAATAAGCTGATTGGGATGGAAGCGCTCCTTCTGGTTCCTTCTCGGACATGCTCCCTTCATTTTCTTCCCATTCACCAAATCTTAGCAGCACAGCCCAACACCCAGTGAATGTTTGGTTCTTTGTGTCAATGGAGCACAGACATAACCTACAGGATAAAGGGACATTCTGGAGGGGGAAACATCTTGGCAGGTGCTCTTCAGAGGACCTTAGGAGATAGTGAATGGAGCTATGAGGTGACCTGTGAGCTGTGAGTCCACACATGCTCTTCCCTCACTGTCTCCCAGCTCCTTGTCTTCCCACCTGTCCCCCCAAATACATCCCCCAAAGTCAGAATGACACCTCAACTTCTGTTCCTGAGAGAGCTATAAAAAGGCATGATGAATGAGAAGTCCTATCCAGGACCTCCTCTTTGTGGTAAGATAAGCAAATCATTAGCATGGTCATCCCACAGGCACAACTAAAAGTTAATAACCTTTGTGTAGGTGGAAAGTTCACTGGCTCCTTCCTCGGGGGAAAATGTTCCTTTTGCTTTCAACTGATGTGATAACAGCTAAAACAGGTAAGAGTTACCTCAAAATGCCTACAAAGACTGTAGTTTCAGAGCACCCACACAACAAATCATTATTTATTTTTCTACAAAGAAGGAGATGGGGCTGGGGTAGAGGGATGAGGGGGAAAGGTAAGAGAGAGAGAGAGGAGGAGGAGGAAGAAGGAGACACAGAGAAGGAAGAAGAAAAATAGTTTGTTCCTTTCCTCTTTCCCTTTTTAACCAACAGCTAATATTGTGTCTTGTTTAGGGTTCCCCTAATAAGGGTCTACAAAGATCCTGATTTAGGGGTCTTATTTTTGAGAGCAAGAATCCTATGTCTATTTCATAATATGCATCACATTATTAATGTTACTGAAGATCGATTCTACCTTTTCTCAATCACATACTTCAAATATCTATCATACTTATGGATATAAATATGGAAAAAAGATATCTTCATTTCCTGAGACACTTTTGTAGCCCTTCTGCTCCGAAAGAGTGGGAACTCTGTGAAATTGTGGAGGCCGAGAAAATTAAGGCCATTCCACCTCAAGTTTAGCATTAGCACAAGTACAGTCATCTTAGGCTCCTGTGAATAAGAGCTGCACTTTACAGGAAAAACTGCAGAATGTCCTTGACAGGGAATCCCATGTCAGAAAGATAATAGAGCTCAGAATGCCCTCAGCAGGGAATCCCATATCGGAAAGACAACAGAGCTCAGAATGCCCTCAGCAGAGAATCCCATATCAGATCTTAAGAAACTCCCCCACCCCTCCCATATTGGAATGGAAAAAATTCCTCCACCCCTTCTGAAAATCCCCTAGACCAGCCCATAAAAAAACCTAGCTGTAACCCACTTCGGGGTCCAGGCCCCTGCTCTGCTGTGTGGAATATACTTGGACCCAAGCTCAAGCTTGCTAATAAACCCTCATGGCCTTGCATCGGTGTCGGCTCCTTGGTGGTTTCTTGGATTCGCAATCTTGGGCACAACAAAATGACACAGCACATGATCATTCTCTACAATTTCTAGGGAACTATTCAAGGAAGATTTTACTCATCGAACCTAGTTGTCTGCATATCTGAGTTACTGATCTGCAGCAGAGCCAGCTCTCACAAACTTCCTATGGAGTTTCAGAAACTCAACAGGAACCATTTAGTCAATTATATAACATATGGGACTTCCTTTGAGAAGAGCTTCTTTGATTATCGGATTTTGATAGCTGTTTATAAAAATACTAATGAGAATGTACCAAAAAAAAAATGGTGCTGGCAGAGAATGAATGGAAACAATATGCCTTTCTTAGCTAAGATAGAAAATGTCCATAATTAGTCTCAACAGTTTTACTGTATCCATTTTTCATAAAAACATAGATAAACAACAAATTACTTAAAATTCTATTAGTTTTTACTTAGTTTATATTTAATAGTTATCCTCAATATTTGTTACTTATCATATTTCTTAAAACCTGATTTTGTTTGGGCAACAATGTGCCCAACCAATAGGAATAAATAATTAGTTTAAGCCCTCATGTTAAGCTAATTCCCTTCTCCCACTTGCCTTCCCAGTTTTCCATGCAGCTGATTCTAGCCACATGACCCTTCTAACCAACAAAACCTATTGGGAAGTCTGCAGACAGGGCTTATAGGAAACATTCATTAGCCTGATGAAGAGACAAACACATGGGGAGAGCTCCCTAAAGAGCTTCTTCCTCTTCCTGCCTTGAACACGGCTGCAAGGGAGTTGATGTTTGGGGCTTTACCAACCCTCTTGAGGCCTTAGGTAGCAAGTCCAAGGACAAAAAGCCAACATCCTAGAGATAGAAAAGTGGACAATAAAAATGCCTAAGTCTCAAATGATAATACTGAGCAATACCATCCTTAAACTACCTGTTTACACACTTCTTGTTTTGTGAGATATTAAATATCTTTATTGCTTAGGCCACAGTTGGATGGATAGTCACTCAATAAATACTAAATTATTTAGGCATGCTCCTGCTGCTTGGATTACAGCAGTAAATCAAACATACAACCTCCCTGGCCTCACAGGGCATGTACCAAGTCAGAGGAGACATATGCTACAGAAATAAAAGAATAAACATAATATGCCAAGCCATGGTAATCGTTATGGAGAATATAAAGCAAGGTAAGGAGATTGAGAATAAAATGGAAAGCTAATTTATATTGATAATTCATGGAAGCTTTACTGAGAGGTAATCTTTTGAACAGAGACTTGAATGAATTAAAAGAGTGAACCAGGTGGATAGCTACGGGTGTTTTGTTACTTGCATCTGAAAGCATCATTAACTTAGACATCCAGTAAGTTTGTAGTCATTCGTCAAAACAGAGCTCTGACATAATCACTTCTGGGAAGTCTTCCAGGACCTCCCACTCACTAAAATCAATCCCTTCCTCTTCTAGAATACTTCTTCATCTTCACCCCATGCTCTGTTATCTACACCATGCCTTCTTTTACTCTACTTGTTGATCTAGCTTATAATGTCATCTTCTCTAGGCATTATGACTCTGGAGGGAAAAGATCAATTCTTAGTCACTGCTATCTTGGCTCTTAGCACTTGGTATCTGCTGACCTAGTGAGCTCCATGTACCCAGAAATAGTTATTTTTTTTAAAGATTTTATTTGGGGATCACTTGGTGGCTCAGCGGTTTAGCACCTGCCTTCGGCCCAGGGCGTGATCCTGGAGTCTCCAGATCGAGTCCCACATTGGGCTCCCTGCATGGAGCCTGCTTCTCCCTCTGCCTGTGTCTCTGCCTTTCTCTCTCTCTCTCTCTCTCTGTGTGTGTGTGTGTGTCTCTCATGGATAAGTAAATAAAATCTTTTATGGATAAGTAAATAAAATTTTATTATTTTTTTAAGATTTTATTTACTTATTCATGAGAGACACAGAGAAAGAGAGAGAGAGAGAGAGAGAGAGAAAGAGAGAAAGAGAGAGGCAGAGACACAGGCAGAGGGAGAAGCAGGCTCCATGCAGGGAGCCCGATGTGGGACTCAATCCCAGGACCCTGGGATCACACCCTGAGCCAAAGGCAAACACTCAACCTCAGAGCCACCCAGGCGTCCCACCCACAAATAGTTATTGACTTGACTGGAGCTTCTGCTCTTTGGATGTTTGGATATAAATGTGTAGTTTCCACTGTAGTGTGATTAAAAGTGGGCACCTACAGAAAATGTTGTTAAAGTGTGATTATTTTTTGTGTTGAAGAAATCCATCTTACAAGCATTGAGAAAGCTGACCGCACTGAATCTCCATGAATGTGTACAAATTTACAAATTACATAGGTCACTTAGGCAGAAAATCTTTGGTTTCCATTTGGGAGACAAAAATATATATGATGGTTGAGAAGCAACCTGGTTCCCTATCAGGTACATCTGTCTAATCACACACTGTCCTTGGTCTTTGGAAAAGGCTATCCAAAAACTGATGTAACCACTCACTTAGGTTAAGTAATTACAGTCTCCTGAGTATTTCTCCTGGTAGGGGAGGAAAAAGTTCATTTTGTTTACTGATCTTGAATGAATGCTCATCTGTGAATCTTTCTTTCCTCTCAGGCTACTCAATGCACACTCACTTCAGTGCAGGAACAAAGCATTATGATTGATTCAACTCAAAATGAACTGGGTTTTACCATAAAATATAACCTAGCAGATATTATATTTTTAACTTCAAAAGTAAAGAGAAAGGGAAAGGGCATGTGAAGAAACTTAAAACATCAATGAAGGCTTTAAAAAAAGAGTTTGGTTTTAGGTACTTGTGTGAAAATTTAATAAAGAGAGGATCAGCAGATATTAAGGTATTTTTATATTAAATCCAGAGTTTGTAGAATAAAGTAAATAATATGCTTTTAAAAAATGTTCCCTCAATATCAAAACAGAAGGAAAGGCATTTGCTTCATATACTCTCAAACAGAGTAATAGTCCCTTCTTTAATGTGTTACATTAACAGATATTAATATTAGTAATTAATATTACTTAATGTTTGCTTTCCATTTAAACCAATCTCTTACTTAAAACTCAGAAAGGAAAATAATGTTTTTTAGATTGTAGGGTTATGATGATCCAAATGTGTATGCTTCACAACATTTTTCTGAAGAACGGCTTAGAGTCAGATACTATGTCAATAAATGAAGACTTACTCATCAGTTTTTGAAAATAGGTGCTAAAGACTTTAACTTTGCATTTGAGATTCCAAATCACACTTCCATATTGCCAAAGGAAGCAGGTATCATACAGTCCCCATACAGTCCCATTTCAAGGAATCTAGATCAGGTTGGTACATATAAAATCTTCACAAAGTCTTCATAAGAACTTATAACACCAGAGACAGTTACTGAACAAATAACTATGAGATTAAACTCAGATAAAGAAGTTCAAATTCAGGATGCCTGGGTGGCTCAGAGGTTGAGCTTCTGCCTTCAGCTCAGGGTGTGATCCTGGAGTCCCAAGATCGAATCCCTCATCGGGCTTCCTGCATGAAGCCTGCTTCTTTTTCTGCCTCTGTCTCTGCCTCTCTCTCTCTCTCTGTCTCTCATGAATAAATAAATTAAATCTATATTTTTAAAAAAAAGCCCAAATTCCAGAAGTACTTAGCTTAGCACCTGCTGGTTTGCCTGTGATACCCTGGATGCCCATCCCTGGTTGGAACAATCCAGATCTCCAGGTCCTTCTCGGGCCCACTCCCCCTCTCTACAGAGAGGGACATCCCCAACTTCACTCATCAGTCAAGGTTAATTTAGCAACAGCTCAGCTTCTGGTCTAGAGTAACCCAAGTAACACTAGGGACAAAGATGTATGGGGGAGGTAGCGAGGTTTGATGACATGTCTCATGCAAGCTGAGAAGGTGCAAATGAATGGGACATATATACTTAAATTAATGGGAAAGTATGAGCGTTCTTTGTCACTTAAGGGGCTGCTTTGGATAGCAGTTGGAGACACATTTTAAATTTCTGAGAGAACCAATTTCATACTCATTGTTCTCATTTTTTTTTTTTTGCTACTCTTCTTTATCTTTTTTGTTTGTTTGGTTGGTTGGTTGAAAGTCTTAGCTGATTCTCTTAATTAGAAGGGTATCTGCTAACAAAAAAGTCAACAAATTCACAGGAGACAAAAGACATTCTTGGTTTGATTGCTCCTAATAAACTTCAGTGCTTCCAGACCACATAATGTCATAGAGTTATTTGTAATGCTTCTTTAAAAGGGTGACAGGGTTCAGAAATAAACTGCACATGGTAAGAAGAACCTCCCATGGGTTATCCCTGCAAAATGAGTTGCAAGGCTTTGGGAGTGGTGGTGGTTTCCGGCCATTAGCATTACTAATCAAGGCCAGCCTTGCATTTATGGGAATCTACACAAACCAGGATGATACATGCTATGTTCACTCAAGCAACCCTGCCTGATTTCTTCAAGGTTATGCTCAAACAAAACTTTACTCCAATTATCTTTGATTGTAATGCTTCATTATTTTTATATGTCCTAGGGATAGAGTCCATGAAGTAGATGCATTAGGTCCATGAGTCACAAAAATCATATTTCGTGCTTCATGCCTACATAAAGCAATTACTGTCAACTCTCAATTAACCTCGTTATCAGAGGAAGCATTAGTGGAGACAATACAAATCCTGGATAACCTACCCATGTCTTTCTTGCTGCCACAGTTGCAGCTGAGGTGAGAAAGAGAGAAAGAGAGAGAGATAATGGGAGCGCCAGGCAAAGCGTGAGGCTAAGAGGTCTCTTCTGGAAAATTTGAGCAGAGGTGCCACTCTGCCCTTTTATCATGTCCCTTGCCTTTCTGCCCTGCACCAGGAAGCAAAAATAACATTACTTTCCTTGCAAACTTCTGGCTGACAAACAAAAGGTAAGGAGCAAAGGAAGCCAGGAGAAAGTGTGTGGGGGTGGTGGTGGAGTACCCTGCAATGCTGGCAATCCCTGGCAGCCCGGAGGCCTCTGGGGACCACAGGCAGTTCTACACAGGGGCTGTGCACCTTGATCCTTATCCTTAGGAAGATTGAGCTATTCCCAAGGCTCTCAAGGCACAGGGCAAGTACTCAGGTCTTTTGTTCTTTTGGATTTTGATTGTGTCACCCAACATGGTCAAAGGTGTTTAATTACAAATGTCATAATTAATCATTTGCACATATGATAAGCATTCTTACACTAGAGGTGCCTACAGGTATAAGGACATGCCCATCAAATCAGGTGCTAGGCATTGATGCTCTTCCTATCCTTCAGATGAAATGAACCCACTGAGCCGGGCACTGTTATCCCAGGCTGGGAGCCACAGGAGCACTGAAGATGCCACCTCTTCAAGTGATTCCTAGTGGCACTGCTCCAGGAAGGGTTTGCATTTTAACAAGGAAGCAAAACCGCAGTGATAAAACCACACTGAAATTCCAGATCCTAGTGAGGAACTGGTGGTATGGGAGAGACATAGGAGGGGTGGGGGAAAAACTCTGAAGTCACAGCATAGACAAGAGCACACTGGAAAGGAAAACTAGGAAATTACCTTGGGGAAAGAAAGATGAAAAATCATAAAATTATGTTTTAATGAAAAAACAGTTTGAGTTAAAATGATTATAAAGAGACAAATTCATGTCCTTTGTAAATATGACTTGGCTACAAAATGAATGGGGTCTGGCTGGAAAGAAGTCATTTATCAGTTTTTTGCCTCCGAATGAATTTCTGTGTATTAGCTTGAGAAATCAGGAAAATAGATGCAAAAAATCAAAAGACAGAGTTAGAAGCAGTGGAGGGGCACCTGGGTGGCTCAGTGGTTGAGCATCTGTCTTTGGCTCAGAGCATGATCCCAGGGTTCTGGAATCGAGTCTCACATCGGGCTCCCCACAGGGAGTCTGGTTCTCTCTCTGCCTATGTCTCTGCCTCTCTCTGTGTGTCTCTCATGAATAAATAAATAAAATCTTAAAAAAAAAGGAAATAGTGGAAAACACAAGATTTCAGGAGAATACTGGCCAGAATTCTTCCTAATACCAAAGAAAAAGAGACAGAGAAAAATAATAATAATAATAATAATAATGGAAGATTATGAAAAATATAAATATTGACTATAAAATATCAGTGGGTAAGCCAAAAATAAAAGTCAAAGAAATAAGTGAAAGTGCTCATCTGATTGACTGATTCATTATTCTTTAAATTCTCTGGATGCTCATCAGCTAGGGCAGGTACATATATACCCAATGAAATGTGATGTTATGACTTCTGGGTTAAAAACGAGGGGTGAAATTAAAGGTGTAATTACTTCTCATCCCCTTTTCAAAACACAGAGATAACAACAATAGTGAAACAGAGAAAAGTATCAAATGTAATCAAACAAGCAAGCAAACAAAAAGTCCCCCATCCTTTTTACACATCATGAAGCATACATGGACCCAATTCAGGAAGGACAGTGAAAACTGACAAATATCTCAAGTCTCAAGCAGGTGCAAAAAGTTTCTGGCCAAAGTAATGTCAAAAACGTCTAACGGGCATATGCCATGTGCTTTTGATGAGAGTGGCAAGAGGCACAATTTAAGCCCTAGAGACACAGTTTTGACACTGTGTAACAGAGGGAGAGGCAGAGCTAAGAAAAAATGTGTTAATATTGTATTCCTATTTACTTTTGTATTGTGTTACTGTATCCCTTCTTGCCAAAGAAGATTTCCAGAGGCAATGACATGCCTATAGAAATTCCAAGGGGATAAACCAGTAAAAACAAACAATACACAGACTTGGATTTTCTAGATAATTCTTTCATACACAGAGTATAAATCTTTATACTTTATGCCAGTGGAAATTTTCCCTTAGATGATTATTCTGATAGAAAGTATCTGAATTTTATATGTCAAGTCCAAAGAAGGAAATACTACATAATACGGAAAGCATCTAACTCTGTTAGGTTAAGCAACTGAATTTGAGAGATTTGCTAGATGGTTTCAATCTAAGCACTCATTTAGGTTTTCAAAGGAAAAAGACAAGGGAGTGAGCAGAGGAGTGTGACCAGATTATAAGAATTTCCTTGCTTTGCTCTCAAGAGTGAAGGACTACTTCATCTAAGAAAATACAATTCAGCACATAGAAAAAGCAATTCAGTGATAGTCTGGGTGTTCACTAATTGGTCTTAGAACAAGTGTCTTCTGTAAGCTACAGATTTGGCAAATAATAAGAGCCACTGGAAGGATTTAAAAAAACAACTTTCCAACTCTGTCTACCATGAAACTTTCATTTTGTACATATGCTAGACCAGATCACCTGGGCTTCGTTTTTCCTGTACGTCGGTTGACAAAGGAAAGGTCTGAATTTGAATTAGGTAACACACTCTTCCTTGTCTTCACAGTTTGAGATTTACAGTTCTCTCTCTTTTCCTGGCTATGCACAAGTTAAAATCTATAGGATCTCATGGCTCCCTGGCCCTTTAAATGAACACAGTGTATGTATGGACAATGGATGATTAATGGGCTCATGAGGGAAGTCAAGAAATGGACTTTTTCTAACTATTTTCTAACTGAAAATAATGAAAATCAATGAAGCCAGAGCAGACCCAAGCATTAAGCAGCATTTACTTAAGTGATATTAGGCAATGGTACAGTTGGGTGAGCAAAGCAGTATAAGCTAATACTGACCTCCTCTCCCAAGCTCAAAAAATTCAAGATTGGTCATAGACCCAAGGACCATACATTTCAAGTTTGGATTGCCAAAGGAATGGTTATGGGTTAAACTGTGTCTCCTTAAAATTCATATGTTGAAGTCCTAACCCCCCAATATGTAGGAATGTGACTGTAATTGGAGGTAGGGCCTTTAGAGAAGCAATGAAGGTTAAATGAGGTCATGGAGGGGCCCTGATCTGATATGACTGATGTCTTGATAGGAAGAGGAGATAAGGTCATGGACACATGTGTGAGGAGGGTATGTGAGGACACAGGAGGAGGAGGCCATTTATGAGCCCAGTAGAGAGGCCTCAGAAGAAATCAACCTTGTGGATGCCCTGCTCTTAAGATTTCTAGTCTTCAGAACTGTGAGGAAAAAAAAAAATGTTGGTTGTTGAAGCCTCCAAGTCTGCAGTGCTTTGTGATGGTAACCCTAGCAAACTAATTCAGAAATCTGCTATATAATCAGCCCTTCTTTTTCTTTTACAAGCCTGAAAGGAGACCCAAGTTTTCTTTTGTGGTTAGATGCATTCTACGTCATACTCACAACCCCAACAGGAAAGGCCAGTACAGCTAACATCCAGTCCCGGAGTGAGATGAGCTTCTTGAGCTGCCTTTCTTGTTCTTGGTTCCCACTTCCTCTAGTCAGGAGACTGGAAAGATCAGTCAGCACACAAATGCCGAAAAAGACAGCCTGGATGACCTGGAGGGAGACAAGAGCTGGTGTTATGAAGACCAAAGACCTAAAGAGGCCCAAGCTGTAGGACAGCCAACCAGCAACAACTCTGTAACAGGATACATGATAAAAGAAGACTGGAAGCATACTTAAAGAGCTGGCCTACAAATGTAAAAGACCTTACAACGACTTTCTTTACAAAAGGCTATCATAGATGAGAAAATTCATCCTAAAAACACTGCTTCCCTTTTGGCTCATTTCAGTTCAAATGTGAAATAAGCACACACATACATGTCTAAAGAGGCCCAACAGAAAGTAGTATCAAATATCATAAGGATATGTCCATTATTTTGAAAACATCTTATCTGCGATCTAGTTATATTGACCAGTGGGGTTTAGTGAACATCTAAGAAGCGCAAAGAAAAGAATCAGGGTAGCCTGAATATTAAATAAGACACTTTTGTCTGAATGTGAAGAAAACTTCCTATGCTTTAATCGCCTAGATTTAGAAATTTTCTCACCAAAGGAAGTGTTTCTCACCAAAGGAAGTCCTTGAGCCATAGAGAAATGAACTGAATGCAATAATTAGAGCTGTACAGAGTGATTTTCTGTTGTCAAACCTAAATAAGACCTCCTTCTCAGGTTTTCTGTTTCTATGAAATAAAATCTTCCCAAAGTAATATAAACAGAGATACCTGCACCATATTCCCCAAAATGCTTTCAGTTGTACATTCCCAAATCAATTACAAATTAAATTACTTACTTCAGCTACATGTAACTTGGACTATCACAGTGGGGAGGACACTAAAACACTGTAATTCCGTAATATGTGAAATTCCCAAAGTGGGTGGAAAAGTATTGATGATCCAGAGCTGTGAGTAGAGGCAGAAAGCATACTGTCACATGGCTTGTCACATGATATTTCAAATTATGGAAAGGGCAGAAAATAGAGTCCCTGGGCTCAAAACGACGTCCATTTAGCACCAAGAATAGATTCAGGGTAATTTTTCTGACTTCTATCTGAAATAATTTACTGATGGTATATTTGTAAAAGATACAATTTTACTCATTACCTCTTTAGAAAACAAAAAGTTTTATGCAAAATTCCATGTTGGCAGTGGAAAGAATCTGTGATTGAATGGATGAGTTCCTCACTGCGGCACAGAACAAAGGGAAGAAGGACCCTCAAAATTCCCTGGTTCCATCCTTTAGCATAACATGACACACTCAGATTGTTCATCATTCTGTTCAAATTCTTATCTAAGCCATTTTGAAAATTCTGAATAAAGGAGATTCTATTGCTGGCCTTAGTCAAATAAACAAAAATCCTGCAATATTTTACAATCACTGGGCTCTTCCAAGCCTACCAAATACCGCCATTATTAGCCAATCTTAGCTAGAGTATAATGTTATATTCCTTCTCATAACTTAGCCTGTCTTTTAGCTTCAGTGACTTAAAGTTTATTGTTATTCTTTCTATAACCAGAAAAACCAGAATGGGAGACGGTGAATCTGCCATAACTGAGTATGGCTCAACTGAAGAGTTGGCAAGAATCATGTTGTGATGACCAGAAATAATTTCAATGACTCAGGGAATAATTTCACAGTTAGGAAAACTTTCCATACCATATCTTATCACTTTAGATGTTTGACCTTTATGTTAAACATAAAGAAATTGGAGTGGCCAGGCTGGGGAATAATAATCTCCATGCCAATTTGGCTAGTGAGCATATTAAAAGATGTCATACCTGATCAATTACCAGGGAAATGCAAATGTAGACCACAATGAGATAGCATTTTTCACTCATATAATTATTTGTAATTTAATTCTAATAATACCACTGGTTATAAGTATGTTCTGCATACTTATAATATGGGAATGCAAATTTGGATGACCCCTTTGAAGAATAGTTGGCAATATCTAGTGATATAAAGATGCATAGACTCTATTATCTAATGACTTCATTACAGAGGGTATTTCCTTACTGAAACTCTCATACATGTGTTCTTGTCACATGCATACAAAAGTTAATTTCTGCATTCATTCCTTCAAAAAAGTCAGCCTATATGTCTCAATTATTGACTGGATAAATAAACAGTGCTATATTCATTGAGTGGAATTCTAAGTACATATAAATTTTTAATTCTTACAACAAAACATTAAACAAAAAAAGGGGGGGAGTTACAGTTTGATAGTATTAAAATAAATTTCAAAAAAATTAATAGCACTCAGTTCAGGTACCTCTACCAGGAGTATAAGACTTGGGGTACCTTGGTGGCTTAGTTGGTTAAGCATCAGACTTTGGCTCAGGTCATGATCCCAAGATCTTGGGATCAAGCCCTACTTTGGGCTCCCTGTTCAGCAGGGAGCCTGCTTCTCTCTCTTCCCTCCACCCCTCCCCCTGCTTGTGCACACAAACTCTCTTTCTCTCTCATATTTTCTCTAAATAAAGAAAATATTTAAAAATAAAAAAAGGAGAATAAGACTAGAGGAAGACACAAGGGCCTCAACTGTATTAATAATACTTTATTTCTTAAAATGATTATGTATATAGAAGCTTGTATTATTTTCTATGTACTTCATTATTATTAAATATTTCCAAATAACTTAAAAGTAAAAGGTAAAAAACAGTGGTTTTCATACTTTGGGGATGTAGTTGGCTAGTCTCTTTCACTTGCTTTCCTTCTTAACTCAGTTTTCTCTATTTTATAGATGGGCTAGTAATAGCAGGATTTAGTGAGCTCCAAATTAAGTGAATTATAAAATTTCATGATCAAGTATCTACTCCCAGAGTTGCCTTCCCACCATAAACAACTAGACATTTGAACTAAATATATAAATCAGGTTTTTCATATATTGAACTTTTTCCTCTGCAATAAGTCAAAGAAATCTTTTTTTAATTAAATGCCTCACCTGATGAAGTCAGGCCCACCTTAAATAATTCTCTTTTTGCCACATAAATTAATATAATTACAGAATTGGTTGTATTCACAGGATCTTCCAAAACCCCATGGAAGGAGATTATACAATGGTGAATATTGCTGAAAGCCATTTTATTATTCTACCTACCACAAACTGTGGGTTAAACAATTTTCAGAGCTCACTCAGAATGAAGAGTTCTTCAAATTCTGACCAGAGAGGCCTTATTGACTACAAGCATTCAGTAGTCTGAGACCTAAGAAGTTTATTACCTAAATAGTGATGCTAAAGTAGCCTTGAAATAAAAGCTACTTTATATCCATCCCCAAAATTCTTAAGAGCAAGGATCAAAATATACATATATATCAAATTAATCTACAAGTAAGCTAAATACTTGCAAAAACATAATTCTACAATTTCTAAAGAAATATACCAAAATCCAGACATTCAACAATATCCAACATTATAAAATTCAACATATAATAAATTACTAGACTTTCCAAAAAGGTAAAAAAAAAAAATTCTTAACCAAAAGGAAACCAATGAAATAAAAACAGACATTGAAATGACAGAAGTATTGGAATTAGGAGATAGGAACATAAATCACTAAATTAAATAAGTTCAAGAAGTTAAATGAAAATAATGAATGGGGAGAAAAAGACATTTAAAAGAACCAAATGGAACATCGAAAAATTAAAGATGCTTCCTGAAACTTAAAAGTCACTGAGTGAAATAATAGTGCATTAGATGTTGCAGAAGAAATATTTTAAAAATTGAACATATAGAAATATAAATTATCCAAAATGGATCAGAAAGAAAGAGATTCTAAAAATCAGCTGAATTTCAGTGAACTGTGAGAAAATGTCAAGCAGTCTAATCTGTGTATATTGAAGCTCTAACAAAGCAGGAAAGGGGGCATGTAGAAAAAGTATTAGAAGAAATAACGGTGGAAGTTATTCCAAAACTTCATGACATTTTCATGTAAACTATAAACCTACAGATCTAAGAAACTAAACAAATGGAGTATACTCAAAGTCACATCAAGGCATAGCACGATCAAATGCTGAAAATCTGTGATAAAGAAGAACTCTTAAAAGCCACTGGAGGAGGGGCTCCTGGGTGGCTCAGTTGGTTCAGGGTCTGACTCTTGATTTCAGTTCAGGTCATGATATCAAGGTTGTGGGGTCAGGCTTCACATTCGGCAGGGAGTATGCTTGATGATTCTCTCCCTTTCCCCACTCATGCATGCACACATTCTCTCTCTCCCTCTTTTCTTTAAAAAAGCTTCTGGAGGAAAAAGACATATCACATACACAAAAATAAAGAAGAAATTTCACAGACTTTTCATATAAAACAACACAAGCCAGAAAACAATGGAATAATACCTTTCCAATAAGGGGGAAAATTTCTCAAAGGTGGAAGACTTTTTCAGACTAACAGAAGCTGAAAGAATTCACTGTCAATAGATTTTTCACTACAGGATATGTCAAAGGAAAGGAAAATATGATACCAGATAATAACTTTCAGTCTATAGCAAGCAATGATAATTGCTAAAAATTAGTAAATATGTGGATAAAATATAAAAGATCTACCTTTTGTTTTTTAAAGATAATTGATGCAAAAATATGAGAAAATATTGTAAGGATTTAAACATATTTGGAAATAAAATTATGACAACAGCACAAAGAAAGAAATGGAAGGCACAGGTTGTTGAGTTTTTAATTTTATATAAAGTAGCATAAGGTTATTTGGCAGCAGATAGTGATAAGTTAAAGATGTATACTGTAAACCCTAGAGGAACCACTGAGAAAATAAAATGATCTTCAGCATTAGTTGTATGTGCTACATAACAAATTACCACAAATTTAGCAGCTTAAAACACCATGAATTTATTTTTCACAGTTCTGTAGATCAGAAGTCCAAGTGGGTTAGTCTGGTTTCTTTTTTTTTTTTTTATTTTTTTTTTAAATTTATTTATGATAGTCACAGAGAGAGAGAGAGAGGCAGAGGCACAGGCAGAGGGAGAAGCAGGCTCCATGCACCGGGAGCCCGACGTGGGATTCGATCCCGGGTCTCCAGGATCGCGCCCTGGGCCAAAGGCAGGCGCCAAACCGCTGCGCCACCCAGGGATCCCTAGTCTGGTTTCTATGCCATCAAAATCAAGATATTGGTCAAGCAGGGTTCTTACCTGGAAGCTCAAGGAAAGGAGCTTCCTAGCTCATTCTGGCGGTTAGTAGAATTCAGTCCCTTTTGAGTATAAGACTGAGGTTCATACTTCTTTATTATGTGTGGGCCAGTCATTCTCAGCTACTTGGATCTGCTCTCTACCCCTTGTAACTGCTCCCACCCCTCAATCCTCAAATCCAGCAACAGAATATCAGATTCCTCTGGTGCTTCAGATCCCTCAGACTTTTTCTTCTGCCATCAGTCTGAAAAAGCTTTCTACCTGTAAGGACTCATGTGATAAGATCAAGCCTACAAGGGTAATGTCCTAATGTGAACTGTGCTATGTATCATAATACAATCAGAGAAATTATATTTCATTAATTGACAGGTTCTTAGGGTTAAAGTAGGGCATCATTGGGGGCCAATTTAGAAATTTTGTCTATCTCAGCTAAAAAGCCAATACTGGAAATAAAATGGAATACTAACAGTACATTAGGGTAATGCAAAAGAAGTCAGAAATTGGGAAAAAGAACAAAGACTAGACAAGACAGAAAAAAAAAACAGTAAGATCTCAGACCTTAACCCAATAATGCCTCTAATTACATTAAATACAGATGGTTTAAACTCTCCCAGTTAATATCATAGATTGACAGACTGCATTTAAAACACAAACAAAAAGCACTTTAAGTAAATAGATATGGATTTGTTAAAAGTAAATGGATGTAAATACCAATTGTAAGAAAGCTGGAATAGCCATACTAATATCAAAAAGTAGGTTTCAAGATAAAGGATGTTACCAAAAATAAAAAGAAACATTTCATAATGACAAAAGGTAATTCATTAAGAAAACATGATGATCTTAAAAAGTAAAAACTAATTTAATATGGGACTAAATTATTCAATAAATGATAATAATTTAATAATAAATAATTCATTGATTCTTGGGAAACAGGTGCTCTTATGAAGATTTGAAAGGAAAGGAAAGGAGAAACCTTAAAAATGCAAAAAAAATAACTAAGAAGAGAAGCAGAATCTCATATTCTAGAAGAGAAAAAGAAAAGTAATTCGGCAAATACAAATGTAACAGTTCTAAATAACAGTTTGCCAAACTCGTAAGATTAATGGCATTATGATGTCTTTTTTTCAGATTTTATTTATTCATGAGAGACACAGACAGAAAGGCAAAGACATAGGCAAAGGGAGATATAGCACTTAATCCCAGAACCCTGGATCCCAAAGGCAGATGCTCAACCACCAGGTGCCCCAGTATTATGAAGTCTTATACCCTTCTACAGTTGATCCATCTTCTTATCCAGTGGTGTCATCTAACATAGCAGTCCCTTCACTATTACTTGGTACCTACCCTGTCACTGTCTGTAGACCTCTCCACTGGCTGTCCCCAGCTTGTGACCACAGTACGGCCCCCATCTCACCTGAACTGCTATAGAAGACTCCTCCAATCAGTGTGTGGAGGTCAGGGAAAGGAGGTACCACAAAATGAATTTCTCCTCATTTCCAAACATCAGGAGACAGAGCGAAAATTGTTGGGTTTTGTTAGTTGTTTTGTTTTGTTTTGTTTTAATTCACATTGGCTGATTTTCAAAAGATAATCTCTAAAAATTTTAGAACAGTCCACCATTCTCTACAGAGAAGTACAGACTGACTTTTGGTTATATTGTTCATTTAAGCAGTCAGCCAATACTGTTTAGCTAACACTTTAGATTCTGCTACTTTATTAGAATTTGATTTGAGCTAACATCCAACAAATCATGTTAGAAACATTTTACTCTATTGCCTAATATGTAGCATGTTGTCCACTGCAACTTAAAATTCATTAAATTAACTTAAGAATGTGAAAGTCATATGGAGATGCACAAGTGAATCTTAAGTAGGATTACCTTGAAGCATTATTTAGTTCCAGCCATTCTGCAGAGCTGGCATTTCCAAACCATCAACTCAGCATGACACATACATACACCATCTGGCTTTGAGTTCTTAGCAGGTTGGCTGCTCTTATTATTTTGTATCATATGTAGAAATGAAGTGGTCAAATGTACCATATCTCTCCAAGAAATATAAATGGGAATTTATCAAAATGAAAAAAAATCCCAGAATATTTTGAACTCACTCTAATATTTGTTCCTCTAGAATGTTCTCTACTGTTGAGTAATTCCTTCTGCATTTTCTCTCCACCCCCTCAACTCTGTCAAGAAATAATATTTACTGAGTCATTTTAGGTTTAGGATTCAATTCCACAAGTATGGAAATGTACCCAAATTTCATTCATACTCTTATCTTTTCTTACCCATGAGTGGTTTTCATTAAATTAATATTATTTTCCTTTTTTCTCTAGAATGCACTAAACTATTAAATTCTGTTTCTAGCATAGGGCAAATTTGTTAGACTTCTACCATTTATTCCCAAAAATATATGATATGGTTTATCCAGAATAGGTTTTATTTTATTTCATTAGATCATCTTCAATGTCCCCAATCATATGTAATTACACCAAAGCTTTAGTCTGTATATTGGGGTATGTCATTACTATAATTAGTTGCTAATTTACATTTCCGTCTAACAGACTAATCTCAAGCAAGAACAAAGAATGCACCAAAGTAGGAAACACAGCATTTTAAGTAAGAAATACAAATCATTGTTTATATGAATTTTTAAAGACCACAGTATGGCTATCTTGACCATTGGGAGTAAGACCTCCAATGACTTATATGTATCATGTACCATTTATTTATTATACTGGATTTTGTAAGATTATCATAAGAATTCCATAATATTCGAACATTTTGCTAATTTTAAAGTTGACTGAGACATGGTAGAAGAAACAAGAAGACAGAACTCTAAGGGGTAGCAATGGATACTGGAGTAATGTGGATCACGGGCTGAAAGAAAACTGGAAAGAACAGATGGAAAGAAGGCAGTAAGATTTATAGGTGTCATAAACAAGGTCCTGGAGGAGGCCCTTGTATGAGGATAAGAGCATTAATTAAAAGGAGATTTAGATAAAGAATAAAGCAATTCATGGCAATATCTGTGTTCAATGAAGAGTGAATTTGACTGAAGGAGTGAACATGTGGAAAGGATATAAGGGCCATAAAAATAGCAGTACTATAAAACACAATCTTCAAGGGATTCCCCCTGTATTCCACAAGTATCATACTTTTTAAAAGCACATAATTCCTTCCCCTTGTTACTAAGATCAAGAGCGAATGCCAGAAGTATTTCAGCGCCATGAGACAGTGACTCAGTATGAAGTCAAATGAGTGAATTCTGCAAGGATCTCCTTTGCATTTGTTTCCAGTGCCTTCCTTGCCTAAGACATCTGAGTATCTGTAGCAATTCTCCGACAGCCCTGGAAGTCCGTCAACTACAGGGAGACCATAGACAGTTACATTTTTGGATGCTCCTTTGTAGAGAAATCAATGCATTTACAACTACCACAGGCTCTCTCTGCCTCTCTTATCCACTGAGACCCTCCCCAACAGATGCACTGGCTGGTGAATTTTCCCCTAAGGCACTGAACAAGCCAACATGGTTCTCTCACTAGAGACTGTAACTGTTTTGCTAAATCTGCCATTTAAGTGATGTGCTGTAAGCCCAAGGTTTTTCAAGAAATCTTCACCGCAAACATTTTTGAGGAGATGGACTCACTGTATCATCAAGCCAGTGGTTTTCAGAATGTGATTTAGAATCCTTGCCCATGTACACAGACATTTACCTCATGCTGCTCTATCTCATTACTGAAAATCGATGAAGTAAGCCATAAGTCACCACTGGCAAGCAGTCCATTCAGACAGACAGAAAGAAAAATAAGCTTTTCAGTTAGAAATAACGCGCTTCAATAAGCAGCTTTTGGAAAGAAAAGCCTGTCAACAAAATTGATTACAATATCCCGTAATTGCTTTCAATATATAAGGAGCAAGGAGAACAGTCATCTAAAGAAGGCATTTGGATATGCTCCACAAAGGAATGGGTGCAATCATACCATGTTCCAGCAACAATACTTTAATGTTCTATTAAAAGTATAGCAGGGACCTTTCCAGGGACTCCACTCACATCTGCAAATAAAGGCAGAAATTTCCCCTCAGGTGTTCTCACTGCGCTTCACTGATACCATGAGCTACTGAAAACTTGTGTTGGCTTAAAGATTTTTTAAACTATTAGTATTAACATGAATCCCTTTTGAACACTGGATTAAACACACCATTGATTTATTTAACAAATATTTATTGATCGCTATGTATGAAGTCAAATGAGTGAATTCTGCAAGGATCTCCTTTGCATTTGTTTCCAGTGCCTTCCTTGCCTAAGACATCTGAGTATCTGTAGCAATTCTTCGACAGCCCTGGAAATCCGTCAGCTACAGGGAGACCATAGCACTTAGTGAACTAGTAATGTAGAAACAGACTATGAAATGATTGTGCGTTGAGCTACAATTTCGAATGTGCTTAGAAGTGTCTAACCTCTAATTTGGTGGACTCCACATCTGTTAAACACATTATATCTAGATTTAAGCATAATAATAGTGATAACCAATTATTAAAAAAATGTTGTGTCTTAACCCTGTCCTGGAGTACATTTCATTTTCTAATATTGTAAAATGTTATCCCACTATCTTCTTACTCATTTCAGCAGATGATTTAAGTGCCAACCTAATCATTAAAGAGCTAGATAAATCTGAAGACTACATTTAAAAAGGACCTTGATCTGAATTAAGAGAAAATCAGATATTGATTAGATGATATAAAATCAGATAATCATATATAACCTGTGCAAAATCTATATATAATGACATATATATTAAAAACATATACATATATACACATGAAATTGTGTTAATAAAACCTATTAGGAAGACAAGGCCCCTGTTCTTAGAAGTTTCTATTTTCAATATTTAATAATCTATTGATTTTGCTCTAACATTGAGTCTACAAAAAGGCTACGTTTCTACAATTGTGATTAACTACTCGGCAGGGAACTAACTGAATGGTTAACACAGTTATGAAGACACTTTACTGTTTCTAGATACTGATTTCTGCCTTCAGAAACAGATCTTCCAGACAAAAGTTTCTGGATGGCTTTGAGAGATCTCACTCCCTATCAGCCAGTATTTGCTCATATTGGACATTGTTTTACCATATTCACTAGTTTAATATATCCTTTTCAAGTTTACTGTTACAGAGCCTAAAGAGTAGAAGATGAATCATTCATTTCTATTGTCCACTAGTTCATGTAAGACTCCACAATATTTACCTCAAGATTGGTAATATTAATTAAATCCCAGAGCCCTTACAGTTTAAGAAAGTATGAAACTAGTGCTCAAAGAGTCCTCCCACCATCCAACTTAAGTAACAATGAAAATGTCAGAGATGGGATCCCTGGGTGGCGCAGTGGTTTGGCGCCTGTCTTTGGCCCGGGGCGCGATCCTGGAGACCCGGGATCGAATCCCACGTCGGGCTCCCGGTGCATGGAGCCTGCTTCTCCCTCTGCCTGTGTTTCTGCCTCTCTCACTCTCTCTCTGTGACTGTCATAAATAAATAAAAATTAAAAAAAAAAAAAAGAAAATGTCAGAGATGTCTGGGTGGCTCAGCAGTTGAGGGTCTGCTTTCAGCTCAGGGTGTGATCATGGAGTCCCGGGATCAAGTCCCACATCAGGCTCCCTGCATGGAGCCTGCTTCTCCCTCTGCCTGTGTCTCTGCCTCTCTCTCTCTCTCTCTCTCTCTCTCTCTCTCTCTCTCTGTGTGTGTGTGTCTCTCATGAATAAATAAATAAAATCTTAAAAAAAATGAAAATGTCAGACAAAATTGAAGGTCCCTAAGACATTTTATAATTTCATTAATGACACAGAAAAGTCTGATAGTACCAAGTATGGGAGATGATATGGAACAAATTAGTGGGAGTATAGCTTGGTTTAATCACTTTCAAAAACAATGGTATTACCTAGTGAAACTGAGGATTCATTTACCTATGAATGGTTTTATGTATGTCTCCTGGAACCTAGAGTACAAAACTTGGAATGAGATCGGAGATTATAGCTTTCATCCTTCAGTCTACTGTTAAAAAAAATGGTACCATTATTTATTACAGTAAACAAAGAAATACATACAATTCTCACTTAGGTAACAATGTAAATATAGACATTATTTTTTAAATGAAGTTATTACCTTTAAGTTTCTCTTAAGAAACAAGCTTTTCTTATAAGTTTAAAAGTAATCTAATGATTGTAAGTTTGAATCATACCTAAAGTGCAATATGATTTTCTAGTTCTTTAAGGACTTGGTGACATTGAGAACACTGGAACTGTAAGTTTATGTTAGGTTTCAGAATTGAAGTCATTATTTTTTTTAAAAAGGCAGAAGTTTAATATAAAGAACATCTGAGCTATCATAGGAGAGTAACTGCAAGATGTAACGAGAACTTTAAAAGCTTCTCTGTGGCTCACAGAGACCATCTAAGGAAAGAAGTACTTAGAAAAGGTCCTCCTCCCCAAGGATGGGTTTTAGAAACCTCACATTAGAAGGTATGCTTGAAGCCTCTTAGATGGTGGTAAAGTTCTCTGGGTTGCCTGAGCAAGATCTGTTCCATAGTCAGTGGGCAAGGAGGAAGTAGCCTTTCCAGGTGCAGATAAGCCTTAGCTCATGTGCAGGAGCACACAAGGAGCTGCACAACCACGGCAGTCAGGAGACCAAGGGCATGGGGTGCCCTCCTTGGGAAGCCCACAGGAAGATCACCAAGAGTCTGCATGACCCTGCCTGTGGCTGGGGAGAAGCAATATTAGACATCCTTTTATCCATGTGGCTGATCAGTGGGGCAGACAGAACCAGTAAGCAAAACTCCATCCTCCTGCAATGTCCTTTCAGCACCCCTCATTTACCATCACTGTGAAATAGAAATGCTTAAAAAGCCCAGTCCATTATGGAAGAGTAGATATTACAGGGTGAATCTGGAGCTGAGAAATAATACATACTTATTTAATTCACCATGACTTCATTGATATTTAATAGCACTGAGGGCACTGTTTCATTTGTTCTAATGAAACGTGGAAGAATAAGGGACAGACATTTGCTTTGAATTATTCAGCATGGCAACATGAGTCCTACCTCCTGACTTTGGGCCATTTAATTATTTTATGTCATCTTCTATAGAGAGAAAATCAGGGAAACCAGTGGAGATACTACCTTAACATTTTAAATATGGTAGAGCATTCAAAGTAGCCTATTTTGCTACTAATTTGTGATACTTGTGTGATACTTGTGATTTTGGTTGAAGTGAACAGCCAAAATGAAATTTTACAAAGATGCTGAAATTTAACCAATCATTATCATGACCTTTCTCTTCACTTCAGAATTGTAATGACAAAAAAAAAAAATAGAAAACAAATGTGCACCAACGCAACCATCGATAAATAAATAGAAGTATTAAAAGAATAATGCACAGAAGTGGAAACTAATTTACTTCGAGTTACCTGTATCAACATAAGTGAATCATTCAAGCACAATGTTGAAAAACAAAAGTAAGCTGGAGAAGACAGAAAAGCTATATAATTTAAATAAAGACCTAAAATAACTGAATAAAAATCCACAGTATTAGCCCAGGTAAAACTACAAGGAGAAGACAGAAGACAGTGATAAATGATGGTACCCAGAGCTGAGTTAGACCTCCATCTCCCCTTCCCAGTACACAGCTCAGGTCACCTTTTATCTTGTTTTTTTGTTTTTTGTTGTTTTTTATTTTTTTACCACCTGATTCAAGTATAATGACATCATCAATAGCATTGCTGTTTTATAAATATCTAACTTTCTTGTAGGCCAATGAGGGGAGGGTTTGGCTTTAATTCAATATTGCAACCCTTAAGATTGGCACATGTGGGGTGTAGTATTAATACCTATTTGCCAAATACAGAATTAATAATAGTGGCAAAGACAGTCTAATGAGGTGGCAAGGAGCCTGACCCTGAACTTGCGGGAGCTTGGCATGAAAGTGCTGAGGGCCCTGTAAGGAAGGGGCTTGGCAGAGCTATATATTTCCACTGGCCTGCATTGCCGAGTTATCTGTTTGCAGTTGTGCTTGGCACCCTTGTTAGAGTGTGGATCCAAATGGGACCTAATGGGTTTGAGGGTTCAGAAGGCAAGCCCAGCAAGGCACTGGGGCAGTGAGGGTATCAGGAGATGAGTATGAAAGGTCAATAATAGGGTTTAAACTGGTTAGAGAAAAACAAGAAGTCAAGGGAGAAAATGGGAGTCTTGTGCTGAGTGGGTGCAGTCACATGTCTGATGGGAGTGAACAAACTGAGAGCTGGGATATTGTGGTCAGAGAAGGAGTTAGAGGTACAGGTGTTCTAGGTGACAACAAGATCCAAGGGTGGATGACATAAAAATCAGCAGAACTGAGGATGAAATGTATTGTGAGGAGTGAATTTCATGTACTATTTATGTTATTGTAAATTGGGGGCAAGAAAAACAAGTTAAAAGAAACTGGAGTCAATATACAAAGAAATATTGATCCTAAAAATATCAGAGATATTTTAGAAATCCATGAATGAAGTATATTGATATAAAATACATTTATAAAACAATGAATAGTAACTTAGTGACTTGCAACAATAGAAATATAAACAATAGAAGCATTTTTCCTTTCAATTATATTAAAGTAATGCATCTTCTTTTGACCTTAATCACATTTCTGTTCTCATAAACAAAGTGTGTGTTTAAATGATAATAGAGGGAAATGTCAGTAGCCAAAACTATGTGGACAGAACATAAGAAATTGATGAGTATATATCAATTTGATATATCAGATTGGTTTATACCCCACAAAGGGATAAAGCTAGTCTCAGCACTTTTGTTATGGATGAAATAAAGCAGGAAAATCCAAAGTCCTCTGGAGAAGTTCCAGCAGGTATTAATAAAAATATACATTTCTTCTAAAAACAATCTTCATCCAGAAACTTCTAAGAGAAGCTAATTCAATACTACACACCAAGAAGTCAAATAAAATTAAAAAGTATAAATTCAGGAAGAAATAACACATAGTGCTCTAAGAACTCAGAACACAGAAAATACATATTTTATGTTGCTTCATAAGGTACACTGATTTTGAAAACAAGTGATAATCTCCTCACTAGAATAACAAAAATAATAGCTCTTTGTTAGACACTGGAAAGTATAAATTTGTGCTAAATTTTAAGGTTGGCTAGGAAAAACAACTTTATGGAAAACTATCTTGTTCCAGGCATAGTACATTTAGTAAAAACAAAGCTGTTTATAAATTTCTAAGTAATTCTAAGATTTTTCTGAGAATATTTTTTATTGGACTTAGAACATTAAGAATAATATTACTTGAAATGATTACCACGAGGTTTTACCAGCAGAAAATCAAATGCTTACGTATGGTTCATGAGAGTTAACACTTGTACAGTGAAGGTTTCTACCACTTGACAGTGATAAAGTCTTGGTTGCTAACCACAGTGAAATTGGTCCTAACAAGTGGTTTTCACAGCTTCTCCAAATAGCTAACAATGACTGTTTATGGGAATTTTGCCTGTGGGTAAGGAAGGAAGGAAGAGAGAGGTGTGGAAGGAGAGGGAGAAAGGAAGGGGGAAGAATAAGGCACATCTTTGGGAGAAAAGCTTTAGGTAACATTTTCTTAGTCTGTTTGGGCTGGTATAGGAAATACCATACACCAGGTGGCTTGTAAACTACAAAAATTTATTTCCCACAGTTCTGGACGCTGGGGAGTCCAAGATCAAGGTACTGGCAAGAACCCCATTCCTGGGTGGTCATCTTTTCACTGGTACACCCCACCTCTCCCTGGAACCTTTCATGAAGGTGTTCATCTCACTCATGAGGGCTCCATCCTCTTGACTTAATCATCTACCACAGGCCTTGCCTGCTGATCCATCACCCTGGGAGTCAGGATTCATCAACACATGAATTGGCAGGTGGCAGGTGGGAGGTGGGCGGTGGTGGAAGGACAGGACACAAACATTCAGTCTGTAGCAAATATAAAGTTGTAAATTGATCAGACACTCTGAAAAATCTATATACCTCATTCTTAATATAATATGAGATGTTCAATTTAGTCAATAAATCTTTTTTTTTTAAGATTTTATTTATTTATTCATGAGAGACACAGAGAGAGAAAGGGACAGAGATACAGGTAGAGGGAGAAGCAGGCTCCATGAAGGGAACCCAATGTGGGACTCGATCCCAGGACTCCAGGATCATGCTCTGGGCTGAAGGCAGACGCTAAACCGCTGAGCCACCTGGGATGCCCCAGTCAATAACTCTCTTGATCAGAATGCAGTAGCTAAAGGTTAATGTTTCAAACTGGTAAATAAATGCTAGATAATATGGTAGACAAATAAGAGCTCCTCTATCCATCTTTTCTATCATAATGGACATGGGACACAAGAGTTGAATTGAAAATATTATCTAAAGGTGTTCAACAAATTACGTCAAATTTACAGACTGTTCATTAGGAAGCTTCCATACAGTATATAGAACATCTGCCTCAGTTGCTTTTTAAAAAATCTATTGTTGATTTTTGAGTCCAGGACAGAGTATTTAGTCAACATTACAAACCCAATTTTTCTTTTCTGACTTCAAGATATCCTGAACGAAATCTCCCCAAGTGCAGAATCAGAAAAATCTTTTTTTTAGTGGCATTGTTTTCCTTTGCTATGCTGTGATTGTGCTCAGCACACCAATCAGTGCACTGAATAGGGCTTAGAGATCAGGATAGATGCCTCTATCTAAGGCTCTTTAGCTAGTCAGAAGCCCCAAATCCCAAACAATGGATAAAGGGAGGGATACAGCACTTAGATAACTAAACCCAAAGTATTCATGAGCCACACTGCAAACAAAGAACTGTTCTCTTCATCTTTAAATGATGGCTCCATACTCTGGTGAGCCCACCCTGCCTCTTGGGAGTACAGGAAGCACTAGGACTTCAGTTCCACTTCCTATTGCAATCAGAACCAGCTGCCTGTGCGCTTTTGGATGAGTGTTCGTTACCCACAACTTGGAAGTGGATTTTACTCCACTCACCCAAATATTGCCCCATGGATGGATATCTCTTGAGAGTTGACATCCTATGAAAATTATTATATACTTTCAAATTGCTTCACCTTTAATAATCTCTAATTTAAAGATCTATATTACAAGATTCATGATGTGTTTGATATTTAAGCACATATGGGCAAAAGCTAGGATCCTTCAGTAACCACAGTGCTTCCCCACATGCTCTTAGAAATTCGTTGGTAAGTGACAATGACAAAGTCCTATAAAAATTCTTCCTCTGGGACACTCTCCAGAAGCTCTGTATAGGACTGGCTTTTGGTTAATGATTTTTATTTACGTCTCTCAAATTCTACTTTGTTGTAAAACTCTTCATAGGATCTTACAATTCAGTTACTTATTAACACAATCAATCATAAGGCAACATAAATGGGGCAGCCCGGGTGGCTCAGCAGCTTAGCGCCGCCTTCAGCCCAGGGCATGATCCTAGACCGGGTGGCTCAGCGGCTTAGCGCCGCCTTCAGCCCAGGGCGTGATCCTAGAGACATGGGATCAAGTCCCATGCCAGGCTCCCTGCATGGAGCCTGCTTCTCCCTCTGCCTGTGTCTCTGTCTGTGTGTGTGTGTGTGTCTCTGATGAATAAACAAATAAAATCTTAAAAAAAAAAAAGAAAAAAGGCAA
The DNA here is from genome assembly GCF_905146905.1 of Nyctereutes procyonoides. NCBI lineage: Eukaryota > Metazoa > Chordata > Mammalia > Carnivora > Canidae > Nyctereutes > Nyctereutes procyonoides. The sequence continues at coordinate 867,700 of NW_026575146.1, read as the reverse complement.
CATAAATGGTAAGTTTCAGGGTTATGCTACTAAATTTCCTTTTTTATTCATTTTTATTTTTATCATGGTAATAATACTTAACATGCTATCTACCTTCTGAACAGATTTTTTTTAAGTGTACCATAAAGTATTGTTAACTATAGGCATAATGTTGTACAACAGGTCTTGAAAATTTATTCATCTTGCATAACTGAAACTTTACACGCATTGATTAACAACTCCTCATTTTACTCTCCTTGGCCCCTTGCAACTACTGTTCTACTATCTGCATCTATGAGTGTATTTTAGATACCTCATAGAAGTGAATCAAGTAGTATTTGTCCTTCTGTGACTGGCTCTTTCATGTAGCATAATGTCCTCATCATGCTAAACTAATTTTGTCAATTGAGTGAATAAAACTGACAAATGGAAAAGCTTTCTATACATACAAGGTGACAAAAGCTAATAGGAACTATTTCCTGGAAGCAAACCCGGCCCATCTCTTAAATCTAACAGGTATGCCTTAATGTTGAAGCCATCCTGTAAATAATGTACACATCCATTTTAGTAATATTTTAATCTTTGTGGACCTGAAACCCTTTTGTACTTTTCTTAATCAATATTTCTACATAGCAAGTTTAGAGGCTGAGGTCACTATTTCTGCTTGAACGTTATCATGAAGCTTTCTTTTGTTTGATTATTTATTTATTCATGAGACACAAACACACACACACACACACACACAGAGAGAGAGAGAGAGAGAGAGAGAGAGAGAGAGAGAGAGAGGCAGAGACACAGGCAGAGGGAGATGCAGGCTCCATGCAGGGAGCCCGACGTGGGGCTCGATCCTGGGTCTCCAGGATCATGCCCTGGGCTGAAGGCAGCACTAAACCACTGAGCCACCTGGGCTGCCCTATCATGAAGCTTTCTGCACAGGGATGCATATGACCAGCTCCAGGGCTGCCCAAACATCCTTGTGCATGAATCAATTCCTAATAGAAAATCTTTAAATCTTTCAGGTCATGCAGATATCAGGGCATTATTTAGTAAAAAGTTAGCTTTTGGGCAATGACCATAGTGAACAGGGTAAGGGCTATACATGAAAAATACCCCAATCAAATCTGGCACTAAAAAACCATGATATACTACATCTTTTCAAAAGTGTATAGTGATTGCTTCATGACCACCTATATGGTAGTTTATGACACTTAATGGGCTTTAATATAGATTTTCTGCAAGTTGGCTTTTTCATCTTTCCCAGTGAATACTCTTCCATCTCTTTACTTTTATCTCCTTAACTTCTCAGCCTCCAAACTCTGGTGTACTCTCCAGGTCTCAGTCAGTGGACCTCTTCTCTTTTCCAGCTGTGGAGTTCTGATCCAGTGTCTGATAATGACTCCCACATTTACATCTCTAGCTGTGACCTCTCCTTTGAATGCCAACTGTCTCTTTGACATCTATAGTTGAATGTGGAATAGGAAACTCAAACTTAACAAGTCCAAAAACTCCTTGTGTTCCCGCAACAAGTCTGTTACTTTGTCTCAATCTATGGCAACTCAGATTTTAAGTTACAGGGGCCTCAAGCCCTGTGAATGAAATTCATTAGCAAATCCTGTTGGCTTTATCCTGTTGACACTGTGCACCACTTCTGCTACTATCTCATGCATGGTCTGTGTTACCACCCACTCTCACTTGGTTTGCTGGAAAAGCCTCCTATCTGACCACCCTGTTTTCTGGTCTTCTCCCCTCTATTCTATACAGCAGGCAGAATGAGGCCATTACAGTCAGAAAGTGTCACTTGTTCAAACCCCTTCGAAGGCTTCCTATATCAGGTCCAGTAAAAGTCAAAGTCCTTAACAACATGTCTCATAAAGCCCTTCCCTCTCTCCTGCTACCTCCCCTCACCCACTTACTCTACTTCAGCTCACTCAGAATACAGGGGCCAGCCTTGCTCGAAGTCATTCAACAAGGATGTTTTGAAGCCTAACTGTCAGGTCTTTTGACTAAAAGCCCATATGCTTTGTACAAATGTATGCCAATTAACCCGCATATAGCATTCCTACCATCTTTGAGGCAGGGCCTGGTTTTCAAATTACTTACTTTCAACCCCAAAAACCTACTAGCACATGAAGAGTACAAAAAATGTTCATTACATATAAAGAAAAGAACTTCATCCAGAAAAAAATGATAATCACTTCCTGCCTAGATTGTGAGCCTATCCAGGGCAAAGTAATATTTTATTCATTCGTGGCTCACCAATGATATAGGTTTGGTGCCTGGAACAAGGCAGGAGCCAAATGTATGTTTCATCAAGGAACAGAACTATATCAAGTTAACCTGAATCAAGATAATAAAAATGTTGACAGTACAGCCAAGATACCTAATGGAAACTCTGCTACTGTATAAATCTATGGATGCCATAAACTGAGGAAGGTGAAGGCTTGTTCTTCAACAAAAATTACACTCTTGATCAATAACACTGTGGTCAACCCCAGGTGCTTGCCACACGCCAGGACCTCTGCTTGATGCTTTTCATGCACAATCTTACTTAACTGCCACAAAAGTCCTTTAAGACTTTTTTATCACCATTTTACAAAATTTGAGTGTATTCTGAGAGGTAGGATGACTTCAAGCTTATATATATTCCTTTATCAGTCAGTATAGAAATCAGGCCTCTTGACTTCAACATGATGCTCTTCATCACACAAATGCTTCTTTTAAGCATGAAAAATAATAAACGTCATAATATGTTTGTCTTGCCTCCTACAGTATAAATGAATGCAAATATTCTGGCTCTGAAACTTACAGCCTTCTCTGACATTTCTTCACATTCTTCTGTATTTACTTAATTCTTACTTAAACACTGTTATACAAGTAGGCACTTCCAAATGGGTAGAATCTTTTAGGGATGTAATTTGGACATATGAATTTAAGGTCTTTAAAATACTTTTAGAAATGCATCATACTTAGTCACAAAGACTTATGGATAAGAATGTTTAATTCAGTGGAGTTTATACCATCAACAATCTGGAAATTGCTAAACTGACCAAAATGACATTACTTAAATCTTGAGGGAAAAGTGGAATGTTATATATCCAGGAAACACCATGTGTTTGAACAATAGTTAACAACTTGAGAAAATACTTAGATAACCAAGTATAAAAAGCAGTAACAAAAAGTAACCAGAACCACAAGAGCAACAACTAATATGACCTGAACGGTGAGTGAGTGCCAAGAACTGTCCTGGGCACATTACTGATTTATCTCATTGAATCATGACCACAACCACATGAACTGGGGACTCCGATAATCCTGATTATACACATGGAGAAATACAGGCACAGAAAAGCATTTTATATACAGCATCTCAAATTTATGAAAAACATGTATACAAGGAAATAATGACCTAAAAATAAACCTTTTAGCCAGGATACTTTAAACAATTGATGATCATATAGTGGTCAAAAACCTGTAAGCTGGGATCCCTGGGTGGCGCAGCGGTTTGGTGCCTGCCTTTGGCTCAGGGCGCGATCCTGGAGACCCGGGATCGAATCCCATATCGGGTTCCCGGTGCATGGAGCCTGCTTCTCCCTCTGCCTATGTCTCTGCCTCTCTCTCTCTCTCTCTGTGATTATCATAAATAAATAAATTTTAAAAAAAAAAAACCTGTAAGCTGACTATCATTGAAAATTTGATTGCAGTTTAATAAACTTTTTTATTTGGGAAAATACACACTTACAACCTGAACATTCTACTCAAATTATAACTCACTATGCCTAGTTGTTAACGAAATAAAAATAGTATTGGCCTCATATTTGCTCAAATTCTCTTTCTCCTGCCACCACTCCCAACTTTGTGCATTTTCTTTCCCACTTTCTTTTGAAAGTGGAATCAGAGAAGTTTTTCCATTCATATTTCTGAGAACTTGTTGCAAATGTGTAACTAAAACAGCAAGCGAAAACATAAACTAATTATGTCAAAGGTTCTTGCAGCATTTCCCCTTAGGAATTATCTAGTGTTGTTTTAAACCAGTTATACTATTTTGGGGAGGAAAAAAAAAAAACCCAGGTATTAAATTTATTGTCCTTGTAAGATTTTTGAAACAGATACATGTTTTGATAGCTCAGCTTGAAAATACACTTTTCTACTAACTTTCCTGCTTTTCAGGGCCATGTAATAGTTGATGTCATTACCTAAGTGTCTGGAATGGTAGTTAGGCTTGGGATTTGTTTGCAATCAAATTAGGTTAAGAAAATGTTTACAGTACTTCTCTGTCCTAAGAGAACTCACACAATCAAAATGTCCTTCTAGTACTTCTCACTGGGAGGAGCACACCTACTAAATCAGTTTTCTGGGGGAAGGTGGCAGTGGAGGGGATCTAAAAACTTATTTTGAACTGTAGCTACCTGTACAGCCTGGACTAGTTTCTATCCTTGCATGTATGTCACTATATTTAAGTGTTGCAGAAACACCTACTGTCTACTCTAGAAGTAGGAGAAGCACAATGTTCTATTTGTCTTTATTTATATATATATACAAAATATATAAATATGTATTTTGTGTGTATATATATGTGTGTGTGTATATATATGTATACACACACAGGTTGTTGGGTTTTTTTTTTTTTTTTGAGAGAGAGAGGGAGACTGGGAGTGAGGGCAGAGGGAGAGACAGAATCTTAAGCAGGCTCCACATCTAGCATGGAGCCCCATATAGGACTCGATCTCATGACCCTGAGATCGTGACCTCAGCCACAATCAAGAGTCAAATGCTTAACTGACTGAGGCATCCAGTCTTATAGTCTTAAGCCCAGTCTACTTGCTTGAGTACTCAGTTGCCCTGAAGCAAGTTCTTTTTATACTCTGAACTTCAGTTTCCTTTTCTGTAAAATGGTTGTAAGAGTATGACTACACAGATGTACTGTGAAGATTAAGTGAGATCCTGCATGTGGAAGCACCTGGAACATCAGTTCTCAATTAGTGCTAACTTGAATCTGAATCATTCCATGCATCCCTGCAACACATATCACAATAGTAAATCAGCCCTGAGCAAAAGGACTCATAGCTAAATCCTCAATAAATGATTACAAAATAAATAAATAAAATAAACATAAACTAGACCAGTGGTCCTGTGAGTTACAAGAACTTTAAGGTCATGATGAAAATTATTACCTTTATCCCTATGTGCTCACATTCAATTTTGCGTGGGATGTTAGGGACTCTCCAAACCCCCTGAAGCTCAGTCATGGTCCCTCAAGTCTACAGGTATCAGTAGGGAGGCCCCTACTGTAAACAATCCTGTAAAAAGACTAGATCACTTAGGCCACATGAATTGGCTTCCTTCTCTGACCACTATGGTATAGTCTTCCTAAACTACATAAGGCTCTGGCCATTACCATTCAAGCCTGGTAACCTGTCTATAAAACAGCTATCAACCATGGAGTGTCCTCCCTGGAACCTGAGTAGAAAGAGACCAAAATGTAAAGATCCTATTTTGCTGGATTGTTTTTTTGGGATTTAACATTATATACAGGAAAAAAAAAGTGCTTCTTCTTATTCACCATAAAGACAAATATTTACAAAGTCAGAGTAGACTTTTTTTCTCAATTAGGGTTAGAATTTATGTCAGAGAGCTCCTGAGCACACATAATAAGATGCTGATTCTTTCCAGTCTTAACTAATGCCGAATGTGTATATCCCTCCAACTGAACCACCTAATGTTTATTTACATGTTCAAGTATCATTGGCAAATATTTTAGCTCTCCTGCAGTTCTGTGCGTCTGGAGATCTGAATGAACAATTTCTGGACAGCATCTGGTAAAACTGGCTATGAATTTGCCAGGAATTTTCCTGGAGATAATCTTTACTTAGAGGATTGTTTCTCCATACAACATTTCTCTGGAGATCCCTTGTGTATACTTAAATAGAACTTTCTCAGACCCAGATTCAGGCACTCCTTTTTCCATGTTTTAAAAATACCTGTAATGTGACACTCATAAAATTACAGTGATTATCTGTTCATGTTTCTGTTTCACCTTCTATATTGTAAGAGGTCCAAGGGAAGAAGTTATACCTTCACTTTTGAAAACCGAGAGCCTATCACAGTGCCCGTTTATAAGAGAAGCCACGGAGGGAAGATATAAACATGAAAGGCATGTTTATCTTCTTGCCTTCAAGAAGTTCAGAGTGGGATGATCAAAATAAATACTTTTAATGCCATATAATATTATCCAGACTGGTGGGGAAGGATGAGGAAAGCTTTCCCCTAGGATGTATCATATCTGAGTTGAGCTTTAAAGAAGGAATAAGAGGTCATCCCCAAAGGAGGACAATGGATAAGGAGAGTGGTGTGCGTGTTCCGGCAGCAGCAGCACCTCTGAAGGGCAGGCAGAGTGATGGAAGGAATGGCAAATAGCTCTGGATAACTACTATGTCACGTGAAGAAAGGGTAATGTCGAGAGATGAGACTGGAGAAGGCAGAGGAGCTTGAATAGGACTAGCTTTTGAAAGCTATATTAAGAAGTTTTACTTTTATGTTAAAGGACAAATAGAACCAGTGTAGAGATTTACACAGAGGTGTAGCATATTCTGGAAAGATGACCCTGAGAACAGATAATGATTTGGGGAGTGACAATTTTGAAGGCAGAGAGCTAGCAGGAAGGCTATTTAAGTATGCCAGGTGTGAGCACAGAAAAAAAGGCAGTGGAACTCAAAAAAAGGAGTGTAGCAAGGATGCAACCACTGGCTATTGGGGGGAAAAAGGAGAAAGAAGAGTTGACAACCACTCCCAGCCTTCAGGCCTACCTCAAAAGGTGCCACTCACCAAGATGCAGAGCATGCTAAAAAGTTTCCTCCTTTGATGTATTAAATTTAAGATGTCATTGGGGTGCTTAAACAGAGAAGCCCAACAGGCAACTGTCCACACATAGGTGTTTAGAATGTAGGGTACCACACATAGGTGTTTAGAGTGTAGGGTATTTCAAAAATAGCCTTCCAAGTCAGTAAGAAATAATCTTTCCCAAAGTGTGACTACAAAAGGGAAGAAAAATAAAGCAAGTAATTAGAATTCCAAGAGACTTCAACTCTGAAACAATAGCCTTCACTGACTCATGTATGATTTATTAAATTTTGAAGATTTTAAAAATTTAATGGGAAATAACACTTGACGGTAAATTCAACAAATTTATTCCTTATTCAGTCACCTTGATAATATCTGATCGGTAATTCTACAACTTTTGATCTCTGGTGATTGGTGAAGGTAAGTCAGAGATTTAGGAAGGTAGGTCCAGGATATAATCTATTGGCTTAGAATGGGCATTCAATGAAAGTGCTTCAGATACTTAAAATATGCATTGGTTTCTTCATTCAACCATGCAATTACTCAAGGCAGTAAGTCAGTCTGCTTCTCAATATACTGTCAGTCTTCCCACACACATCTGTTGCTTTGAAGGATATTCCAAAGATTCCATCTGGACAAGACATACTACCTCTCACCTACCTCAAACCAACAACAACAACAAAAAACCCCACACCTCCTCCTTAAGGCTCAAGGGCACTTCCTCTCTTCAGTTTCAAAATAGAGTTTCTCTGTAATATCTTGTTGAAGGGTGTGAATCAAAAGGAAGAACTTGCTTCTACTCAAACTAGAAGCAGCTCTTTACTAAAAAGAGGGACATACCTCATAATAAAGCTAACGAAAGATGTGCAAGATTGCCAGGAAAAACCACAAAACTCTACTGAGATAAGGTTGATAAAGACCTAAAGAAATGGAGAAAAATACTATGTCTAGAAGGCACAATATTGCAAAATGTGAACGATTACTAAACTGATTATAGATTCAATGTTATTCCAATGAATAGTCTAAAACTTTTCGTGTAATATTTGGTAAGCAGATTCTACAATTAAATGAAAATGCAAAAGGCCAAGGAGAATAAAAATACTATGGAAGAAGAGAGTTTGAGAACTTATATTACCAGATATCAAGATTTAATTTACAGTTATAGTAATTAGAAGAGTGTGGCATCAGTGCAAGGATAGATAGACTAAACGAGCAGAACAGAGTCCAGACACAGACTCTCATACAATCAGTCACTTGATTTATAGTAAAGCTGCCACTGCTACCCTTTGGTCAAAAGAATGGATATCCACATGAGAAAAAAATGATCTTCCACTCCTACCTCACACCACACACAAAAATCATTGCCAGATGGATCCTAAACATAAAAGGCAAAATGACAAAGCTTCTAGTATAGCATAGGAGAAGATCTTCATGAGGTTGGATTATGTAAATATTTCTTAAAGGATAATAGAAAGCATATACAGTAATGCAACGGATTAATAAGTTAAGCTTAGAAGAACTTCCACTGATTAAAAAATACCATGAACACAGCAGATAAGCTATAGAGAAGGAAATATATTTGTAATATATATATCTGAAAAAGGACTCCTTTTTTTTAAGCCTCCTACAAATTAGAAAGGCAACGGGAGAGTACCCAACTTTTTAAGATGGCAAAAGACTTCAATGGGCACTTCATAAATGAGGCTATTCAAATGGCAGTAGGAAAACAAAACAAAAAAAATTGTCATAATTAGTGACCAGAGAAATACAAATTGAAACCACAAAGAAGCATTACTGCCTACCCCTAAATAGCTTAATAAAAATAATAAAATAAATTTTAAAAAACCACTGACACTATAAAGTTTTGGTGCGGATGCAGAAGAACCAGAATTCTTAAACACTGCTGGCAGGAATGTATATTTTTAAAGCCACTCTGGAAAACTGTTTGGCAGTATCCACGAAGCTGAACATATGTGTACCCGAAGACCCAGCAATTCTATTCTAGGCACACATGCACATATAGGTGCACCAAACATATATATATAAACATGTTCAAAACATGTTCATAGATGCGTTATCCCTAATAGCTAAAACCTAGAAATAACCCACAAGTGCATCATCAATAGAATGGGAAATAAATTTGAAAATATACAAGATAGAATTCCACACAGCAATGAAAAAGAATATATTAGTGCTACTTGCAACCTCATGTAGCAGCAACCCTCATAGACACAATACCGAACAAAAAGAAGTTAGAAAGCAAACTAGTACATGTTGCATGATTCCATTTCTACAGAAATTAAGAACAAGCAGCATTAACCTACTGTGGCAGAGGTCAGAGGTCAGCATAATGGTTACTTCGGAGAGGGTAAGGACATGGAGGAGACACAGGCTGGTTTCTAGGGTCTTGGTCATATTTGATATCTTGTTCTGAGTGGTGGTTACACAGATGTGTTCCCCTTGTAAAAGTTTTTTTAATTACTTATATAAGATTGTGTACTTCTGGGCAGCCCGGGTGGCTCAGAAGTTTAGCGCCGCCTTCAGCCCAGGGCCTGATCCTAGAGACCTGGAATTGAGTCCCACATTAGGCTCCCTGCATGGAGCCTACTTCTCCCTCTGCCTGTGTCTCTGCCTCTCTCTCTCTTTCTGTGTATCTCATGAATAAATAAATAAATAAAATCTTTTAAAATAAAATAAAATAAAAGATTGCGTATTTCTCAATATGTCTGTCATGCTTAGAAAATAAATAGGATAGGGTAAGTTAGATGAGTCAAGTGTATGGAATCATGGTATTCTACACTAATACACCTATAGCCCAAGGGTTTAAAAGATGTTTCTAACAATAAATATATATAATAATAATTATATGTAAGTATATATATATAAGTATATGTGTGTGTATATATAAATATACAGATATATAGACATAAATATATATATATATACACACACACACACACACACACACATATATGTTTGAAACTGGCAAAGGCAAGTGTTAATGTCCTTCCATACATTTAAAAGAGTAATTTTATACACCAGAGCCAGATTTTGGGCTCCATCCAGCTGAAGTTGTTAAGTGAGAATTCTCTGAGCTGTCAACTGCCCTTCTATTTTTTATTCCTAGAAACAGAGGTTATATCAGGGAAAAGGAAAAGCAAGGAGTTCTATTTCACTTGTTGCACTATCAAATAGACACCACAAACATTTGACCATCACGGTCAAAAGACATTTTCCTTCCAAGTCTTTTTGCTTGGTTTTAGGTTTCTCAAGACACTGTCTTAAATTGAGTGAATCTTTTAAAATGCTAATGTAGTAAGAAATCTTAAAGAAAAATTTTAGTTCACCATTTTAAGCAGAGGAAATCTGGAATGCTTTAAAACCAGATTTGAGTCTGGTCCCTCTGATTAGCACTAGCATTGCAAAAACCATATGCAGCAAACACTGTAGAGAGAAGCCACTGTAGAGTCTCCTCTGACTATAGAGAATATAAGCATCCCTGTTCTCTAGAAATACTTTTTACTTAACAGTAGATTGAGAGATGTAATTCAGCACAAAAGCGTTTGTGCAGCCATCTTGCAAAACATACAACTCTAGTTAAAACAACAGAAATTCAAGCAAATGCATTTTCAGATGGAAGTTTTATGTAAAACCATGCTGTCCATCATATATTTAACTGCACCAAAAATTTAATGGAAGTATTTGTACTTCACTTGCCTCTTTAAGAAAGAAATAACAACAAAACAAACACGAAGAAACCACAAGAACTGAAACATAAAAGATAAATTGAGTTAAAAGTATTTCGAGGTTATTATGGCATAAGGGTATTTTAGCTGATCACCAAGCTTTCAGAAAAAATGTCTAACTTAGGGGTTCAGAGAACTATTACAGAGGATACATCTCTTCCACCTGACCCAGAATTTCTCCCCTCATTTCTGTGGTCTTCCAGGTCACCTCATCTTGTCAGAGTCTCCAGAAAGCTCCTTCTTATTGCTTTTCAACCACTTGGTACCAAAGTGAAAATTCAAGTGTATAGAGGCTGAGACTTCCACATATGGCCAGCTGGCATATTTTTGTTGCTTGCATTTATGGGGGAACATTTTCCAGTTGACTTTTAACAACCTACATTTTCACTTATAGTTCAAAGCTGTCTCAGTTCACTCATGTTAGCACTGCCATTTTGTATAGCTAGTTTCCACAATCTAGATGGTAAATGTCTACATCTATGGATATGTTTTGGATAAGCTATCACTTTGATCTGTCTAAACAAATTGTCCACTTATGTTCTTTATTTACCCAGGAACATCTCTCTATAAGGAGGAAGCATTTTTATATTAAAATGAATCCTTAACTTTGTCCGTCAATAAAATATTGCTTTTCTCCCCTCAAGAGACTCTTAGCCAAATGTTTGATACAAACTCTACAAATTTTAGTGTAAATGAAGGCTTTTTTTAGAACACTGGTATTAAAAACTTGACTTATCTGTAGATACTACAAAAATTTTTATGTTTAACTTTTTTAAATACAGAAATGCAGCAATGAAGGTTAGTGTTAGCATCTGAGGAAAAGAATTAGTTGAGGGAAGCCACCCTGAACCTAATCCATAGTCAAAAATGATCTAATTGGAGTAAGTTTGAGAACTGGGAAAAGAAAATATATGGTCTCCTATTTAAGAGATATCCAAATGTTTTTTGGTAAAAACCAACAGATTTATTAATTCAATAAATATTTGAGGGTCTCCCTAAGTGTGATAGACACTGTTCTATGTGATGAGGATTTGATATGCTCAGGATGTAGTCTCTGACCTCAGTGAATGGAGAGTGAACTGGAGGCAAAAAGCACAGATAATGCACATATTTATTTGCTAGTACCACAAACTGAATGGCTTAAACAACAGAAATAGTTCCTCTCACAGTTCTGGAAGCTAGAAGTCTGAGATCAAGCTGTTGAGAGATTGGTTCCTTCTGAGGGTTTTGAGGGGAAATCTGTACCATAACTCTCCCCTAGTTTTTTGCTGGTTTCCTGGCAATCTCTGGTGCTCCCTGGCCTATAGAAGCATCATTCCAATCTCTGCCTTCTTGTTGACACAGTGTTCTCCCTGTTGTGTCTGTGTCAATTTCCCCTTTTTATAAGAACACCAGTCAGGTTGGATCTGGGGTCTATTTTATGCCATTATGACCTGCAACCACCCTATTTCTAAATAAAATTCATTCTGAGGTACCAGGCATTAGGATTTTGATATAGGAATATGGGTGAGGTGGACACAATTCAATCCATAACAATGTAGAAAGAAAGGCATACAAGCTCACTGTAATCATTCACCAGACTTTGAGGAAACCTTATGGAAAAGCCACCATATCCATAATGGCTTCCAATCCTACCACCTGTTTCCACAAGTCCATCCCCTATTCCTTTTGCTGCCCCAGTCGGAGTCTGGCTGCCCAGAGCCAGAATCTCAATGAGTGGGAGCAACTGCAACTGAGTGAGCAGAGAGCTGTGTGAAGGTCCTTGCCTTCTACTGAACTTCCAAAGTAAAACCCTACATCAGAACCCAGACTACTTAAATTAAAACACACAAACAACAAAAAAAAAAAAAAAAAAAAAAAACAAATCAGAGAACTCACTAATACATTCCCCTACAGAAAATGAACCATTTCACTTGTGTTGCCAATTCAAGGATAGAATTTTGCTTGTGGACACATTTTTTTCTGGAGCTGTAGGAAAAATATTGGTATCATTTGACACTTTTTTCTCAGTAAAATCTACACTTCGTGGTGTTTATAGTCAACTTGAGGAAGCATTCCAGCGATCATACTCCTAGGAAAATATTTTAGCCTTAAGGATGTATATGATATTAAAATTACAATACACAAAAGATTCCTGAACTTCCTGATTTTCTTCCCTGAAGGTCAATGCTCTATTTGCTCACACCCCGTGGGTTCATCAACAGCCTCATTTTAAAGATTTCTCACACCTCCCCCTTCTGAATGCCATGTAGAGCTCCACCTTCTCCCCTCACATGCTGCTCCAACTCAGTGTTGTCTTGAATCCTCTTTCTTTGGCCAAATTCCTTTGTTTTATCTGGCTTTATTGGCCTGGGATGCTTCCTTAGCCACTTATATTACTGTAGCTCAACCACGTTCTCAGAATTCTACTTCTGTTCTCATTGGCTGTGCCATGTTGCTCTGATTTTAAACAAAATTTAGTAAAAATAGAGAAATGTGGCAAAGAGCTGAGAGGCACAGTGAGAATCCTATCTTAGCTGAGCGAAACTGCTAACATGCCATTTACTGTCCAGAACAGATATCCCCATTTCTGGGGTTTAGTTCCAAGCTCAGTAGTTACAGCTCTGGGACACATTCAGGATATTCTATGACTTCTTAGGTTTCTCTGATTCAGCACTGAAAAACAAAAACAAAAACGTAAGAGCAATCACATCTGGGAAAACCTAAGAAGTCCTTAGTGAATCAAATGTCATAGACTCAGGTCTTTAGAACTACAAAGTGTCCCACTGAGACAAGAGAACACTGTCCTCCTGCTCAGATGGCATCCTCTGGATGGAAAGAGGGGTCCTCATGAAAAATAAGAATCCTTCCACTAAAATGAGGTAGGAAGAAAACACCACCCTCAGAATTAAAAGAAAGGCTGTGGTCCTTCACTTATTACTGTCAAGGGATTAGAGGAAAATAAGGCTAAAACCTTTATATAATAGGGCTGTAAGCACTTCAACTTTTTGGTGTTTCTATTTTTTTTTTTTTAGTACTGTTCCATCTGTTTCCATGGAATTAAATGATAAATTGTAAAACTCTTAAATAATAATGAAAAAAAAAGTCATCCTCAGGAGGCACTAGAAAGGTAACAAAGAAAAGTCTCAGAAACCAGCATAGACCTACTCTTGAGCTCTACATTTGCTTATCACATGGCTTTTGGGGAACACCTCTGGGGTTGATCAAAATAAAAACAGAAGTCCCCCTCCAGCATCTACAGCATCCCCAGGAGCAGCTGCTGCAAAAGATCAGAAACACTGTCAATTCCTTCCATTTAGGGCAGAAAATAAAGGCAAAAATATTTTGATGGGCAAGTATTTTTCACTCAGTTACTCATAAGAATCCTGGCCAGTGACCAAACCTCTTCCAAGGCTCTAGTAATTCTCCTTTAGTGAACAATTTTGGGCTAGAACTTATCAGGAAAAAGGACATTCAGTAGCTCATTTTAGAAAACATCTATATTTATCACATCTGCCCTGTCAATGCTATAAATGAAACCTTGATGAGCTAAAACAGTGAATTTCTAAATACAGCCATATACTTCACCAGGCAAAGGCAGAATGGATATATACATTCTACCAAGCAATGTGGTTCTTTATGTGGCTGGACTTAATGTAGCTAATCAATGTCACCTTAGGATCCAACAGTGATGGTTAGGAGCAGACTTTTCAATCACTCATAAGATCTACTATGTCTGTCTCCCTATACTTCCATACTGTTTTTTAAGTGTTTGGACCTGACACCCCTCTTAGACTACAACATTTTTGAAGGCAGGGACTGTATATTACTTGTCACTGTATTACTATAATCTAGCATCGTGGTACATAGTAGGTATTCAGAAAGTACTTGTTAAGTAAACAAGTCAACTAATAAAAATGGCTATTTTTCCTTGCCATCATGTTGATTTTAAACATATAATCTGGTGATACTTTCCAAAAGAACAGATTCGCTGACAATGACCTAAGACATATCTGTATGCTAGGTATTTGTGCCTAATGTATACACACATTTTTGGGACTCCGGTATAATATAAAAAAATAATAATGTGGCAATCAGATTAATGGAGTTTAATTTTTTCTTTGATTTTGGTTTTGATAAAATACTAAATGACTACTTGACATGTCTACATCTATCTCTGCTTATAACTAACCTTTGTATTTTATTAAGTCAGGTATCTATTAACTAGGATGAAAAAATAAAGGTGTATGATAGTTATGAAAAATATCACCAGCCACTATTATTTTATTTAGGACACTTATATTCAGAGTTCATAATGTCAAAATGAATGCAACAATGAAAAACTAACACAATCTCCCATTGAGTATATTGGGTCTACAGTCTTTAAAAAAATACCTGGAGTCCAGAAAGAATGACATTTCCATGTTAACATCTCCTAGACGTTTTAAGTCATTCTTCTGACTGAAAATGTTTGCTCAGGCATTATTAACTCAGGAGTCACGGTAGATGGTTTCTATGGAGATTACATCTGACAAGCCTTTCTGGACTCCATCTCTCTGATTTTCGAGCCCCATGCCTATGCTGTCCTCCATCAGTCTTGGGCCTCTGCAGATCTATACCTGCTTCAAGCTCTATTCTAGAATGAATTCATGCCCTTAAGCATGATCTTCCTCTCCCCACCCTTTCAACTCAATCCTCTTTCTTCTAACCAATAATTCTCCAGAAATTAGGCTAAAATGGTAGAAGGCAAACAATGTGATTACCTAATTAGAGTAATTCACACAATGGTGTGAATAATTGATATGTACCACTCTTTCGGGCTACTTGTACTGATGGAATGTTCTCTCCAGGATTACTTTGATCATTGGGTTCAGTGATCCCCCAGATGCCTCTGCATGTACTCTCTCACTATCACATTTTCTCACTTTGTTCCCCCAAAATAGAAATTTAAAGAATAAAAGTCAGTAATATGACATCCCATTTTAATCAACTTACCTAAATACCTGCTACTCAAAGCCGTTTAACATATGTAAAAAGAGTTCATAAGAAAAATCAAAGCTTCTCAGATATGCATACAAAGATGATACAAAATAAAATTCAAACTTTTATAACAATAAGCTTAAAGTAATTATGTAAGGCTGTAGACTTTAAGTATATTATTCTATTCTCCACTAGTATCTTATAAAATCTTCATCAGGGGGTATGTATTTTTAACAAAGGGAATAAAGATAGATCAGAATATTAAGAAAGCACTTTTAAAACTAGGTAGCTTTAACTACACAGTTTTATAATATGAATTCTTGTTATTTCCTAAAGTAAATGAATGCTTTTTTATTTTGTAGATTATAGTTTTGGCCAAATGTCAGTGTTTTTTGTGTTTTTGCTTTCCTTATAAAAATAGTTGATAGCATTTTCTATCCAAATCACATTGAGACAAAATGCTTTAGTTAAAAGAATAATTTTAATGAAAACAAACCCCAACCATCTCTTGAGACCAAAGTAAATAACCTGGGTCAATGGGCAGTCCTTGGAGTTTCCTAAGAGCGAAGGGAAAGCTTCTTCATGTAAATCTTATGGTTCAGAGAATCCACTTGGCAGTTATTGGAAGAATAGAAAGTACTAGCATAAGCAGATGCAAAAAATTAAGCTAGTATAGTCAGTGGGTGGTATCAGGGCCCATAAGATATATCCAAGTGTGTTGAAAGTTTCGACAATGCTGATCAAAGCTATAAAAAAGGTAAATACAGTTTTTAAAAGATTTTATTTATTTCTTTATTTGTGAGAGAGTGCACAAGAAGGGGGAGCAGCAAAGGGAGAGAGAGAAGCTGGCTCTTAGGACCCTGGGGTCATGACCTGAGCTGAAGGCAGATGTTTAACCAACTGAGCCACCCAGGCACCTCAGTAAATACATTTTAAAATCAGTATTGACACCACTGGCAAACAAACTGCTGTATTTGAATGGAATTCAACTCTGGCTGAATTTTCTTAAAAAGCTGGCTACAGGTCTGCCATTAACACACATGTTTTGGTTTGGCACTGGGCCTCCCAAACAACAAAGCAGGTGAATTCCACAAGTATACGTTTCTAATAAATCATTCTGTCAGTTAGACAGTAACATTTACATATCATCTTCCAATTCCTAATTGTCTAATCAGTTGCAAGACCAAATTACATAGTACTCAAAGCAATATAAAACACAGGCATGTAAACGGTATCACAATGGTTCATTGTACAGGTTTACCCTCCTCAGACATGCTATTTCTTTTTGGATAAAGAAAGCTCCATAATGATACCATTTCTATAAAGGCCCTATCCAAAACTAACCAACACAATATACTGCTTAGAAGTACATGCTATTTTTTAAAAAGGGGAATGATAAACACAAAACTCAAGATGGCAACAACCTCTAGGTAAAAAGCAGAAATATAGGATGGGAAAGTAACAGTAATAATAAGCTCAATAAGAACTTGTGCACCGATTTATTATACTGCTTTATGTTTATCATTTGTTCCATGACTGACCTTTGAAAAGTTTTTGTCTTGTTTAGAATATGGAATACCCTATGCAATAGAGCATAACAAGCCTGGATAATGCAGAAAGAGAGTACTGATATTTATTGTTGGTTAGAAATCCCTTTGAAAGCCTCTTTGGTCTTTGCAATATTTCTGGCTGAAAAGTTTGAAGTTTTCTTCAGGAGCAACAGCATATAAAAAGAGCTAATGATGCATTTTTACTTTGACGTTTGATATTTACTTTTTTCAAAAATAAGACTATTTTTTAGATTAATTTATTTACTTTAAAGAGAGAATGTGTGTGTGAGCAGAGGGAGAGAATTTCAAGCAGACTCCATGCTGAGCACAGAGCCCAACGTAGGGCTCAATCTCACCACCCTGAAATCATGACCTGAACCAAAATCAAGAATTAGATACTTAACTGACTGAGCCACCGAGGTGCCCCCCAAAAAGTAAGACTTTTTTAAAAGCAGTTTTAGGTTCACAGAAAAATAGCAGGATGGTACAGAGATTTCCCATACACCCCTGCTCCTCCTCCACAGCCTCCCCCATCATCAACAACCCCCTGCCAGAGTAGTGCATTTGTTATAGCTGATGAACCTACACTGACATGTCATCATCACCCAAAGTCCACAGTTTACCTTAGAGTTCACTCTTGATATTGTCTATTCTATTGGTCTGAACAAATGTATAATGACGTGTATCTATTATTATGGTATCAGAGTATTTTCACTCCCCTAAAAGTCCTCTATGCTCTATCTATTCATCCCTCCTTCTACCAACCCCTGGCAATCAATGATGTTTTCATTGTATCTATAGTTTTATCTTTTCCAGAATGTCATATGTTGGAGTCATACTATATGTAGCCCTTTCAGATTGCCTTCTTTCATTTAATAATATGCATTTAAAATTCCTCCATGTGGGCAGCCCGGGTGGCTCAGTGGTTTAGCGCTGCCTTCAGCCCAGGGTGTGATCCTGGAAACCCAGGATCGAGTCTCATGTCAGGCTCCCTGCATGGAGCCTGCTTCTCCCCCTGCCTGTGTCTCTGCCTCTCTCTCTCTCTCTCTCTCTCTGTGTGTGTGTGTGTGTCTTATGAATAAATAAATAAAAATCTTTTAAAAAAAATTCCTTTCTTTAAAAAAAATAAAATAAAATTCCTCCATGTATTTTCATAGCTTGATGGTTATTTTTTTTAGTGGTGAATAATACTCCATTGTCTAATGTACCACGTTTATTTATTCATTCACCTACTGAAGGAAATCTTGGTTGTTCCCAAGTTTTGGCAATTACAAATAAAGCCATTATAAACATCCATGTGCAGGTTCCTTCATGGTCATAGGCTTTCAACCACTTTGGGTAAATACCAAGAAACATGATTACTGGATCATACGGTATGACCATATTTAGTTTTGGCAAAAAACAGCCAAACTCTCTTCCAAAGCGGCCACACCTTTTCCAGCAATGAATGAGAGTTCTTGTTGCTCCACATCCTTGTCAGCATTTGGTGTTGTCAGTGTTCCAGAATTTGGCCATTCTAGGAGGTGTGTAGTGATAGCTCACTGTTGTTTTGATCTTTACTTCCTTGATGATATATGATGTGGGGAATTTTTTCATATGCTTATTTGCCTTCTGTATATTTTCTTTAGTGAAGTATCTGCTAAGGACTTTGGTCTATTTTTTAATCAGATTTTCTTACTGTTGAGGTTTAAGAGTTCTTTGTACATTTTGGATAGCAGTGCTTTATCAGACATGCCTTCTGCAAATATTTTCTCCCAGTCTGTGGTTTATCTTCTCTTTTTCTTATCTTTCATAGAGCAGATGTTTTTCATTTTAATGCCGTCCAGTTATCAAAGATTTCTTTCATGGATCACGCCTTTGGTGTAGTATGTAAGAAGTCATCACCATACCCAAAGTCATCTAGGTTTTCTCCTATATTATCTTTTAGGAGTTTTATAGTTTGGCATTTGACATTTAAGTCTGTGATCCATTTTGAGTTAATTTTTGTTAAAAGTGGAAAGTCTATGTCTAGATTCGTTTTTTGCATGTGAATGTACAGCTCCAGCAAAGACTATCTTTATTCCTCTGTCAAAGACCAGTTTCTGAACTTACTTGGGTCTTTTGCTAGCCTCTCCTATTCCATTCCATTGATCCATTTATCTGTTCTTTTGCCAATGCTACATAGCCTAGAGAATTACAGCTTTACAGCAAGTCTTTAAGTCAAGTAGTATCAGTCCTCCAACTTTGTTCTCCTTCAGTCTTATAATGGCTATTCTGGGTCTTTTGTCTCTCCATATGAATTTTAGAATCAGTATGTTGATACCCACAAAATAACTCACTGGGATTCTGATTGGGATAAAACTGAATCTATAGATCAAGTGATGAAAAACTGACATCTTGGCAATATTGTGTTTTTTTATCCATAAATATAGAAAATCTCTCCATTTATCCAGTTATTTGTTTTTTTTTTTCATCAGAGATTTATAGTTTCCCCCACAGAGACCTGGTACTTATTATGCTAGATTTATACCTAAGTATTTCATTCTCAGGGGTCCTGATGTAAATGGTATTGTTTTTAATTTCAAATTCCAGGGCAGCCCGGGTGGTTCAGCGGTTTAGTGCCGCCTTCAGCCCAGGGCATGACCCTGGAGAACCGGGATCCAGACCCGGGATCAAGTCCCACATCGGGCTCCCTTCGAGGAGCCTGCTTACTCCCTCTGCCTGTGTCTCTGCCTCTCTTTCTCTCTGTGTACACACTCTCATGAAAAAATAAATAAAATCTTAAAAAAAAATAATTTCAAATTCCATTTGTTCTTTACTGGTACATAGGAAAGTAAGTGTATCCTACAATTCTTGCTATAATCACTTATTAGTTCCCTTAGTATTTTTGGTCAATTATTTCAATCTTCTACATAATATTATCACTTTATAATTCAAAAATAAACATGGCCATCTTTAACAGAATAAAAAAAATGTGTGGTTACCGCCCCCTCAAATGCTAGGTTAAAAAAAAAAAAAAAGCTTTTTTAAAAAAAACAAAACCTTTTGATAAAATTTATCCAAGACTTAAAACTGGTTGGAAGGCTTTATTTTTGTTTTTTGTTTTTTTTTGCATTATATGCTTTGGCCAATATGAAAGTTATCCTCTCTAATTTTCACGATTTCTCACTCACACAGATGGCTATTAGTTGGTTATTTTCATCACATAACCACTATAGTAGCTGCCCAGAGAGGTTGAAAATTTTAAGAGCCAGATATGGTTGCCAAATTGTTTACATTTTCAAGTTCACTTTGAATAAATGAGATATTCTTTGGAAAAATCCATGGAAAATACAAATAAAAATTAAATTAACTCAGATGAACAATGCACTCTGGATGTGTCCAACACCACAGTTCTGGATGATGGTGTTATTTACTGAGACAGAAAACACTGAGGTAAAATAGGAGGTGGGAGATGAAACCAAGAATTGGTTTTGAAGTTAAGTTTGAAATGCAGATTAATCCTTTAATCAAGACAGAAAGCAGGCAGTTGGATATAAGAATATGGAGCTCAGATATAAATATAGAGGATCATCATCCCTAGAAGGTACTTAAAGCCATAATGCTTGGTGAGATGCCTATAGAAATGAATATAGATGATACAGAGAAAAGAGTTTAGGACTCATTTCTGGATCACTCAATATTGAAAGGTTAAAAAAAAAAAGAGAGAGAGAGAGAGAGAAACCAGCAAAGAAGACTTAAGAAGAAATAGCCAGAGAAGCAGGAGGAAAGTCAAGAGAGTATATTTGCCAGAAACCAAGTTTTAAGAATGTGTTTCAAGAAAGAGAAGGTGTATGACTGGGTCAAATGCTCTTGAGAGATTAAGTTAAACGAAAACTCAGAATTGACCATTCTACTTGTCAATGTGGTGGCCACTGACGACCTTAACTAGAACTCTTTCAGCAGAGCAGCATGGGTTTAAAAGAGAATGTGAGAAGAGGAAGTGGAAGCTGGAAGTGTAGATAGTCCTTTCAAGGAGCTTTGCTGAAAACTGAACAAGTAAAATAAGGTGGCACTAAAAGATTCAACACCAAGATAAGCTTTATTTTGTTGTGTTTACGTTGACAGATAACATAGTATGTTTGTAGATTGATGGGAATGAAGCAGTCAAAATGGAAAATTGTATAATACATAGAGAGAGGAGAGAACCTCAGAAAGGGAATGCTCAAGTTGGCAAGAGGTTGTGAAGTGCAGCATACCAGAGGAAAAGTTGTCCTCCGAAGTACACACAGTGCTTCCATTTTAACAGGAGAGAACATGGAATATAGTTTTAGACGAAAGTGGATTGACAAATCTGATGGTGGGAGAATGAGGAAGTTTCTTCTGATTTCTTTTGCTTTCTTATTGAAACAAGCTGCAAATTCATTATATTCTTTGGCCAACAGGAATATTGTTCTCCAAGTAAGAGAGAGATTTAAGAGTGAGAGGATCAGGAAAGGAATGCCCAAGGTTTGAGGACAGAGGAAAATAGGTGTGAGAAGCACTGTAAGAACAGGAGTCTTTCAAATGACTAGGAAAATGTAGTCCACTGTTGGGCAGTACTGAGGGCCCCCTTGATACCTGTGGTCATAAATATGGACCAAACAAATATGGTCCAAATATGGACCAAGCAGGACCAAACATCATGCTTCCATGGTTTTCTTAAACATGCTCAGCTGCTCAAGTGCAAGTATGAATAGCAAATGGTTGGGGTTTAGTCAGAATTACACATATTCTAGATAAGTAAGATTGAAGGCAAGAAGAGATATTGTAGTTGATGATTTGCAAGGGTGTGCTTATAATATCAGCTCACAAAACCTATGCTAAAAAAAAAAAAAAAATGAAGGGACACAGGACTGGGAAAGTTTCCACAGCAGAATAATTGAGAAATTCTCCCACTACAACATGACACAGTGAATCCCATTTCAGCAAAAAGCAAGGAAGGTTACATCTGACAGGCATTCTTCTAGGAAAAAAAAATCTCACTTTTCCTTTATGATTTAGATCTTCTGGTACAGTGCTGCTCCCTTTCTATTTGTGCCAAAGGTCACTAATGGCAATTTTTTTAAATGTCAAATTAGGTCACATTATAATGGCTTTCTGTGGCAAACAGAAATTGGCTCAGATATGTTTGTCACAGTCAAATTATGAGTTTAACTGGTGTTAATATATGGAAAAGGTTTAAATATTATTAGAAAATATTCATTTTAAACTATAATGCTAGGTTTCCCCCCAGTAAAAATGTAAAGTAGAAATAAAGCAATTGCCAATTGTATTACAGTAACTATGATATATTCCTGTTTACTTCTTTTTTTTTTAACAAAGATTTATTTATGCATGAGAGACAGAGAGATAGGCAGAGACACAGGCAGAGGGAGAAGCAGGCTCCATGCAGAGGGAGAAGCAGGCTCCATGCAGGGAGCCTGATGCGGAACTCGATCCCGGGACTCCAGGATCACCCTGGGCTTAAGGCGGCGCTAAACCGCTGAGCCACCCGGGCTGCCCTATTCCTCTTTACTTCTAACTTATGTTTGATAGAGATACACTTTTTGATTGAAGCATACCTTTTTTTCTTCTTTTGAAATTATTTTTTTCAAAGATAGAGAAGTCATTAAGAAAACTGCTTGTCAGGGACACCTGGGTGGCTCAGTGGTTGAGTGTATGCCTTCGGTTCAGGACGTGATTCTGGGGTCCCAGGATCGAGTCCCACACTGGGCTCTCCGCAGAGAGCCTGCTTCTCCCTCAGATTGAGTCTCTGCCTCTCTGTATGTGTCTCTCATGAATAAATAAGTAAATATTTAAAAAAGTAAAACTGCTTATCCATTATTGTCATATAGTATTGATTGAATTGATTGACCATATCAGTATAGCAACATGGTAGCATAAACACAAATGAAATCTTAATCCAAGGAAATTCATATTGTGAAGTATCAGGCTTAAGTCTTATTTACAGTGACAATAACACAAAGTTGTTCTTCTTTTTAATTCTATGTTATTTGAAATCACAATTAAAGAGTGAAGAGGGGAGCAGTCTGATTAAGCGAGGTCTTTAAAATCTTGGTCATGCTCCCTAAAAAAATAAAATAAAATATCTTAGTCATTCTCATTCAAGATAGGCCTCAATAAGACTGGGATTGACCTTTGAGATTGACCAATGATAAAAGCATTCTAATGGTTTAGAAAAGATAATTAAGCCAGTTTAGGCATAACAATTTATATTCATCCATGTAAACTTCAATAGAAGCAGCAAAAACTACTAACACTGCTCAGCTTAGTACTACAGTCACCAATTACAAGCATTCTCACGTGCTCACTAAAGCATATCTCTGCTACGAATTATTTGGTCTCATTAGGTCTGTGTAGAATTTTGTAAGCTTCCTGGTAAATAACCTCTGCTCTATTGAGAAAGCATTTCCCTGGACTTAGAGGTTGGTTCTCTAACACACAGAATTAATGGAGCACATGAAAAAGAAACTATAAATCCAAGACAAGAGTACACTGCTAACCGGTGTCTTGTTACTAACAGGAAGCTCCAACACTTTGTTTTATATATAAGACATCTCCCAGAATGCAATGTACTTCTGTTAGCCCTCTTCCTACTTTCTTCCTGCCCTCTTATTTTCTGGATTTTACAGAAACCAGTCAGACAACACTTTGGCTGCCTTCCAGATCTACCCTCTGGGATAAAAAAAATAAGTCCTTCCAGATAATTTATCTCTGAATCAGAAACAAGAGCTTAAGAACCATCATCTCAGTTTTTGTTTTTTGTTTTAAGATTTATTTATTTATTTTAGAGAGGGAGCCCATGCACGAAAGCCAGGGGAGGGGCAGACGGAGAGGGAGAGAGAAAATCACCAGCAGACTCCACTGAGGCTTGGAGCCCTGTGAGGGAGGGGCTCCATCTCACAAACCTGAAATCATGACCTGAGCTGAAATCGGATGTTCAATGGAGTGGGCCACCCAGGTACTCCGATATCATCTCAGCTTTTAGACCAGCAGGTATGGGAGGCTAACAATTACATATTTGGAAACAATTTCACTAGCCCTAGCTTTCATGGGCTATATTCTCTCAAACTGTAGAGAACAAATGTCTATAAATTCTGAACGTTTGACATCATTCCTTCTTTCATATCTGTCTATACACATATATGTATGTTTTATATATGCACACACACATATACATAAATATATTTCTGTCATCCCCAATTTTCAGATGAAGAAACTAAGGCACAAAGTCAAGGTTTTACTCCAGATCCTATGTATTTAATCATTGAACTCTCTATCTTTTCTGACCACTATAGTGTAATGCCATTACTTTCATCCTAAAATGACCATGGTCCCCTTAAATCCTGACTACAGGTATATATTAACAATTATAATAATATCAGATAACACTTACCAAGTATTTGATACATGACAGGCATTGGCTTATACAACTATCTTATTTAATCCTCACAACTGTATGTGATAGATACTATTATTATGCCCATTTAACAGATGAAAAAAAATTAGGCCTTAGAGAAGATAATAAATTTACCCCGAATCAGAGAAGTGATAGATGGAAAGGCTGGGATTCAAATTCAATCTGACTCTTAAACCTAAGTGCTCACCTCTTATGCTATAAAGCCTTTTTGTAATAGGGATATAATGAGTTGTATGTAATTCTCCAATAAACCGAAAGTATACTAAAAGTTGTATGTTATGAATTATCATTTTATATATTTGACTGTAAATTAATAACTTGTGAAACACAAATGTTCCTACATCAGATACAAATAATTGCAAATTAGCCAGAGACTTCTGATGTATTTGTGGTAGGAGATTGAAATTTAATAATTTTTCCTTTATTCACTTTGGTAGATCTATGTGCATTGCATGAAGAGGCTTTCTTACCCTTAAGACTTCTTATAGGGTTTAAACAATGAGGAGTACTGGCAGGAACTCAGACAGAGGAAGAAAAGAAAACTTGGGGTATTGTTTGGCTTACACAATCCCTGAAGAGTCCCCACATGCTGCATGAGCACCAAAAGTCACTGCTCTGGCCTAGCAGTGGTAGCCTGCCTCCCTGTTACTAGACTACAAGTTCTGTATTGTATCTGGTGACTTCTGTATACCTGGTCCACCCATGAAAATCATTCATTCCCTAAATGCACTCAAACTATGGAATTTAAATGCCATCTTGATTCTCTGAACAAGACCTGAGCTGACACAGAAGTGATCGGTTCTGGCATAGAACGCATGCTTTCATAATTTAGAAGAGGATATATCCCCATTCTATATGCATTTGTAATGTTCATATATCTTTTTTAAAATAGTGAAAATGGGGGCACCTGGGTGGCTCAGTCAGTTAAGCATCTGCCTTAGGCTCAGGTTGTGATCTCAGGGTCCGGGATCAAGCCCCACATGGGGTTCCCTGCTCAGCAGGGAGCCTGCTTCTCCCTCTGCCTCTGCCACTCCCCTTGCTTGTGCTCTCTCTCTCTCAAATAAATGAAATCTTAAAAAAATAAAATAGCAAAGATGTATTAGTATAATTACAAAGAAAAAGATGTGTAATGTTAACAGTCTTCAGACTCCTGATGTTGACTTCTGCTGTTGACTTTTCAAATCACTCATGACTCAGCTAAAGTACAATTTTAAGGCAAGACGAACAGAATGTACAAGCAAATCCATGATTATTATGTATACAAGATTATTCTTGCTTACTTTAACCATGTCAATTCTATTCTAATTAGGATGCTTTGGACAATTGAAGATTTATGACCCCAAATTAAATGTGCCTAATATCACTGATCTTTGTAACCATGGAGTCAAAGACAGCTAGTCACTTACATTTATGAGATATGTGAGGAAATATTTACAGGGCAGGACATTGTGAAGTTTAAGGACCTTGATTGATCAGTGGAAGTATTTCTATTCATAGTCTCAAGCAAGAATATAAAGAAATAAGTACTCCAAATATGGGAAAGTGTGTAAATTGATTGATTTAAAGTTAAGATAACCTCTTGATGACTTTAGCATAGCAATTCTGCTTCTAAGAATTTATCCAAAGAAAATAATCACAAATGTGTGTAAAGATTTATCTATTCATATATTCACTGAGATAATGAATACGAGCATCTGTATTAAGGAATATGCAATCATTAAAAATGATATTATGGAAGAATGTATAAAGGCAGAGGCAAATGTTATCAAAATACGCTAGATGGAAAAAGTAGGCATTAAAATTATATGTAAGCTACTTCTGGTGTCAGTCAAGATGGTGAAATCTGACTATAGCCTATCACCCTCACTAATTACAACTAAGAACTTAAAAGAATACAAAAGGCAGCTACCTGAGGACTTTGAAAAGTACCCAGAGCAGGTGGATTGGGAATTAACATAAAAACTTGAATAAGGACCAGTTCATGTTTTTTAATTTTCCTTTTTTCCTTAGATTTGACCTGAGGGCAAGCTGAGTATTGGAGCTGTACAGCAAGCACTGATAGCAAAAATTTCAGGAGAAATTCTTTCTAGCCAGAAGACTGGGAAGAAAATTCCCGTGTGCTAGAGATTGGAAAGGAGACCTTCCCCCGCCCACACTTTTCCTCCTTTCATTTCCCTCTGTTACAAAGCTGCCTTGGCAACAGTACAAGTATTTAAAACCCCAAGGAAAATCCATCTCTCTAGCCAGAGGAACTGGGAAAAAGAAAGCCCTCTTGTATGAAAGGGGGGGGGTATTTTTTTTTCTCTTGCTTTACCACTGTAAAGGCAGCCCCAATTGGTAGGACTACATGACAGTATGGAAGGCTAAAATTCTGAAAGGATTCCATCTTTCTGGCCAGAGGAACCAAGAAAAGGAGCATCTGAGAGCTGGAGTATATGGGAGAAGTCATGGAGAAAGAAGAGCTGAAAAAGGAAATTCTCAGCAAACTAGGAATAGAAGAAAATGTACTCACATTGATAAAGTGTATTTGCAACACGATTTATATAGTTCATAATTAATTGCAAAAGACTATTTTCTTCCTGAAAAAGAAATAAGGAAAGAGGATCCACTCTCACAACTTCTGTCCAGTATTGTACTTGAGGTCTTAACCAATGTAATAAAACATGAAAAAGAAATAAAAGCTATGAAGATTGGAAATAAAAAAAGAAAACTAGGGCAGCCGCGGTGGCGCAGCGGATTAGCGCCACCTGCAGCCTGGGGTGTGATCCTGGAGACCCAGGAGAGAGTCCCACATTGGGCTTCCTGTGTGGAGCCTGCTTCTCCCTCTGCCTGTGTCTCTGCCTCTCTCTCTCTCTCTCTCTCTCTCTCTCTGAATAAATATTAAAAGAAAAAAGAAAAAACAAAGAAAACTGTCTCTATTAGCAGATGACATGACTGTTCACATTAAAAAAAAAAAGAAATTTCCATGGAATCTATCAAAGCTCTTAGAATGAAGAAGTGAGTTTACCATCTCTATATACTATAAACTAATAAACAAAACAATACTATTTGTTTCAGTTACACATGGCAAGTAAGCACATGGAAAATTGTGCAACATTATTAGCCATTTCAGAAATGCAAGTTATAACTACAATGAGATATCACTACTCACCAATCAAAAATGACTAAAATGAAGAATAACATCAAATAACTAGCAAGAATGAGGAGAAACTGTATGGCTCACACATTGCTAATAGAAATAAAAAATGGTGTAACAACTCTTGTCCTGGGAAGTTTCTTTTAAAACTAAGTTTGCAACCACCATACAACCCAGCAATTGTCTTCCTGAATATTTATGCCAGGGAAATGAAAACTTATGTTCACATAGAAAACTGTGCATGAATGTTCATAGCTGTTTTATTCATAATGGCTCAAAACTGGAAACAATCTAGATGTCCTTTAAATGGGTGACTAGTTAAACTGTGGTACACTCATACCATGAAATACTACTCAGCAATAAAAAAGGAACAAACTATTGACAGATGCAACAATTTGGGTGAATCTCCAGAGAATTAAAAATCCAATTCTAAAAAGTCATATGCATAAAATTTCATTTATATAAGATCCTTGAAATGACAAAATCATAGAAAGAATTAATTTTTTTTGAAAAAAATTTATTTATTCATTTGACAGAGACAGCATGTACACACAAGCAAGGGGAGCTGTAGCAGAGAGAGAAGGAGAAGCAGACTCCCCACTGAGCAGATGGCCTGATGCAGGACTCCATCCCAGGACCTTGGATCATGACCTGAGCTGAAGGCAGATGCTTAACTGAGCCACCAGGCACCCCCGTATCTTGAACAAAACAACAGCAACAAAAAACAAGGGCCAGACCCATTAAAATAGAAGAAAGACTGACAATGCTATGTACTAATGAGGACACAGAGCAAGTGAAACTTTCATGCATTGCTAATGGCAATGCCACATGGCACATCCACTCTGGAAAATAATTTGGTGGTCTCTATCAAGTCAAACATATACTTTCCATATAACCAAAAAATTCCACTTCTGGGTACCTACAAAAAAAAAAAAAAAGGAAAAAAAAACCCTCACATTCATACAAAAACTTATATGTAAATGTTTATAGAAGCTCTTTTCCTAATCACCTCAAACTAGAAAAAAACTCAAATGTGCTTTAACTTATGAATGGATTGATAAAGTGGTACATCAATAACATGGAATACTACTTAGCAATAAAATGGAACAAACTATCAATATATACAACATGGATGAATCTAAAATGCATTTCACTAAATGAAAAGAGCCAGACTCATAGGCTATAGATGGTATACCTTATATATATTTTCTAGAAAGGTAAAACTATAGGAATAGAAAACAAACCTGTGGTCCTAGGGAAGGATTTGACCATAAGGGGTCAACATAAAAGAATATTTTTATGTGATTATGGTGCTGGCTACATGATTCTATGCATCTGTCAAAAAAAAATCACTGAATTGTACACCAAAAAGTGAATTTTGGTGTATGTTAATTTAAAGAATGAATGTATGCAAACCACATGATATACTGTATTTTTGTTTTCTCTGTATACACACACACACACACACACACACACACACACATATATGGCTCAAAAGGCAAATACCAAAATACTAATATTGGTATTTCTGAGTGACAAATATTTTTCTCTATAATTTAAAAATAACTTTGCAAAGAATGTAATTTTTTGTGAAATCTAACTATATATATGTACATATACATATATACACATACATCTGCAATCTGATTATGTATGTTTCTGTGTGTATATAAAGCTCTGAAATAAATACCATCTTGGGGTGGCTGGGTAGCTCAGTATCTAGGCTTCCAACTCTTGGTTTCAGCTCAGGTCATGATCTTGGGGTCTTGAGTTCGAGCCCTGTGTCAGCCTCGGCACTCAGCAAGGAGTGTGCTCAAGACTCTCTCTCTCTCTCCACCCTTCCCCAGCTCCTTCTCTCTCTTACTGTCTCTCTCCCAAATAAATAGATAAATCTTTTTAAAGCAAAAATAAATAAATAAATACCACCTTGAAGCACTAAAATACTATAATGAACAGAAAATTAAGGATCACTAAAATGTAATATACTATCTTCTCTATGGCTTTCTGTATTGTACAAATTCTCTATAATCCTATGTATTGTTTTTGATATTAAAATTTTAAATTATAACAGTCTCAGAGGTCTAAATTTAAGTCAATACAAAGGGGTGAGGCCATTGTCTGGCTGATTTTCTAGAATTCGATGCTTCTAAAGCACTGTAATGAATACATTCTATTTTTTCAAGCCTCAAAATGATAGTAATTCTTGCCACTTTGCAAATTCAAGCAGTTTCTCTGGTTATTCCTGATTAGCATATCTTGATCTAGCTTATCAAAGCTACCTTCCATATTTTGCTCCACTCCACAATGGATCTGATCAAGGGGGCCTTTCACATTCAAAGAGCGCTCTGTATTCACTGTATCCTGACACGACTGCCCTGCAGGTAAGAAATGGGCCCTTTAACTGTCTAGCCATAGGCTGCCAGACACAAAAGAAAGCGATGCTGTTATGGAATCTGAAGCAGTAAGATTTTTCCAAAAATGCTTGGGTCACAGGAACATCTGATTCAATATGGAAAATTGTATTATTGTTCACACTTCCACAGAAACATATGACATTTCAGGGGAACACAGCAAAACAAATGAAAACCCTCAAGAGCAGCTACCAATTTTGCTAAATGTTATACCAGACATGGTGGATGGTGGGGATGGGGAAAAAAAGTGACCTCAACTCGTGGTCAGGTGACTTTCTGTAATGTCAATAACATTTGCAACTAAGAAAGGGAATGGGTGATTCTATCATCAACTATTTTTCCCCCACTCTGACAAAACCAGGCCCCTATTTTATGTCTAACCCAAAAGAAACAGTTTGAAAGAGAGTGAAGAGGATTCTATGTGAAGTATTATACTCAACAATTCTTCCTCAGGTTAAAAAAAAAAAAAATTCATCCTTAAAGTTTATGTGCACATTTTAGGGTCAAGTTTAATTCTACTGGAAAAAAAAAAAAGTGCAGTTTTACCCTCTTTGTATAATATCCAAACAAAACAAACAAACAAAAAAACCCACCTAATTTTGTTCAGAGTACTCAATGAACTACTGGCCTCCACATGGCACTCTGTGGTTTTTGATTGGCAAAACTAAGTACCATAGTTACATAATGATACACAGAATCTCTTCTCAAGATATTTTATTTCCTATTTAAAATTAAGCCATGAACTATAGTACATAAGTAAATATAAGACAAACTTAAATGCTTTAGCTAGTATACTTATGCAATTAATTCTTTTTAATATTTTTTAAAACGTCAAAAATTCTTAGCATGTCTAAAAGCAAAAAAAAAAAAAAAATGTATCCCCCAGGTATACTTGACCAGTTTCTCCTCTTTGAACACCCCAAGGTTTTCAACATCTGAGCCCTTTTTTATTCTGCTCCCTCTGTGATTTTCTTAAATTCTTTTGCAATAAAGATTTAGAGAACAAAAATAAATATCTAGATTATATTATTTTAAGGCTCTACAAAAAGGCCTTCACCCAGTCAAAATATAAGACCATGGTTTTGGCTTTCATAAAATCACGATGTAAGAAACATAAATTTTAAGAATATTTCTATATATTCTGCTAAAAATCAAAGGCATTATCTATTATGCTATCCAATGTCCTTTATATGACAGTCTGAGAGAGAAATAGCCTTGAAAAGTCAGTACCTGGAAAGAACCACTCTATTTTTCCTGATAAATTGCTACACGCTTCCGCCTCCTTTATTCTAATGCTAGGGACGATGCAATCAAATATGTATTCTTTTTTGCCTTGGTTGCCTGAAGATTAGCTAAATTTGCTTTTGAATAGCAATAACCTATCCCGATAGGTTACATAGCCTAATACATATTTGTCTCTTTTATCTTAAAGTTGCAATTTTTTATGACATGTTTTTAATTATGCTATGGTAAAAGTCACCTTATATGTATTTTGAAATATGTTTTAAATTTAATTTTTTTAGATAACAAATGTCCAGTTCATGTTTTTCAAAGAGGTTGATTCCGATTCTATACCATATGCATTGAAATACAATTTTGATTGGTACATTTCAAAAGTCCCTGTTATTTTGAATATTTTAGGAAGAAACTGGGCAAGTACGCTCACTGAATATTTGGAAAGTTTCCATTTATTCAAATATTTACGAAACATCTATTCTACTCCAGCACTACTTTGAGGCCTCAACATACAATTGCCTTTTTCTTTTAATTTGTTTATTCTGGTTTTATTCTGATTCTTCATTTTGACTACCTTTGGAAGCAATCACTGCAAAACTTGGAGAATTATCCTTTAATCAGCAAATAAGTGAACGAGTCTATCATTTCAAGAAAATTCATTAGCTGTGATACTGGCTAAGGAAATAGACATTAGTTTATTTAGATTTTCTTTCCTTCTAGCTTATTTCTAGTTATGAGAGTAGTCTTCCTGGCATGGTCTGTTGTGTAACGATAGATTCCAAAATACTTCACAGTAAAGACCTAGTTTTTCCAATGCTGTTCAGTTTTGATAGACTCTCATACTGCCCATTGCTATGTCTCCTCTGCGTCGTTTTGTGGATGCAGGAGGCAAAAACCTGCATTTTGGTTAAAGCTAAAGCTAAAATTAACCAGTTACCTAATATACATAAAGAACTAGCTGAGTCACTGCATAAGTACAACCACATTTAAGTTTTTTTCTGGATCAGAGGGTTTAAAACCAAGTGTACTAGTTTTCTCTTGCTGCTATAACAAATTACCATAAATTCAGTGGCTTAAACAGCACAAATTTATTGTTTTATAGTTCTGGAGGCCAGAAGTCCAAAATGGGTCTCACTGGGCTAAAATAAAAGTATCAGCAGGACTTGGTTTCTTCTCGAGGCTCTAGAGAAGAATTTATTTCCTGTCCTTTCCGGCTTCTACACAACTCCCACACTCCCTGGCTTCTTGGCCCCTTCCTCCACCTTCTAACCCAGCAGCATTGTGCCACTCGGTGACTTTCTTTCACATTCACATCTTCTTCCAATCGACTCTTCCCTTCTGCCTCCTTCCATTTTCAGAATCTTTGTGATTACACGGGGCCATATGGATAATCCGAGACAACTGCCCTATTTAAGGTCAGCTGACTAGGGACCTTAATTTCCTTTGCCACATAACCTAACATACTCACCAGTTCTAGGGATTAAGATGTAGACATCTTTGAGGGCACCTCAAAGCAGCGTTCCATTTCTATTTACTAATTTGGATTTTCAAAATACTTTAGTCCTCCTACAGTTTTTCAATGCTAGGAAAAGAAGTTGTTGGGGAGGAACAATGTAAGATTACCAACAGTAATAACTTGTGTTTCGGTCCTTAGCCATGAGCTCTGATTCTATTGGGATGACTCTGATACTCAATGAAAGATAATGGATATAGCCAGAATAGCCACTGCCATCTGCTCCTGGATCCATGTAGCCTGAAACTCCTGACTTACATTCCGGGAAACTGATGCTGTGGAACATGCAATCAGACTGTGGCCTCCAGGATAATGTTCTGATGCAATCCAACTTGGCTAGAAAAAGGGGCTTCTCATTAAACTTTCAGAAGCTAAATCCTCCTCCAAAATTGTTCCAATGAGCTTAGAATCATTAAAATTGTCCAACACACTAAGTAATAACGTTTATAGTTTGTTTTAAACATGCAAAAAATAAAAGTAGCCTATTTTTTTCATGCCATTACTAAGGGCTGAGCAGGTGACTATTTCAACAACTATACAATCTATAAGCTCTAAAGCCTCTAAATCTCGAATAATTAAAAAAATAACACTTTGAATGAATGTTTTTATGAATATGTTCCAGACATACTTTCTCACAGGAATCCTTGACTAAAGATAATTATTGTATTTCAATCATAAGTCATAGAAAGTAAAAAGTCTGAATAACTGGCTGAAGGCCCTACACGGAATCTAAATATGAAACAAACTGAATCAAATCTGAATTTATGGCCTGAATTCTAGTAGATAAGTGTATATTTGTGGTGATTAAATACTTAAAACAGGCACGTCCAGTCATCAAATGCTAAAATATAAATCGTATGGCAGTTTACGTAGAGTCAAATTGGCTCTATTGTGGTATGATGTCACACAAAGGTCATGAGAGGTATACTGTTTCCTGAAAGCCTTGTTTTTTTAACACACAGTAAGCAATGCCAATGTGAGAAGTAGACATCTCTCACCCTTTTAACTGATACCCGCAATTTCTACCCCTCTCACCTGCTGACCTCCACCCTCACTCCCCCAAAACTATAGCTAAAACAAAGGTGCTTCTGAGAACTATTCATAGTTCCCATGACCCCGGTAGGATCTCCATCCATATTTCAGCTCAGCACTGCTTGTTGGCAACACTCAAGCAGGCCAACTTTGAGATCTGATTAAGGATTGGGATAGGTAGTGATCCAGGAGGACTTTTATTTGCATAGCCTCTAAAACAGAATTCCGAAAATCTATGCACATATTTTTAAATAACATCTAAACATTTTTAACATAAAGCACTTGAAAAAGGAACATGATTTCATATGCTCTGATACATATTTATCAGAACCTCAGGGCTGCAGATTTCACCATTCAATCTATGGAAAATGTCTGCTCCATAACATAATTGGCAGAGCCAATCCTCATTGACAAGCCAATCAACCCAATAAGACTTTCTGTCAAAACAAGTCTGACTTCGTTTTTTTCAGTCAAATGTGAAGATAGTCTTGGTGACAATCTGCATTCTGAATGCTAAAAAGAACAGATAAATACAGCACGGAGCCTTGTCATGTGCTCATCCCTTGGATGAATGAGGAAGAAGAAAGGAGAGCTGGCAGGCACCCATGCTCATAGGCAGATCAGTTTCAAGAAAGAGATGGAAGTTGAGGATCTGAAAACTAAAACCCTTGAAACCCTCTATGCCCTGGGAAGTCTTGAAGCCCAAAGGCATGTGCACAGTTTGGGAACTGCTGAGAAAAAGCACTTAAATTCTTCTCTGAAAGGATCTAACGTGAAACAAATATAAAGCGGTATTTCTAAACAAAAAGTCCTCTGACTGCATTTCTTTGAGGGACCCTAAGCCTTTGGAAATATCTTAAAACACGTATTATGTTCTCTTCATCAAAATGGAGAGTCCACAATTATAGATTATGATCTTGATTGTGCAGTCTACCTTGTGTATAATCTTGAATGGGCAGTTCTGTCATCCCAGGATTTGCTTCTACGTTTCCTCTAGGCCTTGGAATTCCTTGATTTGTTCTAACCCTCTATCCATATTTGGTCATTGGTGAGTGTGTGTTTCACCCAGTCTAAATTAGTCACCTTTCACCCTCAAGCTCCTAGATTTCACCCCGTATCGTTATTGGGCCTTATGCTCATATTCTTACGCTCTAGCCTTTTTAGTACCAGAAGCGGATAAGCTTTTTTTTTTTTTTTAAACAAACAAAACAAAACAAACAGAAACAACTGCAACTGCCAAGGCTATCCTATTGTGCCAACAGAGCTGCGTTTGCAAACTATTAACATACTTTTAAGTGGAAATATAAGGAGTGTAAAGTCATACTGGTAATGCATTTTGAAAACCTCTCCCCTAATGTTTCTGGGAGGAAAGTTAGAAGTAAATTACTGACAATGGGCAAGAAAAGAGATGCAAAGAAGACAACTTTATTAGGCGCTTTCTCTTCTTTACCAGGACTGTGGTCCTTTCAGAGCAAGGTCCAAGCGATTCGACAACACAATACCCAGCTTCCATCAGTTGCTGCAACTTGATCCCACGGTGAGTGCTCTGGAAAGCACGCTGAGGGCGAATGGGTCTGAGGCCACTCACGATCAAGGTCGTCTGATCCATTTGTTAAGCTGCGATTCTCTCCGAGTCACCTCTTAGCAGCAGGTCCGCGTTCCCCTCCAAACAGCCCACCACCTGGCTGTGCCCACCTCCGTTCGCGCCCCAGCCACCGGGTAACCGGTGGTCCGGAGGTGCTGCTGCGGGGGCAGCCAGGCCTTCAGACGCCATCACTGGGGAAGAGGCGAGGACACGGCTGGAGGCTGGAGGCTGGAGGCTGGAGGCTGGAGGCGCGCGCGCAGGTGCCCGCACCCACCCACCCCTGCACACACGCGGACTCGGTGCGGGGCGCACGGGGGAGGGGAGCGCAAGGCCTTACCAGATCAATGAACGTCAGGAATTTCCAGCTCCCGCCGTAGGTCTGATGCGAGGGCATCTCGATGGCCTTGTAGTTGCACAGGATAGAGCAGTAGGACAGCAGGATCGCCACCCGCAGCACCTGGCACGGGACGAGCGCCATGTTCGCGAGAGGCCCTGCCGGCTGGAAGGCGGGGCGCGGCGGGGCGGGGCGCGGCGGGGCGGGGCGGGGCGGGCGGCGCAGGCCGCGCGGGGGCGGGCGCCGGGGGGGATCCCTGGCTCGGCGCGGCGCGGCGCGGCGGGGGAGGCGGGGTCTGGGGCGGGCGCGCCCCGCGGGACGGCGACCGTGAGCGCCCGGCGACCTGCGCGGGAGGGCGGGCGGGCCCTAGCGGCGGCGGCGGCGGCGGCGGGGCGCCGTGGCGTCAGCTCTTTCGTCATCTCCGTCATTCTGCTCCTGGTCCGCGGGGCCCCGGGAGGCCGGGCCGGGGCGCCCCCTGGGCGTCAGGTGCGCGGGCTCCGAGGGCGGCGGGGCTCGGGGAGCGCGCGGCGGGGCGCGGCGGGCGGCACCTGCGGGCGGGGCGGGGGCGGGGCTCCGGGGCTCCGGGGCTCCGGGCTCCGCCGCCCGAGGTCTGTAAACCGCCTGCCCGTACGTGGTACGACAGGGCGGCCTAGGAACTTTGGGCAGGAGGTTCATAAACAAAAGGTCAAAAAAAAAAAAAAGGGTCATAGAGAAAGGGGTGTCAGGCAGGCAACTGTTTCTTGCTGCTTCGAAACATCTCGTTCTGAGTTTGGAAGCACAACTCGAGCGTGTGACTTAGTACTTGTCCTTTGAGGGTTAAACTGGCATTGCTCTCCCCCCCCCCTTTTTTTTTTCCTAACGTAGGACACCTCAGCTTAATGGAAGGAAAATAAATGCCTTCCAGTAAATGCTGTCGCAGTGAAGTCGCCTCAGCCCGTGGGCAGCATTTTTTTTTTTTTTTTAAATATCATGATCACATTTCAGCCAGCCAGATTCAGGGTCAGACTGTGAAAAGACAACATAGGTATTTCCTGTGGATCCATTTAAAACAGGTGTCCTCTCCACAAATAGTCTCTGAGTCAGTGAATGTGGAGTCGGGGGCAGGGAAAGCAGAGTGTTCGAGATAAAGAGAAAGTAGCAACTCAGGGATGTTTTCCTGAAAATTTCCAAACTCTAAGCCAAAATAGAGAAACCCGTAGGGTTTGTTTGTTTGTTTGTTTTGCCTTATAATTATACTAATAGACATTGATGTCAGGGGCACCTGCGTGGCTTACCTGGTTAAGTGTCTGCCTTTGGCTCAGGTCAGGATCCCAGACTCCTGCGATCCAACCCGGCATAGGGCTTCCTGCTCCCAGGGAGTCTGCTCCTCTCTCTCCCTCCCCCCACTCATATCTCTCTCTCTCTCTCTCGCTTACTCTGCCTGTCAAAAAAATAAAATCTTAAAAAAAAAAAAAAACGAAATTGGTATCACAGAAATCAAGGTAACTCCGAGAACATTCTACTAGCATAAAGTTATTCATTATCAATAATTGTAGTCCATGCAATGTGTTGCAATGTGCAACATGTCCACGCAAAAATTGGATCTATTTCTTTTTGTCGCGTTCTTAAGATTGCAAAGTGAAAAAGTGGATCTACTAAAGATCTTACTAGGTCCTTAACAAAGTTTTACAAGTTAATCTGATAGTCTCAAAGTTCGGTATACCCTTCCTGCCATACATTTTAGAAAACCATTAATAAAATTCTCATTCCCATCATTAGAAAATATAACATTTTCATAAAGTCATTTGAGATTTTAGTCTATGATCAGTTTCTTTTTAAATAAATAATTATAGCAGTCAAATAACAGTTTGAACCCATTCTAATGGGCTTGATTTTGTTATTTTGCATTTGATAATCATTATTAAATAGCTCTGTGGAGTTATTGTTTTGTTTGTTTGTTTTGTTTTGTTTTGTTTTGGAGCAGGAGATGGATATCTGTGGGCCAGAGGGAGATGGAGCAATTCTAAGCAAGAAGGCTTCAGGCCCAGGGTGGAGACCAACATGAGTATTGATCTCAATCTTGAGATCATGACCAGAGCAGAAATCAAGAGTCAGACACTTAGCCCACTGAGTCATCCAGGTGCTCCTGGAGGGTTTTTTTGTTGTTTTCTTTCTTTCTTTCTTTCTTTCTTCTCTTTTTTTTTTTTAATGAAACATCGGCATAAACTGTTACTCAAATATTTTATGGGATGTCAGTCTACAATTTTTGGAACTTCTTCTTGTTCACTGTTAGCATGTCCAGGTTGGGTTTTCCTTTTTTTTTTTTTTTTTTTGGCTTTTTATACCATATCTAATAATCTTAGTTATGTTTTACAGGTATTTTTTTTGTGCGTGTGTGAGAAAAATTTACACAGAGATTGTGTTTTTATAGTGTAAATGATATAATGGGATATTGCTCTTAAAATTTCACTCAGTAAAAGTAGCCTCATTTTAGGAACTGTAATACATTATTTACTGATATGTATTTCTATGGTAACTCTGTATTGAATTAGAGAATACTGTTTTTCACCATAGAGAAGAAATACCTGCATGTCACTTTTTTAGCTTTTTCATTCTACCACACAATTAGTGGTGATAAAGGAGAATACCTTTACCCAGTTGAGGTTCATAGAAATATGTTTCCCACTGAAAGATTTTAAGACCCTATCTTAAATTCTAGTTACCTTAGTGTTGTTTGACTATTGTAATAGCTTTTAACTCTTAGTATGTAGTGTATAGGCTGGACATACTCTTCCTTAAGAACTTCTAAAAACTGGTATAGTCTCTTTCTTTCTTTCTTTCTTTTTTCTTTCTTTCTGACATATTGGTGATGATAATCCTTGCTAATCTTGGAAATGACAAGGACCCCTGTGTCTCCCTTATGTTGTATTCCAAGTAGCCAACTTTATATAGCTGTGGGTCTTTGCTTAAAATTCAAAAGGAAGAATTGTATATATGCATACCCTTATAATAGTCAATGTTTATGCATTTCATTTGGTTCTGTGTTTGCATTAGATAAGCATTTTCTAACAATATCAATATATTTGAGCAAATCCTTTTCCCTCCATATTTGTCTGCACCACAAGGGTAAAAGTTGGGATGTATTTTTTGGACATGAGGAAAATACCCTTGGTGCTATAGAAAAGATCCCTTTGGGTTGCTTATTTTTTTCCTTTTTACAAAAGCAGCTTATGTGTGATATTAAAAAAGGAAGATTAAAAAATTACTCCTGCTCTCATCAACCAGAGAAAACACTACAAACATACAGCACAGACCAGTCTGTTTACAATACATACATAGCTACTTGTGACATACTATGTAACAATTTGCATCAAGCAACTTGTATTTAATAAGAACATTCTCTTTCTATTTAAAACTCTATATAAAAAAAAATTCTATAAAATCGGGGATCCCTTAGTGCCTGCCTTTGGCCCAGGGCATGATCCTGGAGTCCCGGGATCGAGTCCCGTGTCGGGCTCCCGGCATGGAGCCTGCTTCTCCCTCTACCTCTCTCTCTCTCTCTGTGTCTAACATGAATAAATAAATAAAATCTTTAAAAATAAATAAATAAATAAATAAATATATATATATATAAATAAAACTCTATAAAATAATGCCTAACAATTGCATAGCATGACATAATATGAATATCATATTTTTCTTAAACTTTTCTCTGTTTTTGACATTTAGATTGTTTCCAGGTTTTCTTTTGTCACTATAAATTCAGTGTAATGACAGCATTTTGAATTGAGAAAGTCACTTTTTAAGCATTATTTATAGCTAAAACCCATTTAAGAAACCACTCTTTTATCATCTAATGTGTGTGTTTCTTTATAAATGTTTATATGAACTGAGGTGCCAAGGAGAGCTGTTTTGCCTTAGAAGGCAGTTGGGAAAGATTAAGATCTAAATAAAAGGTATTCCTACGTGGCTCAGTCAATTGAGCATCTACCTTTGGCACAGGTCATGTTCCCAGGGTTCTGGGATCAAGGCCCACATCAGGCCACCTGCTCAGTGGGGAGCCTGCTTCTCCCTCTCCCTCTGCCTGTTTCTCCCCCTGCCTGTGTTCTCTCTCTTGACTGTCAAATAAATTTTTAAAAATCTAAGTAAAAGAAGTAGGTAAAAAGTCATACTTTTTTCCAACAGTTGATGCTCATTAGAGATTTTTAAAAATTACCTTAGATATGAAACTCAGTACCATTGCATTTCATTAGTCAGATTTTTTTTGCTATTAAGTAGGAAGAGTAGTTATTTACAAGCTAAATGAGCAGCAGCCATTACAGTTGTGCTGATATTGCTGGTCACAGTAGTTTTCACAGATTTAAAAATGGACTGTGTTTGCTATAGAGAACTCTACTAAATTATGAGATTGGTAAAAACAAAGGATTCTATGGAAAGCCACTGAAAAGCTATAGAAAAGATAGTGTTGAGATTATGCACAAATCACCAGGTAGATCACATATAGATCTGCAACATTCTCCCTACTCCCTGAAGTCTGTCAGTGCATTTGTCAATGATACTCATCTTGCTTGGGACATATCTTTGTGTGCATGTATCCAGATCCAGCACATCCAGCAGGACTTGGCATAAATCTACTTTAACTTTCCCTCTTCAGGGGCACCTGGGTGGCTCAGTTGGTTGACTGTCAGACTTTAGATTTTGACTCCGGTCATGATCTTAGGGTTGTGGGATTGAGTCCCACATCGGGCTCTTTGCTTGTTGGAGAGTCTGCTTGAGATTGTCTCTCTCCCTCTGCCCCTCTCCCCTGCTCCCATGTGTATGCTTGTGTGTTCTCTCTCTCTCTCTCTCAAATAAAATCTCTCTTCAGGAAAGATGTGGTCTTCCTGCTCTGAACAATCTACTTGGATGACTTACTGGTGATTCAAAAACTACATGTACTTATTGTACTTATTATTTCCTTCTCTGGACACTCTGCAGCATTCCTCTTCTCTGGTTACAGCACCAACATGTTATATTAGAAACGTCAGGATGGAGCCAGATGGCCTAGAGGTGCCAGTTTCTTAATACTAAAGTATCTCTGGAAATATGGCAAGCTGTAGGTAACTCATTCACCAGAATTCTCAGGGAGGGGATGGAGCATTGTTAGAAGAAACATTTTCAGAAACAACTTAGGTGATACGATGACAGATAAGAGAGATCTACAGGATCTAGAGTAACAACAAATCATTGCTAAAATTATTCTCCCCAGTGATGTCAGGGTAATTACATACTTTTGGTTTGCTGGATGAACTATGTATAAGAGTTTGGGACTAGAACTCAATTTCTCTGGGTCGTAGAGGTGAGAGGGGCTTTCTGCCCCATAGCCTTCAGCCTCTATTCTAAACAAATATCAAGCAGACATTTAAAGATATCTCAGCTGTCTTAAGCTCAAATCTTTCAGAGGACAGGCATGTAACATAATTAAATAAAGCTAATTGTAAGTTACAGTGCATAATTTGGTCTATTAAAAACCAGAATAAATGCCTGTGTAAATGCATTGCAATTAAAATTTTGCAAGTTTGTGTGCCAACACACACACACACACACACACACATCTGTATGCTTGTGTCAGCTGTAGGTAGGGACTTTTTAATTATCATTTTGAAAGAGTGCCATGTTAACATCTTATCCAGGGTGTCCAAAATAACTGTCACTCAACTCCTCCTCATCACCTATAAAAGTTAAGGCTACTTTGGCTGTAATTGACAACTCTATTCCTTGAAGCAGGATGAAGGAAAATATGAAGATGAGTGAAAAGAGCGTATGTACACTGTCCCTTAAGGAAGATTTATAAAAGATGCCACATGATTCCACCTTCACCTCATTAGCCAGCACTCTTCCACATGGCCACAGCTAGTAAAAGCCGCCTCCATTCTGGGTGGTCATGTACCCAGCCCCAAATCAGGGTTCCATTAGTGTGGAAAAGGGATGTTATGGGTTGACTTTCCCCCCCAAAGAATGTATGTTGAAGTTCATATCCCTACTACCTCAGAAAGTGGTCTTATTTGGAGATAGGGTCATTGCAGATGCAATTAGTTAAGATGGTATCATACTGGCAGATGGTAGATCTTTAAGCCAATACAACTGGCGTCCTTATAAAAAGACAGAGTCACTCAGGAAGAATGCCATGTCAAGATGGAGGCAGAGCCTAGAGTCATGACAAGCCAAGGAATGCCAAGGAGTGCAAACTGTCCCCAGAAGCTAGGCAAAGGTTGGAACAGGTTTACCTTCATGGGCCTTAGTAGAGACCAACCCTGCTGACACCTTGATTTCTAGGCTCCAGAATTATGAGACAACAAATTTCTGCTGTTTAAGTCCTCCAGTGTGTGGTACTTTGTTAATAGCATCTCTAGGAATTAAAAAAAAAGAGGTGGGGGGATCCCTGGGTGGCTCAGCAGTTTAGCGCCTGCCTTCAGCCCCGGGTGTGATCCTGGAGTCCTGGATCAAGTCCCACATCAGGCTCCCTGTGTGGAGCCTGCTTGTCTCTCTGCCTGTGTCTCTGCCCCCCCCTCTCTCTCTCATGAATAAATAAATAAAATCTTTAAAAAAAATAGCATCTCTAGGAATCTAATACAAGAAAGAAAACAAACATTGGGAGACCACTACCAGTTTCTACCACAACATCCAACTGATAGTTAAATTCTAATAATATTTTTTCTCTGCAACATTTGTCATATCTGAGGCTTAATTTCTACTTATACCACTATTACCTTCTGAAATAAACTCTGTTACTTTTGCCTCTATCCTTGGATCTCCACACCACCGTT
Organism: Nyctereutes procyonoides; assembly: GCF_905146905.1. Lineage (NCBI taxonomy): Eukaryota > Metazoa > Chordata > Mammalia > Carnivora > Canidae > Nyctereutes > Nyctereutes procyonoides. Next base: position 825,177 of record NW_026575146.1, on the reverse strand, counting down.
ATCACTGCCACTAGAATTATCTTCCTGAAACCGTAGGTCAGATTACATCACTCCTCTCATCAAAAATAGTGATTTCCCATGGCCTTCAGGAAATCCCACTTATAATGGTGCTCAATGTCTTCCATAGTTTATCTGAGATATTGGCCCTGACATCCATAACCTTAACTCAGTGTTTCAACTAACATGAGTATACCTTTTAAAATATTTTGTATTGGGGATCCCTGGGTGGCTCAGCGGTTTAGCATCTGCCTTCAGCCCAGGGCATGATCCTGGAGTCCCGGGATCGAGTCCCATGTCGGGCTCCCTTCGAGGAGCCTGCCTCTCCCTCTGCCTGTGTCTCTGCCTCTCTGTGTCTCTCATGAATAAATAAATAAAATCTTTAAAAATAAATAAAATAAAATATTATGTATCCCATTATCATCGGAATACTTATTTTCCCCCAAAACACAACATTTATTTTTACTCTTCTATGCTCCTTGGGTATAAATGATTCATATCACTTTCTTCATCTATTGAAAGTCTATTCATCTCTTAAGGCTCAGCTCTGACAGAACTCTTCCAATAATGCAAAGACGTGCCATTTGAAATGCCCTTTCACATTATACTAAATGGCAATTGTAGCATGTTTTGATGGGGCACCTCAGGAGCATCACTGGGACAGCATCATCACCCTCCTGGCAGGGGATTGCCCTAAGATGCCCTTCACGTGGAAGTGGCCAATTCACTAGGGATGCGGCTGTCACAGAACATTCTTTCTCTTGTGTAAGATGGAAAGCATATTTCTCAATAGTTTGAGATTCCATGAAGCAGCTAATTAAACTATTCCTTGGGTCCCAGACTCTTTGTCCATAAAAGGCAAGACTTTGGGGGAACTATGAGCCTCTGCAGTCAGACAGTATTACAGAAATGTGGAATGCAGGGATGGTGGGATGGGTAGCTACTTCTTACCATATAAAGCAACCTTTTCCAAGAATTAAGGGCAGCTAAAATGTCTGCAGTCCATTTATTGGCCCTCTGTGTTAGTTATCCTCAGAGCTGGTTAAAAGTCCAGTTTAGAAGCTAACATAATAAACATCCAGTACAAAAGAAGAGTTTGACCAAATTAAACCAAACACCATCATTTTGTTTTCAGAAAACAGATTTGCCATGAGAGATGGTAGCATTAAGCCATCCAGCCAAGTGCCGGAAGCCAGATTAAATTATCTGTGAAGTTGGCCAACCAAGAGCAGAGAGAACTCCCGCCTCCCTCAACCCGCAGGAAAACCTTGGGAGCCAAGCAGACCTGCTGGAGCCAAGGCTAGTTCTGACACCTCGTCCCCGGAGCTGGGCATCCACTTTCCATTCTTCGCAAAAATTCATGTGTCAAAATTAGCAGGTGAATTGTTCACATCACTGACACCTGCAGTCTGAACACAGAAGAAGATAAGACACCTGTAAGGATCTTTGAAAGGTTATCTTTGAAGACAATGATCTGTTTAGGCCATGCCATGATTCTGAGTAAGGATGGAAATTGCTGGAAGGACTTCTAAGGAATATTTTGCTAACACCGCTTTTCCCTAGTCTTATTTTTCCTGTTTCACAGTGATATGATGATTAGAACTTTAGTAGCCATTTTCTCAGTATGAGGAAAATAACCAGAGATATTGGCCCTGACATCCATAACCTGCCAAGCCAATGCCAATAGCAGCCTGCCTCCTTGCAGACTTCTTACGATATGGGAAAAATAACCCCCTATTTGCTTAAAGCCATGTATTAGGGTGTTTCATTACATGCAGCTAAATGATGGTACAGATAGGTAATTGGGGTTATTTCTTGGCATGCTTTAAAAAGTGCTGAATCAGAGGATAGGATAGTACTAAGACCAGAATTTAAATTTATATATTTTATTAATTTAATAAACACTCAGGTAATACTGTAGGCCAGGCTTTAATCTAAACACTTTACAAATATTAACTCATTGTCTCCTCACTAAGGATGGTTACTATTATTATCCCCATTTTAATTAAGAGCAAATGGAGGCATAGAGAAAATTAAGTAAACTGCCCAAGAAAGATCATACAGCCAGTAAATGTCAAAGCTAGGATAGAAAACCAAGTTTTGAGGTTCTTAATCACTATATCATGCCAGTCGGTGCATATCCCATCCCAGGTTCTAATTCCCCTTCTGCTACTGATAAGCCATGTAATTAGGGTTGTGTTTCCTAAGAGTTTACAGTTTTGACACCCCTCCTTCCCCCAACTGCCTGCTGCCCCCACACTGATATCGGACAGAAACATATTGGGCAGAAACAACATCTGTATTTCAGCATCTTTGTCGATGCCATTATCTGATTCATAAGGATGGGAAAATTTGAGATAAGACTCCCACAGGCCCACAAACCACTTTATAATAACCTTCATGAAACTTCCATTACTGACAATCTTTGTTATCATTTGACCATATCATTTAATTTCATAGCACCGAAGTCATCTGAAGTTATCTTTGACAAACTTGAGCTCTATCTTCTTTAAATGAATGCTTCATCAATACCTATTTATGCCTCATTTCTCCATTATTCCTTTCACAAAAACTACATCTGATTCCGGATTTATCCAATAACTATATTCAGTGTAATTTATTTTCAAGAATTGTGTAGTGATGTTCCTTTAAGTTTTACCTATATTGATGGATTATTTTCTTTCAAAATAGCCTGCTCTTCCACCTTAATATTTATTGGAGGCCTGACATCTTTATATTGACAGTCGCAGAATGACTCTTCTATTTGGAGGAAACCTTAAAGATCAACTGTTCTAGGTCCTTTGTTTTACAGATGATGAAACAGGCTCTGAAATTTAAATGACTTGCCTAAAGTTACTGGCAGAGCCAGATCTAAAACTTTCCTTAGGGCAACTTTTTCTTTCCTTTTTATTTTATTTACATTAATAGATTTAATTTTTAAAAAAAGTTTTAGGTATACAGAAAATTTGAGCAGAAAGTCTCCATATACTCCCTCTCTCTCTGCCACACACAGGTTCCCCTACCATTAATATCTTGCATTAGTGTGGTACATTCATTAAAATTGATGATTATTACTGATTAAAGTGTGTATTTACATCAGGGAAAACTAGAGGTGAGTATCTCTCATGAATACAGATGTAAAAATCTTCAACAAATTATTAACAAATCAAATTTAATAATGTATAAAAAATTATACAGCATGACCATGTGGGATTTATGCTAGGCATGCAAGTTTTGTTCAACATTCAAAAATCAGTTAATGTAATCCATCACATCAACAGGCTAAAGATATAAATCATATAATCAAATCAATAGATTCAAGGAAAAAAAGCATATGACAAAATCCAATGCTCATTCATGCTAAAGAGTCTTTGCAAACTATAAACATAGGGAAACTTCCTGAACTTATTAAAGAACATTTTTTATTTTTTAAGACCCTTCAGTTAGCATTAACACAAATGGTAAGAAATAGATGCTTTCTCCTTCAGATCAAGAGCAAGACAAGGATGTTCTCTCTTATCATCCCTACTCAACATTGAACTGAAAGTCCTTATTAATCAGTCCTTATATAATACATATAAATGGGAAAATGAAATAAAAGTATATAGATCAGGAAGGAAGAAATAAAGCTTTCTTTGTTCAGATGATATGAATTGCTTATCTAGAAAATCCCACAGTATAAATCAAAAAACTCTTGGAACTAATAAATGATTATAACAAGTTTTTCAAAATGCAAGGTTAATATGCAAAAGCTTATTCTTTTTCTGTATAACAGCAACAAAGGTTGAAATTTGAAAGTAAAAAATAAGACACTGTTTACATTAGTACCAAAAATGAAATACTTAGGTGTGGATCTAACAAAATACATACAAGATTGATATGAGGAAAATTGCAAAATTCTGATGAAAGAAATAAAAGTATCTAAATAAATGGATAGTCCATGCTTATATATAGGAAGACTCAATACTCAATACTGTTAAGATGTCAATTCTTTCCAACATCATATGTCTATTCAATGCAATTCCAATCAAATATCAGCAAGGTATTTTGTAAAGCTATTTCAAAAGTTTATGGACCTAGAATAGCCAACAAAAACAAAGTTGGAGGACTGATACTACCTGACTTCAAGACTTATTATAAAGCTACAGTCATCAAGACAGTATGGTGTTAGAGAAAGAATAGATCAATGGAGCAGAATAAACCTACAAAAATACAGTCAACTGATCTTTGATAAAGGAGCAAAGGCAATTCAGTGGAGAAAGGAGTCTTTTCTAGTTTTGCTGGAAAAACTTGATGTCCACATAGAAAAAGAAATGAACCTAGACACAGACCTTACACCTTCCACAAAAAATTAACTCAAAATGGAACATATTCCTAAGTGTAAAATGCAAGACTATAAAACTTACCACTAATCACAAAGTTTATCACAAAATATAAAGCATACTAAATGCTATAGCTTTCCCCTAACATCCCAAATCCCTACAGTCCCCTAAAAATACAAAATTAAAGAAAAAAATCTAGAACCTTCCTGGAAGATTTTTAAAGGTGCCTCTTTGGATCAGAAGCTATAACGAATAATTGAAAGATGAAAAACAAAGTCAAGTGAAGAAGAGGAATATGGTCAAAATGCATAGGGAAAAGTTTTTTAAAAAGAGTTCTTCATGCCCTGTGTAGGTGCAGTAGTCAGAAAGGCATCAACAGTAATGGATTGTGTGATTAGTTGGGGTAATTCAACAAGAGCAACCAGGTGAGTCAACCCCTATGCATGCCCCTAGCCCCCACAGGGCAGGCAGTGACCTTCAGGTGGAAGCAGTGTCCAGGCTGTATGGACCAGTGTGCTCTAGATAAGGAACTGCCATTCCAGGTGCTACTGAGTACTCAGAAGAGGATGTTAACCCTTAAATGCATTTATTAAGAAAGCAATATTTAAGGTAAACTTTCAACCTAGTAGCAAAGAAAAAAAAAAGAAAGAGAAAAACCAAATAGAATAGTTTGAAAAGTTTAAAAAGACCAATGAAATGACATAAACTCTGGCAAAATTTGCTAATATTTAGTTTGAATTTCTGTTTCCAAGTACATAAATTAGCTTGGCCTCACTTTGCATTTTCAGTCCTGTGATTGCATTTAGTGTTAAGATTATAGGATGAACTGGGTAGTTTTCCCTCTTTTCTAATTTTGTTTTTATATATTTGGTATAATACAAAGATTATCTATTTCTTGATGGCTTGCTAAAAACTTGCAAAACTACGTATGTATAGAGCCTCTTGTGCCATGAGTGGTCAAAGACTATTCTGAATAGAAGTTTAATTTTCTTAATTGTTAAATTTTTTATTTCTATTTGGGTCAATTTCATGAAGTGCATTTTAAGTAAACTTGTCCATTTCACCTAATTTCTCAAAATCTTTAGTATAAAGTTATTGATATATTAGCTCATGATTTATTAATTCCCTATCAAATCTGTATTATGTATCATTTCTAATATCATTGTGACTTCTTTTTCTTCTTGATAAGTCCTACTGGAAAGTTTGTCTTATTAGTATTTTCAAAATCTAATGTTTTTATTTATTTTTTTTCTTTACACTTATTATTTCTTAGTTTTACAATCTTTAGGTGTGTTGTTTTCTTTTGTAACTGAGTTGAACACTTACCTAATTTGTTTCCAATAATTTGTTTTTTAAATAAATTTCTCTTTACCTTAAGCTATATCATTCATGATTTGGTATGTGGATTTCTAATTTCAGTGCATGAGGGGGTAGATGCCATGATTTCTGTTATGATGATTCTTATAATTTGAAGATATTTCCTTGGTGACATCTGAATATTGGTAAATGTTCAATGTATGATTGGGAAGAATTTATACTTCTTGTCTCCCTTTCATAGATCAAATACGTTATATCTTTGAATGATTTAAACATATTAATATTCAAGTCCTTTTCCAATGAGTCTAATATTTTTGCTTTGTCAGGAATTAACTTTTCCATTTGTTGGGTCTATGATTTATCTTCCATGATAATTAAGTACTTCACTTGTTCTTGGGCCATATTATTGAGCAGTTTTGTGTTGCTTTTGGCCTGGTTTTATGGATCCAATAATTTTGAAGGAATTTCTACATAGTTTTATTATCCTGGCTCTCTGAAGCCATGTGAATGTATTTTGTCCTAGGCTTCAGGTAGGTAGCTTGATTTATTCTAAAAATCCAGCTGAAGAGTGGAGAATTTCCAGTCCATATTCACAGAAGTGTCAGGGGTTTCCTGTTCTCTGCTTATGCAAGAAATCCAGTGCCAGCAACCTTGATTCTGATCCATCAAGAGCTTAAAATCCCCAACCCTGGAGAAGCCCCCAGATGATGTTATGGATCCCCAGAAAATATAGCTACTATAGAAAACAAGCTCACATATAATAAGTATAGTATGGTACTAGCCACTAGTGATAGAATACAAATGAATAGAACAGGAGTTGAAAGAATATACAACAAACCAATAACTAAAGAATTTTTTTTCATGTAAGAGAAGGATTCTATACAGATATATTAGATAATGCTTAGTAATTACTTTTTCCAATGTTCAAATAAACATTAAAAAAATCAAATGAGTGTCTGTCAGTGTGAGTAGTTCTATTTATTCTGTTACTTATATATATTGTCACATGTATGTGACAAAAAATGGATTAAGTTTTCCATTTGATTTTATTTCCAGATATCCCCTCCCTTTATTTTTTGACTTTTTAAATTTGTATGTTTTATTTTTATTGTTTGAGTCCTCACATCTGAAACAAATATTATAGTTTATTGATAGAAACAGTGAGCTATTATTTCAAAAACTGTAAAAACAAAACAAAATGGACAAACCAACTAACCAATCTCTGGTAAATCTAGCCAAAATAAGCCCAAGAAAACACAAACATAATATTAGCAAAGAAAAGGGATGTAAAACGAAAATAATAATTTTAAAATAAAGTTTATTTCCTGTAAATAAAAGCTTCAAAAAGATGTTTTTGTTGGAAAATACAAACAACTGGATTTGGCTGAATAAACTCTAGTAAGTCTAAATTGATTAATATTCATTGAAAAGCTAAAAATTTATGAAACATCCAGTAAAATGGCTCTGGGCCCTGTTAGTTTTCTCAAAAACCAAAATTATCAACTAATTAAAGTTAAAATCTATATTATTTAACTGCTGCAAATCTCTTAAAAGCATCCTTTGATACAATAAACTTGATAAATTTATCACATGATAATGGCCAATCTCTCTGATAAACACAAATTCAAATGATCTACTATGAAATATCAAATCTGCAGTACATTAAAAGAGTAATATACTTGATCAAATTTATTCAGGAACACAAAAATTATTCAATGTTAGAAATATGAAAATTTAATTTTAGTAGATAATGAAAAGGCATTGTCTAAGTTTCAAAATTATTTCTGATTAAAATTCTTAGTGTGCTGTGAAAGAAGCATACTTTCTTAATTTGGCAAGGAATATTTTTTAGAAATCTTAGCAAATATAATGTTTAGTAATGAAATATCCAAAGTAATAACACTAAAGTCATTAGTTAAATTTTTTTTTTCTGTTACTACTACTATCAGTCAACAATGTTTGGAGTTTCTAGCCATTGAAAAATGTAAGAAAAAGAAATAAAGTATTTATATTGGGGAAAATGTACAATCACTTTACCAAAAATTATGTAACTTCCTTGGAGCAAAACCAAGAAAATTATTTGACATATTAATAGCAATGGAAAATAGGCATAGGAAAACAATCAATTCAAGATTAACACACCAAAAATCAATAACACGTCAGAAAATGAAATGCTAGAGGTGACTTATTAACAACACTAATAAACATAAGTAGAAATAAATCTAACAAAAAATTCCATGAGCTCTTTAATAAAATATAACTGAAATGCAAAAGAAACATCATATTGGGGAGACAGTATGAATGACAAATTATAACAAAGTTATGACCACTACAACTGAAAAATAAATGTAGCATCTTCAGAACATTGAACATTAATTTTAAAGTTCATTTAGAAAATAAGATCAACCAAGAAAAATATGAAAAAGTTTAATGAAGTCTAGTCCTGTAATGTAGTAGGACATGTTACAAAAGTAATAAATGTACCATGAGAAAATAATGTTTATGTGGGGAACACTTTGTGAAATAACATCATGATAAAAACCATGAAGAAGATGAACAGAAGGGACCATATAAACGTGTACAAGACAAATGGCAAAAGGAGAGAATTTTTTTAATTAATTAATTTATTCATGAGAGAGGCAGAGACATATGCAGAGGGAGAAGCAGCCTCCCCACAGGGAGCCTGATGCAGGACTTGATCCCAAGACCCAGGATCACACCCTGAGCTGAAGGGAGACACCCAACTGCTGAGCCACCTAGATGTTCCCAAAAGGAGAGAAATTTAAAAATCAATATGTTAAATTCTAATACAAATCTGTGAGTAAAGAAAAACTGCATTAAAGAAAATACACAAAAAATATGAACATAAAATTCACCAAACAACTACAGATAATTGTGAAACATGATTTTAAAAATGTACTCAAGGGGAACCTGGGTGGCTCAGTCAGTTGAGTGTCTATCTTCATCTCAGGTCATGATCTCAGGGTCCTGGGATCAAGCCCCATGTTAGGCTCCTGTTCAGCGGTAAGCCTACTTCTCCTTCTCCCTCTGCCCCTACTCCTGCTTGTCCTCCCTTGCCCTCTTTCTAATTATTTAAATAAATAAATAATTTTTTAAAAATGTACTCAAACTCACTAATAACTAAATAAAACTAAATTTCACTTAACACTGGTGAAGACTAAAAGGGAAAAAAGTTGGCAATACGATGTATGACTATAGGGAAATAGAGATTTTCATATAATCCTGCTGGAAGTATAAATTGAAATAATATATTTTCCTAGACACTTTTCTCTTAGGAATTTACCCTGCAGAAATATTGCCTCAAGTAATCATAGACACATGTATAATTATGTTACCTTCAGCAAAAACATAATCCAAATATCCATGATTGAGGGACTGGTCAAATGAATTATGATACCTCCATATAATGGAATAGCACACTACACAGTTATTATAAACAACGGGATGACTGTGTGTATTGGTACAGAAAGATGCCCAATATACATTGTTGAGTAAAAAAGCAAGTGCAAGTTACACATACACACTTGTGATGTATTTTCGGTAGTATGTTTACATACATGTCTGCATAAACACAGTAAAAAAAGCTGGAAGGATAGATACCAAATGCTATCAGTGATTTTCTCAGAGGGAGGGGGTGGATATTTTCATTATTTTCTTCCTTCTCACTAATTTTTTCAGTAATGCCTGTGCTATTATGTTAGAAAATATAAAACAAAGAGAAATGAAAACTAAGAATATATGCTATAAATGGGGATTCAAAGGTAAACTTGTGTCTAGTTCTGACTTAAATGCCTGAAGAGAAGAACTTTTGAAAGAAAATTACTTAGTCTAGTCCTAAATATCTGGAATTGGATAGGTTTCACAGAGATTTTTACTCTGCTTCTCCATTAATTTCTCTAGGATTATCTACTGTGCTGATTGATGGTGAGTCCAAAGGGCTGTGTCCAAGGTCAAAATGCCAGCATGAGATGCCAGAGAGTCACCAAGCCCCAAGCCAAATCCAAGTGCTGTAGCAGGATCCCCCAGTCAACAATATCAGGAACTCATGCCCGCCAAGGCAACAGTCTGACCTATTGAACCACTCTTCAATCATCTCTAGTCTTCCGTTGTTTCATGAACCATTGCTGAAAGCCAAGGAAGATGAGAACAGTTCCTATCAGGAAAATCACCTAAGACAGCTCCTAGGTTGGGCGGAACAGATGCTCTAAGGAAGTGAAAAGATATGCTTAATGTAGAAGGACATAGACTTGTAGGGAATGGAGAGGATATTAGAAATTAACTTCTGTAGCTCTTTTGGAACACAAATCACTTGAGATAGAAGCAGAAATTCCCTTAGAGAAAACTGCTGCAAATAGACTGCAGCCACAAAATAAAGAATAGTCCAGAATATATGGGCAAGCAGGCCTGTCCCTACAAGTAACTGTATATTCTTATGGCCTCTCCTTCAAGGCTAACAAATTTCATTTCCTTTACAACTTTATAACTCTTCAGAGAGATGATTTTAAAAAACAACACCACTGTCTACACTATTAAAATTTTAGCGCACAGACACACTTGCAAGACGGGATTAGATGGGAGGGAAATCCACATGGTAAGTAAAATTATTTTATAAATTATTAACTAGCTGGCATTTTCATTTAAGTAAGAGAATCATAAATTTTTCCCAGCATCGCCTTTTAAAGAGATAATAAAGTTAGGCGGTAAAAGGATTCACAACATCCTGCTGGAACAATAGATGATAAGGTCCAGGCAAATAGTTATTGGCACAAACTTGTCTTTCTTTTTATAGGAAAGGAAATTTCAAGAGTAACACTGCAAACAAAGTAATTTTTATGGAGTGAAGGCAACACTGCAGTAAAATGTGCATTTGGCTGAGGTAGACTACTGGATTTAGGCCCAGCGGTGCTATTTATTAACACATGGAAGAGCATAGCTCATCCTGGGCAGCCTCTTCAAACCCTACACCTCAAGTTCTTTATCAAAAGATGGAATTGAACTAGATATCTCTAGTTATCAAATACAATTACAAGTTTTCACCAAAATGCTATAGGCTATGTATCCACAGCCAGGTTACTTATTCACTGGGAGTTAAGTAATGTTGGACTGTGGAAGAATACAAAGAAAACCTATCTAAGGATTTAAAACCTATTAAAATAAAAAATAAAGAAAATGGGAATGAGAAGAAGAAAGGGGGAAAGAAAGAGGGGGAAGAGGAAAAGGAAAGGGAGAGAAGAGGAAAAGAAGGGAAAAGAAGTGAGGAAGTAAATTTAGAATAATTTCAAGTTTTATCTGAAAACTGATTTTTTTAAAGATTTATTTATTTATTTATTTGACAGAGACAGAGAGGGGGAGAGAGAGAGCACAAGCAGGGGAGAGGCAAGCAGAAGGAGAGGGAGAGGCAGACTCCCCACTAAGCAGAGAGCCCGACTGGGGACCCAATCTCAGGACCTGGAGATCATGACCTGAGCCGAAGAGAGACACTTAACCAACTGAGCCACCCAGGACCTCCTGAAAACTAATTTTTATTGACAAGAGTAACTTGATTGTGTTTTTTTTTGATGACATCATTTTTAAAATGTGCTTTTTTGAATGGATAAGAAGGATATTTTCATGTTGGTTATTATATATGAAACCATAGTATGTGTTGTTCTTCATTATTAAAACAATACACAGAGACAGTAGTATGTAGGCAAATGGGTCAGGTTTTGTATATGATATACACAAAATATATGCAGAAATGTCATATTACTGGGAAGACATTTTGAGTTGTATATTAGAAAAACATCCAGATCAAATAAATTAGAATTGCTATTTTCTCACTGAACAGAGAAAAGTGTTTATAAGAGAAAAAGCAAAAAGGAAACTGGTAAGAAATCTAATTTCTTTTAAACTAAGATTTTATTTTTGAATAGTTTTAGTTTTATAGAAAAGTCTCAAAGCTAGTACAGAGGATTCCTAGATACCCTGTACCCAGATTTTCCTATTGTTATCATCTCACAGTGTAGGATATAGTTGTAACAAATAGTACACAATTGATACATTCCAATTAACCAAAGTCTATGCTTGATTCAGACATCCTTCATTTTTACCCACTGACCTCCTTCTGTCATAGGATTGTATTCAGGATGCCACATTACAGTTAGTTGTCAGGGCTGCTGAGTTGAGCCTCTGTACTGCCCTGTTTCCCACAGTCTGGTCCCTGCATGAAGCTGTTCCAGTCCTGCAGGCAGAAGCCTTCCATTCCTATCTTTGTTAAGTTGAGCTCGTACCAAAGACTACTGCTGAGGTACCAAGTTATTTCTGAAGTACAGGCTTTCCATGGTGCTCCATTCCAGAAACAGATTTCCTGAGGCCAAGACCCATTTCCTCTTACTTGATTTAGAAATAAAGTGTCTCCCGCTGACCTATGACCTCTGCACTCATGCCCTAATCACTGTCTCCCTTCCGGGCCATATTCTCAAAGGGTGGCCTTATCCCAAAACCTTACCCCTTTGCTATGTGCCTGTGATTCTACATTTGGGCTTCTGCCTTGATCCAATGGAAGATCTTTGTTAAATAACCTGCATGCTTTACCTCAGGAAGCTGGGAGCTTGTTTATTTTTCTGGGCAAATCCTCTACAGGGTATTGGAATCTCGTCCCTGAAATCTAGCACCCTAGTAAAAGCCTTGCTTCCCCAGGGACACCTAGGGCTCTTGTGGCGAGGACCCACCACCCACTGAGACTCTGATATTGTGTCATGAATGTGCCCTTTCACCCCAGTCCTCTGACATGCGTGCCAAGGACTCCCTAGAGGAGGGAGGATAATGATCACCAGGGGGCTCCCATGGTTCCTGGCACTGAGGGGTGGACTCAGCCAGTTTTCTCTGACTAAATGCCTGTGAGCCTGAGCCCAGCTGTCAGCCTTAGAGCCTGGGTTAGGTTTCCCCGTGCACAGAGTGGGCCCTTCTGTCAAGCCTGGCTCCTCCCTGACTGCCCCACACTGTCAGTCATTGGCTACACTCTGCTAATGAAATACTCTTTCAAATAAACAACTCAACAAAAGGGGGAAATTGAGTCTTCGAGTGACACAAAATTTAGGAACATTTAGGACAATTTCTGACTTTATCTAAGTATGTGTTAAATTCCACACTATATTTTGTGATTTAACTAGCCAAAATTATAATAGTGATGGTATCTAACAGTGATTTTTTTCTTTGTTTAAGGCTACAGAAGTCATAATGAGGAAATGTGGTCAACGTCAGCCACTTGCTTTAGTTCTTTTAATTGGACATGAAATTGATTAATAAAAATTTGAAAATGAAATAAAAATACTTGGAAATACTAAAACCATTGCTCATGGAAATACAAAACTATATTCATTTAGGAGTTTTTAAAAAAGATTTTATTTATTTATTCATGAGAGACCCCTATGTCAGAGACATAGGCAGAGGGAGAAACAGGCTCCCTCATGGAACTTGATCCCAAGGACCCCAGGATCTCACCCTGAGCTGAAGGCAGATGCTCAACCACTGAGGCACCCAGATGTCCCTAGGAATTTTTTTTATTTGAAAAATATGAACATGTATTTTTTTTTACCCAATACCCCAAATCAGATTTAGTAGCCAACATAAATCAGAATTCCTATAACAACTTCCAATATTGGCTATGTTGATAAATACAACCTAGATGTTTTTCCTTATATTCTATTCATTTTAATTTAGAATAATGTTTACTATTGTTTGATAAAGTTATACTCTACTTATAATTATTGACACTTTTGTATTTAAGTGTTTCTGCTGTCTAGACAGGATACACTTATTTGTATGGTAAATAATAGATAAACGATTAGGGTGCCATTTGCTGTTAATGTGATTGATGGATTCCCCATTGCATTACTTCTCTGTTCTTATTTTAGATCCGATGCCAATGATCTCTGTCATTGTACAATGCCTACAATGCCTGCATAAAAATTAATAGGGCTCCTCATGTTTCTGAAATTTGTTCTTTGTATTTTTTCATTTCACAAAAAAAATGATGTTAAAAATTGAAGTGTACAAACGGAGCTTCAAATCAGGATACATTTGATCTATTACCACCTTGCTATATAAAATTTATTTTTCAGAGGCAGAATCTTGGGGCTTTTTAGTGGGAAATAAAAAGGAAAATACTAGTAACGTAAAAGTACCTTTTTGTGGCTGGGTTTGCTGAGGTGATGCAAGATGGTGGAGTGGGGCTTCTTATTCCTTCTGTGCAAGTTCACAGAGCTTGTAAAGGGTGACTGTGATAGAGGCTGAGAATTTCAGGTAACCTCAGGAAGAGTGAAAGGCCTCTGCCCATCAAGCAAATAGCTATGCATCACCTTTACTCACATTAATATCAAAAGAAACATTGATGCTTTATTTCTACCAAGAACAGGACTCAAAAATAGGCTTAAATTGAAGATGTTATATACATAGTACATAATTATATATATATATATATGTAGATATACATACTTAATTGTAATCAGATTAAAATTGGAGAAAATATATCCATGATCACAGGATATAAATACTAAATAAACCCAGTGTCAAGATCTTGGTTTCTGATACTTTTATCTCCAATAAAAGGAACCAGGCTCCATGGAGAAATGGCTGATTCTAGAACTGGGGCAGGAAATACACAAAATGAGCTTGGAGCATCTTGTAGTGTCATGAAGTAAAAAAGTGCTAAAGACAAAACAGACAAAAAACCCCAACATAACTAAAAAATCCTCAAACACCATCACCACCACCAATAAATCCAAAGATGAAGGTATGCTGAAGGGACCTAGGAGTCACTAGAGGAGCTCTCAATGGCCAAAGCTGAAAGAATTTGAACAAGAAGAGATATAATGTAGTATTGAATTATAATCCAAAGTCTATGACAAATACCTATGAATTCATAGTGACATAAATAAATGGTTGAATAAATAATTTATCCGTGCAGAATAATTGGACATAGTTTGTATAGACACTGTCCCCTCAAGGAAGTAGAGAATAACTTCCACCCCTACTCATGGTGACTTCCTTCCAAAGAGTACAATATGGAAAGGGGTGGAAAGAATCACCTCACAATGGAGAAACTTTAAGAACACTACCTCCACTAAGTGATCAAGCTTAATATCATCAACAATAAGTCTGTTGACAGCATGTACCCTTGATATGATGTGATAAAATGGTATTCTACCTCAGCGTTCTTCCTCCCCCAAATCATTAATAACCTCTATAGTGATGAGAAAACATACAAGTACAAATTGAGTAAGATTCAATCAAATACCTGACTAGTATTCCTCAAAACTATCAAGGTCTTCAAAAACAAGAGAAGACCGAGAAACCACCTAGATGGGGACCTGGAGCAGAAAAAGGACAACAGATAAAATGTGAGGACATCTCAATAAAGTATGGGCTTTAGTGAATAATAATGTATCAATATTTACCTATTAGTTGTGACAAATATGTCCTACTAGGTGTTAACAATTGAAGAAACTGGTACAGGGTTTATGGGAACTTTCTGTACTGTATTTACAACATTCCTAAAAATCTAAAACTATTCCAGGATAAAAATATTTAGGGCGCCTGGGTGACTCTGTGGTTGAGCCTCTGCCTTTGGCTCAGGTCGTGATCCCGGGGTCCTGGGATCGAGTCCCACATCAGGCTTCTCCTGCTTCTCCCTCTGCCTATGTTTCTGTCTTTCTCTGTGTGTGTCTCTAATGAATAAATAAAATATTTAAAAATACATGTAATTTAAAATAGTTTTTAAGAAATTTTTAAAAACTTTAAAAAGGTACCATGATATCTTTAAAAAAACCATGATATCACAATAGATAGACGTCGACATTCATAGGACCCTAATAACCCAAGATGCAGACAAAAATTACACATAAAGCTATTCAAAACAGAATTATTCAAGAGAGCAAAACATTAGGGAAAATCAGAGGAAGATAAAAATAAAATGATTATATAGTCTTATGCTATAATATTAGGTAGATATTTGATGTCAATTTTTAAAACATAATACCATAGGAAAATGCATGTGAAATAATATTGAGTGAAAAAGATAATACAAAATTGTACATATAATATAAACAACAAAGGTATCACAAATACCAAATTAGAAATATAAAAGAATATAACTGGGCAAAAAAAAAACTTGTTAATGTTAAAGGAGATATATTTGAAAATAGTTTTCTAATTAATAATACCCAAGTACAGGGCAGCTAGACAAAGGACAACTGACACTCTCCAACATTGTTGGTGAGAGTATATTTTGGTCATGTGTTCTGAGGGAATTTTAGCATTATGTTTTTTACAAAACTTCAAATAGGCACAATATATGTTGCAAGCCCTGAGGACAACTACCCCAAAGACATTCAAAGTCCCTCTTCCTGCCTTTCTCTATTATAGAAACTGAAAGGCTAAGATAACAACCTCCCACAACTGCGTCCCTGGTAATGAGGGGTGTGTTACTATGCAATGGAGGTAGATTTCCCAGGGAAGGGCTTTCCCGAACAAATGATGAAGTGTCCCAAGAATAGTTTGGGGACTTTCCTCCTGCTTTGGACCAGCGACACTAACACAAGTATAGGCAAGTGGGGCAGTGGTTTTGCAACACAGAGAAAGCGAACCAAATGCTATTTTGCCAAGCTGGAAATCAGAAAAGACAGGCTCCCTGGTGATGTTGAGCATGAGTATCAGGCTGGCTCTGACCCTTGGTTTTTTTTTTTTTTTTTTTTTTTTTTTTTTTTTTGTGGCCTGAGACAAATAGACATCTTTTTTGAACTGCTGTGGTCAGATTTTTCTGTTTCCTGTAGGCAGATGGAATCCTAATGATTGCAACAGAGACAGGGAAACAGACAGTGCTTGAAGAGTGTAACTTGAGTAACTTGCCTACTTCTAGAGACAGTATAGCAACATGTGATAAAAACTTTTAAATTTTAATATATATATATTTCACCTGTATGTATTTAAGGGAAAAGTTATGGATATGCATAAAGATTCACATATAAGAATATTAATTAGGCCACTGTTAATAATATTAAAAAGGACTCCTTCATGTCCCAACAATGTTATTTACATTATTATTATATAATACTTGCAATATTTATGGCTAATCATCCAATAAAATTATTAACAGTCATTAAAAGTTGCATAAATTCACAGGAAAAGTTTCATAATACATATGAGGGAGTTTTTTCAAAATAGGAGTGATATCACTTTGATATCATTTCAAAGAAGTGATATTTTAATGATGGATTTATTAATATAACATTAATATGCTATTAGTAAGTATTAATAGATATATTGTTATAATAAAATTTAATATATGCCATATAATATGCATAATTTATATAATTATAAATGTAATCATGTGATATAAAAATATATAAGACAAGAAATAAATATTGGCAAGGGTGTAGAGAAAATGGAGCCCTTGTGCTCTGTTAGTAGGATTATATATTGGTAAACAGTATAAGAGTTCCTCAAAAAATTAAAAATAGAAATATGATCCAGTATTTCCATTACTGGATATTTAACTGAAGGAAATGAAAACACTAACTTGAAAAAATTTCTACTCTCCATGTTCTTGCAGCATTATTTACAATTGCCAAGATAGGGCAGCCCCGGTGGTGCGGCAGTTTAGTGCCACCTGCAGCCTAGGGCATGATCCTGGAGACCTTGGATCGAGTCCCACGTCAGGCTCTCTGCATGGTGCCTGCTTCTCCCTCTGCCTGTGTCTCTGCCTCTCTCTCTCTCTCTCTCTCTCTCTCTGTGTGTCTTTATGAATAAATAAATATATAAATCTTTAAAAAAATTGCCAAGATATAGAAACAACCTAAGTGTTCATCAGTGTGTGAACAGATAAAAAAGCTGTGGTATATCTATACAATGGAATATTATTCAGCCATAAAATAAAAGCAAATTCTGCCATTTGTGACAAGGTGAATGGACTGTGAGGAGATATGCTAAGAGAAATAAGTTAGAGAAAGACAAATACCATATGATCTCACTTCTATGTGAAATGTAAAAAAAAACAAAACAAAACCCAAAACCCTAAAATCAAAAAACAAAATGCTGAACTCACATATGCAGGGAACAGATTGCTGGTTGTTGTGTCAGAGGCAGAGAGGGTGAGTAAAATGGGTGAAAGGAGTCAACAGGTACAAGCTTAAGCTATAAAATACCTAAGAAGTGGGGATGTAACATACAGCATAGTGACTAGTAGGGTTAACAATATTGTACATTTGAAAGTTGTTAAGAGAGGAGATCTCAAAAGTGCTCATCACACAAAAAAACGTCTATCCATGCATGATGTTGAATGTTACCTAGATTTATTGTAATGATTATTTCACAGTATATACATATGTCTTTGTGTTGTATACCTGAAACTAACATGTTATATATTAATTATATCTAAATAAAAATGCAAAAAAATATATAACTATTTATTCATTTAAGAAGAGAGAGATTGGCAGAGGGAGGGAGACAATCTTAAGCAGGTTCTATGCTCAGCACAGTGCTCAATGTAAGGCTCTGTCTCACAACCCGGAGATCATGACCCAAGCTGGAATCAAGAGTTGGATGCTTAAGCAGTTGAGCCACCCAGATGCCCCAAAATATAACTATATTAATATAGACAGAAATTTTTGGTGATTTTACTAACCAAAATTATAATCTTTAACATTACACTTTATTTTTTTGCCTTACATTTACATTACATTTCACATTTTTTATATTACATTTTTCTGCATTTTCAAAAGGAGTTTACTGGGATGCCTGGGTGGCTCAGCAGTTGAGCGTCTGCCTTTGGTCTAGGGCATGATCCTGGGATCTGGAATGAGTCCCACATCGGGCTCCTTGCGGGGAGCCTGCTTCTCCCTCTGCCTGTGTCTCTGCCTCTCTCTCTCTCTCTCTCTCTCTCTCTCTCTCTCTGTCTCTCATGAGTAAATAAATAAAATCCTTTAAAAAAAGGCGTTTACATTGATCTTGCATTACTTTTTAAGCCAGAAAAGAATAAACATTGTTTAGAAAATTTTAAGACCATGCTTAGCACTAGGCTCTAATATGAATGTAAAGTCAATGGGTATAAAGTTATTTTTAAATGGTTTGACATAGCCTTCTTGTTAGTTAAATGCATTCTACTGTGAGAAGATAGTCTGTCTTGTGTTTTAGAGTATAGAAAACCACATTCTTATGTAACTCTGAAGTAGGGTCTTGTACATGTTAAGAGAACTTTCTTGCATATCCGAAGGTGTATGAAGACAGTGGTTGTTTTAAACATAGCCCTTGGAATCTGGAAATTTGATTTCTAAATTTGGATTATTTATACATCTTCAACTGTGTTTCCACTAAGTCTCTTCACTCTTTAGGAATTCCATTTTCCCTTGTGTAAAAGGATACCTTCCATTATTAAATGAGGCATTCTGGAAAATGATGTGTTTGGTGACATTATGCCCTCAGCAAAGGGTGCCGCTGAAGTGCTTTCCTTTCATTTGAACATATATTTCCTCACTCATCTCTACAACCTCCCAAAAGGCAGATAAGCAACAGATGTTACCATTACAAACAATCATCAGATGAAGCAGTGGAATAAACAGGCACAGTGGGATGAGGATAAGTTGATTTGCAGACTATGTGGGAGGAGAAGCTTTCAGAGCCAAGGATGAATCCAGGGTTACAGTATCAGGTAAAAATGTACTTGCTCAACATTCCAGAGAGGGAACTCCTCCACTGCCTGACTTCTCAGGGCAGTTCAAGGCCAACTTCTAGGGTGGAATGAGAGGCACAGCTCACGTGACTATAAGGTAGAAATGACATGCCAAATGGAGAAAAACCCAGGAGAGATCCACATTAGCACCTTCTTATTCCCCTGATAGATTTCTAGGCTTTCCCATTTAAAAAGGGAGTTAGCATTAGCACGATTCATGGCCCTGGTGAGTTCTTTATCCTTGGCAAGTCTAACTTGACTCTGAGTAGCCTGGGACGGAAGGAGAGGAGATTCTTTCAAGTTCTTTTTTTTAAATCAAAGTAGTTGAAGAAAAACACAGACTAGAGAAAAAGATAGGTGTAGAAATGGATATAATGTACTCCTGAAAAAAGGTCAAGACTGTGCCCCCTCCCTCCCTCTCTCTCTCTTTATGACAAGTTGGGTGGGAAAATATGTACACATTCTGAGGGCTTTTTCATTTTTAAAAAAGCCTGGAATTTTACTTCAGTAACTTCAGGATTTGGGCACTAGGCAAGTAGTATGATTCTGGTTACATAGTAGTCATATCAATTTTTACTCTTGTGTTGAAAGATATGAAATGACACTTGAAGATTTTTTTTGAAAGGATTCTATGTATTTATTCATGAGAGACACACAGAGAGAGAGAGAGAGAGAGAAAGAGAGAGAGAGGCAGACGCATAGGCAGAGGGAGAGGCAGGCTCCCTTCTAGGGAGCCTGATGCGGGACTCTATCCCAGGACCCCAGGACCGTACCCTGAGCTGAAGGCAGATCCTCAACCACTGAGGCACCCAGGCATCCCTAATATTTGAAGAGTGATCAAAAATTCAGGAGAGTTGGGGTGCCTGGATGCTCAGTTAAGTGTCTGCCTTGGGCTCAGGGAGTCTGCTTTTCCCTCTCCCTCTGCCCCTTCCCGCTGCCTTTGCACTTTCTCTTTCTCTCTCTCTCTCTCTCTCTCTCAAATAAATAAATAAATAAATAAATAAATAAATAAATAAATAAATAAAATCTTTTAAAAAATTTTCAGGAGAGTCATTCTGAAAACTGAGTTTATCAAATGAAATGGGTCAAAAGATAGTCATTTCTTTAAAGTTGTAACCAAACTTCCCCTTTTCATGAAAATACCGATGGAAAATGTCTTCTAGCATCTCAATCCCATTTCTCAATGTAAAAGACACTGAAGGTCTTTCTTGATTTCCCTCACAGAGGTGGTTGATCTTCAGCCAGAGCTCAGATGGGCATTGTAGGCAATTCCCTTACTACCAAGTCATTTGGGGCACAACGTGGCTCATGCATTGACTCTAAACTTAGTTTCTGGGCACCGTGCTCTGAGCCCAGAATTTTAGGATGACTCAAACATTAGCTCTGTGGTCCTGCTTATGACCCATGTCTGAAGCCCAGCAAGATCCCACAGGGCAGTTTAACACCACCCCCCATCATCACTTTCTGACTCCAGTAAAAGTTTAATAGTGTCTAAAATGCCAAGATACATTTCAACTGGTAAAACTGAAAGCCAACAGCAATTTTTGTTTTAAAGCCAATCACTTGATGAAAACCCATACTTCCACATGTCTTTTCTTGTCTTTCAACTATGATCTACAATTCATACTGTTCCCTAAACTAATATTTCAGGATTGACTTAAAGTGGTGGAATATGAGCTCTCATTTTCATTCACTATACATTAAACTAATCCTTAATGAAAGAAACTAGAGCTCCATAGAAAAAATGGTTGATTCCAGGACTGAGCCCAAAAAAAGTTCAAGATAAATCTGGAATACTTTGTGATACCAGGAAATAAGGAGGTGATCAAAAATGATGGGAGTATGTCAAAAGGATACAGGAGTCAATTTGAAGGAAATCCAATGGCCAAATTTGAAGCAATTCATGCAAAAAATAAATGGTATATTCAGTGGTGGCTAGGACTCTGAGTTAGCTTCCCAGCTCCTTGTTTGGTTGTGGCCTGAATCAGGCCTAGTGTGCACTGAATTCCCTAGTGTGAGGCCCCTGGTTTTGCCCTGTAGACAGGGAAGCCACAGGTTGTGCTCTGTTTAAGGGCCACTGAATATAAGGCTGTTGACTGGGCTATGCAGCTTCCTATGTACTCTGGTCAAGTTCCTTGGTTGGACAGGTTGAAAGCTTTCGTCAGTGGTAAACAGGTCTACAAATTAGATTCCCTGCTCAGGTGCAGTGGGAGAAGCAACTCTAAAACCAGTAAAGCTCTTTGTTTGCTGTCGTAACTCAATCCGACTTACAATGCAAGTTCCCTGGCCAAATAGGGCCACTGATTTTGCTCTGCGAACTCTTGGCTCTTTCTGCTCTTCTTTTGCCTGGAGCACCCAGCTGCACAGCTTTGAGACATTTACACCAGCCCTTCTGGTTACCTAGGACTGGAAGACTACATCTCAGCTCCCTTGTCTAGGCTGGAGGAGATGCTCCAGACTACTCTCCATTTCCCTCCATTAGGCTTTCCTATAAGGGAGGGGCCAGGAGCTACCCTCAGCCTTGGCTATGAATTAATCTCCTGCCTATGGGAAAGTCCAGTACTGGCTTTCTTTGGGTATGACAAAAAAAAAATACTTATCAGAGATCACATATATGCAGTGACTGTTGCCAAACATCTAGACACCGTTGTTTTATGTTATTTTGTCCATTGTTCCAGATGTTTATGGTGGAAGAGTAGAACTGAGTTCTGTTCCTCTGTTAAGGCTATATATACAAGTCTACTATTTTTCTTTTGATTTGCTAAACTACATTTCACAAAGTCACTATTTCCTAAACCCATTTTCCCAGATCGACCTGTGTTTTATAGGCTGCAGAGGGCTTTCTGCTTCCTTTTTTATGATTCAGTTCCTTACAGCAGGACCTAAACAAGAACTGAGACTATGTCAATCTCATGAAATAAATAATGAATAAAACATTGAAATGCTCTCAAGGTCAAAGTGACATTGAATAAGCATAAAGATGAGCTGCATCTTGGTGGCCCAATAACCAAACTCCTTTATAAGAAGAGAATGCTTTCCTTCATCATGCAGAATTTCATGAGTACTTACTGGGCACTTGGAAGGAAAGAGTTAATTAAATAAGAGATGGCTCTGGACCATTTTTGGCTGCTAAGACTTCTAACATCAATAAAGTCCTATCTAGGGATGCCTGGTGGCTCAGCGGTTGAGCGCCTGCCTTCAGCTCAGGGCGTGGTCCTGGGTCCCAGGATCGAGTCCCACACTGGGCTCCCTGCACGGAGCCTGCTTCTCCCTCTGCCTGTGTCTCTGCCTTTCTCTCTGTGTCTCTCATGAATAGATAAATAAAATCTTTAAAAATAAATAAAGTCCTATCTAAAGATAACAATAGCCATATTAAATAAACAGCATGCTAACATTCTGTATCAGGAAAAGGAAAACGAAATATATTGTGTAGAGGTAATTATGACATTAAGTGTAGTTATTTCAATCTATGCTTGAAAACCTTTTAGGAACCCCATGTCCTCCAGATGATTGGAGATAATATAGACCCTTTAGTATATGCTGAATTCTACTCTCCTAGACACTTCTCTTTTTTCTTTTCAACTTTATTGAGATAACCACTGACATATATACAGGTAAGCTAAGGGTATACAATGTGATGATTTGATACATATTACAGAATGATAACCACAATAAGGTTGGTTAAACCTCCACTGCCTCACATAATTACTTTTGTGTGTGTATGGTAATATTCGAGTTCTACTCTCTCTACAGATTTCAAATATATAATGCAGTATTGTTAATGGCAAGCACCATGCTGTGCATTAGATCCCCAAAACTTATTCATCTTATGGCTAGGAGTTTGTACCCTTTGACTCATAACTCCCCCCCTCCTCCACCCTGCCCCAACACATGGCAACTACCATTTTATTCTGTATTTCTATTGTTTCAGCTTTTTTAGATTCCACATATAAGTGAGAACATATAGTTTTTGTCTTTCTCTGGCTTATTTCATTTAGGTCCATCCATGTTGTCACCGATGGCAAGATTTCCTTCTTTTTATGGCTGAATAATATTTCATTGTATATACGTACCACAGCTTTTTAATCCCCCATCCACTGATAGGCACTTAGGTTGCTTCCATTTCTTGAGTATTGTGAACAATGTTGCAATAAACATGGAAATACAGATATCTCTCTGAAATAGTGTTTTTATTTCTCTGCAATATATACCCAAAAGTAGGATTGCTGGGTTATCTGGTAGTTCTTTTACTAATTTTTTGAGGAATCTCTATCCTGGAAAACCATAGTGGCTGCTCCAATTTATATTCTTACCAGCAGTGCACAAGAATTCCTTTACTTCTGTGTCCTTGCCAACACTTATTTCTTATCTTTTTGATAATAGCCATTCTAACAGGTATGATATCTCATTGTGATTTTGATTTGCATTTTCCTGATGATGAGTGATGTCAAACCCCTCTTTCATGTACCTATTGGCCATTTGTATGCCTTCTTTGAAAAAAATGCCTAGATTCTTCCTTTGACTTGCTGCCTCCGTCATTCCTCCCCTGCTCCCCAGTAGCCCATTCTCTTCCTCTTCACCTGATGGGGACCTACACAATTTTTATGACCCAACTCTTCTGGAAAGCTTCTCCTAGTTCAAATAGTGTCTTTCATCCTCCTCTGTGCTTCCATAACAGCACTTTTATCTACCATACATTGTATTTTGATTGTTTCTAAACTTGTATCACCGTTAGTCCATGAAGACTGGAAAGTACATCTAACCATATTTCATGTCTAGATTAAAATATTACAGCTGACACAGTCAGATAATAAAAATTTGCTGGAAAAATAAATTCATCAGTGAGTGAGGGGATTAACATAAAACATCTTAATGAAGACACATGAAATTTCATTCTCGGACTAAGACCAGAAAGAATTTGCTAACTGGGAGTTTGTAATGAAGAGAACAGAATCAGATCTTCTCCTGTAAAGCCTTGATAGTTTTGAGATGCAATTTATGAACAACAACAAAAAAATGTGTGGAGAAAGAAAAGGCAGAAGTCAGCCAGGGGAAGGAGAGTTTCCATGTGTCTTGAGCTCATGGGGAATTTAATTGGTTGCCTTATTGAAGGTAGCTTTCTTTTAAGCAGCAATTTTGTCAAAGGGTCAGGGAAAACACAGAATTTAAGGAACTTCTCCTATACCATTATAGGAACAAAAGATTAGGCAGACAATTGTATGTAGGCAAATTATGAAAGACATTACAGTAAAGCAATTGTTTTGAAATTATGATATATTGGGACACCAAATACACATGACATGATTCAATAGAAGACATTCATGCATTTTTAAATATTGGTTTTAAAAAACAATGTTTTCTTGTTCTATTCATAGCCTTGGTTATTTCTTCTGTAAGCTGCCCACAGCTCAAAGGATAACATTATTATGTAAAAGAATAATAAAGGGCATTTTCAGGAAACTTAGAAAGCCTCAAATTTCAGTAAAAATCTCTATCCATCTATCTACTCTAATATTGTTATGAGGACCCAGCAGGCCAAACAAAAGCATGGTGCTAGGAAAATAGAAAACTAGCATGCATAAAACAAAAATTTATAATAAATTCATTGAAAAAAACCCATAATTCTGCAGAAAGAGAAAGAAGATATTGAACAAATAGGTTTATCTTGATAAAATGGAATAACTTGAGCACATAACAATACTTTGCTCATCTATAGAAGGGATCCATGCCCTACATATTTTACACCAAACCCTTTATATACTTCTTAAAATATAAAAAAAGAAGACTGTAATTATTAAATTACTACATATTAGTAGTTAATTTGATGAATACATAGGAGAAGCCCTGAATTCTAAAAAAATTTATCAGAAACAATTTCCATCATAGCTTTCCATGGTATTTAAATTTTTACCATTTTAACTCTAAGTATTCTTTCATATTAAATCTAAATAGAAATACAGGTTTATATAAAATATTGTTAATTTTTAAATATGATAAAAAAGATACAGACACATACATTTATTGGTGTGCCTGGGTGACTCACTCAGTAAAGCATCTGCCTTTGGCTCAGTTCATGCTCTGGGGTCCTGGGAAGAAGCCCCATGTGAGATCCCTGCTGAGCAGAGAGTCTGCAACTCCCTCTTCCTTTGCTCTTCCCTTCCCCCTTGTACTCTCTTTCTCTCTCTCTCTCAAATAAATAAATAAAATCAGTTTTTGAAAAAGGATGTATTTAAGAGAGGGGGAGAATCTTTTTTTTAATTAATTAATTTATTTATTTGAGAGACAAGGTAGGGGCAAAGGGAGAGGATCTTTCAAGCAGACTCCCTGCTAAATGTAGAGCCTCATGCAGGGCTCCATTCCATGGCCCATGAGATCATAACCTGAGCTGAAACCAGGAGTCAGATACTTAACCCACAGAGCCACTCAGGTGACCCAATGACAGGCATTATCTTATGTTGAGTTTCTTGGTCAAAGAATATGAGGGAAAGAAGATATGAGGAAAAGAGAAAATCATGATATAAGGGAACTACTCTGAAACTTGTCACATGACCTTGAGAACTTAATTAAGATTAGACAGCAAGCTAAAATTTAGGACCACTATCCATTCTAAGGTCAGGGCATTCAACTCTAACTATTCACAATCAAAATACAATTCAGTAGTCAGGGTTGAAATTGGTGACATGCAGGAAGTAGCTTCCAAATGCAAGATCATATTGAAGAATTCTGTCTTTGTGTTGATTTTAAATCTTTTAAAAAATTTTTAGAAGATTTTATGAGGGGATCCCTGGATGGCTCAGCAGTTAAGAATCTGCCTTTGGGGATCCCTGAGTGGCACAGCGGTTTAGCGCCTGTCTTTGGCCCAGGGCGCGATCCTGGAGACCTGGGATCGAATCCCACGTCGGGCTCCCGGTGCATGGAGCCTGCTTCTCCCTCTGCCTATGTCTCTGCCTCTCTGTCTCTCTCTCTCTCTCTGTGTGACTATAATAAATAAATAAATAAATAAATAAATAAATAAATAAATAAATAAAATCTGCCTTTGGCCCAGGGCATAGTCCTGGAGTCCCGGGATCCCACATCAGGTTCCCTGCATGGAGCCTGCTTCTCTCTCTGCCTATGTCTCTGCCTCTCTCTCTGTGTGTGTCTCTCATGAATAAATAAATAAAATCTTTTTAAAAAAAGAGTTTATGTTTTATGTACCTTTCAGAGAGAGAGAGCATGAGTGAGGGGAGGGAGAAAGAAAGGGAGAGAGAATCTGGAGCAGACTCCACACCTAGCAGGGAGCCTCACTAGGGGCTTGATCCCACAACTCTGAGATCGTGACCTGAGCCAAAACCAAGAGTTGGAAGCTTGACCACCAGCGTCACCCAGGTGGCCTGTGATTTAAAATCTTTATTTGAAAGTGTACATAGCAGTGTCTGATATAGAATATATACTTAATATATGTTGGCTTACCTTATGTGAAGTAGGAAATACAAGAGTAACAGAGCTTCTAGCCAGCTTGTACACTATTGAACAAATCACTTCACCCCTTTGACCTTTAATTTCTTTATGTAAAATTTCTACAATGAGAGCCCTTCTTATGCTAAGATATCCGCAACACAAAGCATTACAATTTCTATACACTGAAGACTAGCAATAGAGTACAATTCTCAAGTGTGAAAGATATCTCAATAGGCTGTTCATCTTTTCATGAGACTATTCAACTCGAAAGGCATAAGGCACTATGTTATGGAGGGTTCCAAGATGAATAAGACACGTCGCCCTCTCCTCTTGGGAAAAAAAAACATCTTCTTGAGCATAGTATCAATGTCATTAGGCACTTCTTTATTCCAGGCCCTGGACTACATTATCTACTTCATCCCGTGTTTACAGCAACCTAATGGTTAAGGTACTAGCAGGGTTAAGAAGCCACTCAGAAAAGCCAAAGAAGAGGCTTATGGTCACACCTTACACAAACAGTAGGTAATACAATAGCAAGTACGACCCTGCAAAGGGAGAAACAGCACTGTGTCTTTTCTCAGGCCCTGCTTTACTTCAAGGCAGAAAGGGTAAGTACTAAATGGCTCCTTCAACAAAATGCTCAAGGGTTCCTGAGAAAGAAAGAAAGACTTCATTTTTTTCAAGAGGCTTTTGAATTGAAACTGTAACATGAGTAAGGTGATGTCAAAATAGTCCCATGTCCAAAAAGCTAGGTCAAAGTGGCTGTAACAATGTCCCCATCATGGGTCAAGGAAGCAAATGTGATCCACCAGATGGGGACAGATAGTTTCTGAGGGAACAGGGTTGAATGACAGACAAGAAGTTTGGGACATGGTGCAAAACCTAAATGTAGTGATTGGTCTACACTCCTGAGTCCAGCAGGGAAGTGGTTCTAAATTACACTTAGAACCACCTAGTGGAAGAGCTACTGCTGCTTGATATTTTCTGGTTAGTCAGAACTGTAGCTCTTTGCCTTTGCCAACGTTTTCACTTTGCTTAGGATATACTTCCTTTTTAGTTTTGTGTGTTAATGCTACCCAGTCAACACAAACTACATTCATTCACTCCATGAGGCTTTTTCCTGTGTAGCCTTCCTCTGCCCAGGTGTTTCTCATCTACATACCTGCACTCCTCAATAAAGTTTTTTTGAAAAAGATTTTAGGTTTTCAGAAAAATTGCAATGACATTACAGAGAATGCCTGTGTGCCTCTCACTCAGTGTCCCTCAATATTTTTTTAAATTTTTTTTAATTATTTATTTATGATAGTCATACAGAGAGAGAGAGAGGCAGAGACAAGGCAGAGACATAGGCAGAGGGAGAAGCAGGCTCCATGCACCGGGAGCCCGACGTGGGACTCGATCCCGGGTCTCCAGGATCGCGCCCTGGGCCAAAGGCAGGCGCCAAACTGCTGCGCCACCCAGGGATCCCTAGTGTCCCTCAATATTAATTCTGAAATTGCAATAGTATATTTTTCCAAACTAAGAAATTAACAAAGGTATAATACTAGTAACTAAATTATAGACTTAATTCAGATTTCACTGGTTTTTCCACTAACATCCTTTTCTGTTTCAGGATCCAACCCAGGATACTACATTGCATTTAGTAACCACGTTTTTTTTTTTTTTTTTTAAATCTTATGTTACTATTTGTGACTCATTCATCACTTTTTACCTTGCATTTGAATATTCTGTAGACATTTATTCATCTACCAGACTACTGTTACCTTCAAGGCAAGATTCATGACAGGTCTGATTCATTTTGTTACCCTGAAGTGACTTGAACTGATTATATACTTAGTAAATATTTTAAAGTTGTTGTATATTAAAGAAATTTTAGAGGAAACTTACCATGTCTTCACATTCACTTAGATTCTCTTCTCCCTCATGAGCCCTTCATTAGCTGGTTGCTTTTCAGGATACCAATTTCTAAATGTTTGCAGGCCCAAGCCTCAGACTTTAGGCCACCTTTCTATTTTTCTTTTTCTTTTCCTTCCTTCTTTCCTTCCTTCCTTCCTTCTTTCCTTCCTTCCTTCCTTCCTTCCTTCCTTCCTTCCTTCCTTCCTTCCTTCCTCCTTTCCTTTTGATGCTGCAGGTAACAGTAGGTGAACTCATGCAGTCTTAAGGCATTAGATACTTCCAGTATATTAAAGATTCTAAAATTGTACCCCTCACCCTGACCTGTCTCTCAATTTCTAGACTTCTGTAGCAGCAGCCTTGTGGACCTCTAAGTTTGTATGTCTAATTGGTGTTTCGAAATTGACACCTCCAAAATGCAGCTGTGCCCTTGCTCCCCAGCTAGGCCTCCAGTGCCAACATTACCTCCACCTCAGTAAATAAAGCTCTGTTTACTCAGGTCAAACACCTGGGAGTCTCCTTCCCATTCTCTCTTACACTCCACAACCAGCCTCTCAGAGAACTCTGCCTCAGAAAGCTTTCATGTTTTAAATGATTGGCCCAAAGGTCACAGAGTGGCAGAAGACTAAAATGCAAATCTGAGGCTTTTTTTTTTCTATCTTCCCTTATCATCTTGAGCATTAGAAGCTATGGCAAGAAATTAATTTGGTACACGTGGGTCCAGCTGCAAGCATCAGGTAGAGGGAGTGTTAAAGTCAGTCACAGGACATGCGCTAAGTCAATGAGCAAAGAAGACGTAAGCAGCAGAAGGTGAAGTGAGGTAGGATCCTCAAATCTGGGAAAATAACTAAGAACTGAGTGACTTAAACTGGCAGGACATGAAAAACGGAGGAGATACGATGCTCCAATAATCAGAGGCCTTGTGAACAGAGATCTCAATCAAGGCTTTTTTCCTAAACATCTTCTTCAGCAAATAGGTGGCGCGGGCTGCCAGAGCACAGAACGCACAACAATGGGAAAGAGAAATGAGGTTCATACTTTCCTATTTTTTACATTTTAGCCTCAGAAGTGAGGCAATGAGCAAGTCAACAAACAAAGAGACGAGGATTTTCACATAAAGATAAGTGCTATGAAGAAAATAAAGCAGGGTGAGGCACTAGTCAATAAGAAGGTCAGGGAAGATCTCAAGAGAGGCTTCTCAGGGAAGGTTCCTGAGGAAATAACATTTGCACTGAGCCATGTAGATTGAATTGAAAGTATTTCAGATAGAGGGAACAGAAAGTGTAGAAATAAAATAGAGAAATAAATACATAACAAAAATAAAATAAAATAACTTCAAATGTTATGGGAATATAAATAAGACCAGGGTAGCTGGGAAGTAATGGGGGGAGGGTAGTTTGAGATGAAAAGAGTGAGGATAGGCAGTGGTCAGACTGGACAAGGCTTTGTCTGCCCCGGAAAGGCATTTGTGTTTCTTTCTAAGGGCAATAGGAATCCTGATCTAATGAAAAATACGTAAGGATTGTGTCTGAGTTTATAGCCATTTTACAACTTGAGCTGAACATCTGGTTTGTGGGAATTAAGAGGCTGAGCTAAATCTTGATACTCACTAGCATATTTGACTAAAACAAATGGTCAAAGATAATTAATGATAGTCCTAGCTCTCTTGCTCCAAGACAGCTTTTAGTCTCAGCAGAATCTTACTTAATCCTTTTATCAAAACAAAAGGTCAGAACCCAAGAACACCATTCTTTAA
The DNA here is from genome assembly GCF_905146905.1 of Nyctereutes procyonoides. NCBI lineage: Eukaryota > Metazoa > Chordata > Mammalia > Carnivora > Canidae > Nyctereutes > Nyctereutes procyonoides. The sequence goes on along the minus strand of NW_026575146.1, from coordinate 794,726 downwards.
TGATGGTATTCACCATTTGGTAATGAAATCGCTATTTCAGGCTAATGACTTTGTAACTATTGGCATTAAATGCTCAATATGTATTTCTTAAACAGATGTATGAAAGTAGGTAGTTAGGGACACCTGGGTGGCTCAGTGGCTGAGTGATCCCAGGGTCCTGGGATCGAGTCCTACATCGGGCTCCTTGCAAGGAGCCTACTTCTCCCTCTGTCTGCGTCTCTTTCTCTCTTTCTGTCTCTCATGAATAAATAAATACAATCTTTAAAAAAGAGAGAGAGAGAAAGAAAGGAGGTAGTTAACTTCAAGGAAAAAAAATGAAATCACATTTTCTTTCTTCTCCTAAGAGCTTAGCTTAGCACATACCATGGAAGTCAGAGCAACGTGATTTAGATATCTTCTCTGAACTGGTGGCCACATGCAGCATGCTTCAATTGCTAGCTGAATTCTTTCTCCCTCTCCCCCTCTCCCTCATTCCCTTCTTCCCCTAAGCTCCCTCCCCATTAATCCATAATGAAAATTAAATCTATCAAGCTGAAGTACCAACCTGTGCTTGTCACACAAATCTGCATTCTGGGAGAAAAGAAACCTACACAGCAAGTCTGCAGAGCGGAATTATTCTGCTACCACTTTAAAAACGCTGCTTCAAATTACTCAGATTTCAATATCCCAGTTTTCTCTTCCGTTTGTAATTACCATTAGGATTCTATCAACAACAAAATTTTAGCCAATTATGCTACTGAGTGCTGGGTTAAAAAAAAAAAAACAATTACAGATGGCAATCTACTTTACAAATCTCCTATAAAAATAAAATAATTCGTTAAGTTGGTTTGCTGGCCAGACAAAAAAAATTAAAGCAAAGGAGTTTGGGATTTGTTTCTTATTTAGCAGTGGTCAGTTGCACACAAGAAAACTGGCAGGAGAAGCTGCAGTACTTTCCATTTGGTTAAGGTTGCCAAATAGAGTCAATTTATTTCCAGAATAACCTTGAAAATGTTCTTCTAATTTTCGGCAGATATGGTTTTGCTGAAAACGTTTTGGCCTTTCATTGAGGTCTTTCCTTTTTCTTGCTTCTTATTAGAGATTATAGTCTTTCTGATAAAGTGATATAAATCTTTGTTTCTGCCATAGATGGCATATGCTGAGTCACTCGGTTCTATAAAGGATCTGAGTCAGTGGGCAGAATAAAAATACGATACATTTGCCATCTGAAATGCCCATCTAAAGCGTCACCATCCACATGTTTACAAGTTATATTTTATTCAAAATAATTTTTCAAAAGATTAGAAAAGGGGAAATAGCACAAACCACATGAGAGAGTAGTATGTAGTAGGCTTGGAATATCTGGGTCATGTAGGATCATATTTAAACAGCATCCTGTTGAAAGTTGTATGTGTGTGCACACGTCTGCATGTGAGTGGGCCCGTATTCTAATTTTATGCATTTATCAATCCACAGTCAGAAAATAGAGTGGGCGTCAATGAGACTAACATTCATTGTTTATCCAATAGAATAGGATAAATCTAATTTAATTATCCTTGAGATAATATAATTTTCTATGGGTATTGTTTTTAAAAACTGTTAATAACCAACTGGACATTTAGAATTTTAAAGAAGTTTTCTTTAACTAAACATATTTAACTATTACCTATGCACCAATCTACACATTAAATTTAATGACTTCAATGGTCATAGGTAATTTAAGTAATGCTCTTTGACCAGCGAGTACCATATTCTTAGGTGTTGTGATTATTTCGGTTATGACGTTGCAAACCACTTATTCTGTGTCGTGTGAAAGTTACATTTCAGATTGGGGTTTCAGTAATAGTATAAGAAAATCTTAAATGAATACCAAAAGTATTATTTATCTTTAAAAAGCCAAACTGAAGTTTGTGGAGGAAAAATAAGTCAGCATTTAATGGATGGAACAGAGAGTGGAAACATCTGACAGAACAGTAGGAAACTTTGTACTGTTTTGAATGCCTCACCACTACTCATACCATCTGTCATGCATTTCTCATGAAATAAACAATTTTCAGAAATGTTTTGTCCAGGGAAGACACATTTTACATTTTATTGATTTATTTATTCTAAGCGAACTAAGAGTCGTGGCGCTTAAGAAATTCACTTGTGAGGGAGGCAGTCTTAGACTAAATAGCTAGTAGTTTTCTGTTTGGAAGCATCCATTGAGGACCTGAGATGTGGATCGTAATATAATAGATCAAATGGGAAATGTGGGAGGTGGCCTAAAAAGAAAGCAAGTGTTGCCAAGAGCAAATGCTGAATTTCCTATCGTTTTTATTTCCCCAGATCGGAATTGCTGAGAAAAAAGTCTGGCTGATAGAAGGATGGGGCAGGGGAGATGATCTTCTCCAGGGGAGTCTCCTTCATACAATTCTTGTACCATTGCCACAGTCTGGCCATATTTTTATGCCAGAGGAAGCATGGCATTTGCCTCATTATTTACAATTTTCATACTATGTCTCAGTTGATTAATATGACTCTTCCCACCATTCCGTCCGTGAAAATTAAGTTTTCTTAAATAGAAAATACCTCTTTTTAAAAAGGTAGCATTTCCTTAGTATAATTCCATGGGCATTTCCCATAGCAGTCCAGGAACACCCTTGACTTTGATGACTGGTGGCTTGGCGTAATGTTTTAACATCACATTTCTAAGATTTCTTCTATTTAATAATTTCACCTTAGCTTTTTTCCTTTTGTTTCTTCTATCCTGTAAGTGTCAGGAAGATGGACGTTGTGATATTAGGTTCTGAATAAATGTCTCAGCTTCTGTGTGGCTCTGTGGTCTTCAACACATTACCTAACCTCTTGTTACTTCAATCTTAAGAAGGCGATATGGTTATGTGTGCTCGTCAGGGCTCTAGTGAACACTGAATGAGATAATGAGTTTAGAGCATCTGGTTCATATTAGGAAATAAATGTTTATTCCCTCCCACACTTCTTTCCTCTGTTTCTTTCATCATTATTCCCCTTACTGTATTTGTCTCTCCGGTGATGTCTCTCATCCATCAGCTTCTCTTCCTCCCTTGCATCTGTGGCACTGCCTTTGTCCTTCTCGTGGATTGATGACAGGACAGAGGTGCTGTGTGCTGAGACAGTGCACTCCCTGCATCTATTATGCTATGTTCAAAACAATTTCAAGGCTCCACAAGTCATACTTCACAGAGCAATATAAGTAGCAGGAGTTCTAAAGAAAGACTCTGGCCCTTTCTCATTTAATCTGTCTTCACTGACATATTTCTGAGCATTTTCAAATTTAATCTGTCTTTCATTGACATATTTCTGAGCATTTTCCAAGCTCCAGCCATGTTTTGTTTCTTTCTTCTGTTGCTTCCCCACCCCCATATCTCTCATTGTAATTTCACTATTTCTTTACTTTTCTTGAATGTTCTTCCTCCCTTTGACTATCCCCCATTTGTGATCAACAGTGATTTCTTCTGATTAAATCCAGTGGCCTTACATCTCTGAATGTAGTGCCACACTACTGGTGTTCAATGCATTCCTGGTCTTGCTGCTTAATCTGTTCTCTGGTAGTACCTTTTTCCTTGTATCACTCACACCAGGTCCTCATGTTCATACATGGCTTAGCTTCCAATTCAGTACCTCTTGATCTGAAACATCCTTTATCAATTTTTTTCTCCTTTTTTTTTTCTGGGCACTAAGATTACTCCAAAACTGTACCTATTTTCCATTTTATTTGCTATGATGTTGTATTAGTCAGGGATCTCCAGCAAAACAGGACTGATAGGATACAAAGAGATACAGAGAGGAGGAGATTTATTATAGAAATTGGCTCACTTGACTTTGGAGGCCAAGAAGTCCCACAGTCTGCTATCTGCAAGCTGGAGAACCAGAAAAGCTGGTGGTATAATTCAGTCTAGTCTGAAAGCCTGAGAACCAGGGGGCCATTGGTGTAAGTCCTGGAGTCCAAAGGCTGGAGAACCAGGAGCTCAGGAAGCTCAAGGCAGGAAGAGATGGAGTCATCTGCCATATGAAGATATAACAAATCTGGTCCCTGGAAGAGAGCCCTCATCTTACCATGCTGATCTCGGACTCCAGCCTCCAGAACTGTGAGCAATAAATTTCTTTGGCTTATAAGCTACTCAGACTGTGGTATTTTGTAGTAATTTGTTACAACAGCCAAACAGACTAAAACAGAGCCTTTCTTCTTGGAATCTCCCATAAATCTTTCCAGTTTTTCCCTCACTTACCTTTTAACAGTTACTATAATTAAATGTTAAAATCCCATTTTAATTCTTGCTATCTTGTTCAGAAACTTGTCATCCTTCTCAGTTATTTTTTAAAATTAGTACCCAAAGCAAGTTGCACAGCTTCCCGCCCAGTAGATTCCTGAAATCTGCTTTTTTTAAAAAAATTTTTCTCTGTAAGTTTTCTATATAGGCTTCATGGTATACAGAAAAGAATCCTGTAATGGGTGTACTACTTTGGATACTCGTTAGCCAATGTGTAGCCAGGGATAAAAGGTGAAGAACATGTGCAGAGTTATTAGAAACCATCATGGCGAAAATGGAAAAACAAATTATTTGTTTGTGGATTTATTGCTAATTCATATCAAGACATCAATGTACCTATTTATGTATGAGCTTACTAGCTTTTCTCAGAATCACTGAACTGTTTGAGGCTGTTTAAAAACCATTAATATGGTTAGCTATTATTTCATATAGGCAAAATAAATAAATCCCTGTCAAATAATAATACCTTAGCTTTCTAGCTTTGCTTCTCAACAGCAGCAAAGCCAAGTATTCAAACAAAAACATTTCTTACCAGCTCCTTTCACAAGCACCATCTCATGGCCTCCAAGCTACATGGTGCATTTAGTATAAGGACTGGCGACTTAGTACTCACATTCCTAATAGATGCAAATACTTACTTTGCTGACATTTCAATTGATTTGGCATGGTCTCCATAGCCTCTGCAGTAGGGCAAGGCTAATTAGCCCATTTTCAACTCACAGGCCCAAGGACTGAGAGATTCTTCTCTCTCACCTTCTCCCACTACATAGTCTCTCTACTCTCCTTCCCTTTCCACATCCATAGGCTCATGAAATTTATGCCTTTCTCACACAGCGTTTGAGTAGTTGGAACCAGATTGGTCTTTCTGTCCTCAGTTCTGTGTGACATTAGCATATCCACCTGTCACAGCAAGGGGAGATTTCCTAGAGCAGAACTCAGAGTCCTTCAACCTACTGCTCCAAGACTTTGATGCTCTTCCATTCAGGATATCAAGAGTGGGGGACAGTCAGGGACCTGCAGTTGTCCAGCACTATGTCCACAGTTCCAAACAAAACATACACTTTATCCTTTTTTTTTTGTAAATTTATTTTTTATTGGTGTTCAATTTGCATACACTTTATCCTTACTGTGTCTTTTGCCTTCTCCTTTTTCTTTTCTTTTTTTTAATTTTTATTTATTTATGATAGCCACACACACACACACAGACACAGAGAGGCAGAGACACAGGCAGAGGGAGAAGCAGGCTCCATGCACCGGGAGCCCGATGTGGGATTCGATCCCGGGTCCCCAGGATCGCGCCCTGGGCGAAAGGCAGGCGCCAGACCGCTGCGCCACCCAGGGATCCCCGCCTTCTCCTTTTTCAAGAGTATCCCTGCCCTTGAAATATTTCACTACTTTCCCTCCAATCTCAGTTTATCAAAAACCCTATCTATTTTTTTTAATGTTTTATTTATTTAACCCTATCTATTCTTAAAAAAAAAAAAAGAATCCAGACAAACGCCCACCTCCTCTACAAAGCCTTCCCAGTATTACCTTAAAAGTGTTTTATTTATTGCTCTGAATTACAATTACTTGTTACCTGTGTTATAAATGCAAGACTTTTTAAGGCTCTAGATCTACCAGGGAAGCTAACCCTTTATCTTGCACTTAAAATTGTTTTCTCATTGCTTCAAGAGACCTCATTGATAATAATCTTCTCATTTTATTCTGTACAGCTTTTGTTTCATTCTTCCCTAATATGTTAATCAGGACATATAGCATATCTTTTGGGGAAAAATGCTTGAAGTACAGTGATATACTGGATTCACACTGGCCAGCTGAGAGCTGGGAGTTAGAAAGTATGAAGTGGGGGATCCCTGGGTGGCTTATGGGGATCCCTGGGTGGCTCAGTGGTTTAGTGCCTGCCTTCGGCCCAGGGCGTGATTCTGGAGTCCCGGGATCGAGTCCCACGTCGGGCTCCCTGCATGGAGCCTGCTTCTCCCTCTGCCTGTGTCTCTGCCTCTCTCTCTCTCTCTCTCTCTCTCTCTCATGAATGAATAAATAAATAAAATCTTTTAAAAAAGAGAGAAGTATTTTAAAAAAAGAAAGTAGGAAGTGGTCGGTGAGTAAGATATGCTAATTGAATAAAAATGATACACTTTCTTTTTAGTCTAGTCTTCACACTATAATGTACCGAGTGATTTCTATCTGTTCATATTGTTCCCCTGGCGAAGCCTTTAAAGTCTAGCCATTGCTCTTAGGATGTGTAAAGTCTTAAAAGTTCTAGCTATGATCTTGCTAGGTCCAATTTACCTTTATAGCCTTATTTGTCCACTCCATTCCACTTATCCCCTGTGTTGAACTTCTTGTTATGTTTTGAAGAGTCTTTATTCTCTCTGGGTCTTTCTAAAAGTTATCACCTCTCTAGGAAATAATCTCCCTGTCTTTGTGCCACTCTCATTTCCCCAGAAAATTTCAACTCATTCTTTGATCTCAGCTTAGACATAATTTCTCCTGGGAAGCTCTCTGGGACTATCCAGAACTGGGATAGGTGGCCTTCCAAGATCCTCCTGTAGCTACCGTACTTCTCCAGCAAGGATCTATGCTGTTATTGCCAAGTTATCTGGATGAGTTCCTCACTAGTTTGACTGTGGAAGTGCAGGGCTATGTCTGGCTTATACTCCAGTTATATCTCTCTACATAAGACTATGCGTGTGAATATATATATATTTATAAAATATGCATATAATGTATAAAATAAGAGGACAGACATGATGAGTGACAGGTTGGATGTGTCAAAAAATGACATAGACAAAATATTTCAAAAATCCATCAAACTTACATCCTGTCTTATATTTCACATCCTTAATAAACCTCCACTTCTTATCTGCATAAAATGTCTGCCTAACTCCTTTCTGACTTCCTTCTTCAGAATTATTTTTCATATTATTCCCCTACTGATAGAGTTCCTCACTTTGACAGAATCAGTGAACACGGTCTTTGGGCACAGGACATTCATTTTGCACATCCTCAGGAAATCTTGCTTTCAGATTTGTTTTGTGATTTAAAGTAAACTAGACTATGGAACTAATGTTTTTACATTATCGACTCCACATTCTATTCTTGTTGTTATTACTATTATTATTACTAATTTCACTCCTGCAAACTCTCTGATGCCTGAAGCCCATTAGGAGGTCTTAGAAATCATTTATTTCCTCTTAATTGGTTATTACAGGTCATTCTGTGTTGATGTTCTCAGTGAATCTGTGAAGGAAGACTGAGATAAAAGTAACAGAGTACTTCAAAATGTAAATCATCGTTTATTTATTGGCAATTTTTGATGATTTTCATCCATCTTCTGGCCCATTAGCACAGAAACTTGAGGAAGTAGGAAGTCAGATGTTCTAATTTCTTATCTTTCAAATGTTGGATGACACCTTTAATAAACCATGCAAGAAGTAGTCAGCATTCAGTAGGAGCATGCAAGTCTAGCAGCCCCATTGGGCCTAGCCACATAGTGAAGATGTGCTATGGCCAAAATGGCTCCACATTCTTCACCCTATTCCCTGTCCAACTTAGTTGTTCACCCTCTACCTACCAACAACTGCCCCCTCCCTGCCCCTCCTCCATATACTTGACATCTCTGACTTCTTCCTTCCCATCTCATCTACAGACTCATTATATATCTCTTGCTTTCTGGTTTAGCATACTATAAAGGACAACAGGTTATTCCATTTCTCTAACTGGACGTAAGAGTCATTCTGGGTCTTGTTGCCTCCTCGGTTCTGGCTCCAGAGGGACCAATGTTGGTTGTTATCCTGAAAGCTTATAATCCTTGTGGAAATGGGAACGGTGAGATGCTTGAATTTTAGTCAATGTTATGATTCTACACTTGAAAGTGTGCAGCTCTTGAACCTACCCAAGTTCTCAGGTGAGGTGTTCTCCTCTGGGATTATTGATGCAATTGAAAAACTCTGTGTTCTAGACACTATCATCTCCTCTTTTTGTAATAACTATCTTGGAATGCTATGATTCCAAAATAAAAGTCATAGATAATACAATCTACATACACATAGATTCAAAAATTCAACACAATATTCAAACTAATATAAAAGATATAATAGAAAATAATTTATAATAGACTAGTATGGATTTCATCATATAAATGCTTAGTTAGGAATGAGTACTCCAGAGGATATAATAGTGAGATGTTTGTATTTAAGGACCAAATCAACTTGTGGCTACTACAAAAGCAGATAGTTAGAGGTGTGTTTTATTTGGAAACTCAAATAGTATAGAAGAGGAACTAATGTCAGAATGTGATTTTGAAAAAACAGTGGTAAAGTCCAAGCAAAACAAAATACAATCTTCCTCCTGGGAAACCTAGTGATGCTATATAAAATGGAATGAACTTCTAAACTCAGATAATATAAATAGGTTTTTGACTTCTACAAAAACCTTCTGGGGCATTGACAGGTGAGATGCAAGATTTTTACTGTCTGGTCTGTCTCCTGTCTTGCATGACATCTGACATTCCTGGATCCTGCCTTCAGATTGAGTGAAAGCCAGTAGCTTCTTTGTCATGGTGGCAACCAAAAAATATTCCTCCTCCCATTTGTAAGAGGCCACCAAGAAAACAACAGAGCACCCATTGAAAACCACTGCTCTAAATTATCCATCTGCCCGGAAGTGTGATCAGGGAGAAAGAGGGAGTGGCAGAGTGGTGGGGGTGTGAATTGACATGTATTATGTACTTACTATGCTGAAATGTCTGGGAAGGAATTTTACATGTTTTTTTAGCTTCATCTTCAAAATCGACCCTTGAGGTAGGAAGCCTAGAGAGGCTAAATAACTTACTCCAGGTCACACAGCCAGGAAGTAATGAGCTGAGTAGAGCTTAATCCCATAGTTGGTAGCATTCTTGGCTCTCTGGCTGTACAGAAAACTAAGAAATGGCCAATATCACACCCACAGCAGGAGAGGTCCCTTCATGGAAATTTCAAGGGGGTTCCCAGCTGAGCCATGCCAGATGAATGAAAGCCCAGGCCAGGCAGAGAAGCCAATCAAGCTATTCACAATCTCCAGCTGAGTAAGGCCCTGTCCACCGCTGTGTCGCCACATCTAAATCTTGGCCCAAGACCCCAGCTCTGGAACAATGCTGCTCTCTGTGGGATTTTTCTCTTCTTCTTCTTCTTCTTCTTCTTCTTCTTCTTCTTCTTCTTCTTCTTCTCTTCTTCTTCTTCTTCTTTCTTCTTTCTTCTTCTTCTTCAAGTCACTGTTTTCCCCTGTTATAATAGGAATAATAGATGCTCATTGTAAAATGTTCCTACAATGTAGAAATGTATTAAATAGGAAGTGACAATTCTGTAATCCCATTCATCAAAGATAATTGTTGCTAATCGACTGGTAGATATCCTTTGGGATTTTTCTCCTGAGCATATAAAAATATGGACATATCTCAGAGATACCGAAGGTTCACTTCCAGACTATTGCAATAAACTAAAATTTTGTTTTCCCAGTGCATGTAGAAGTTATGGTTACACTGTATTGTAGTCTTCCAAGTGTGCAATAGCATTATATCTAAAAAGAATATATATATAACTTAATTTAAAAATGAACATGCTAATCATCCCCTGAACTCTCAGTGATTCATAATCATTGATCACAGATCACCATAATGAACATAATGATAATGAAAAAGTTGAAATACTATAAAAATTCCTAAGATGTGACAAACCACATGAAGTGAGTAAATGCTGTTAGAAACATGGTGCTGATAGACTTGATTGATGCAGAATAGCAACAAAACAATTTGTAAATAAACAAAGTATGGAGCACCTGGGTGGCTCAGTCAGTTAGATCCCTGACTCATTATTTCAGCTCAGGTCCTGATCTTGGGGTCATGGGATCCAGCTCCGCTTGAGCTCTGCACTGAGCATGGAGCCTGCTTGAGATTCTCTCCCTCTCCCTCTGCTCTCTCCACTCCCTCTCTAAAAAAAAAAAATTACAATTAAAAGATAATAAATAAATAAATAAAGCATCTGTGAAACACAACAAAGTAAAGTGCAATAAAATGAGGCATACTTCCAGTAATGTTAAATGAGATTACACTATACATACTGTCTCTCATGTATTATTTTAAACTAACAATATATTGTAACATTCAATCCCTGTCAATGTGTGGAAAATGATCCCGCTCCCTTGTTTTCTTATGGTTGTGTAATGTAGAATTGTTTTCCTACTCTTACCCTAGACCCATAAGGAGATTTTGCTTGAGGATATAAACCACAAAAAGGTGATTATTTTTTTCATTTCTGCCATCACAAACAATGGTATAATGGGCATTGTTGGGCATATATCTTTGTGCAAGGGTACAAATACTCCCACAGGATACATTCTTAGAAATTGAATTGTCAAATTGCCCTCCAAAAAGCTCTACCAATGTTCAATTATACCAATGGTACATGCAACTCTCAATTCTCTACACCCCAGCAAACTCTCGTTGTTAGCTTTCCTTTTTTTTTTTCAATTAGTTTTGGAAAAATAATGCACGTTCCTTATTTTAAATATAGATCAGCACACAAAAAAGTAAAAATCTTCTGAAACCATACCCTTTGAGAATTTCCATAGAGTTGCTTGCTGCTCCATAGAGTTGCTGACTGGTAACCCGACAAGAGATATATCCAGTGGGAACCTGTGACTTATCTGTAGAAAAGTATCAGTATCAGTACCTGTATTATTCAAGGTTCTCCAGAGCAACAGAAATTATAGGATATATGAGATATTGATAAGAGGAGATTTAATGATAGAAACTGGTTCTTGCGATTACAGAAGCCATGAAGCCCCACAATCTGCCATCTGCAAGCTGGAGAATGAGGGAAGCTAGTGTTATAATTCAGTCTGAACCTGAAGGCCTGTGAACCAGGAAAAACAATGGTGCATCTCCTCATCTGAGGCCAAAATCCTGAGAACTGCATCTGCTGGGGTAAATCCCAGAGTCTGAAAGCCTGAGAGCCAGGAGCTCTGATGCTGGAAGGCAGGAGAGATATGACCAATGACTTTAAGCATATGATCATTTTTAATGCTTTAGAATATTCCATTGTATATGTATCACGATTTGTTTCATAACTTATTTAAGCAGTTCCCTACTAAAAGGCATGCAGAGTTTTCCAAAATCTTTTTGCCATGTATAAGCAATTTTGCAGTGTATTTATTTAGTTTGCTCAATAAGGAAAGTTCTTTAGTGTGAACTCCTAGGATTAAGATGACTAGTGACAAAGCATACTCATTTTACATTTTGACACATACTGTCAAACAGTCCTCCTGCATACCTGTGCTTATTTTCGGGTGGTGCCTCTTTCTCCCCCATGCTGGTTAATAGTGTTGCATCCAAGTCACTTTAAACCTGGGTATGTAAGAAATGTCATTTATTTTATTTATTTAAAACAAACCTAAATTAGACTCAGAGGCCTATCCTGTTGACGTGGAAGAGGGGATTAAATTCCACCCCTAATTGAGGATCTCCCCCAGATTTGGCCCCTAGGCAAAGCCACAAGGTCTTGCAGAGTTCCTGGGGGGTTTCTTAAAACCACTCTAGGGTAGAAGAGAGCTCTAGCCTTCTGCCTGCAGGGCTACTGCAGACACCAGTGTTCCGAGGCCTCATGGTCCCTTTGTGTCTGATGATTCTGCTGTTTCCATGCCACTCTTGGGGGTCTTTAAAGACCTGTGACTCTAGTGCTGGTGACTAGCTCATCAGGGTGCTGTCCCAAGGGGCACAAATGCTGCAGCCCTCACCTCATTTGATTCACTGCCTTCGTTCTTTTCCATGTAAATCACTCTGTGTTTCCATCTCTTTCTCTCTCTTTCTGCCTTCTCCCTACTTCTCTATAAAGCCAGATGTAATCTCATTAAATAAGCTCAGATGTAGACAAACGTCAGGAAAAGCTGGGCAGATTTGGCCTGCCATAGCCAGAGAAATCCATAAAATAAGGGAATAGAAAGGCTGGCTGGCGAAGGATAGGGCATCCTTACAGGGACACCAAACACATTCGGCTCTCAAGATCTTCTTTTTGAGTTCTGAACTTTTTACTGAGGGTCTCAATGGGCCTTTTTCATGCCAAAAAAAGTCTCCTGTATTTTGTTTTAGTGCTCTAGTGCTCCTATATTTTATTCTTCGTATCCTTTATTTGCATATTAAATTATCTAGGTTGTATATATGCAGAATATAATTTTATTTCCTAATTTGGCTATCAAAATTTCCCAAAACTATTTATGAGTGATCAATCAGTTATTCATTGATTTAAATTCGGCCTGCCCCCCATTATATTTTCTAATCAATATTGCCAATGTATAATGAGTTCTATGTATTTCCTTTACTTCTAGCCATATCCCTGAACTCGGTGCTAAGCTATCAGTTACTGCTCTTGGTTTTCTATAGACCAGAACGACGGCATCATCATAGAGAGAGAGCTTCAGCCTTCATGCAAACTCCGGTGAAATTGTACACCTTTCTTCATTCGAGTTTCATGCGTTTCTTGCTACATGTGATTCCTGTTACTGCTGTTGGGAATAGAGGATATATGTGAATTGTGGGTCTGTTTGTCTTATTGCTCAAGTAAGACATTTTGAACAATATTAAATTTTATAAAGACATGCCTTTCCAGTCTTTCTTCTGAACTCCTTCCCGTCTTTTAAAAAATCTTTGGCTCCTAGTGAATGCACATTTAAAAATATTTAAGGGACTTGTCAGTTTTTCTTCCTATTTGTACTCCCACTGAGTATTTGAGAGTGTCTATTTCCTACACACATGGTAGAAAGGGGTCATGATACCTCATAATTCATCTGCACACGTAAGCATGTCTTTGAAAGAGCAAATGAAATCACTCTAGTAATAGTCTGACATATTTTCCTCCTGGTCCTGTTTTTCCAGTGCACCAAGTCAGGGCTCAAATTCTTTGACATGCTGCTGGTACTTTCTTTACTCAGCTCACAGCCTCTGAACTTACCTCAATCTTGGCTCTACCCTAGCCATCCTCCCCCGGTTTGATTTGCTAACTCACATCCCTACATGTAGGAGAGGGAGCTGGCTTGGTCAGCCAGATACTTGCCAAGTGGGGCAGAACACGTCAAAGGTTGGGGTCCCCAGGGAGCAGAGATCAAACTCAGTACAAGGCCATAGGTTGAAATGCAGAAGAAACCCTGTACAGATGACAGGAAGAGCATATGCAAACGCTGCACTCAGATCTTAAAACCCACACCCAGCCAGCTCACTTCTGAGATTATGAGCCACTCTCCTACTTGGACCCAGTAACAAATCTTTAGGCATCATTGCTAATTTAAAAGCTCAAAGAAAAAAAAATAATAAAATAAAATAAAAGCTCAAAGAGTGTTGATTAAAGACACTGCTGGAACTGTTCATATATTAGTTAGAATTATATTTGGTTGTGAGTGATACACCTAATTTCTCTGAAAGAGTAGCTTAAATATGGTGAAAATTCTTTCCTGGGTTAAAGTGCAGAAATGAGTGATTTGGGGCTGGTATAGAGACTTTTCTGTACAAAGTCTTCAGGGACCCAGGCTTCTGCAGCTTTCTATTTGACCACACCAAGAGTAACTTTTTTTTTCTAAGAACCAAGATAGAACTTCAGTCATCACATCCATGAAGTAGGTTGGAAGAAAGGAGGAATAAAGGGCTAAGAGCTGATGTCAACTGCCTCTTATGGTTCTTGGATGTTGGCATAGGGCACTCTCACTTTGTTTCCACTGGTTAGAACTCAGTCACATAGCCACACCAACTTGTGGAGGCTGAAAATGTAACCTCTGTTCTAGGTGGCCATGTGCTTAGGTAGAAGTTCTATTATTGGAGAAGGGGAGGATAGATATTGATGGGGTCATTAGCAATTGTTGACACAAGGATCTCCTAAATTAGGTAATGAATTAGGCCTCACAGTTTAATATAGGCAGACAAACATGAATGAGCAAATGAAATACATTCCTGTATTATGGCTGTACATGGGCGAAGCATGCAAGAGGAAGCTGCGGTACAAAGGAAGAGTGGATCAATTCTGCTGGGCAAAGGGGAGGATGAGGAGGTTTCACAGAAGAGAAAACATTTCAACTATGTCTTGAAAGTTGAGTAGATTTTTGCCAGGTGCTCTATAAAGAAGGATATTTGAGGACAGAGGAGCAGCTTAGGCATAGAGAAATAAAATATAAAGGCACCTTAAAAAATATGGAAGCCTTTCCATTTAGATGGTAGGCATAAGGGAACTAGGTAGCTCAGCAAAGAGATGAGTCTGGAGAAGTAGGCAGGGACCAGATAATGAATAGCCATGTGTACCATATTTTAGAGATTTTGATCTCTAAGCAATAGGAAAAAGATCTGAGTTACAGAATTATAAATCATATCTGATCATTATTTTAAAGAATAATTTGGAAGAGGTGTGACTGATGAAAGCCATAAGCAGAAGAAAGCATTGGGGAAGTCTCTTAGATTCTTAGCATGCTAATCTAGGTGGATGGAGTATCAGGGGTGTCTGGTATTTTCACCGTTAGCATCTTTGCGGTAAACATCTTTGCCACAAGCATTTTCACCACAAACATTGTTACCACAAACATTTTTACCATGTAACAAATTGGCCATAAGGCAATTTTGCCATAAAAGATAAAATAACGGTAGACAGTTTGGTTTCATTTCACTATTAGGAATCAACCACCTTCAGCAGAATTACTGTGTGGAAGCTAGTTGTCAGTTTGGTTTCATTTCTCCTTTGACAAAGTTCCTGTTTGTTCATTACATAAATTTTAGCTAGCCTTCATAATGGTCTATACAGTGCCCAGCAGACACGGTGGTCTTAAAATAGTAGTTGATCACTACTATACAGACTTAATAAAAAAATATGGTGTCAAAACTTACTGAAAATGTAAATCAGAGCATATAAAGCTAGATTACGTACTATATGGGACAATGACAACATATCATTTACAACGGTAACAAAGCTCAGTTGCAAATGCATGACAGTGTTAGCACTTCTTCCACATTTCCAGTGGAACTTTGGAATGTCAATCAACAGACATGTGACAATATACCGAGAAGGAACAACAAGTGTAAAAGGCTTTCACAAAGCTCATTAACAAATATGTGTCCTTGTATTTGGAAAACTGATACATCTTTAAATGCAGAGATGAATTAATAATTATTTTTATTAATTTTCCAAGTTTCATTATGTTGTTTATTAAAAAGGACAGTAAGCCCCTCTTCTATTCTTTTGTGACTTTATCTCTTATGGCAGATTTGCCTTATGGCCAATTCATTTTGTGGCGAAAATGCATGCAGCAAAGGTGTCAATGGCAAAACTACCTTTACCCTTAGGTCAGAGCTCTTCCAGAGGAACAGAAGCAGGGGGACAGTGGGTGCTGGCAAGTCTGAATCATGTCAGGTAGGCCAATGGCTGACAACCTCCAGTCAGGAGCTGATGATACTTTTTAAGGCCCAAGTTCTTCTTCAGAGAACTCTCAGTTTCGTTCTTAAAGCTTTGCAACTGATTAAATGAGGCCCACTCAGATTATCAGAGATCATATCTTCTACTTAAAGTCAATTGATTGCAGATGTTAAACCACATGTATTAAAATATCTTCTCAGCAAAAGTGCTTATTTGAATAATTAGGTAATACAGCCCTGGCAGGTTCACACATAAAACTAACTATCTCAGAGAGTGACCCTATTAACCGTACAGGCACTATAGGAGAAGCAAATTTGGTAGCTTCTGAGAAAAATAATGTGTTTGGTTTTGGATACTGAGAATGAGAATTCTATAGTACATCTAGGGGGAACCAAGATATTGTGTAGTGTTTACAAATGTGTTCTCAATTAGAATTTTAGTCAGGTAGTTCAAACCACAAGAAAGGATGACATTACACAGTGTGAGTATATGAAGAATAGCTGCAAATGCTCACCTAGGTGAACCAGTTAAAGGGGTGGGTCAGGGATTTAAGGCCTTGGGGAGAAGTGAGGACCATGGTACCTGGAGACCAGGTGTCCAATCTCTATGAAGAAACTTCCATTTACTTCCAGCTAATCATTGCCATACATAAATGTTGGTCTAATATTGTCAGTTCTTTCCATTTTCCAAAACTTGGAAAAGCCAAAGAAGTAAGTGAAGAGTTCAGGTTTTAAATATTATTTCTTGAATTTGCCTGCAAGGCTGTTGAGCCCAAACTGTATATAGCTGTGCACTTTATCCAGTTTGTGGGCTTCTACTTTGAGAACTTTGATGAAGGATGAGAATAGAATACAATGGATGGGAACCCCAGCATTTAAGGATCAATAAGAGAATGTGCCACCAGCCTACTACAAGGACAAAAATGAGGCCTTAGAATATGACTATTAGAAGTTAATTGGTGAATTAGTCTGAGAATTGTTTTGGCAGTATTGTGGAGGGAAAAGGTGGATTATCCATGTTGAAGAAATTTGAGTCTATTATTAAGGCCTGCCTCATAATTTTTTTCACATAAGCAGTTTGGCAAACCTCCTTACTCTTAGCTCTTGAGAATGTTATGTACATGTCTTGCTACCATCATGGTTCTGTGCTCAGACTGAGGGAACATGTGGTTCTGTGTTCCTAGAACACTTTAATATTCCTGGTTCCTGGTTAAACCTCAGGAAACAGGTACAAAAAAAAACAAAACAACAAAAAAACCCAACCCATAAACACAATTTATTTTGACCAATGAGTTATATATACAATATATAAAGCAATTAACAGAAATAATACATTGCAATAATTTGTGAACACTGCCTTGAAAAGAATCCCTGTAAATTCATATTCAGCAAAAATGAATAAATAAATAAATAAATAAATAAATAAATAAATAAATAAATTTACACAAAGTACTCATTCTTCCCAAGATTCTCTGAGACCTCCAGAGTGTAACTTAATCAAAGGGCAAACTTGAAGCTTGTGGCATCTACACGTTACTTGATAATTCAGGATTTAATCAAGCCCCAATCACACCTGTATTTTTCTATATTCTAATACCAGAAAGATGAAAATGTGCCCAATGCAATTGGAATTGTGTCTGCGTATGAATGAAGAGAAAGTGCTACTTTGTGTGTGGTGTGTGTGTGTGTGTGTGCGCACGTGAATGAAAAACTTTATGGGTTTATGCCAATCAGTTGGACTCTGCAAGCTGCTTTCATGCTCCATGAATAAAACTGCATTCTTGGTGTCAAACTCACGATGGCAGCCAGAAGTGACTCCTAATCCCTAAGCAGTAAGTCTTCTAGGGAAATAAATGCAGAGTCTCTAGAGATTGACCCTCACCAAAAAGGGAAGCGAGCTTCCATGTGAGTTAAAAGTTAAAGGAATGAAAAAAAGTTGTGGAGGCCAAGAAAAATTAAGGCCATTCCACCTCAAATTTAGCATTAGCACAAGTACAGCCATCTTAGGCCCCTGGGAATAAGAGCTGAACTTTACAGGAAAAACTACAGAATGTCCTCGGCAGGGAATCCCATATCGGAAAGACAACAGAGCTCAGAATGCCCTCGGCAGAGAATCCCATATCAGATCTTAAGAAACTCCCCCACCCCTCCCATATTGGAATGGAAAAAATTCCTCCACCCCTTCTGAAAATCCCCTAGACCAGCCCATAAAAAAACCTAGCTGTAACCCACTTCGGGGTCCAGGCCCCTGCTCTGCTGTGTGGAGTATACTTGGACCCAAGCTCAAGCTTGCTAATAAACCCTCATGGCCTTGCATCGGTGTCGGCTCCTTGGTGGTTTCTCGGAATTGTGATCTTGGGCACAACAAAGTCTGTTGCCCATAGATATCCCCACCCTGTAACCTCCATCCCCTTTAAGTTCCTTGGGATTCCACTAATTGTGGATGAATATGGGTTAACATGCTTAAAATGCAAAATCCCAGGAAAGAAAAAACAGTTATTCACACGTTAGTCTTGATTAGTCGGTTTTTCTGTTTACATTCTCTCTGAGATCAGCAGGTTTGAGACGATGTGAGTTTGCTGGAAAAGGAAGCTGAAGAAGAAAAGGTAGTGACCATTTTATTAGTGAACAGCCTTCAGGGAGGTGCACTTAGCTGAGCTGCCAACATGAAGACACTAGATTCTGGGGAGCAGGGTGGGTGCGGCTCTGGAGAAGGATAAGGAAAGGGTTAGGAAAAAGAGGATAATGAGAACCAAGAAACTGAGGCAAAATGGTGAGTAACGAATAAAAATTCCATTTTCATCCTATTGCCACTTGACTCTCCTTGTGGTTCCTTGATGAAGTGCTTTTCCTGGTGGCTGTTCCCTGGCCAGCTGCCAGAGCTGGAGTGGGAGGTGCTGAGGGTGGGGGGGTGGAGGTCCATCCCACCCAGGGGTGCTGGGCTAAAGTGAAAAGGAGGAAGAATCTAATTAAAATGACTCAAATTAATTAAGAAACCACAGTAGTTGAGAGATGAATCATCAGACTACTACCATAGAAATTACTTCTAACGTGCTCACCTATGGGAGAGAATTTTACTCAAATCTGGTTTCTGCATTTGGCTACACCTATTGAAACTTTGCGTGTATGTGTGCATATCTGTATATATAATTATAATAGCTGATACAATTTAACTGTACAATTTTACTTGTTAGTAACTTGACTTTTTAATTTGTCACAGGTTATTTTTACCTGTGTGAACGTATTTGCATCAGTTCTTGGATTTTGAGTATATTTTGAATAAATTTTGCCGTAATTTGCATGTCAAGGGAGGCGTTAAAAAACTGGTGCTCAATTACCTTCAATGTTTTATATTCATATAGAGATTTACAGCACTTTTTTTTTTTAACCAAACAGTTAAGTTTAAGAGAACATTTAACCTTTCCATTTTCACACATCCCCTGGGGGAGGTATTAGTATTTCTATTTTACAGCTAAAGAAATTGAGGCTCAGAGAGGTTCAGTGATTATGCTGCCAAAATGCAAGTACAGTGGTCACCTCTGAGCCAGAAATCTGGGCACCAGTATCAAGACGTCCTTCTGTTATGATTCAGGATTATTCTCCACACTGCATTTGAGGGGAGAACAATTTCCTTCTCTACCCTGTCTGGACTATTTATTCACATGAGGTTGTTCAGGGGACATCAGGAACTGGCAGGCAATTAGGAGATAATCTTATTAAGGTGAACACTATATAGAATGCCATGGACTTTGATTAAGACTAGAGCTATCGATATTTAAAAGAGTAAAGTACAAAACAGGATTGCTAACAATTTGGCTGTCCATGGGTTTTTGTAATATCCATGACTGAGTCTAAGCAAATTTTGTTTTTGGTTTGTTGTGAAAGAGGAAATCCTTATCACTGCCTTATAACTTTGTTTTCTTCTGACGACCCAGTAAAATCAAATGAAGAAAAGAGTGTGACCAAATATGATAGATAAAAATAGAGGAACTATGTGTCAGACATGAAAACCTGAGGAGACCTACGAGGCCCCAACATTGTTATTTCTCTTACGCTTCCCAGGGGATGCGAAATTTTTGCAAAAAGTCAGGAGGCTTAGAAACCACACAGAGAAACATTCCTTGGAAAGAGGAACTCTTCAATGGTCTAAGATTACAGATCCTTGAATTGGAATGGTATGCAGCTGAGTTTTCCATTCTCGGTTCCAGGAAAAAAATGGGATTTTTTTCCCATTAAGAATACTGTTAGTTAGTTATTTTGAAGTATACAGTACATACATGTTTTTTTTAAAAAACCACTAAATTTCAAAAGTGGCATACATGCGAGAATTGCAAACCTTCTCTGTTGATTTTAGATCAGGCCTAGAGCTCAACTGTAGAACAAATTCCATTTTAAGTACGTAATAGAGCAGAAGCATCCATCATATAGCTCCTAAAGTGCTCAAATTTACTATTTGTTTCTTAAGAATGACTCCGCATTCATCTTTATAATAATATAATATACACAACACTGCCAATAAATATTGGAAAGCCTGAACTTTTTAGATAATGGTGCAGTAATTATTCTATCCTGACAAGACTTTTCTTCAGTCTTGATAGAAAAGAAAAATTGTTCTAAAACATAAGAAGAATCTTAATTAAATAAAGTATAATTAAAGCAGTACGCTTTAAGTCAGTTTTTCCTTCTGTTTTGCCCGAGTAAGCAAGCTATAGAGACTTGGTTAGGCTTCTGAAACCTGATTTCATTTTCCTATAAAGTAGAGAAAATGTCAACAGCTTGACCAAGAGCAACACAGGACTCCTTTGGCTGCAAGAAGAGATACTCAACTCAAAATGGCAAAAGGAAAGAAAAAGAATGCACTGACTCTAGTATGTGAGAAGTCCAGGAGTAGGCTGGGTCAGTGTGGCTGGGTCCTGATTCAAACAATGTTGTTAAGGATATAGTCACTGCTGTGGACTGAATGTTTGTGTTCCCCCAAAATTCATATTTTGAAACCTCAACTTCAATGTGATGGTATTTAGAGGTGGGGCCTTTGGGAGGTGATTGAGTCATGAAGGTAGGAAACTCATAAATGGAATTAGTGCTCTTATTAAAAAGGCCCCAGAGAGCTCCCTCATGCCTCTGCCTTGTGAGGGCATAGAGAGAGAATGGCATCTATGAACCGGGAAATATGTCCTCACCAGACATTGAATCTGCCAGCACCTTGATCATTTGCTAGCACCTTGATGATGCACTTTCCAGCTTCCGGGACTGAGAGAAATAAGTTGCTGTGGTTTACAAGCCACTCCATTCGTGGTATTCTGTTAAGCAGCTTGAACATACTAAGACAGTCTCTGTGTGTCTGCTTTACTTTCTTCTAGTAGACCCAACTCTCAGGCAGGCTCTCCTCATGGGGCAAGATGGTCTCCAAAAACTCCAGCTCATATCTAGCTAACTTCAGAAAGAGAAAGTCTGTTTCTTAACTGTTACAACAGTAGTCCAATTATTGACTGGCAGTGCTCCCACTTAGCATGACTTGTGTGTTGTGTTTATCTCTGAATCACTCCTTGAAGTCAGGCAGTTGTGAAGTTTGATTTGCCTGTTTTAGGTCAGGTGCCCATCCCCTAAATTAAAGGTAGAGTCAGCTCCACCCAAATGGTAGGAATTGGAGAGGAAGTGAGCTCCCCATAGACAATCTCAGTACTATTAGGACAAATAGAGAGAATGTATTAGGGTCGTTGTGATAATCAAATAAGATAGTACATGTACATAAGATAGTAAGTAAAACAAAAGGCTTATTTGTTATGCCAGGTGTTATTTAATGAGAAATTTCTCAAAAGATACCTATGTATCTTTTCAGTAATGACATTAGAGATTTTGCAACTTGGAGCATCAGTGTTATACACCTCTTAGAGGTCTCCATTCCAGTTTATCAAATTTTTCTCTGTAGTTATGGTAGCAAATTCCTTTAGAATTCATTGCAAGAGAAAAGAACCATCACTAAATATCATCTTCAGCATAAGGGTTTGAATTCCTCTAAAAGAATGAAGCAAGAATTAAGCAATTAAACCTTTGCCATCCAAATAGTGGAGTGTCTTAAATGAATAGAAGAGAATAGTATGATCTTGATTTGCCATTAAAAACAAATGATAAATTCTTGAAATAATAAGTTTGCACAGGACCACAAATTTTGACCACTGACATTTTGTATTTGTTATTTGAGTACTTATTTGAAAAACGGTTCTTTGATTTTCAAGTGTTGTAGAGACTTGGTTAGATGGTCATTGGTCTTAGTTTCTGTTCCTGTGCACACGTGGGCTCTGGATTTACCAGCTCCTTTGCATTGTGTTGAGAGAATGTGACTTTATCTGCTCAGTGGAATGGGGGCACTGATGATATAAGCTGCTTCTAGCCTTGCCCTTAAAACTTATTGGGTAATCCTTTAGTCCTATCATCTAATATGAGGCCCTCAGAAGTTACATCTTTAAGGTTGGTGTTAGATTGGATAATGTTGGATTGTATTAATATTTGAAGCTTGAATCCCTGAGATAACAGAGAAATGGCCAAAGGGAACCACCAAACTCACTTTGAGATGTTATTGAAGTGAGTAAACTTTTACTTCAATAAGTCTTTTATTTTGGAATTATTTCTTATAACTTGCTGAACATACGATGCAAGTCTAGAACAAAATAAAGTTTCACTAATAATAACAGTACTTCATTTCTAGACAAATCTACATAGAAGTACATGAATTCATGGGAGTAGCAATTGATTCAGGCTTTCCTTGATATTAGAGGAAGTTTTCCTTATCGTTTTCATCTTCAGGATAAACATAGTTGAAAAAAATTAACAAGTTTGACTCCTTCACTTATTTACTTAATTGTTTATATCATACAATGACTATATGTCAACATTGTGCCAAAAGCTTATATGTGCCTTACATTGTGCCTCAAGTACAATATATCCACTACCTTTCTCTATTGGATGACATTATCATCTACCCAACTGCCCAGGCCAAAAGCTTGAGGAATTGAATCCTTAATGCCTACATCTCTTCTATTAGGTCCTGTGGACTTTACTCATACATAATTCTCTCCATTTTCATCATCACTGATCTGGTCCAAAACATCTTTGTCTTTCACCTAGGTTGTTGAAATAGACAACTAATTACTAAAATTACTTGTTCTTATCCCAGTCTGTCCCTTATCCTAAATTCACTTTGCAGCTAGATTAATCTTTAGAAAAGGCCAGTCTGTTGTGCCAGCCTTATACTGAAAATCCTTCAGTAGCTCTACATAACTCTTAGGATACTCCAAATTCCTTAGTATGATTTAAAATACTCTGTGATCTGGCTTTTTTTTCTTTTTTAAAAAAAATTTATTTATTTATTCATGAGAGACACAGAGAAGCCGAGGGAGAAGCAGGCTCCCTGCAGGCACCCTGATGCAGGACTCAATCCCAGGACCCCGGGATCATGACCTGAGCTCAGTGGCTCAACCACTGAGCCACCCAGGTGCCCCATGATCTGGCTTTGTTTCCCTCTCCAGATTGTCTCTTGCCATTTTCCCTAACTCATTAGTCCAACAATTATTACTATGAATAATTCTTATGTATCAGATCCTTCTGAGATGGTATTTTTGTTGACAGACACTAGAAGGTTGAAAGTAAGTTATATTTGCCTATTTGGTGCTCTTCATTCTGTCTTTCTGCCTGGCTTATCATATTTGTCAGACACAGAGAAAAAGGCCCACTCACATTTTGTCTAAACATCTAAAAGTCAGCAGTAGAGTTCACAGACAATTACAATATTTTCTACCCTTCCATCTCACCATATACATTCAGACGAATTTAAATTCAAGTTTATTTTGAATTCTAGTTTCTTCAGCTATACTGGAGCACGAAAGTAGTGTGAGGAGAGATGGCCACAATCAATGCAACAGAACAGAGTCCAGAAATAGACTGACACAAATATAGACAACTGATTTTTGACAGAGTGGCAAATGCATTTTAGTGGAGAAAGAATCATCTTTTCCATAAATATTACTGGAGCAATTGGACATCCCTATGCCAAAAAAGAAAATGAATTTGGATCCATATATTGCATCTTATTAAAAAATTAACTCAAAATTAAATTGAGATCTAAATGTAAAACCTAAAACAGTTATACATCTAGAACACATAAGTGGTAATCTCTGTGACCTTAGATCAGGCTAAGATTCCTTAGTATGACACCAAAAGCATTAGAGGAAAAAAAAGGTTATATTAGGTTTCATCCAAAGAAAATGAAAGATGAGCCATAGACTAGGAGTAAATATTTGCAAGTCAGTTATCTGATAAAGAATCTATCCTAAATACTTAAAAGAACTCAAAATTCAACATTATGAAATAAACACTTCAGGTTTTGAAAATGGGCAAAAATTCTCAACAAATGGTTGACCAAAGAAAATATATGGACAACTAACAAGCATATGAAAAGATGCTCAACATTATTAGTCATTAGACAAATGTAAGTTAAAACCACAACAGGATACCACTTATACCTATTAAAATGGTTGAAATTCAAGGACTAACTATATCAGGTGTTGGCAAGGATGTAGCAGAACAGGAACTCCCGTAAACTGCTGATGGAAATATAAAATGTTTGGAAAACATTTTGGCAGTGTCTTTTTTTTTTTTTGGCAGTTTCTTAAGAAGTTAAACATATAGCAACCCCCTGAACCAAGCACTTCACTTTTAGATATTTACCCAAGAAAAAGAAAAGTATATATCCATTCAGAGACCTGTACATGAATATTTATAGATGTTAGATTTGTGATGATCAAAAACTGCAAACTTAAATGTCCATCTACAGGTGAATGGATGAAAAAAGGAATATAATAAGCAATAACAAATAATGAAATATTTGATACATACAACAGTATAAAACAATTCTTTCTCAGCTTGCTAATATTCTATGTTTCCTAATGTTTGGTGCTATGGACCAAATGTTGGTGTTCTCCAAAAATTCTTATGTTGGAGCCTAATTCCTAATGTGATGGTGTTTAAGGAGGTGGGGCCTTAGGGAGGTAATTAAGTCATGAGGGTAGAGCCCTTATGAATGGGGTTAGTGCTTTTAAAAGAAAAGACACAGGGGCACCTGGGTGGCTCAGTGCTTGAGCATCTGCCTTCAGCTCAGGGCATGATTCCAGGGTCATGGGATCGAGTCCCACATCAGGCTCCTCACAGGGAACCTGCCTCTCCCTCTGCCTATGTCTCTGCCTCTCTCTCCATGTCTCTCATGAATAAATAATAAAATCTTTAAAATTAAATTAAAAAATAAATAAGAGACACAAGAGAGATGATCTCTGTCTCTATCATGTGAAGATGGAGTAGGAAAATATCGTTCTACAAAGCAGGAAAAGGGTGAGCCAGGAACCAAATCAGGCAGCCTGTTCTTGGGCTTCCTAGCCTTCAAAACTGTGAGATTAAATTTCTGTTATTTAAGCAGTCTATGGTATTTTTATTATGGTAGTCTGAACTGACTAATATATATGAATTAAGTCATTTCAGAATAAGGTGACTTCCATCTTGTAATGCTTATAGAAGTCTATACAAGGGGTTGGTAAACATTTTATGTAAAGGGTTAGACAGTAAATGTTTTAAGCC
Source organism: Nyctereutes procyonoides (assembly GCF_905146905.1). NCBI lineage: Eukaryota > Metazoa > Chordata > Mammalia > Carnivora > Canidae > Nyctereutes > Nyctereutes procyonoides. The sequence goes on along the minus strand of NW_026575146.1, from coordinate 769,412 downwards.
TAGCAGCCACATGGTCTCTGTCACAACTATTCAATTCTGACCTTGTAGCACAAAAGCAGCCATAGACAATACATAAACAAATGGGTGTGGCAGTGTTCCAACAAAACTCTATCAAAATAGACAGTGGGTGGATTTAGTCCACAGGATGTAGTTGGCCAACCTCTGTTTTAGACTGTTAGAATCGGTGCATGTCTTTCAGCCTCCCCCTTACTTGATATGTTGGATCTGGGTCCTATTGGCCATTTGCCTAAGCCATTGATCCTGGATATCAGGGGCGACATCAATGGATGTCAGCCATCTCTGTGGTGCCAAGAAGCCTGGGTACTTAAAGCTATCTGGGGACATTTCCAGTATCAGTAAGCAAGTTCTTTCTTTCACAAGATGCCAAAAGCCTGTGAGAAGTGTGGTAGATTAAATATGACTGCAAATGATTTGTCATCGCTGTGGAGAGACGGAGTTTGTTTTGCCCCCCTTGGATCTGGGCTGGTGCTGTGACTAAGGTAACCAATAGAACTGATGAAAATGATGCTGTGCCAGTTCTGTACCTACACCTTAAAAAGGTGGTAGAAGCATCTGATTTTGTACTTTTAGAAGTCCTGAACCAGCATGTAAGTCATCTGCTGACTCTATGAAGAGACCATAAGGGGAGATCATGTGGTACAGTCATGTGAAGAGCTGAAGTCTCAGGGACCTCATGGACAGAATGAAGCCCAGCCACGCCAGCATCTGGAGCTAAGCTCAGCATTTCATCTATCCCTATCGAGGCATCAGAGTGGGTTTTCCTGGATGTTCCAGCCAAGTCAAGCTACAGATTAATGCAGACTCAAATAACATGATATGGATGAGAACAACTTCCCAGATGATCCCAATAAGCAAAGATGAGAAAACTATTTCAAGCTATTAAGTTTAGATGGGTCAAACAAGCAGATAAGAACACTGAGAGCTTTATCTGAAAAAAAAAAAAAAAGGATTAGTTAGTGATCCTCAAAGTAGGTTCTGTGAGATGCGTATAGGTGTTCATCAAATAAGAGCATCAGAGTTTTGTGTTCAGTCATCAGGTTTTGTGTCCAAATTTCCACTTGAGGTTGGAAACTATTTTGTGAACCAAATAGGCTTATTTACTGTGGAACTTCTCAGAGTCTTGAACATGTACATTTTAATAATAAACATTATGAAACTCTAGGAGAAGAACATAAGATTTGTTTGTGACTTTTTAAAAAGATGTACTTATTCATATCCTGAGAAGGATTCCCATAAGTGATGATGTCTAAGTTGTGTCCTGACCAAGAAATAAAGCCTGGGAGATGCAGAACAACATGGTCTCTAAGCTTATTTCCAGCTCTAAAATGTCATTATCTAGAATCCATTATGAGATAGTCCCCGTTAGCATTATTAGATCTCTAATACAAGAAGTGGAGCAAGCACTTGGAGTTCCTGGTGAATATCCAAACCTCTCATACAGTCTTCAATCAGTTCTACTCATTATGGATAAAGGCTTTTGCTTTGAGTACCTGAATACTTCTGACTTCCAATCATAACCTATGCCTTGAAGTGAAAATATGGTCATTGAGGATGGTAAAAAGTGTATAACATGATTTAATGGGGTAAGATCTTACCAAAAACTTTGTATAAACAGAGATTGTGTCATTTGACTATCATATTTCAGAATAATATCATCTCTCCAATGACTTTGCTCCTTCAATTTGAAAATAGACTCAACTGGCTTTTTTTCTTGCACTAATAAAAGTGAAAACTATTATTCAATCTCATCTACCTGTTAGGATATTACCTTGATTGCCCTACTTGACATCACAACACAATACTTTTTTTTTAACACAATACTTTTTGAATTAGTTGTCCACATTTTTTACATAAGAAATACAAAGTTCAAAAAAAAAAAGAAATACAAAGTTCTCTCTTTTCCCACTTATTTCATAATCTACTAGAGTTTAGTTCCCTCCTCATGGACAGGGAACTAAATACAACACTTATATTTAGTGTAACTAAATATAACACTTTCAATTATTTTCAAAAATGGCACCTTTCTCAAGTTATCTCATTCAATCCCAAACTCTCAAGTCATATCTATATACAATATGACCGAGAGTAAGGAGAGTTCTTATATATCTAAACCAGCCTACATCCTGCCCATATCATCAGCCCAATACTCACACTGCAGACCAATATTCCAACTGCTTATTTCCCCCATGAATGTCACACAGGTATAAAGAAACCTCTCCACTCCCAATGTCAATACAAGCCTTCCAAAATATTTATTCATTTTTTCAAATAATATTTGTTGAGCACCCACTTTGGGTCAAGAACTTTACCAGGCATTAGATTCTAACAGTGAACAAGACTCCACTCTTAGGGAGCTTATGGTGCAATGGTGATGACAGATAAATAACCAAACATTTTTGGGGGAAATATGAGTTTCTATGGAGTCATCCAGGACAGACCCTTCATTCAATCTTGAGAGTGGTGATGAGGGGTTGGAGGAAGTTGGTGTAAAGGCCTCCCAGAATAAAAAATGACTAGATGGAGTATTGAAGAATAGATAGGGCAGATGAAGAATAGAACAGCAACCAACAAGAGGAAGTACCTTGTAGGGAGACTTATAAGGGAGATCCTGAGTCACATACTCACAAACTCACACAGCAAGTCATTCTGCATGGCTGGGTGAGTGAATGAAGGTGGGCAAGAAGCCACAGGTGAGCAGTACAGGTGGAGGAAGAGTTGCCTTTCCAAAAACCAAATTCATTGACATTTTGGCATTGTGCAACAGTTACATGTTTTGTTTTTGTGTTTTCCTTGTAGATGGAATATTTTAAGTACATATGCCATGTTTCTAGTAAAATTAAACATGCTTTACCTTGCAACCTAGCAATCCTATTTTCAGGTATTTACCCTAGAGAAAGGAAAACATATTATGTTCACACAAAGACTTGTACATGAATGTTCAAAGCAGCCATATTCATAATAGCCCCAAGCTGGAAAGAATCCAAATGTCCATCAATGAGATGATGAATAAACAAATTGTGGTATACTTATACAATGAAATAGTACTTAGTGATAAAACAGAACAAATTACTAAGACATACTATCAAGATCAACAACATGGTTGATCCTTCAAATCATTAGGCTGAACAAATCAAGACAGACACAGATCACATACTGTATGACTCCATTTATATGAAGCCCAAGAATTGGCAAAATGTATTATGGTAAAAGAAATCAGAAAATGGGATCCCTGGGTGGCGCAGCGGTTTGGCGCCTGCCTTTGGCCCAGGGCGCGATCCTGGAGACCCGGGATCGAATCCCACGTCGGGCTCCCGGTGCATGGAGCCTGCTTCTCCCTCTGCCTGTGTCTCTGCCTCTCTCTCTCTCTCTGTGACTATCATAAATAAATAAATAAAAAATTTAAAAAAAAAAAAAAAAAAAAAAGAAATCAGAAAATGGTTGCTCTGGGGGTCAGAGTGATAGGAGAAAGACAAGAGAAACTTCCTGGAGTAGAGATGTTCTCTCTCTTGTTTTAGGTGGTGGGCTACATGGATTTATTCACAACTCATGGAGTTGAACACTATGATCTATACATTTTATTGAATGATAATTATACTTCAGGTTTTGAAAATGCCAACAACGTTGCTTTCAAGAGTCTAGGATGACAACGTGGTTTGCCCATACTAACGCTGCTCAGATCTTTCCATGTGCTACACTGCAATATAATGATTCTAAAATATATTTTCAAAGGTGTGGAAGAAAAACATAAACACAAACTAGATGTGAAAAGTTTATTCAAAAGATGATAAAGCATAAATATTTTATTTTGATTGCAATTTACATAGATGTTTTGGAAATTTTACATTTAAAAAAACCTGAAAATCAGTAACTTCTGATTGAGACATATATAAAGAACACTTCTTTTATCACCTGTGAATTAATTTATTAAAGCAATGAGACTAAATCCAGATAAAAATTAATGGAATATGAAAGAAAATTGAGTGACAAAATCAATAGAAATTATTTTGACATCAAGCAATAAATTGTAATAATATTTTTCAGATAAGATAAAGAGGAAGAGATAAATTTTGAATTAAATTTTTCCTTCATTAAGAGGAAGAGATAAATTTTGAATTAAAGTACTAAGTGACTATTCTTTGATAATCTAATTAATGAATCTAATACAAGAATGTATTGGAAAAATAAATTTCTTTCAAATTGAATATAGAATACTGAAACTGACAGAGATAAAATCATATTCATGATATACCTTTAAAACAGCACACCAGTGACAAGCTGATTCATAAATATCATCACCTGAAAGAGCATTTAAAATTATTCATATACAAGAAAATATGCAATGTCCTGAAATCTTACAGCTCTTACAATTCACATATGAAAGAAACCTGATTGAGGTTTCCCTGTGCTTGACAACAATCCTGAAAATTTGCTTATATAATTATGAATAAGCTGTGAATCAATCAGGAAGAAAACACATTTTGATCAAGCATACAGAGGAATGACTGAATTATCATTTTATTCTTTCTACAGAAAATGATATAAAAAATTCTTGTTCTGGGGTCACTAATATGCAACCAAAACATTGGACAAATAAAATCATAGATGTGAATCGGTCACATAACCAACACTAGGTTTTTTTTTTCCTAGATTTTGTGATGTTCCTGGAATTTGTCAGTTTTAAAACTTGTAATTTGTTGTGATTTCTTTTCTTGCTGCAATAAATATTCCCTTCCATTCTTAACTCAAGATTTGTAATTTTCTAATCTTTTTCTTAAAATGCAGCTCCAAAATTAGATTGTTGTTAGGTCCCACCACGCCTGAATCCACCTGTTTGCTTTTTATTTTTTATTTTTTTTGATTGTGCATTTCTCAAGGTCAGAGTTTGTGACCCTTTTCTCTTTGTATTACTGGTACAGGGCCTAACAAAAAAAAAAAAAAACAAAACCAGGAGCTTCATAAATACCTGTGCAATTAGATGGAGTGGTGGCAAATGGTCTGATAGCTTAGCATAAAACAAAATGTCAGTGATGGAGGCAGCAGTGCGGATATAACAGATCTCTGCAGAGATTACAAGCTTTACTTCTTGGGATCCTGATCTGGCAGACCCTAATTTTTAGTAAGGTTCTCCTATAACCTCAATCCCCTGGATACAAGTCCTACTCAGTTAAAATTAAAAATAGGATTCTGTATCTTGCCTTATCTATATCTTTCTTATAAGGAAGGACATAAACTCACTACCTTTCTGGTTTCATAATATTTTGAGGAAATCTTACAAATGGTTAAGTAAGGTTTGAGGCTTGGCGGTAAAGTCAACTATATCCCAAGTCATTTAGTTAACCTACCTCTGTACTACAAAACCCAATGAAAATAATTTTATGACAATATTATAATGATAGACATCATCAGTCCCAGTTTGCTAGGTGAACTGAAGTTCTCTATTACTTTTCATGATCAGAAATAGAAGGGGTGGCATTACCAGGCTCTAGGTTTGCTTCGGCAGCTGTCTCATCAGGGAGCGCCACCATCATCCCATCCCAACAGATGTGATCCTATTTTTAAAGGCTTCTGGGAAAGGGAGATTCCCTCACCTCTCTTAGCAACCGGATTTGATATTTAACAACACTTCTGTCAAGAATGCTGGTCCTCTGAGCCTGGATCCATACTTTCACATGCTTCTGTGTCGGTGTTTCTCCTTACTCCCATTTCTTCTTTTAGTATTGATTCTACCTTTGTTTCGCCTTTGTTTCCCACTATTTTTTCTTGTAGATATCTTTTTTTTCCCTCCAAATATAAATGGAATTTAAAGTCTATTACCAAAAATCTAAAATAAAAGCAAAACAGGTAGAATGTTATTTTTGATGTCATACATACTTAAGATGGAAGTGAGCTTAAAACGTACACAAATGGTACACAGGCATTTGATGATCTCTCCCTATCTGCATCTATTAGACATTTGTGAATTTGGATAGGTTGAGGATATACATCATTTGATTGAAAAACAGTATATTGTGGTAGCTTTAAACATTTAAAAGTATTTATAATGTTGTTTTAGTCTTTAGTCTCTTTTGCATGCTCTCAAATTTCCATATTTTTCCTTAAGTTGAATTCTGAATTGAATATGAATTCTAACAGAGGTCTCTGGTAGTGCTGGACATCTTGGGCTGAAGACATTTTATTTTTGCCTCATTAATTCAGTGTTTGTCTGTGAATCCATCAATACACTTATGTAGCTGATCACTAATGCTTGAATACTCAGCTGGCCAAGTCTCCTATGAGAGATGTGATTTGATGGGTGCCAGGAAAATAGCATTGCTTTGAAATAGTTCCCATTATCAGGTACCTGATTGCTTGAAATTCTGCTATTTGCTATTCACTTAATTGTACTTGTTGCTTTGTGGGCTTTTTTTAAAGTGAAAGAACTTCTGACAATAAGACTTTAATCAATTTGCTCCAAAAATTTAGCAATTGGCCAGAAGCACTGTGTACCTGGTAGATAGCTAGGAATGGAGAGATGTAGGGGGACGGTGACAATACATCCCAGTTGGCTCTGGACTATTTTGGTTCATGCCCATTGCCCAGTCAGACGTATTTATAGTTTTTCCTTTTACTCTCAAATGTGTGATTACCTCAGTAGAGTCAACCAAAGTGGGAAATGGTTACTAAGTGCTGTGGTGAGAAGTCAGGGGCATAGCTTCAGAGGCCTTGGACCTGGACTTGAATCTCTGCGCTCCCACTTGCTGACTGGGCGACTGTAGGTAGATTACTTAACTTCTCTCACTCTCAGCCTCCCTATAGACAAACAGGGACTTAATATTAACTATCTTTTGGATACATCTAGTAATGGTGCAGCTATTATTGGAAACTCCCATTTTGCTCAGGCTTCACATTTCTAAAGCATTCCAATCTACTAAGACATAGATATTTTTCTACTCTAAATCACTCTGCATCTTGCTATTTGCATTTCATTTCTAAATGCATTCCTAAATTTCACTCTTTATAATTTTCTTTGGGGTGCTTGGGTGGCTCAGTCAGTTAAGTGTCTGCCTTCCCCTCAGTTCTGATTCCAGCCTCCCATCGGGCTCCCTACCCTGTGAGGATTCTACTTCTCTCTGCCCCTCTCCCCACTCATGCTCGCTCTCTCTTTCAAATAAAGAAAAAAAATCTTTTAAAAAGATAAAATTTTCTTTCATATGTACCAAGAAAACGGATGGCACTTATAATCTGCACCACTCAGGTTTAACACTGACTTTTACCTTCATCTATATCATTGGCTACGGTTCGGTGTGTGTGTTAACTATGTCTTTCTTATCTTGCCATAAATTTTTCGAAAGCCATAGGACTCATCTTACCTTTTCTCAGAACCCAGCACAATATGAAGACCACTTAAAGAACTGCCAGATTCGTTTGGCTTTGCTGAGTTAAAACTCCAGGCTACATCGCACTCTCAGTTTCATTCTCATATTATTTTACCCGAGGCTAAAAGCTGCCAAAATTATTAACGTTTGTAAAGGGAGCCAAACAGCTTACAGGAGATTCAAACATGCTTTGGAAGAGTAGGAACTGCATCCTTCAGCATTGAGATCCAAAATAAAAATGACTTTGATAGTGACAAGTTCTTTGCAGCACAAACCAAGAAAATGAGGAAACTTCTACAGAGCTTGAGCTGTATCTCCATGGTTCACTGGGTTCTTAGCCTTCTCGCTGGACCTGCCAATCAAGATGCTTAGGAGAATGCTTTTTTGGCAGACAAGCCCTGACTACTTGAAATGAGGCAGACATCACCAGAGCATTTCAGAGGCCAGACTCCAGATGGTAATAATACAATTCAACTATTAGAAGTTTGGATCAGAAAGCTAAAGGTGAAGGTCTTATCTCATTTGTCAAATGATGTAATTCATTATTAAATCAGGACAAACCAGTTAACATCTGAAGTATAATTCTGGTGGCTATTTAGAACACAGTCACCAGTTCATTTAGCTTGACTAGCTTATTTAATTGTGAGCAGCATTTCACAAAAACATAGGAAATGACCTATGCAAATCACAGTTCTGGATAAATCAAAATTTTTCTTCATGTACCAATGAAATGTGAGCATGTTTGAGTTACTTGAAATTTTGTCTTACTTAAAAATAAGTCAAAGCAGAAAACAAGCCAGGTAAATTTAGTAGAGCTTTGACAACATGTGTAGGACTTGGGTACTATATGTTTTTTCAGAATGAAATTGCTCATAAAAGTGCTCATATCCAGGCTTGCAAAAAGAGAGGGTGGCCATAAATGAGTCAGTTAATTTTTCAAATGTTAATACCAAAAGTGAAAACAAAGACATTAGCAGCCTGGGGTATCTACAGTGGAAAGTCTCTATATATTTCTTAGTGAGAAGTGAATGTGTTTAGTCTTTTTTTTTTAAGATTTTATTTATTTATTCATGAGAGACAGAGAGGCAGAGACATAGGCAGAGGGAGAAGCAGGATCCCTGCGGGGAGCCCAATGCAGGACTCAATCCCAGGACCCTGGGATCCCAGCCTGAGCCAAAGGCAGACACTCAACCACTGAGCGACCCAGGTGTCCCTGTGTTTAGTTTTAAAGAATGTTTAGAAGATAAAATCTTTGTAATTCTAGAACTGACTTGGAAAGGAGAGATGATGTATTCAATCCAATACTGACTGTTTGACAGCTATCACACTGTACCACTGGAGTCACCAACATCCTTCTTTGTCAGCATCCTCATCATTATCATGGCTAAGATGTACTATGCACTTCCTATGTGCCAGGCACTGTTCTAAGAATTTCTACCTGTCTTTTTTTTTCTTTTATTATTTTTTTTATTGGAGTTCAATTTACCAACATATAGCATATCACCCAGTGCTCATCCCATCAAGTACCCCACTCGTCACCCAGTCACCCCATCCCCCCGCCCACCTTCCCTTCCACTACCCCTTGTTTGTTTTCCAGAGTTAGGAGTCTCTCATGTTCTGTCACCCTCACTGGTATTTTCCACTCATTTTCTCTCCTTTCCTCTATAATCCTTTTCACTATTTTTTATATTCCCCAAATGAATGAGACCATATAATGTTTGTCCTTCTCTGATTGACTCACTTCACTTAGCATAATACCCTCTAGTTCCATCCACATTGAAGCAAATGGTGGGTATTCGTCATTTCTAATGGCTGAGTAATATTCCACTCTATACACAGACCACAGCTTCTTTATCCATTCATCTTTCGATGGACACCGAGGCTCCTTCCACAGTTTGGCTATTGTGGACATTGCTGCTAGAAACATCGGGGTGCAGGTGTCCCGGCATTTCATTGCATCTGTATCTTTGGGGTAAATCCCCAGCAGTGCAATTGCTGGGTCGTAGGGCAGGTCTATTTTTAACTCTTTGAGGAACCTCCACACAGTTTTCCAGAGTGGCTGCCCCAGTTCACATTCCCACCAACAGTGCAAGAGGCTTCCCCTTTTCTCCGCATCCTCTCCAACATTTGTGGTTTCCTGTCTTGTTAATTTTCACCCTTCTCACTGGTGGGAGCTGGTACCTCATTGTGGTTTTGATTTGTATTCTACCTGTCTTAATTCATTTTGTTCTCTCAAAAATTCTATGAGGTGAGTGCTTTTATTATCCCCATGATAAAGATGAGGAAACGGGTCCCTTAGTAAATCACAGAATATCAAAGTTGGAAGGAGACTTAGGGCTCACTTCTTTCAACTCTCAGTTTAAAAGGAGGACGAGTAGGCCCACAGATTAATGTCTTGCTCTGTGTCACTTAAAAAGTTAGTGGCTGAGCCCCAAATATTTAAACAACTGGCATATATTAAGTGCTTACTGTATGCCTTATCCTTTACAATAACACAACGAAATAAATCCCATGGTCTCAATTTCATGGAAAAAATAAGCTCTCAGGGATGTTAAGGTACTTGGACAATCACCGTCAGGTAAATGAGTGTGTTGGAATTTGGACCCCAGCCTATCCCTAGAGATCTTACTAATATCGATAGATTGCCTCTCCCATAGGACCACCTCTCCTCTCTATGCGCCTTCTCCTATGCCCTGTGGCCTCCTACCTATGCTATAAACAGCTGCCTTTTAATCTCTGGCCTTGGGAGGTCTCATGAGGGAGGAAATAGTTCATAGAGTCCTGGAATGATTAAGAAATAAGCCAAAATGAGTGACAGCCCCTTTTCTAAATTCTGAAATTAAATATCAATGATAATGGATACCTTAACAATATATCATTATGCTTTCAGATCTCCTGTTATTTAAAATCATGAATATTTTCTTCATTTCTGCATTCATTTAGGTTTCTTGGGGGCATTTTGCAAACACTGTCCTTATGTTTATACAAATGCAATAAACCTAGTGATGACTGTCTCATTGAGAACTTAAACTCAAATGCAATTGTCTTGAGATTTTTCTTCCTCAAACTTCACTCTCATCATTCAATTTAGTATTTCCCATCACGTATGTTTGTTTTTAAAAAATAGCATCATGGTTTTCTTTAATAAAGAGAGTTTTAAAGGTGACAACCAGCAATTCGTTTTTAGCATATATTTAACTTTAAATATGTTTGGGTCAATAAATATTATTATGCATGTTTTTTTAAGATAAGAAATACACACACTTTATGTACTAAACAGAAGACATACACATATACCCAAGATCTTACATAGCCATTAATTTTTTTCTAGTTACATACACATGAAACTGTTGATGCTTTCAGCTGCCCAGCCAAACATCACATTTTCTGTATAAAGGGGAAAGACTGAAAAATTAGATTTTCAAGAGCAAAGTAAATTTGGGAGTCATTTCATTAACATGTAGACGTGATTTGATGTTGTTAAGTATTTGCTAATAAGAGAAAGGTACCCTTTATAGAGCTTCAGAAGGCTATTATTTTTACTCATCTACTCTGATAATACAATGCATGTTCTAAGACAAGCTGGGGGTGGTAACCAAGGGCTTCATTTATCTGAAATTAGAAGTGCCCATAATGGGTTGGCAGGGTTGTGGGCAGCATTGTGTGTTTCCCAGTTCTCTCTAATTAGCCATAGAAAAATGTGAAGAATAGCACCCACATTATCCAAATTCCCGTTAGGATTTGCTACCTTAAAAACTATTTTCCTTTTGTTATGTTCAATATGTATAATTATGCTTTCAGAAAGCCCTCGGCTTTGGAATTCTTTCCTTGCTGACCTGCCACCCAGTTTGCAAGCCCTCTCTAGGAGCCACTATTTTTTTACTGAGGGTTTTTTTTGGGGGGAAAAGTTTTAAAAACTAATTAAGAGAATATATCAGGTATATATACCTGATATTATAAATATATGTTTTAAATATATATATATATTTGATGTTATAAATATATATTTATATTTTAAATCTCCAACGTCTATCTCTTCTTAATAAAGGAATCTTCCTCTGGCTCCTGGTTGCCTCTCTTACATCATCTTATGACTTTCTCCCCTAGCTCCTCACCTCTCACGTCTAGCCACACTGGCCTTTCACTTCCTCATGGCATGAACTGCTTCTTGGCTTAGGGATTTTACACTTTCAGTTCCTTCTTCCTGAGGCCCTTGTTCTCTGCTCTTCCTCAGTCAGTTCACAGCTCAAATGTCAACTTTGCAGATATCCCCTCAACCACTATTATTCCACCCCAATAGTTACTGTCTACCAAACACCTTGTTTTATTATTCATGCTATTTTTCATGATTTGAAGTGAGTCCAGAATGTGAGCAATACCGAGTCCAGAGGCCTCATCTGCTTTAGTATCTTTAATGACCAAATGGTGCCCAGCACATAGGCGCTGGATACATTATTTTTGGAACAAAGAGATAGATAAATAGATAGATGATAGATAGATAGATGATAGATAGATAGATAGATAGATAGATAGATAGATAGATGATAGATGTCTTTACTTCAAGGTAGAAGTTATCATATTGATTACCTCAGGGGTACATTAGCTGAGAAGAGGCACAAGGGAGCATTCTGGAAGGCTAAAAATATTCTCCATCTTGATCAGAATAATGATTACACAAATACAAGCACATACATATACAAAAGTTAATCTGGTTGTACATTTGTGATTTGCTTATTTTGTGTACCAAAAATTTTTAAAAAATGACTGTTGTGTTAATCCATCAAGGACTAGACTACGTGTGTGACATTTAGCAATCTTGGTACCACTGGTGCCTGGGTCAGACATCTCTAGATGTCCAGCACGAAATCTTTGATTGTTGGAAAACAGTTGGTGCCTTAAAGGACAAATCTAAGATCAACCACACAACAGGACATCTTTCCAAAACCATGTGTTCTTCTAATGTGGATCTCTCTTAACTATGATCCTACCTATCTCATTGTATAAGACTTTATTTAGCTAAGGAGTCTCATTTTTTTTTCCAGTGGTTATGCCATAGCTTATACACAGAACCTAGGAAAAGAAGGCAGGAATAAAATACTGACTTTAAAACTCAGAGTACTTATTCAGCATAATTCATAGCTGGCACAGCCTCTGCTAGTTGAGGGTTCCACAATGCAGATAGAAAAACTGATTATAAATAAGGATGGATGAAATTAAAGGGCCCTAGGGGACATGGGTATATCAGAATGCTAGAGAGAGGGTTTTGTATGCAAGAATATGAAATATTCTATATATGAAGGATGTCAATGGGAAATGACATATTGAATAAGTGGTTCCTTTATGAAAATCTTTTTTAAAAAGATATAAAACAAATAATTAGCTTTCTAATACTGTTATATTCTATGAAAATCAATGAGAATGGTCTCATTTACATAAGTGGACTTTTCAAATAATTGAATTTTAACCCTCTTGTGTAAAAAGTATTTTAAAAATGATTTTAATTTTCTATTGTAGAAATCTTTCTAAGCAATCATGAATTTATTCCTTCTCACTTTTGAAAGGTATTGCTGTGATACACTCCTCTCTCTGTTCTTTGGGCTCACAAATGTGCTGATGGCTGCATGGGACCCTCAGCATTTACTGTGTTGTTATCCCAGTAACAAGCTGAACCTACCCCACTGCTTATCTGTGTACTTTCAGTATCTCCTTCCTTGCTGAAACCATTCTCCACTGGGTCTGGGATACTGTCCTCTACTAGCACATCTTCTCTTTAATATAATCCTTTTGACTTATTACCTTATTTTATATAAAATTTCTAGCTAAGGGCCTGAATCATTGCACAAGCTTGTGACATTGTCACAATTATGTGACTGTGGTTTTTTTTTTTTTCTCCTCCTAACTCATGGTTCAAAGCTACATATGAGAGGGAAAAATCTATCAGACATTTGACCAACAGGTAGAATAGAATGAGAGTGGATCAAGTCTCTATTCTCAAAAATCCTAAAAGTTTAAGGACTGTGGTACCAATAAAAAATTTCATTGGCTATATCCAAGAAAAAAAAAACACATTTGTTTCCCCAAAATATTTTAAGGCTTGATACTAAGAAATAACTCTTCTCGTTTCAGAACATATAGTATATCAAGTTCCTATGACATAGGTTTAAGCCAAAATCTCTATCCCCTCACCCACCACAAGAACTTGGTAGGAATAGGAAGGTGCTTGATAAGCTCTCACCCCTGTTCTTCCCCTTTCTGCTCTTCTCTCTTCCCATTCCTCCTTTTTTTTTTCTCTCACTCTGTGTTGTCAGCAGTTCAAATTTCAGAATCTATGCTTATAAGGGAATCCCCTTGGATGAGGAAGTGGAGGCCCACAGAAGGGAGGCAAGTCTGCTGCTGGTCAGGGTCAGAGCTGGGACACATGCTCTGGGCCACTGACTTTGCTCATGCATAAGAAGCCTATGTCAAAAAAAAAAAAAAAAAAGAAGAAGCCTATGTCATCACGGCATCCTCTCCATCGGTCCCAGGTAGAGGCTTTCTCAGTGGGCACCAAAGACCTATCTTTTGCTTTGCCTTTCACTTCATATTTCCACACTGTTTCCTCTTCAGTCTGTGTCCTATTCCTAGACCTCTACTGTTTCCCCATGTCAACCCTGCCCAAACTTTGAGCTTCTCTGTCTCACCCCCCTCCACACCTGCCCGTATCATCTCCATCCTATGCTTCATCAAGATAAATCAGTTTGAGTCCTAAGCTAGCTGTCACTCTGGAAAGGCAATCTAATAAATTAATTTCTCATAAGAAGTTAATTACTTATTAAGAGCTTAGGATATTAAGAGTTCACTACTTATATCTGGCTTGTACTGGAAGATTTTCATCCATGCAAAGCCTTACCCCCAAGCAGTGACCGTTAAGTGGAGGAATTTCAACTATAACCCATTTTGGAGTGAGGAAAGGAAGAGAACATGATGGGGAGGGCTAATGTGATCCTCCTAAATTGTTAATGACGCACCATAAGCCTAAGTTCCCCTATATCTAAGGGGGTAGGCATTTCAGGCTTATCCCAGACAGTCTTATTCCTACTACTGTTTCCTAATAAGATTTTTTGTTCTCCAGTCTTCTGGTTTTCCTATCTTCCCTTAAGATAAAGATCTGATGTGGGCAGCCCTTGAGTGCTCTTGAGAATGTAAGAAGCTAGTCTACTAGCAATTTGGACTGCTTAAATGTGCAGAACCCTTCCATAAACTGTGGACATGGCTAGTCCTAAACTAAACCAGAAAATCATCTGTGTGTATTTGCATTCTGTTCATTCCCACCAACTTACCTTTCTCTCACCCTTCTCCTCACTGTGCATTCCTACTTCTGTGCCCCACGGACCTTTGTCATCTCTCCTTTCTTCTCATACCCAGCCTTGGTTCATTCACTGGGACCTTTTCTTTCTTAACATATGTTTACACAGATGAAATCTGGTTAAAATAAGAGCCAGAAGAATATCTTTGGAGAATAAAAAGGGCTAACTTGTCATAAGGGATCACATGAAGCCTGCGGAATGTGATAAAGTGGGAAGAAGGGGTTTCTCAGGCAGTCAGCTAGCCCCATTTCAATCATAGAGGCAAAGTGTAAAGCAATGTTTCTCAGGCTGTAATGAGAATTGGAGTCACAGATAGGGGATGCTCTTTATGTACCATGGAGTTTCTCAGGCTCTAACTGTGAGGATTCCAATTTTACAAATTTAGGGGGTGGCCCAGACTTTTACAACAAGCATTTCAAGAGATGTTGTTACTGGTAGTCTTTGGTCTTTGAAATTACCTAAAGAAACTCTGGAGTATGGGGTGATATGTGGTTGGTTGGAAGTCTATGAGCTCCGCCCATCCTATGAAAGCCAAGAGGATGAACAATTGATCCTTCAATCCTAACAGATGTCACCTTCAGTCTCAGAAAGTATGGCTCCAGGTGATTGGTCCTTAGTTACCACCTCCTCCCTCTACTCCCCAATGAATGGATGTTATTAATGGAATAAAGAGACTGGACCATATTAGAGTGTTTGGCTTGTATCCTAAGAATGATTCAACAGACAGGCAAATTCTCCCTCAAAATTCTTTTCTTCAACTAATTTTTGGAGTCCTATGTTTTCTTCACACCGTACAAGTCATGAAACTGCTTAATTCTTCTCCATATACCAAGTAAAGCAGGTGAGTAGAAAGTGGGTGGGGCATCAGTAAGGCAGTGCTAAGTCATCACTCTTTACTAAGACCGAAGGCTATATTCCATTTACTCATCAGAACTCTTATGGAAGGTAACCCCTTTAGAGTCTTATTTATAGCACTATAAATTTATCCGAGGGAATGGCATGGTAGTTAATTCATTTTACACGGTTTTGTGGAGAGATTTATTGCAGTGATTTATATAGAATTTACAGCCATAAGGAGTTAGCCACGTCATCTTGACCAATTCCCTAACTTTAAAAATAGAGAAACCAAGGCCAGTAATTTAAGGGATATAGTGGACACCCCCCCCACACACACACACACTACGACTCCTCTTCTTTCTTTTCTTTGGGGAACTGCTCTTTCCATGAGGCCCACCCCCGCACCCCCCCCCCCCCCCCCGCCCCCAACTCCAGGTCTAGGTATGTGTAATCAGATTACCCTACCACCCAAGCCCAGTGATTGGTCTAAGAGCAAGGACTTGACTAGGCTGCCTGGAATTATCTGGGAAGAAGGTCTTTTCCCACTGGGATTGCTAAATTGGGAAAATGATAAACTGGGACTGCTGCCATCACCCTGCAGAATGTTTGTCTAAAGAGTAAAGTGAAGCAGAGGGGTAGGAAGAGCTGAGAGAGGGCAAACAGATCAGGGTAAGATCATTTGAGCCCCAGGAGTGGGCTGACTAGGAATTTGGTTCTTGACTTCTAGCTGTACCAGTCCATGAAGTCCTTCTCATTCTTACACCAGTCTGAGATGAGGATTTAAACTTGCAACTGATCAGTAACATGGACATGCCTGGTTCTGAAGCTCTGTGTACAATGTCTCCCGGTATACTCAAGTCTCTTGCCTGGATGTATAGGTCTTTATGCTCTGTGGCAGTAGGTCTTGAGTTTAAGAATGCCTAAGTATAAACTGCATTATCTGCTAAAAATGCAGGTTTCTAGGCCCCCAAAGATTCAGATTTGATGGGACTGGGTGGCAAAAGGCCATAAACCTGCCTTTATCAAGCGTTTTCCTGAGTAAGAAAAGCCCTTTCTGAGTGGTTTGCGAGGCTGTTCTGTTCACTGGCTGTCACCTTCTGTTCCAGTCACAGTGTTTCCCTTGAGGTCTACAAACATGCTGGGCTTGCTCTGGTCTTGGAGCTTTATCTTAGCTGTTCACTCTGTGGTAAGCCTCTTTACTCCAGCTAGATCTACCACTAAACCATTCCTTTTAATTATTGGCAAAAATGTCACTTTTGAGAAGTGACACGTCTAACCTGATCCTCCCTATTTAACAGCAACACATCTTACCCCACCCACATCCCTTAATCTATTTTATATTTTCCCCCATAACTCTTTTTACCTTCCACAGTTATGTACCCTATATCTCTTGTTTATTTTGTCTCCTCTTCCGCCTCCATCTCTCCCCCTTACCCCACTAGACTACAAGCTTCAGGAAAGTGGGCATCTTTGATTTGTTCACTGATGCATCCTAAGTACCTTCAGCACATGGCAGGTTAGTAATAAGTATTTTTAAAATGAAAGTGCTTAAAATCCAAGGTGATTTCTGACTCTGAAAAAATGCCATACAGCCATGTGGACATTAATTATTTTACTTTCTTAATACCTCTTATTCCAGATCACCAGATTTTCTTTCCCTATGAAATTGAGAAGCCGTAAGAAAGCTTATAAAAAGAAAGTTCTTACCTGACTGCTGCTGCTCCATATGGGTGTCCAAACTGGCTGGGCTATGCCCCACCCAACCTCACTTTCCTTAGAACCTCCTAGGGCTGAGTGCACAGTTTACCATTGCTGATTTCGTCTCTGGAGGTTCTCTGGAAAGAGGAGTTTTTCTGTCACTATATTGCACTTGCTTATAAGCAACTGGACAAACATGTTGCTGCATTAGCAGCTGGAGACAGGGATGCATTTACTTCAACATAGTGATTTTTCCCAAGCTGAAGGGATGGTAACTAGTTTACACATATTCACACATCCTGCTTCAAATCAATTCTGACTATCTCCTTTAGAGTTTGATGATTTTGGAACAGGGTAATAAAGTTCAATGAAACACTGCCTTTAGGGGTCCTCTTTGGTGGTGAAATCAGGTCATCAAAATTGACCTATATTTGCTTTTTTTAAAAAAATTATTTTAACTGCCCAATTAGCTAAATACCTTAATATTCACATTATGCCACTTAATCTCCTCTTTTAAAGAGACACAATTTCAACCAACATTCATTCTAGTGAAGCAAAACTCTGCCTACTATTCCTTTGCCTAGTTTCTGGGAGTTTGGGCAGCTGCTGTTGTGTGTGCTGAAGGGAAATTGGATTCTTAAAGAAGCTGCTTAATCTTCTCTATTAAGCAATCAAATAAAATGGGCTCTGGGAGTATGTAGCAGGTGGGTTTGGAAGTGAAAAAAAAAAACATTTTGAAAATCATGTTTTGCGTTTCAAATGGATGTTTAAAAATGCAACGGCATACATTTAAGAGAAAACGATGATGGGAGAGTTTTTATTAAGTGCTTCAAGTTAAGTGGAGAAAGGCTGAAAATTCAAGAACTTATACAATGGAAGAAGCCGGTTTAGTGGAAGTAGGCCCTGAATTTAAATGAGATCAATCTAAAAGGATACAGTGAGATTCATTCCAAATTATTCAGATTTTTCTCCTTTGGAAAAAAAAAAACCGCTAAAAAAGATATCGCCGCTTCATTTTGCAGGGTCTTCCTTCACCGCGATGTCACCAGTGCACCGGGACCTGAGAAACAAGCTGATTATAGGTCGAAATGAAAAACAGCACAAACCAAAACCGAAACCGGCAGCGCTAGTGTGGAAGTCATTTAGGGGGCTGCCCTCCCATCTAATGTGTTCGTTTTTAATGAAAAGGGAAGGGAATATTTGATACTGCCTGACATTTGGTCCCTTTCCGCGAAATCTGAAACTTGAGACGCAAAACATTCCGCAGTTGTCGGTGCAATATCTGCCTTAGAAGCAGAGCCACAGCGAACGACTCTGGCCCGGAATTCCAGAGACCAATTTCCACCCCTCCCACGGAGTCACCTGCTCAGGGGGAACCCCGGCCAGAAATCCGGGTCGCGCCAGGTCAAATCTTGCGCGTCTCTTGTTTACTCCGCCCGGGGCAGGGCGGCGGCGCGGCCGGCGGGGGGGGGGGCGGCGGGGCGGGAGGGCGGCGGGATGGGGGGGGAGGGGGAGGGGGAGGCCGCCCGGGCCACCGGTGCCCGGGGCACTGGGCTCCGCTCGGCTCTGCGCCGCGGCCCCGGCGCCCGGGAGGCAGACCACCCGGAGGACGCGCTGCCGGCGCCCGCCCGGCCCTGCAGCCACCCGCCGCGGCCCCCGGGGAACCTCCCCCGAGGGTGCACACGAGTCCGCACGCACGCAGCGGAGCGGCTGCAGGGAGCCCCGGTGTCCCCCGGGTGTCGCCGGGTCGGGGAGGAAGCCCAGGGCCCGGGTCCCCACTCGCCTGGGATTCCCCGCCCCCGGGCCCCGCTCTCCCCGCGCGGGCTGCGATCCGCCCGCTGGTCTTCCAGCCCGGGTGCCCGCGCCGCCCCCCAGGAACCCGGCCGCCGCCCCCCGCGCCGCCGCCCCCCGCGCCGCCGCCCCAGCCAGTCGGAATCCCCCCGCGGGGCCGGGCCGGGCCGGGCCGCGTGCCGCGAGCTGGGTGCGCCCCGGGCGCCCTGGTGAGTGACCCCAGGGAGAGCAGTTGGGGCATTTCAGGCGCGTGAAAAGTTCGTGCTTCCGCGGGGGGCACGGAAAGAGCTAGGAAAAAGCTTTGCAAAGCTCCAGAAACGCCGCCGGCAGCTAGTCTGATTTTTTTCTTTTTTCTTTCTTTTTTTTTTTTTTTTTTTGACCCTAAGAGAACCGTGAGCGGAGGCTGGAGGAGGGAGAGGAAAGGGGTCAGAGGTACACGGACGGAATCGTGATGACAATACTAATTATTCTCTAATTCCGTTTGTCCTCAAGCCAGGGAACGATTAGATTTTAAGGGGGATTGAGGAAGTTGGGGAGGGGGGCGGTTTCCACGTCCCTAAAGGAAATTCTCAGGCTCCTAGAGACGCCCGAGTTTTTTTTTTTTTTTGCCTGACAAGTAGAGAGCGGCTCTCGGGGGAGTTCCCCGCTCGGAGCGAGCGGAGCGCGGCCGCGGTCTCCCCGGCCCGAGCGGCCGCAGCGGGGCCGGGCCCTGCCCTCGCCGTAGCCTCCCTCGCTCCCTCGCTCCCTCCCTCCCTCCCTCGCTCGCTCCCTCCCCGCCGCCCCGCGCGCCGCACATCCCGCTCCCGCTCTCCGGCTCCAGACTGGTTTTTCTGGTTCAGCCTCCCTCCCCGGGACGCGCTGGGGGATCCGATGACGTCGCTGGCTGAGTCTCTCCCTCTTCCTCCCTCCCTGCCTGCCTCCCTCCGCCTCCCCCCGCGCCCGCCCTCGCCGCGCACTCCTCCTAGTAACTTCTGTTCGGGGAGG
The DNA here is from genome assembly GCF_905146905.1 of Nyctereutes procyonoides. NCBI lineage: Eukaryota > Metazoa > Chordata > Mammalia > Carnivora > Canidae > Nyctereutes > Nyctereutes procyonoides. Next base: position 749,380 of record NW_026575146.1, on the reverse strand, counting down.
CGCTGCCAGGAATAACCCGGTGCGTCCACGGCCCGGGCGGGGAGGCGGCCGCTGCGGCTCCCGCACGCAGCCTGCTTGCGGCCCGGGCCTCGCGCTCCCTCGCGAGCCCCGCGGCCCGTGCGCCGGGCCGGTCCCCGCGTAGTGTCCGAAAAATAAATAAAGGCGAGAGGAGCCCGGGCAGGCGGTCGGGATCTCTCCCCTCCCTCCGCGCCCGCCCTCCCGCTGTCCTTAAGGAAATGCTCCCAGACACCCCCCACCAGACACGCTCAGCCTTGGCGAGGAGCGGCCGCCGCGCCAGCGAGAACAAGGGCACCAGGGGGGTTTCCTCCTCCTCCTCCTCCTCCTCCTCTCGCTCCTCTCCCTCCTCCCCTGCTTCGTCCTCCTCCTCCTCCTCCTCCTCCTCCTTCTCAGCGGTGACTTTCCAGGTGAGCGGCCGCCGCGGCTGCGAGGATCCCCCTCGCCCGCTCGGGCTCGGGCTCGGGCTCGGGCTCGGGCTCGGGCCGCCGCGTCGCGCCCTCCTCCGGCCCCTGTCACCCGGCGGCGGCCGGGAGCTGACAGCCGCCCGCGGGGCTCGCGGACCGGAGGCGGGCGGCCGGCGGGAGGCGGGCTGGCGGTGAGAGGGGGGAGCGGAGCGGAGCGGAGCGGAGCGGGGCGCCGCCGGGCGCTGCGTCCCCGCCGGAGGAGGGTCTCCACCGGAACACCCGCGGGGACCGTGCACAAGTCTTTGCCGAGTTGGGTCTCGGACCTGGAGGCTTCCCCGAGCCTGGAGCAACTTGGAGGGTCTCCCGGCTCCCTCGCGCGGCTCCTGCACGCCTGGACTCCGGGGTGCCGGCGCAGCCGCGGGGTGCGAGGAGGGCGGACCGGCCGTTTGCGAGAGCAGAGCGGCGGGAATCTAGGTTCCTCGGCGCGGTAAGTGGCCCGGGCGCCGCGCTGTTCCTGCCTCCGTCGCACCGGGAGCTTGTTTCACTTTATACCGAGATCGCGTCCGCCGGCCTCGGTCGCCCGTCGCGGCGGCGCGGGGGCGAGGGTCGGAGGGGGCGGGGATGGGGGAGACCTCGCCCGGGGGGTCCGGCGCGCCGGGAAATGCGGGGAATACCCTGGCCGAGGATCTATGCAGATGAGGGGAGGCTGCTTTGCGTAATGTCCTGGGGGGAGGGGGCCGCGCGGGAGCGCCGGAGGCAGGAATGTGCCTGGGTACTAATGAGGGACGTGCACCGGCGCGCACCGCCGGCCACCGCTGCGGCTGCCGCGGCCGCCGGCCGCCCGTCGTCAGGTAGCGGGGGAGGGGGCGGCGGGCGGCGGGCGGCGGGCGCGGGCCGGGGCCGGGGGCGGGCGGCGGGCGGCGCGGGGGCCGGGCCGCCGGCCTGCGGCCGAGCGAGCGCGGCGAAGGCGCTAGCGGTTGGCGTTTCAGTGACTCCTTTCTCCTCCCGAGCGAGGAAGGAAGGAGGGAAGGAAGGAGGAGAGGAGGAGAGGAGGAGAGAAGGCAGGAAGCGAGCGAGGGGGGGGACGGTCTCGATGGAAGGTTCAGGCGGAGGCGCCCTCGCCTCGCGGGTGCAGCGGCCGCAGAGCGGCTCCCGGCGCGTCGGGCCGGCCGGGGGCGCGCGGAGACGGGTGGGGGCGGTTTGCATGCGTGTTGGTCTGTGCGTCTGCCCGGGCCCGGGAAGGGACATGTGTGTTTGCGCTCTGCGCGGTGGGGAGCTGGGTCTGCGCCTTTATGTCTGTTCCCTGAAGTGGGTGGAACGTTGGCCCGTTCCGGGAATGTTCCATGACGTGGTGCGGCCACAGGAAGGGGGTTAACGAGGGGCTCTCGGCCGCGGCGGCTCCGCCGGCTGCTATAGGAGCAGATGTGCCGCCGCCGCCGCCGCCGCCGCTGCTCTCACCTCCCTTCACCCCTCCCCCCGCCTTCCCACTCTGTGCGTCGGGTGGTGGTAGGGGCGAGACAGGAAAACACTGCTCCGTGTGTGTGGGGGGGGTGGGGTGGGGTGGGGTGGGGGTGGGGGTGATGGACGTGTGGTGTCTGTCGTGTTGGGTGGGGGAGACTCCAGATTAGCTCTGCCACCCCAGCTGTTATCACAGATCGGTGCGCTTTATACGCATGTGCCTCTCGCGTTCTGTCCCTCTTACATAACACATCCAGTGCAGCAGAGGACACGGGAAAACGCGACCCCAACCCTCCAAGCCCAAACTGGGTGAGGGAGTAGAAGGTCAGGAAGTGCCCCCGGGTGGTGGCGTCCTTCAGGGACGTGGCTTCCAGTGGGAAAAGGGAGGAGGGGAAGAAGGGTTTTCTTCAAGTGGCTCCTCTCATCTCTGACTTGAAAGCATCTAACCGAAAAGGACTGCAGGAACTAGTCCTCTCTAATGGGAAAGCTTTTACAGGCTTCGCCGGGGGAAAGTGGGTCCTTTAACCTCGGGAGTGCGGAGAAGACGAGCAGAGGGTCCTTAATAGACGCTTAGAGGAGCCGAGCAATAACCTGTGTGGGGTAGGGGGCGGCGGGGATGGCTTGGAGGGGACCGGAGGAGTAACCTGATAATCGGTTTCGCTGGAGGCCTTAGGACACCTGTAATGGCTTAGAATCCTCACAGGAAGCAGTGTGTGCAACTGACATTGCAAAAGCCTTATTCTCTGCACAGTTTCTTAGGCCTAAAATGAACATAAAAAGGCTTGTTTCCGGTACTTTCATTATAATGGAAAATTTGAACCGATTGTTCTCCTTCCTTTTTTTTTTTTTTGCCATTTTTGCCATTTTAAAAATAACTCCATTTACCTCCAAATAAATATTGGTACTCTCTCCCACCCCCAAAGGCTAGACCTTGATAATTCACAAGAGGACTGTGTTTTTCTAGCATACTCAGAGCTCTAGTCAAGGGCTATTGATTTTTCTCTTTAGTACAGTTGTTTCTTTTGTGGCGCATAATCAAGCCCAGAAATTACTTGAAATATTAATAAGATCCATTTTAATTAAATTTGCAATGATCTGTCCTCCTAGAAAAAGGCCATTTAACTTTATTAGAAACATTTCCTCCAGCGATATAGTAATGTTTGGTGATATTTGTCCTTGAGCAAACCGTTATTTTAAATCTTTGCATACATGTGCATGTACATTGATATGTATTGATTTATGTATTTGATACATATATTAGTGTTTGCACTAATCCTGTGCTTTTCACCTTATCAGGATGCCAAAACAGGATTTTGACCAAATAGATTGTGTAATGAAGCAGATTCGGTTTGACTTTTGAGATATAGGCCAAATGATTTATTAAGACAAAAATGCCTTCTATGTGCTATCACTTTCCTTAGTAAGACTGAGAAATCATGTTACCAGATGAGAACTGTGCATTTTTATTTTGAGGTGAAAGGGATTTACCAACATCCACTTAATGATAGTGTGCTTCAAATGTCATAATCCCTTTTGACCGCTAGGTTTTAAATATGCAGCGTATTTTCTTATGTACAGGGAAAAGATATATGGCAATGGTGAATCTTTTGAAAATTGTCTGAGTTTCTTGCTTTGAACATAGGCCAGGAATAAAACGAAATTCATTTGTTGGGATCTGTATTTCCGTACGGTGATTGTATTTTATTGGCTTTTTTTAGAGACTGCTTATGTTTATGGAAGAGTGTTTCTGATTAAATTGATTTGGGGACGATTTTGGGAGTAGTAGCATGTTGATGATGATTACAGACTTAAAATTCAGCTGATTTTTAATCTGTTGGATCCTTGTGGAGGTCTTTGGAAAAATACCATTGAAGTAGATAAAACATTTTTATATTTCTATTAAACATGGATGTGAAAGTGGATTTACAATATGTGTATTATTGCAGAATGAAATCGTATTATTTGACTACATTGAAAGATTAGCCAGCAGAATCTTTTGATTGATTAGGCTACTTTTTTACATGAGATGTGTTTTCAAACGTTCTCGTTACTATGAAAACAAAACAGAGACAACACGTATGCAGGCGTTCCTTGTAGAATAATGGTACATGTGTCTGCTTGAGCTTTTGGCACTTTGTCATTATTCAGAAAACCAAGTTGAATTTTTTGTGCTGATTCAATTTAAAGTGAAGACTTTTTTTAAATTTGCCTATTTTGATTTTCAAAACAGGGCTTATTTCAACGGCAGCAACAACAAGTAACAGTCTATTTGGGTTGGTATTAGATTTTCTTTAGTTATCAGTAATTAGCTGGAGTTCATCTGAAAGCTTCAGTGTAGCAAAAGTAGTTTTAAAGACCGATAGAAAATGTTATTTGGCATGAGTGAAAGGCGTATTCCATTACGGTATAGAATAATTTAATTCCTCATGTAGTAATTATTATAATAAGGGAAAAGTGGTTAAGATCAATTGGATGGATGGTCTGGGATCAAACAGGTTGCTCCTCCCCTAAGTCTGTTAAAAAATGAACACTGCTTTCAAATTTTGGTTCCTAGTCAGCATCAGTAGGACTCTGTATTGGTCTATGCAACAATCCTGTAGGTGGAGAAGTGGTTCACAATTTAAACTTCCACCTGACAATTCCAGTGCTATGCTTCATACATAATGAATTTATGCACGAACTCATCGTGAATCCATATTTTGGCTAAAATGTGGTATGTAAGTATTAAAGCTTTTAAGGTGTTACTACATAAAAGAACAGAGGAAGTTTGCCATCTCAACTCAGTGGACTTCAGGCTTTATAAGGAACTTCACACTATCAGCGTGTATGGGTTTGCTGTAACCGCATAGGCAGAGCCTTCATTATTCTTGAGTAAAACTTCAGTGAATGTTCCAGTAAGGCTCCTCAATGCATGAAGTTGTGGATGAACACAGAAGATTGAGAGAAAATGGGAAAGCTTTATGAAAATAAGATGTTGCTTATTGGGGGAAATTGTACAACTGAAATAATTTTCTGTTTGTTCATGATATTTTATCACAATTTAAAAAAACATTGCTTTCTATATGCTATGTATGGCAATGCTAACAAAAAGGAAGTTGTAAATCAGTATTTGTAGCTGTGAGATGGCTCTAAGTAATTTGGAAAAATATTTGAGCACTTTATCTATGATTGTGACACAGCCAGTCTTCACATACAAGAGGGTAACATAGCCTACTTGATTTGTGCAATCTTTGGCTTCTGTGGACCATGGCTACTAGCATTAAGATAGATACAGGACTATACTGTCTTCACAACTGAATTTAGAATAGAATCAGGACTGCTTGATAAGTTGTGTCACCATTCTTTGAGCCAAATATGTGCTAATCTTAACATATATTATCTGTCATTTGAGGTATTAATTATGGCATTTGGTCTACTCTATAAGTGTCTGTAACTTTAGATTTCCTCTCAGCTTAAAATTTGGAGCCTAACTAGGTAAACATATTTGAAGAAAGTGCTTTGGAGACAAGAGATGAAAATGAAGTTTGTATGCCTGAAGACAGCTCTGGGCGGAGAGCAGGTGGGGTTTGACCTACCACTTCTGGGTCATGAGGTGATCGGATGTAAGGGCTGGAAGCACTCAGGGCCAGGCAGCATTTTTGACTTGTCATTCAAATATAATCCTAGCTGTTTCTCCAGAGTACTATGACAAATGACCCAGTCATTGTTTATCGATACAACTTATTCATCCACTCATTCAACAAGTATTTACTATGGGTCAGGCCTTCTGCTAGACACCAAAAATATAATGATGATCCAGACCAGAAAAAAAGCTTCTAATCTAGTGGAGTTGACAGATATGGGCCATGAGGTGAACCAATAGCAGTAGAGCCACATTAAGTTGTGAGTGCTATGGAAAAAACATAAAGAAGTGTACAATAAGGGATATATCACCTCTGTCTGAGGAGGTAGTAATTGAGCTGAGACTGAAGAATAAGTTATAGTCAAGTGGAAAGAAGTGGGTGGGGAGAAAGAGAGTATTGTACAAAGAGGGGATAATGCAAATGCCTTGAGATTGGGGAATGTACAGTGTTTTTGGGAGCTGAAAGTGAGCCAGTGGGGCCGGAGGGCACCTAATAACAGAGATAAGGCAAGGTGCAGCCAGACAAGGTGGTTAGGACCACATGAATGATTATCTAACCTGGTATAAATGGGCACTGCCCTTGGAAAATCTGGGCATATGGTGACCCTACTCTTGGTGATGTTGATCATTGGAGAGGGGAATTTTGGGGGGCAGGGCCTAGAAGTTGGAGGAGGCCTATCTATCTATGGCATGTTTACAATCAGTGATACTTGAACAATGATCAATGATACTTTACCCCTGGACGTTTGTTATGATTCTACGTGCTGACTTTCAGATTGAGGAGTTTAGTTGTAGGTTAGCTATTGTTATTTGCAGATCACTCTTTAAAATAAATAATTTAAATGAAAAAATACGTATTAGAGTTTCAAGTTAACTAAATTCGTCAACATGATTGATTCAATTAATGAATAACTACCAATTCCAAAGTCTTTACAAGGTCGCTGTTTGAAGAACCAATTAATCTTTAGAGCCCTGCCTGAGCTGAATCTATATGTTTCTAAAGAGCCAGTGAAACATTCAGTTCCCAGATAATTTCTCTACGTGACTGCAAATACCAGGACCTTTGGGAAAATGTGGATTTTATTTTTTTCTTTCTGTATGATTCAGGGTCAGTGTATCACAAAACAGTAGAAAAACAAGTTAGTGAAAATAACATTTCTTTGTGTAATCTTGGACTCATATTCCATTTCGTGAACTCTTGTCATTTAATTAATTTGCTCCCTGTTTTAAAATTTACAGAATGTAGAAAATTCAATTTATGTGGCAGAAGGAGTCAGTATGTATAGGAGAAGTCTCAAGCTTATGCTCTGGAGTCAGACTGGGAATCAGGATGAGTATTGGAGAGATAAGAGGATAATGAACCTTGGTTTAAGAATTTTTATAATCTAGAGAAGACATATGGCTTTTAAAATAAACTGTATTAAAACAAGTGGATGTAGAGGATACATGGAGGCTTTTTTTTTTTTTTTTTTTCCCAACTGAAAAGAGTAGAAGGTCCCTATGGGAATAAGTAAGTTTTGAGTGCGGGGCCTTGAAGGTTGAAGTGAATTTCAAGAAATCCTCCTGAGAGAGAAGGGAGGGGCACAGTGACTTTGATCTGGGATGGTGGGGCATAGTTGTGCCAAAGCGGAGGAGGAGTATGGTGGGCATTGGCTCTGGACCAGGTGGGATGTGAAGCCCTCCTGAGAAAGCTGGATTTCACTGAAGGTTTTTGAGCAGAGGAGTGATGCTAGAATGTGTGTGTGTTCAGAGAGAAAAGTTTATGGGCTGGATATCTTGGTGGCAAGGAGGCCATTAAATTGGTATCATGCCCCAAAAAGAGGTAATGAAGGTTGATATTACTGAATGACAATATGAATTTTTTATCTTATTCATAAACATTTAAATAATACATAACCAAGTGGTTAAAATAATTTGATAAGCATGGCCAAATATGTATGATAGTCACTTTGTGCTACATCTTAAGAACACAGTACTACATTATTATTTTACCCTACTATAAAACTTTTAACCCTGAACATTATTCATAAATATTAATAGTAAAGGTTTGCTACCAAACACTAACTTATGGAAATGATTATACTTAAAATTATTTTAAGGTGTAAATATTTAAGGAATGGATAGATGATTCATTTTGTGGTTCATTCGAATACTGCTTTCTAATTGATAGCTGATTATACCTAAATCATGACAATATTGGACAGATAGTGTAGTGCGGTGTCTTTGAAAGGCGGTGCTTCTTTGACAGATCTATTTGGTGGTTTCATTTTCTCGGAAAAAGAAAGCAGGAGATCAGGGAAGCTCTTATTTGCATTGTGGCAGATTCACTTGATTTCAGAAGGCCAAGGAAAAGGTGGAACTTTTGAAAGTAGGCAGTGGGAAAATACAGACACACCCTCATTTATATTTGCTTAGGGGTCCGTAGGTGTGCATATGTGCATAGGCATGCATGTGCGCATGGACACCCATATATACTAATCTTAGAAAATCATATGTATTCAGGGATCCCTGGGTGGCTCAGCGGATTAATGCCTGCCTTGGGCCCAGGGCGTGATCCTGGAGTCCCAGGATGGAGTCCCACGTCGGGCTCCCTCCATGGGGCCTGCTTCTCCCTCTACCTGTGTCTCTGCCTTTCTCTCTCTCCATCTCTCATGAATAAATAAATAAAATCTTAAAAAAAAATCGTATGTATTCAGTGAGAAAGAAAATTTTGATACTTAAAATATAAGCATGAATTCTCATCCTGATAGTTGCGGAAAGAATTTCTTTTAAAATGGAGATTGGGTCTAATTCCATATAAAGAAGATTATAGGAAAGGTAATTTAAATTGTAAGTAGCTTTGTTCACTAAAATACTAGATTCATTTGAAACAGTGTTTTATTTCTTTTGGAAGCCAGACAACTAGTTTAATAGTGTACATATGAAACACTAATTTGGCTTGTTAATTGGATGCAATTAAACTGAGGTTATTTTATACTGCTTAATTGTCTGAAAATTACATGTGTTGCCATGCCTGTGTAATGTGAGGCAAAACTGGGGATATAGTGAAAGTGGAGGTGGAGGGACGTAAGGTCTAGTAGTGTCTTTGCAATTAGCTTTCTGTAAAAACTTGGAAGCAAGTCCTTTAAACTCTCTGGACTTCATTTGGAAATGAAAGGATTGGAACAGATGGGCTTCTAAAGCCTCTTCCAACACATATTCTATCAGTTTATAAATTCTACTTTGTAGTTATAGAGAATGCAGTGTCATTATATTCTGTAATTATGGTATTACAAGGATGAACTAAACACTTTTATAAAATCAGCACAGTGCCAATTTAGCAAATCCGTTAGAATGAAGGGTATGTAGGCTGAAAGAGCACTTACTCTGTGCCAGGCTGCATACCAGGCACTCTCGAGGCACTCTCCAGTGATAGCTGTCAGAAGAGTTGGTATTACCTTCATGTTTACACTTCAGAAGATCGAGACTCAGAAAGGTTAACAGACTTTTTTACAGGGACACTCCAACAGTAGTGAAGCAGGATTTGAACTCAGGGCTATTTGGCTCCAAAAACATTTGGTCTTTTTAACATTTCATAAGCATAAGCAACTGTTAAACATCAAAATTACTACAGAAATTTAAAAAATTAATTTGCTAGCCATTTCGCTCACTTTAGCACAGTATAGTAGTATAGGCATATCCACTAGTGGGATACACACTGTGTGAAGGAGGTCATCTAGGAGCTAAGAGCCTGGATTTAAAGTCAGACAAGGGGCGCCTGGGTGGCTCACTTGGTTAAGTGTCTGCCTTGGGCTAAGGTCATGATTCCAGGGTCCTGGGAGAGTTCCACATCAGGCTCCCTGCTCAGTAGCGAGCCTGTTTTTCTCTCCCTCTGCTGCTCTGCCTGCCTGTGCTCTCTCTCTCTCTCTGTCAAATAAATAAATTAATAAAAATCTTAAAAAGAAAAGAAGAGAAAAGAAAAGAAAAGAAAAGAACAGGGTAAATTCCAGCTCTATCACAAGCTCCAGGGAATTTCGGAAGGTCACTTAACCTCCTGGAGGTTACAAAATGAGGATGATAATATCTGTTTAAGGGTCGTTGTGAAATTTTTATGAGAATATGTGTACCTGTCTCATTGAGTTCATAATAAACATTAAATACCTGATCACTATGATTATTATTAAGAAGGGATTAGACCAAAAGAAAAAAAAACACAAGAGAACTCAAAGTGTTGTGACAGTAAAATATCACTTACACATTTTCAAATGGTCTATTAAGCTCCTGATTGAAATGGCTTAAGAAATGATGTCAGAGTGCCCATGTTTTTCAACTTGGCAAGTGGAAATATCAGTTACAGTTTGGGGATATTTCTCATTTAGCTCAGCCTGTGCTACACTAGTGAAGTGAACGAAATTCCCTGGTTCTTTATGGATCATCCTTCTGGAGTTTTTTGGTCTAAAAATAGCCTTCGGGGCCTGAATTACCCAACTTGAACTTCTATGTAAATTGCCAGAGCTGGAGAACCAGTGTTTACTCATGGGGCCTTGGACTTGCTTAGGAGGCACAACTGGAGTGTTCCTGGGACTGCTGGCTTTTAAGCAGACATTTATTAACTCAACAGAGATTTATTAAGCACCTTCCCGCTCTGGGAAAGGTTCTGTTCTAGACATTGGGGATTAAATAGTTAAAAAAAAATTCCCTGTCCTCATGGTGTTTGTATTCTACTGGACTACTTTAGAAACATTTTTGGGCAAATTTAGTTCAATGTAATACTTTCCAGTGTTTTTTTTTTTTTAAATCTCTACTTTCATCTTGTATCTCTCAACCCAAATAATAGTTAATGAAGTGTTGCAGGATTTACTAAATCACTAATGAAAAAATCCCATTTATTATACCCATATCTGTATATTTTTCGTAGTAGCATAGTACTATTTTTGCATGATTAAATATTATAGTACCTTTTTAAAATTCCTCTTTGTGGTTTAGCATGATGGCCTTTCCTAACCTATAGAATCAAGTTCTGGCTATTTTTTCATAAGGAAGAAAGAGAATGGTTTTTAAATGACACATTTTATTGTACAATGTATTCATAGTTTGTTAAAAGTGAAGAGATTACCATGACTTACATTTGGCATGTATATTTTTCATCTTTTTAAAATGAATTTTTCATTTTCGTATAATTTTTTGTGATCAAATTTCTAGTGGATTAGGGTGATTTGTTTATACTTTCCCCAAAATGTGGTAAACAGTCCATAGTAGATAGACAGTAGGAAGGCAGTAGGTATTTGGTGAATATTGAAAGTCATAATTCTCAAGAAACTCATACTTGAAATGGTAAGAAAAGACTTTGGACTCATTGTAAGATGGCAGGAGGGATCATCAGAATAAAATGATGGATGGAATCCTGGCTAGTCTTTGCTTCCTAAGTGTTTCTTCACCTTCATAAGACGTTCCTTGGGAAACAGCTGTCTCCCCTCTACACCCACCAATCACATTTCTTACAGCCATAGTCAGGGTCTCCCTGGGCTCTATGCTTCCCATTTGAATTTACAGCAACTGTCCAGGTAGAGCCATTTTGAGGTTGTTTTTTCCTACAGTTGGACCAGGAAGTTTATGGTGGACAAGGATTCTTCCATATAGGGTAGTTTTCTTTGGCCATATTTTGTTTAGAGTGCTCTGAAAGGATCGCTGTATGCAGGTAGTTACTGTATATAGGTGTAGGGATTAAGGAAAAGTTGTTTCTTGGTAGGCCTGCTTGGATAGATTTAGCATAAAGAGAGAATGTATTTCTTTACTCCATTATGGATCCTGGCCCTTGGACGCAAAGAAAAATACAGGAGGGAAGGCTGGGGGTGAATTTTTTCCTCTCAGGTGAAGTGATGAAATCTGTCTTGGCAATCCAGCAGGGGCCTGTGGGACAATCCTGATGGCCAGCCCCAACACTTTATGGACAAGTCATGGGAAGTTCAGCCTCTAATTATCCATGAAATAATTATCAAACTTTATTTTTCTTTCTTCTCCTGATGCCTACATTTTAAATAACCCCTGTTTGTCTAAGCAAAGGAAAAATCCAAGTTCATAAACCTTCAATTTATTTTCTTTTTACTCAGTTGATTTGCCGTGTATCAAAGTTTCTGTTTAGAGAAATACAAACTTTTTGGGTAAAATGAGGATTTTTAATATTTTGGGGGCTTTCGTGTCAGGATGTGCTCATTAGAGCCTACACTGGGGCCATAGAAGACACCAGAATGGCTGATAGTAAACCCTTATCCCACTAGTTCATTGCTTGCCTCATTATTGATTTTCAAAATGATTCAAGCAAAGTGGCTGTACTGTTATATTTCACTTCTTCATCTGTAAAAATGAAGCATTGTTTATAGCACTGCCCTACCTCCTGGGAGCAGAGCAGGGTAACACAAGAGAATTGGAGTGGCTATTTTTAGGATGTGAAGCAACACTAAGTTTTGAGAATAATTCAGTTGTTGAAAAAAAATATGATACACAGCAATACATTTGTGACAAGGGTTAGTAAAGTGTTCTTGAGATAATTGACTGCTATTGATGCAATTTATTATAGGCATATGTAATTGTTTTCAGAAAGATAATGGTTAGCAGGTCCACAGCTTATTGTAATATCCCCTGGTGCATTTAAATTTTGCGTAAGTCACTAATGCACATGTGTAACAAAATTTTGAGATAGTTATACCCATATTCAAGCAAAAGAAAAGGAATCCAAAGACAATTTGTTTTTGAATTTGTAATTTGTTTACTTGTCCCGATGGCCTCAGTAATGTCTATGGTGAACTTGGTGCCCAAATTTAATCAAGTGTAGCTTTTAAAAATGGGCCAAGTGGCTCAGAATATTCAAAATGACCTTTTAAAATAAATCACCTGACAGTATAGAATATAACAAATAATTGGATGCTGAGTGTGGAGATTAGATTTTTTTAATGGACAGACTCCAAATCTGTTCAGTCATCAGTTGATTTTGGCCATCTTTGGTGAGTTTACTAATGTTAAATTTAATGATATCTGAAAGTAGTTATGATGGGTATCAATAGCTGATCTGGAAAACTTTCACATTTTAGCTAAACCCAGGAATTCATATTGTGAGGAAATTGTCCTGATAATTTGTCTTTCTTTTCCTATATTCTTATGGGTTATGTAGGATGGGAATGAAGAGAAGCAAAGAGAAGACACTTTGAAATTAATAACAAAATGGCCCTAGCTTTGAAGCCTGCTGTGATTATATTAATCTTCCTCAAAGCTGTAAAAGCAGACCATGTCTAACAGTATCTCTAACATCTGTGATCTCCTTGACACCAACAGGTTTTGGGTTGAATTTCATAAGAAATTTTGACACTATGCTGCACAATTGTGTAAATCAAACTGCTGTTTTCATGTTTGACATAGACATGTTAAGTATTACTAAGAATATGAGGAGAGCAGGATAGAAATGGGACTCTGAGGGTCTCTGGAGTATGCAAATGCCTTACTGACTTATTCAATGTAAACTTTCCCCGAGCTTTTATCCAGGTGGGTCAGATCGTAGGTTCTAGTGGGTAGCATCTTCAGTTATCAGTTCAGCATCTAGTGAGAAGTTTTACTTCTTCCTACCCCTTTTTTAAAAAAAAAAAAATTATTCATGAGAAACACGGAGAGGAGAGAGAGAGAGAGAGGCAGAGACACAGGCAGAGGGAGAAGCAGGCTCCATGCAGGGAGCCCGACGTGGGACTCTTGATCCCAGGTCTCCAGGAGCATGCCCTGGGCCAAAGGCAGCACTAAACCATTGAGCCACCCGGGCTGCCCCTGTCCCTTTGATATAATTTGTAGTTCTGCAAGTTACACCTGATTTAGGGCATCTCTTAAAGTATCCGATTTCAGTTATGGTGATTAATTTGCATGGGTGTAGGATCTGATGTATTGATTTGTCAAATGATGACAGGACATTTTGCGATGTAAGTCTTCTCAGAGAATGTCAGGATTAGATAAAGCCATTGGAGCCATCATTTAATCCCCAACTGAGCAAGGAGAAAGCACTCAGGACAAATCACCAACAATTACCTGCATTAGTCTCTACTTCTTTGCTTTGGGAGGCAGATTCCACTCCTGGAACACTGCAGTTTATCAGCAGTTTGGCCCTCTGTAGCTATCCACGTTTCCTCATTCACTTGCATGACATTCCTACAACTATTTAAAGATAGCGATCATGTTCATCTTAAGTATTCCTTCCTCCAGGCTGAATATTCCTAGTTCCCTCAAGTAGACCTCTTATTATGGCTCTTTCATTTTTATTCTATTAATTTCTTTAGGGATCAAGCTGTTCATGTCTGAAATGTACTCTAGGCTATTGTTTGGTTTGAATCCTCAAAAGTAAATTGCTTATTGCTTTACTCTTTAGAATATAGCCTCTTATCAACTGGGTAGAGACCTTCTACAGGAAAGGCCTAAACGTGCTGAGACCTTTACAGCGGGAATAGAGTTGGAATGTGTAAAAATGTAACACAAATCCATTTTTACAAATAAAGTTATTGAAATTCTGGTGTGACATGTATGGGAGTATAAAATACAATAGAGGTAGAAATAGAATATAAAAGATAAAGAGGAGTGTTTCACTATTCTCATCATCAAAACTTTTGTAATGTACTGTACTGAGCAAAAGAACTATTCAAAGGAAGCTATAATTAGAAGAAGCAGGTGAAGTACCACCAGAGAGGTGAAGTATTTAGGTGGAAAATCATCTCTGGCTGAGGAGTTCTGGGAACATTTCATGAGAAAGGGGATGCTTTAGATAGACCTTGACTTTGATAGGCATCATGGTGGGAAAGTGTCGAGTATTATCACAGAAACATGTGATTTGAGGGTAGCACAAGATGCATATTTAGTGAATATTGGTGATAAAGTTAGAATACTTGAGATACATTGTCTAAGGACTTGTATTCCAGTTTACAGAGTTTGTATTTAATATGATAAGTAATGGTGGACGTACATACTGCAACACTTTGAAAATTTGCCCCTGATTTTGGCAGTTTCATAACTTTGCAAACACAGTTAAATGAAATGAAACAGATAAAAGATATGTAGGGATTTTTATGCAGAAAATTCTGTTTCATGTGCATTTTTGCATGGGACATACTGATTTTGAATTAGCATATCGTTATTACTTTCTTTGTCCTAGAAGCTCAACAATCTTTAGGATAATGACTTTAATCACAAAGGTAAAGTAATTATATCACCAGTGGGCATTTTGTTATGTTCACACCTGTGCTGGTTATTCATGTCTTTTCTACTTCCTACTCTTTTTCCTATAAATGACATGCCATAGTGACACTAAGTTCTGCTCAAATGGTTGTAATTTTACTATGAACTAAATCAATCTTTTCTTTGATTTATATCTTCTATTAATAAAAAAATGGAGATATAGAATGTTGGGAAGTACTTCCATGCAAGTGTATGACTCGTAAGACCATCACCTTTGTAGTACCTGGGACTATGCAATGAATTTTGTTGCATCTTAATAACAATTTAGAAAATTTTTTTACTTTAGATCTGGACTGTCCTTAGTGTCTGTGAGAAAATGCTTTTTTAATTTGGCTACATGGATTACTTCTTAATCCACATAATAAATAGTAAAGAAGGTGATGAGCACGTATTTCACGGAACAAGAGGACTTATACACAGAAGTGATATACTAGACAATATATTAGACAAGAATAACAAGATTATATGTATGTTACTAAAACAAAAGTTACCATTTCCTGAGTGGGCACTTTGATTTTGGAACTCTCCTTTTAACCACCGTGGAAAGTAACTCATTTTAGATTTAGCTCTGGTCACACTGTTAGTCTCTAGAGAAGTATACAGGACTCTGTGAAGGACTAGGAGAGAATACAAAAATACTGTAGTGTAACATAGCAACTTATGCTGTTCTTTAAATTTTAATTACGCTTGAACGCATGTGGGAACACTAATATTTCAGTGACACTTGATTACAGGCCATCTGAACACACTATTATTTAGACTTTATTGAGGGCCTATTCTGAAATATTAAATATAGATGTAGGCTGGAAAAGGAGGTATGCTCTGAAACACTTAAGTACTACATAACATATTTCCATTTGAAGAACATACTGACTTTTATCTAGAGCCTGAAAAGTATGAGGTGATGATGTCCCATCTTGTTATGGTCTAGAAGAGGAAACGGACAGTCCTTGTACCACCTGTAGGTCCTAATATTGTTTTTAGTGACAGGTCTCTCCTTTGTGAAATTGTCCAGCCTTGAGGGAATCAAGGCGCTAATATTTTGCACTGAGGATCACTTAATAAATAGGAGGTTGTAGCTTTGGGGACATATCGTAAGAAAAATAAAATTATAGGGCTTGGAAATACTGAAGTAGAAAAAGATCTTATTGGAGCCAAAGATTGTGGAGCATGTAGGTAGATAGTTTTTTCACAAAAGGTTTATTCATTCCTGTATGTGTGTGTGTAACGTAGTTCTCTCTCCTCATGTCTGTACCTTCTCCTTCCTGTTCAGTCAAGGAGCTGTACTCTTCTTTTGACTTTGCTTCACATATTTAATTTTGACCTGGACTCTGACTTGGGCAAGTATTGGCTCTAGAGGAACAATGCAGTCCTACAATGAGTAATGTAAGAAGGACATGGAGCTGAGAAAGAATAACATCCTAATGATTTTGTCATTGCATTTCTTGGGAGCTAGTTTTCTGGAAAAAAACATCAAATGATTGGTGAAGGCTTATTTAAGAAGAATAACCCTCAATATTGGATATTATGAGAGAAGAATAAAAACCTCATATGCCCTGAATACTTTTAGAAGTGCCAGTTTGTGTGATGAGTCACCTCTCCCAGTCAAGTTGTGTCGAAGTCCATTCAGAGTCTAAGGCAATGTGGAGGCTCTTATGGTAGAGAAGTGGGATCTCAGAAACATGGAGACCAAAATAGTACTGCAGCAGGTCACAGTTACTCTTCTATTGTAACTACATCGAAATGAGACCAATCCTGAATTTAAAAATGAGTTTTAAAAGAATGAATTTGGAAAAGTTCAAGTCTTGGGACACCAACCTGGTGTCCCAGGTCAGTGGCTCAGCGGTTGAGCACCTCCCTTTGGCCTAGGGAGTGATCCTGGAGTTCAGGGATGGAGTCCCAGATCAGGTTCCCTGCAGGGAGCCTGCTTCTCCCTCTGCCTGTGTCTCTCTGCTCTCTCTTTGTCTCTCATAAATAAATAAATAAATAAATAAATAAATAAATAAATAAATAAAATCTAAAAAAAAAAAAGTAAAAGTTCAAGTCTTAATTCTTCATAGTGAATGAAATGATAATATATTTTGTGAGGTTGGAACTGTGCAGTCTTGGGATGTATTATGTATTTATTTATTTATTTGTTTATTTATTTATTTATTTATTTACTTACTTATTTATTTATAGTTTCTTTATTTATTTGTGAGAGACACACAGAGAGAGGCAGAGACACAGGCAGGGGGGAGAAGAAGCCTCCCTGTGAGGAGCTCGATGTGGAACTTGATCCCAGGACCCCAGGATCACAACCTGAGCCAAAGCAGACGCTCAACCACTGAGCCACCCAGGCATCCCTAGAATGTACTTTAAAGCACAAAATTAGAGCATTTTGTTTCTAAAGACAAAGTGTAAAAATGCATTATCCTTATAAAACATCCTTTTGTCCTCACAGTTTCATGATTTAAAAGAGAAACCTTTGAAAATAGCACCAGGACCTAAGAATTCACCATAATTATGATTATGGTTTATATTATCAATTATGTATTTTTTCACAAGTTGATTTATTTAATGCTAACATTCAGGCCTTTTCTTTATCCTCAGTCTCTAATAAATTTGTGATAATACTGATTTCATTTGGTCTGTAATTAGGATTATAAAACAGGATAATTTTTAGTCATCCCTCCTTTGTTCTTTCCAAGTGCCATCATCAGCAATTAAGCATGAACTAGAGAGCATGAACTTCGAATAAAATCTTCAGTGAGCTTAGACAGTATTTGGGCGGTTACTTGCAGCTTGTGGAGTGTTAATTATATACTATGGACAGGTGATTTGAAGGAATAAGTAAAAGTATGTTCTAATTGAAACCATGAGCATCACTGCAGAGATTTAATGGATAAAAAGATGATTGAATGAGGGGGATGATAAAAGGCAAGTGAAAAATGCTGGTGTGAGATGACCACTGTGCTATGTTCTAGGACTGGACATACTGAAATTACTTTTACATCAAGAATCTTTTGATAGTTTGGGAAGTTCAGGGAAGTTGCTTAAAAGTTACTGTATTCAAACTGAGGAAATAAAGCAGTTGGGGGTGTTTATTTCTTTGCTCCCCCTCCCCAACATTCATAAGCAAGAGGCACTGGCTACCAAGTTAGCCTACAGCCTCCCCTGAAGGACAGAAGGGGTGGTTTTAGTTTGGAGTTAGGAGTATGGGAATGGGAAGGATTTGTGATTCCTTTTCAACAAGATTGAAGAGAGCCCATCTGAGTTCCATACTTTTAACTAGTCCTATGGTCTTTGAGCCTACTTTTTGATAAAATGGGGATAGGAATATATGAAATAAATGGTAAACTCAAATAAGCTAAGCAAGCTTAACATATTATATGTGAAGTATTTGTGTTATTCAGATGTTTGGAAAATAGGACAACCTAAGAGGTACTCAGGGGTTTTGGATCACTTTAAGTGGAAGCCACGGTAACCTTTACTTTTTTTTTTTTTTTTTGAAGATTTTATTTATTTATTCATGAGAGACAGAGAGAGAGGCAGTGACTTTGGTCTAGAGAGAAGCAGGGTCCCTGTGGGAAGCCCAGTGTGGGACTGGATCCCACGAATCTGGAGATCACTACCTGAGCCCAAGGCAGATACTCAATCACTGCGCCACCCAGGTGCCCCCAAGGTAACCTTTAATATTGCCCCTAGGTAGTACATGACTGGGTAGAACAACCAACATTTATTAAATTATAAAGTCTTTCATGTACATTTAAATATTTTAAAAATTACGTAAACTTTTAAAAATGTAAACTTCTTTATCAAGTTGGATGATGAACTTCATGAGAGCATAAAGATGATTTCTTTGTAATTCTTAAGATTCATTTACTTGTGACTCCATAGGTTACAATGCAGCGTACATTTTAAATATCATGACACTTAGCCTAAATATATTTTTTAAAAAATAGAGTTTATTTTTTTAGAGCTGTTTTAGGTTCACAGCAACCTTGAGTGGAACAGATTTTCCAGATCTCCCTGCATTGTGCCCCTCCCCCCACCAACCACACAGTCCTCCCACTATAAAAATCTTGCACCAGAGAGGTACAATTATTACAACTGATGAATCTACATGGACACAATCATTGTCACCCAACCTCACAGTTTATACTTGGTAAAGCCCTAAGTATTTTCATTCCATGCCGTGATGTGAAACGTGGCTTTCCTTAAATATTCAAGATGTTGGCACAATGTAACATTTGTTAACATTGTAAGAAGATGCCTTATTGTCTTCCTTTTAAACTTTATTAACCTTAAGCCACTGCTTCTCTACAATTACACATGCTTATAATTTGGTTCATGGTTTCAAACTAAATGGAAGCCTGGAAATGTAGGATAAAAGAAACGTTAAAAATCACCACTATTTTTACTGAATGGATAATTTCCATTTTAAAACATTCTGGCCCTAAGTTTTGTGTGCTATCAAAGTGGAGAAGTACAAGATTGAAAGCTTTGGAAGAGACTGAGGTTTTTTTTTTTTTTTTTTGTAATATATCAGACATTTGAAACAGAACTAATTAAGGACCTGATAGATAAAAAAGGACTTTACATGTTGTGCAGTGGGTGTTTTAATAATGAACACATCTAGAATATGCTTTTAGAAACGACTAAACAGCCTTCTTGCCTCCTTTGGCCTCACTGGAGCTATGCAGTGTAGAAATGTTCTCTTTTGTCTTTTCTGACAGTTATTTAAGGAATCCACCATTAAGAGAAAAAGGAGGAGAAAACATACCCCAGCAACAACAGTAAAATCATAAATCCACGTTTGATTATTTAAAAATAACCCTAGTGGGAGAAAAAAAAAAAACAAAAACAAAAAAGAGTCACCTTTGGGGGAAATCACGTTAAAAATGAAGCCAAGGGACGTGCGCAAGGCAAGTGCTTCCTCTAGGCCCCCCGGGCATAGCGTCTTTCCCCGCAGGCCGGGCCGGGGAGGGGGAGGCCGGGGGGGGGGGGGCCGGGGGGAGGGGGAGGCCGGGGGGGGGGGCCGGGGAGGGGGAGGCCCGCCCGCGGTGACCTGCGCGCAGCGCTGGAGTCGCCGGGCTCCGAGGCGCCCGGGGGGGAAAGGCGACTCCCTAGCGGCGCGGGCGGGCGCTGCTCGCGGTGGCCCCGCCGCGTCCCCGCCGCCGCGCCCGGGCAGTGCGGGCAGCGGCCCAGCGAGCCCTGAGCCCCGGGCGGGGGAGCCCCGGCGCCTTGCCCCCGCCCCCGCCCCCGCCCCCGCCCCCCCGCCGCGCCCGGGCCGCCCTGCGAGGGGCTGAACTTCGGCCCCCGGTGCGCTGACACCCGAGCGAGTGTGAACGCAGTGACGTCTCCGCTCGGCTCAGCTGCACAACAGGAAATGCTCTCGGCCTCCCCCCTTCCTGCCCGGAGAAAGTGGGGCTCCTTCTTCCCGGCGGCGGCCGCCGCTGCTGCGCCGGCTGAGACCTACTTTCGGGGCCGCCTGCCCCGGGTCGCCGCGGGGGGGGGGGGCGGGGAGGGCGCCGGGGACCAGGGCCCCCCGCGGAGGATGCGCGGCGCTTGCCTGGCAGCGGCTTACTTTCCCGATTTTGCACGGGGACTCCCCTGTGCTGAGAAGCCCGACGCGGTGGCCGAGGCCGCTGGCCCTGCCCTGGGCGGTCGGTCCACATCACTTGCCAGGCGGAGGGGACACCGGGTCAGGTGGGCCAGAAGCTTTGCGGGCTCCCGAAGTCCGACGAATAGTGCCGAATAATGCTGACCACAGAGGGCCTGAGCCGACTTCTCAGCGCCTGGGCAGAATGTACGACCTTCCTTCTCACTGAACCCTGACAGGAAACCTTTTGTTTAACCTCCTCCTAACTGTCACCTCTTACTTTATTGTGGCAACAAAGATGCGGAGTATGTTTAGGGCAAAGCACGAACATCATGCCCTTGTGCACTTCAAGACAGGATCATCACAAGAAGATTATCTCCATGTTCATGAGTTTAATCCTTGTTACTTAGGTAGTGAATCTTGTGTGAATAAATACTAATGATTTTTGTCAATTTGAGAATGGTACTATGGCCCTTGGACTTACTGTCCTCAAGTTATAGATTTTTTTACTCTTTTCCTACATTAATTCTTTTTTTTTTTTTTTTTCTGTAGCTAGGCTTACAAAATTGAAGCCGAGCAAGTAAATCCAGGCTTTTTAATTAAAGGTGTTTTAATTTGTTCTAATGATCTTTCAAGTTACGCTTTAGAATAGATATTTAGTGTTAACAATCTGAAATCTAATAACATAGATCTTGAGTGTTTCATATACTTGCCAGCATGTCAAAAAGAGTAAGTAGTATCAGTTGGGCAGTCATCATTGTGATTGCTTCTCTGGTTGACTCATGAATAGGCTTTGTAATGGTAGATTGTTCTTTTGGCCCCACAGCCAAAATGCCAAAGTTCACAGAGAGGTCTGCTAAGGTTTCTTCTATCAAAGACTTGACAGTGAAAAGATTTAATAGATGAAAATATCGCTTCGTAGTGCCTAGTAAATCTAGAAAATCATTTTACGTTGGAATATACACTGTCTACATGTTTAACTGAGTCATAGGGCTATTTACTCATTTTGAGCTTTTATAATTGTTGCCAAAGTGTTTTTCTTTAAAAAAATAAAGTCCTCATGGGATCATTGAGTGTGAATATAATACAGTATCATTTCCCTTGGGATGCTTTCAGCTGATTTATGCAATAAGGAAGTTAAAGATTATTTGAGACATTTGGAAGAAGAGCTGTAGATTTAAAAATCATATCTCTTTTAAGATACCTTTTTCCTTACAGAATTTAACACAAAGATTCTCTCTCTTTACTATCTAAGCCTTACTTTTTAGCACGCTTATTGGTTTTGAAATGCACAAACATATTTATATAGATATTCTCAGTGACCCACTAAAGCAAATAAAGTTAGAAGTTAAGAACAGAGGGGAGGTTGTGGCTCCTTGGAACTATACCAAAGAGAGTGGATTCCATTATAGTACACTCTCAATATCTCAATAGTTAAATGGATTCAGGAGGCAAATGAGAGGTGTGAGTGGAAATGCTTCGAAAACTGGAAAGCACTGTGCTAGTGCAAGATCATTTTTAAAAATATGATTATCTTTTCCCTTCTCTCCCCTACAGTAACATTATACAGAAGGTGTATCTGATATGACAAGGAAAACTGTTAATGTAAATGCTAGTTTCATCCTTTGTGGCCACATTATAGTTGGATCCCCTGTACTATGTTTGTTTGCTCTATAACAAGATTTAACTGCTTTTAAACTGACCTTGGCCATTTTAGAACTGGTGTTATGAAAGTATTTATTTAGCAGTATTAATCAAAGGATCAGTTGCTCCAGCTCTGTATTAACAACAGTCTTTAGTTTTTATGCGGCACCTTGTTGGAGGGACTAAGTAGCATCCTTAGGCACATTAGTTAAGTCTCGTAACAACGAGATCAGCATACTGTACTATGAAAGTCATTGTGTGAGGAGTTCTTACAGACTGTAGGTAAAACCTGAATTTCCTTAACATTAACCCAAACCCAGTATTATATTTTGCTCTTTATGCTGCAGAAGAATTTTGTACCTTTATAGTGACCAAAACTACAGCTCTGACTAGGGTGGGTAAAAGAATATCTTTCATTTCTCAGCTAAGAAGCTTGTGTTTCTTGGAGGGAGATTCTGGAATAAATGCAGTCATCTATTATATCTTGGAATCATAATTTGAATCCTATCTTAAAAAGTATTTTTTAAAAATTGGGTTGACTACTGTCCGCCTTTCCTGACGAGGTACACAAATTAGGGCAGAGTTTGCCTCATCTCCACTTAATACCCAGGGCCTAGAACAGTGCTCTACCAGGAGCAGACGCCCAGTGAACAGGTGCTGAGTGAAGAAATTAAGATGATACCACTATCTCTCATGTTTCAGATGCTATTTCAAATTCCTGGGCCATAAATTCCAGAATCCTCTTTTTGTTAAGTGGCTTAAATTCAGTGATCATGGAACATTACTTGATTTTTCAGTAGGATGTAAACATATAGTAAGTGTACAATACGCATGTAGTAAATTGAAAAATATTGAAAGAAGCATGATATATAGCATTAATAGTATCATCCTGGGACACTAGTGTGTTTTGGATCTTCGGTTTAAAAGGTGGCTGCATTCAAACCCCAGGCTCCTTTTATCATGAATACAGCCTTCTTCCTTACTGGAGTTCATTATACATTTGTTGGATAAATGGGTGAACAGTTGAGTGAATTAGTGAAAAAGGATGGATTAATAATTACTTTATGCAGATGAGTAAATATGAATAAATATTTTTTTCCCTCCCTGTGGTGGTAGGTTCCTTTTGTTTTTCTAAGGGAAGTTTTTCTTCTGTTATTTCAAATAATAATCCAGCTTCTAAATTCTTGAAGTTTAAGATGTATTTAGGAATTTGTTTCTTGGTAGTTGGGGAATAGCCAAAGGAGCTCTCCTTCTGGTGTGGGTCATGGGAGTCTTAGTTTATTGGGGGTGGTAATCCAAACACAAATGTATCATCTGGATGGTGCAAGAAGGAAACACCACTTGTAAAGCTGTAAACCATTGGACCAAGGCCAGCTTTGAGTTCCCTGACCTTTGGAAGCCAGGATTAGGGAGATACCAAGATAACTTAGTGACAAATAAGTAGCAGAAAAGGATAGGACAGACATTATTCTTAGGTTTGTTACTTTCTTTTTAGCTATAACTCTGTGACATGTAGTGGTTATGCGAAAGGGCACTATAATTCTTCTCTTTGGAGATGAAATGAATATGAAGGGACATGTTTGCTGGGCTTATAGAAAGATTGAACCACTGTGTCTTTATAATTAACAGAATAACTTTGTATGATGAAACTAACTTTCTGACTATAGGAGTACTTTTAAAAAGTTTATTTATAAACTTTTATAAAAAAACTGTAAAATCAATAAGGAAACATTGGCCTTAAATGACATGTTATACCAGATGGACTTAACAGATATATACAGAATATTCCATCCAAAAGCAACAGAATATGCCTTCTTCTCAAGTGCATATGGAACATTTTCCAGGATAGACCATACGTTAGGCTGCAAAACAAATCTTAATAAACTTAAGAGGATTGAAATCAAGCAGCTTTTCTGACCACAGTGGTATGAAACTAAAAATTACATGAAGAAAATTGGACAATTTACAGATATGTGGAGATTAAACATATTACTGCACATGTGTCAAAGAAGAATTCAAAAGAGAAAAAGAATAACTTGAGATAAATGAAAAGAAAATATATCAAAATTTGTTGGTTGGAGCAAAAGCAGTTCTAACAAGAAACAAGAAATGTCTCAAATAAGCAGCCTAAATTTGCACCACAAGGAACTAGAAGAGAACAAATGAAGCCTGAAGTTAGTAGAAGGAAGTAAATAACGAACATTAGAGCAGAAATAAATGAAATGGGGTCTAAAAAGACCATGGAAGAGATCAGTGAAACTAAGAGATATTTGAAAATAAAAATTGACAAACTTTAGTTACACTTACCAAATGAAAAAGAAGGAGGAATGAAATAAATGAAATAAATCTCAATAAATGAAATCAGAAATGAAAGAGATGTTACAACTAATACTACAGAAATACAAATGATTATAAGAGACTACTCTGAACAGTTACATGCCAACAAATTGGACAACCTAGAAGAAGTGGATTGATTCCTACAAGCATATGACCCACCAAGACTGAATCATGATGAAATAGAAAATCTGAACAGACTGATTATTAATAAGGCGATTGAATCAGTAATCAAAAACATGCCAACAAACAAAAGTTCAGGATCAGACAGCTTCCCTGGTAAATTCTACAAAATATTCAAAGAAGAGATATCAATTCTTCTCAAACTCTTCAAGAAATTGAAGAGGAGGGAATTCTTCCAGACTTATTTTATGAGGCCTGTATTATCCTGATACCAAAACCAGACAAAGGATGTCACAAGAAAATAAATGTAAAATTTAATCTCTTATAAAAATCCTCAACAAAACATGAGCAAACTGAATTCACTAATACATTAAAAGGATCATACATCTTGATCAAGTGGGATTTATTCTAGTGATGCAAGGATGGTTCAACATCTACAAATCAGTCAGTGTGATACACCGCATTAACAAGATAAAGGACAAAAATTATGATCATCTCAATAGATACAGAAATATCATTTGACAAAATTCAACATTAATTTATTATAAAAACTTTCAACAAAGTGGGTACAGAGGGAACATACTTCAGTATGATAAAGGCATATATGACAAGCCCAGAGCTAACATCGTGCTCAGTGGTGGAAAGCTAAAAGCATTTCCTCTAAGATCAGAACAAGACAAAGATACCCATACTCACCTCTTTTATTCAACATAGTATTGGAAAACCTAGCCAGAGCAACTAGATAAGAAAGAGAAATAAAATGCATCCAAATTGGAAAAGTAGAAATAAAACTGTCACTATTTGCAGATGGCATGATACTATATATAGAAAACGCTCAGGACTCCATCAAAGAAGTGTTGGTTGCAGGATATACGCAGTCAATACCCAAAAATATTTTGTGTTTCTATAAACTAACAATGAATTATCAGAAAGAGAAAAAAAGAAAACAATTCCATTTACAATTACATTAAAAAGAATAAAATACCTAGGAATAAACTTAACTAGGTAAAACACTTGTATATTGAAAACTGCAAGACATTAACGAAATTGAAGAAGATATACACAACAAAAAAAGGGAAAATATGTCCTATGCTCATAGACTGGTAGAATATAGTTAAAATGTCTGTACTACACAAAGCAATCTATGGATTCAATGCAGTCCCTACTAAAATTACAATGACATTTTAAAAACTCACAAATAATCCTAAAATTTGTCTGGAACCACAAACAATCTCAAATAGTCAAAGCAATCTTGAGAAAGAAGAATAAAGCAGGAGCATCACACTTCCTGATTTCAAACTATATTATGAAGCTGTAGTAATGACAACAGTATGAGGTTGGCATAAAAACAGACATATGGATCAATGGAACAGAATAGAAAACCCAGAAAGTGTGTACATGTTCAATTGATTTATAGCAAAGGAGCCAAGAATATACAATGGGGAAAGGATAGTCTTCAGTAAAATGGTGTTGGGAAAACTGCACATGCAAATGAATAAATGAATGAATGAATGTACTACCTTACACTATATGTAAAAGTAAATTCAAAATGGATTAAAGAATTGAATGTGAGACCTGAAACCATAAAGCTTCTAGAAGAAAACGTAGGTGGTAAGCTCTTTGGCATAGATCTTGTAGTTAATTTTTAAAATCTGACACCAAAAGTAAAAGCAACAAAAGCAAATATAAGTGAGACTAGTATCATACTAAAAAGCTTCTGCATAGCAAAGGGTACCATCAACAAAATGAGAAGGCAGCCTGTTGAATGAGAGAAAATATTTGTACATCATGTATCTGACAAGGGGCTAATATCCAAAATACAGGAAGAAGTCATCATACAACTCAATAGCAAAAACCCCATAAACCAAAAAGCCAAAAACAACCTCCCCCCCAAACCCAATCTGATTTAAAAAACTGGCAGAAGATTTGCATAGGCATTTCTTCAAAGAAGACATACAGATTGCCGACAGGTACATGAAAGGATGCTCAATATCATTAATCATTAGGGGAATGCAAATCAAAACCTCAATGAGATATCACCTCACACCTGTTAGAATGGCTATTATTAAAAAGACAAGTGTTGGCAAGGTTGTAGAGAAAAGGGAGCTCCTGTGCATTATATGGATGACCATATAAAGAAGATATATATATATATATATCTGTATCTCATATATCTATATCATATCATATATCATATATGACATGTCTATCAATCATCTGTGATATATATATATTCTATCATGTATATAAGATTATCTATATAATATGATTTAGCCATAAAAAAGAATGAAATCTTGTCATTTGAGACAAGTGAATTAAGTCAGACAGGCAGGGGTGGGGGATCGGGAGAAAAGGGTAAAGCAGTTCTTGAGAACTTGAACCCAAGAGAACTTGAGTTCTCTTTCGAAGAAATAAAAGAAATCTTAAAAAAAAAAAAAAAAGGAAAGCTATCTGTTTTTACCCAGAATAAAGAATCTGCAGAGTGTTTTTTAAGGTCTATGGTTGCATCTTGTGAATAAGTAATTCTTTGATACATTTTTACCTCCATTGAGGACCAAGATTCTTTGCCATTTAACACTAGTAACCAATGTGAAGTTGGCATATATTAATTTAAATTTTGTTAATATTTTATGAGGATAGTCATACTAAGTGTGAAAGTCATGTCATGGTATCTTTTTAAAAATAAATTTAATTATCAATATTTTAAAATGTGCTTTACTTTTCTTGCATAGATAGTGTATATTTCATTTTATTTCTTCAAGCTTAATAGGTTTGAACATGGAGTTTATTTGTAGAAGACAAATAAGAGGATATTTATAAAAGTGGGTCTTCGAATATAATTATGATAAACTTATCCATGCTATGAACTGTATTAGGACATGTGTTTTGTGAAGAGCAATGTGCTTCTGAAAAAAAGGCCTGTAAGTGATATTACTGTGGACCTAGATTTGTTTAGGGGATATTTGTAGGCAGTTCCTGATTTGAGTTGCAGTTGGGAAAGCACATTTCTGACCTCACCAATGAGAATTGAGTAGGATTCACTCTTTAATTTTTAAAGCACAGTTATGAATCAAATATTAAATATAAAGCTCTGAAACTGGTGAAGAAAACCACTATTATCAGGAAGAGGGCAGAGAATATATATGTCACACTGTGTTCTAATTTTCCTATATTTTATATTTTATTTTATATTTATATTTTATTTATATTTATAATCTTGTCTCATTAAAAAAAGAGAGTTGAGGGATGTGCCTAGATGGCTCAGTCAGTTAAGCAGCTGCCTTCAGCTCAGGTCATGATCCCAGGACCCTGGCATCAAGCCCCATGTGGGCTCCCTGCTCAGGGAGGAGTCTGCTTCTCCCTCTGCCCCTCCCCCCAGCTTGTGCACTTCTCTCTTTCTCTTAAATAAATAAATGAATTTTTTAAAAATAAGAGAGTTGAGGTGTCTTACTTCAAAAGTCTTTATCATTTTTGAGAGTTCTTTTTGCTGTGTTTCTATGAGAGCTAAAATAAAAACACATTGATAATACACTGAATTAAGAAAGCCAGTGTGAGTGAATTGAAGATGTCATTAAACTAGGTAGTGTTATGACATGTCTTGGAGTTAACAAGGCATTTAATTCAAACCAGAAGAATATGTCTTAAAAATAAAATAATCTCAATTGTATGATTAAAAAGTGAAATAATATGTAGATAACTATATGGTATGAAGAAACACATGAAAGTGTTAACTACAGGTGTTTATATTTAAAATAACATGGTGAGAATGATTTAATCTGTGACTTCAGGCTCTTTCAGTTAAAATTGCTTTTATGCCTTCACGTTTTCTGAATTATTGGAACCTGTTTGTGTCGGAGTTTGTTTTTACATTTCTTGGTCATGGGAAAACCCGTTTATGTAAGTTCAGGCTCATTCATTCATTTCACCTTGTATTTATGTAATTATATGAACATGTTAGTTCCTAAAATTGAAAGAATGGTGTGTTTGTTGGTGAATAAAAAGTTGTTTTAGGGATGCTCTATTTTTATAGCTGTGTTTCAGCTTATCAGGTTCCAAAGAGGTCAGATGGGCATGACCTCATGGGGCATGGATCTTGGGGAGACAATTCTGGAACAGCCACAGGCCTGCAGAGTTGAAAGCTAGTGCAGAATATCCAAATGCTATAGTTTAGGAGGCATCTAGTCTGCTAATGCTTTAATAATTTTTTCTTACTAGCACCCAAATTCAAAACTCAATCCAAAGATAAGAGGACCAGGTAGCTGTGTAAGGACCAGGTGGATATAGCTAGAGGGAAGTAGCATTTGCATCCATGAAAACTCTCTGTGGGTACTTCGCAGTTTTAACTGTGCATCTGTTCAGAAGAAAAAATAAATAGGAGGGTAGGTTATTAGAGAGTTGAAGAAAGAAGGTATTAAGAAGGGGATAGAGAAATGATTGTGATTGTTTCATTTCATTAGTAACATTGTTCTTGTTAAAATTATGGGAAAGTCTTATGGCTTTGAAAGTGTGTATGAAGCCACTTGAGAAACAGAATTTATCTGATATACAGATAGGATTGTTTTTGATATTGCATAGCATTGTTGTCTACCATGGACTCCTTTGTAAATCATGTTCAAGGTTGTAGCAGCTTTTGGGTTCACACATATCCTTAGAAGTTGTTTATAAGATTCTTCTTTAATTAAATAAATTCAGAAATACTAACATCTTCCCATCTTTTAGAAAAGATGTTACATTGTCTTTTATCATCACTTTTAATGAGAATAAAATCTGTTAACTTGGAGTTCGTGTGCCCTCATGATTGTTGCCATCTGTTGTAGGTGTAAGTTTTCATGGAAGTCATGCATGTGGCTTCTGCTCTTCCCTTCTCAGCAGCATACCAACATAGGCACTCAAAAAGATTTGAGGAAAATTTACTAGGGCTGGGGTGAGTAAGTGATTCTTTAATTTGGGTGATGTAACATCACTACTTTATTTTCTATTATTAGCACATTTTATTTTTCATATAAAGTAGATCGATATGGAGAAGGAAACATTGGCGATAAAAACCAACAGTACATCACATATGAAACTTTTAACTTTCACTTATACGTAGACTATTAGGGTATGAGTAGGAAAGAAGTTGTCACTGATCAGATTTGACATTTTCAGTGACATAAGTTCATAATTGCTTATGGCAGCATAACTATTAAGAATGCTGTATTAAAATAAATGTATTTAAAATCCAGTTAAACTAAACTGAACTATTTCCTGTTACATTGTTGTATGTATTACATTTGCTGTATTGTTGTATGCTGGAGTAGAAGCTTTTTAGAAAATTAACAAGTACTGTATATATTTTTCTAAAGAAATAATTCGCATTACAATATGATAGACTAAACACAGCAACTTGTCTAGTGTTTGCTTACCATTCTAATTTAAAATTAAAGAATTGAAACTTAAATATTTAACAAATATTTATTGTCTCGTTATGTGCCTGGCACTATTCTAAGAGCTGGGGATGCAGCAGGAGCAACATAGGCATGGACTCAGCCCTCATGAGGGTCACTCATTCATATTAATCCAATAATTATACAGATGTATAATTACAAATTATGCTTGGGTGCTATAATGGAGATGAATAGGTGCTAAGAGAGAGGAGACGGGGAGAGCTTTGTCTCTGATGAAATCAAGGAAAGATACTTTGAGGGAGGGGTGTGTTGAGCCAAGTTTGGCTTTAACTTTAAAACTTAAAGGTTCACACATTAAGTGAAGGGGCTGTGGGTTCTGCAGGTTGAGGGAGCAGCCTCCACACAGGCCCTGTATTGGGCAGGATCATGGTTTTGATCAGAAACAATAAGGAGCTCTACTGTGACTAGAGCACCAGGAGCAAGGAAGGTAAGGCTGGGAGAGTCTGCAGGGCCAGTCTATGCAGTCCTACAAACTTGATTTAGGATTTAGTTTTTAATTGTAAAATTCATAGAGTGGAAAGCCATGGAAGTTATTTAAGCAGGATGATGAAAGGGTCATATTTGCATTTGTAAGTTACTTGGTTTGCAGTATGGGGAAAAAATTGAAGGATGGCAAGAGTGGATCTAGGACTAGTCAAGAATCTATCATGGTATTTCAGGGAGTGAATCGCTACACTGGATTAATCTACTAATTCCATTATTCCACAGTGGGATAAAGTAAAGTAGTGGAGGGGGAAAATGGAGGCAAGTAGGAAGATATGAGAAATTCAAGAGATTTCTAGGAGGAGAAATAGATGGAATTTGATTGTGGATTGAAAATGGAGAATGAAGAAGAGGAAATAGCTAAGAATGCATCTGTGAATCTGAATAGCCAGAGGTGCTATTCACTTGGATGAGATTCACTATAGAAGAGCTCAGTGGTGGTTTAAGGGAGTGATGACTTTTGTTTTTGAATTTGAGTTTAAAGTGGCTTTGAATTATCTAAGTGGAGATGTCAAGTAATGAGTTGAACATGGGCATCCAGAAGAGAGGGTGGACTGGTAGTTAGAAATTTGAGAGTCATCAGCATATAGATGATTATTGAATTGGGGTCCATGAGAGAGTATAAAGAGAAATATTGAATGTGAGAAGAAGAGATGGCTTGGGGCTGACCCTGGAGAAACCCCAACTTTTAAAGGCCTGATGTAGAGGAATGTAGGAGCCCACCAAGAAGATGAGGCAATTCTGGCCAGAGAAGACCAACAATGAAGAGTCACTCCAGTGTCATGGCCTCTCGGTGAGGAGACATGTTAGTTTCCCAGGGCTGCTATGACAAAGTACCACAAACTAGGTGGTTGAAAACAGCAGAAATTTGTTTTCTCATTGTTCTGGATGTTTGAAGTCTGAAATCAAAGTGTCAGCATAGTCAGTTTCTTCTCAGGGCTTTGAGGAAGACTCTCTCCCACGCTTCTCTCCTAGTCTTCTCTCTGTGTTTTCACATGGCTGTCTTCTCATGCATAAGAACACCAGTTTTATTGGATTAGGGTCCTACCCTACTCCAGTATAATCTCACCTTAACTAATTGTATCGGCAATGACTCTATTCCCAAACAAGGTTACATTCTGAGGTGCTAGGGTTAAGACTTCAATATTTCTTCTTCTTCTTCTCTTTCTCATTCTCCTTTTGTTTGTTTTGTGGGGGTGGGATACCATTCAATGCATAAAAAGAGGATACAATGCGTAAAAGAGATACAGGCAGATTGCCTCCCTGGAAGTCTTCTAGGGGAGACATAGATCCCATTCCCATGTTCACACTATATGTTAATACAAGATAGTGATCTTCTGTCTAGTAAGGTCCAAATAAAATGTGTATAGCTGAGATGAATGTGATGGGTAGGAATAGAAAGAGGACCAAATGGGGTAAGATAAAATGGGAAAAATTTTTCGAAGAGGAAATGAAATTTGAATTGAGCCATGACAGATGTCCAGAATTTGTGTATGTATGTATGTATGTATGTATGTATGTATGTGTATGTGTGGTTCAGAATTTAAATTTGTGGAAAACTGAAGTCAGGGAGTGTGAGGGGGAATTACAGCAGAAGCAAACCTGGATGGAATTTTGATCTGGAAACATGTTCCCGGCCTTTAAAAAGTAGGAATCTGTTAAATGTAACTTGGCATTAAAAACCATCTATCTACTAATGTCCCTTTATTTACAGGGCTAGTAGGTGTTTTATGTGTTATGGGGAGGCTTTTGACAGGAACAGGGCTGGGTGGTGCATTCAGTTGATTTAGTTAACAATTATTTTTTGAGAACTTACTATGTACCAGGCACACTGCAAGGGCTGGTAAAAAATCAGATTGTGATAGGCATTTAACCACTACCACCAACCCCCAACACCTCTGCATTAGTCATCATTTTAACAAACAGTTTATGGGTAATAGTAGGATTTTTTTAAATGACTGCGTCCATTTTTAGAGTCCTAAATTTAATACTACAATAATTCAGCATCTGACTCAGGGCCAAGCAGTATCCTAAATACTTAAACTACACTAATGAAATTAATCTTTACCTAAACCCTGTGAAGTAGGTTATACCACTTTCATAGATGCTAAGGGGCCATCAATTGTAAGATGCTTATTATTTATTTATTCATTCATTTGTTTGTTTATTTATTTATTTATTTAATTTTTTAAAAATATTTTATTTATTTGTTCATGAGAGATAGAGAGGGGGGCAGAGGGAGAAGCAGGCTCCATGCAGGGAGCCTGACATGGGACTCGATCCCGGGTCTCCAGGATCACACCCTGGGCTGAAGGTGGCGCTAAACCGCTGAGCCACCAGGGCTGCCCTATTTATTTAATTTTTTAAAAAAGATTTTATTTACTTATTCATTAGAGACAGAGAGAGAGGCAGAGACAAAGGCAGAGGGAGCCCGATGTGGGATTTGATCCCAGAACTCTGGGATCATGGCCTGAGCTGAAGGCAGACATTCAACTGCTGATCCACCCAGGTGTCCCAAAGGTGGCATTTAAAAAAATATTTTATTTATTTATTTGTTTGTTTGTTTATTTATTTACTTATTTATTTATTTATAGAGTGTGAGTGGAGGGAGGGTTAGAGGGAGAGAGATAATCTCAAGCAGACTCCCAATGTGAGTGGAGCCTGACTTGGGGCTTGATCCCTCCATCCTGAGATCACAACCTGAGCAAAAATCAGGAGTTGATGGCTTAACCAACTGAGCCAACCAGGTGCCCATGTAGGATAGCATTTGATGTACCTCTAGGAAAGTATAAGAAAACTTCTAGTTTATTGAGGTGCTATTGATAGTAAGATAGTTTGATTTCAGAAATGTTAAAATATGAGAAAACATGCTTATGACATAGAATTGGTGGACAACTTAAATTTAATGGAATATGGTTGGGAATGGAGGCACCGAGCAGGTATACAGCTTGCCCAGGGTTACATGTAGGTATGCAGTGAAGCCCAGATTCTAATCCAGGAGGCAAATGCCAGAGCTCTAGTGCTTGGCCATTATGCTTTATGGCCTGTAGCATGACTACAAAATCTGAGCATGTTCCCAGGGCCTCATTTCCTATACTGTATAGAGAGCCTGCTGATGTTTCAGGTCTCCAGGCTGACCAAGCATGGGGTACATTGTGGTGGAAGAGGCGCTTGCTGCTGACCAAAAGCTCTGCCAGGGCTGGTCTTTGGTTGGCTACATTTTATTGATCTAAACTGTGCACAATACAGAAAGGCCATAGTGGTGAAAGCCATGAGACTGATGGTGAGGATGGGCCAAGAGTGGGTGACTTTTCTTGTGGAAAATGATGCATCTCAAGCTCTGTTGTAGGTTTCACTTCCTCTGAGAGCCACCCTCAAACCCTTCCCTCATCAGTGTGAATCTCTCTGAGCGTCATTAGCCATATTCACTGTTTTCCTTGGTTTCCTTTCCTGTGAAGTTACCTCCTCTGGGCTAAGGTGGCCCTATCCAGAAGCTTAGATGAGTGTGGGAAACTGCATTCAAGTTGGCTAAACAAAACACTAAGCGGCGAATGTGTTAACTTCTCACCTCCTTTGGCTTTGTTTCCGTCCTCATAGACGTATCCAGTTTGTCCTGATGCCGTGGGTTTTCCCCTCCTCAGACAGGTTTTTGAAAGCAATCACATCTCGTTCGTATTTCAGATACATTGAAACTATTCAAATGATAACATGAAAGAAATTTCGTTTTTTTTTTTTTTTTTAGTAGTCCCATAGTCATTCTCAGAGTAGTAGTTTCACTTGGATGCCAAGGCTGGAATTCTTAAGGATGTTGTAATTGCATGAGTAAGACTTGAATTGATACAAACTTTTTGAAAAGTTCCTCCTAAGCTGTGCATTCCAGCCCCCATAGGTCACTGTGAGCACTGGGTTTGTCATCCTGCCCAGTGGTAAGGGGCCGAGGGGCCAAGTTCTGTGTGCTGGCTGATGGTAGTGTCAGAGGTGGGTGTTAGGTAGCCCAGCACCTACCCTCCTCTGATTTCTCAGCTAAGTACATTTTTGGACCCACTGCTAAAATTATTTGATTTTTCTCCTTCTAAGTGTGCTACATAGCAATATTTGCAGCTAAGCAATTGCCTCTTAGGAATGATTATGAAACCTTACCATGCTTTAGATCCTTTTTTATTTCTTCCTCCCCTTTTTATCTACATTTGTATTTTCTGGATGTTCCCAGTAGTAATAGATTCTACCTAGAATTCTTTTAATTAAGAATATACTCTGTTTGTGGAACTCTTATTGTATAAGGTTGTGAGAGTGTGCTCCAATGACTATGACCCCCATGGTCTTGAGGAGCTAACCTTGGGGAGATGGATGAGCACATAGCTTTCAAACCAGCATCAGAAGAACCATGAAAGGGATATATGGTGAACAGAGAGGGTTGAAGGCCTTCTGAGGAGGAAGGCTTGCATTTCTACTCCGAGGACTTGGGAAGGCTCAGCCAGAGGAACAAAAGTTTGATCACCAAGGTTAGCATGTGTTTAGAACTAGATGTCAGTGATGATTGCTGTATAGATTGGGATCTGTCATTGTGTTTTCCATACAAGTGCCACTCTGGAGCCGTGCTGTCCAATTGAACTGCATAATGATGGGCATGCCATGTGTCTTGTGCTGATC
This sequence comes from Nyctereutes procyonoides, assembly GCF_905146905.1. Classification (NCBI taxonomy): domain Eukaryota; kingdom Metazoa; phylum Chordata; class Mammalia; order Carnivora; family Canidae; genus Nyctereutes; species Nyctereutes procyonoides. The sequence continues at coordinate 714,373 of NW_026575146.1, read as the reverse complement.
ATATGGTAGCTACTAATCACATGTGGCTTTGGAGCACTTGAAATGTGACTAGGGCACCCGAGGAACTCATTTTTTAAAATTTATTTAATGCTGATTTTAAATTTAAATGTAGCTATCATATCAGATAGTATAGCCAGAGGAAACGTGTGTCACCAACCCAGTATAGTGATTTCAGATGATCATTTGTTCCTAAATCAAAGAGACTTTGATGTTTACTTTCAAACATGATTTTCCGTAAATGTTAGGTCCAGGGCACTCATTAGAATACTAAAATGCGCTAACTCATTTATTAAGAAATATTAAGTGATTAGTTAAATTAGTAATACCTCCTTCACACACACTCTTGTGCGTACACATGTATTCATATGTGTGTGCGTGTGCACACTCACACACACATACAATTTTTCCCTGGCTTCTTGAAATGGAAAGAGGGAGAAATATGATGTTTTTGAATGGCTTACTGTTTTGAAAGACAAGTAATGAGTTAGTGACCCCTCTGGGTGGGCAAAGAAGAGTCCGTGGTGGATGGAAAGGATTGGCTCTGACCGACAATTCAAACCCTGGACAAGGATCTCAGATGATTCTTAGTTTCCTCATCTGTAAAGTGAGGATAGAATCCCTCCTTTGTCTGTTTAGAAAGATCATATATGTTTTTTGTAAAAGCTCCTTTTCAAGGAGATTTTTCCAAACCAGAATCTCAGCTTCTTCTTTTTTTCTAATCCTGCGCTGGGGCTCTTCTCCTTTTCTCTGTGTTGACTGTGTGGTACCCAGAGATATGATTATACATATTTTCTCCTTGATCTTAAATGCCCTCTGGCAATCTCCACACCTCTTCAGAAACCCACACTTGAAAAATCTCTCTTTTTAAATTATGTCCCAAAGTTGTTTTGGAAGTCTTCCTTTATGAGTTGCAATGTTATTCTGCTGAGTCCTGGACTCTGCCCCTCTCACAGTACACTGTTCACCCACGCCCTTCTCCTGAATGCTGCATATGTGTATTTTCATGACTTTTTCAGTCCATATCTTGTCTTCGTGGTTAGAATGGAAGCTCCCTGGGCAGAAGTGGATTTTAAACTTTGCGTTTTTTTTTTTTTTTAACATTTTATACTTAATTTTATCCAGTGTTTTGCAGAGGGGCATTCAGATGTTACAGGCTGATAGTAAAATAGAGAGCTTGGCTCTATAGGGCACTGATGAACAATACTTGTTTGATTATTCAGATGGGTATTTTCTAGTCTTATCATGTTCAACAGGCTCCCAAGATGCTTTAAAATAATTCAAGTTCTTAGACTCTGTAAATTTGATTCACTAAGTCTAATGTGGGACTTAGGAAACCTGAATTTCAGAAGCAAATCTGATAATTTTGCTGCAGGCAAGCAAGGGCCAGTTTTTGAGAAACAGTGGTCTACACGTTATGATACCATCTCTAAGGACTTTGCATGAAGAAAACTTTCCTGGCAGCAGGGATATTTAGTTTAAACAGATGTGTAGGGTTTTTGTTTCTTTTGTGTGTGTGTGTGTGTGTGTGTTTATTATTTTTAAAATAAAGAAATGGAAGAAGAGGTGGGAAATTATAATAGAAATATCACATCAGAGAGACCTGGCTAATTTTATCAAGCCACCATGACATAAAGCCCTTATTAAGCCTTTACTCAGAGCCTGTTTGTCCTTATTTTAGGCTCAGTTTTGATAGGCTTGGTAATCTGATCTGAGAGAAGTTTAGGAGCTGTGTGTTAGGTGGAAGGAGAATGGTATCGCTGGTCAAGGATGACACATGAATTGCAGTAGTAATAGCTGACAGCCTGAAAGTGAAGAAGGAAATAGGCGAACTGTAAAAATCAGACCTACGATCTTAAAAATGAAGAACAAAATGTAGGCCGATGTGGAAATCAAATTAAGGATAAGCAGCTGCATACATCTTAGTAGTTTCAGAAGGCATTTTCCAGTGACTCCAAATTATAGTAGAAATAATTTGTTGATTTTTCTTCTTAGAATCTACCTTCCACTAGGGCTGAGACCATGCCTATCCCAGCTGACACTGTATCTCCAGGGCTAATGTACAGCTTATCTTATAGGAAAAAAAAAACTCCACAAATACTTTTCTAGTAAATCAATTGGATAAATAAATAAACAAACAAATAAGTAGATTTGCTTTGGTAACCTATGTTCACAATAATCACCCTGAAAAAATTTTGGCTAAGAAGAGAGCGAAGTACCATAACTATACATATGTTTAAATAATATAGTACAAATATATAAATATAACATATAAATATATATAAATGTAATACACTGTATTATTATATATATCATCTCAACAACTTTTGGTGTGTAGTCTTACTCTACATGCTTAGGAAGCAGTTCATTCTCCAGTTCTCCTCTCTTTAACACTATTGTCCCCTTGCCTACTATATTCATAGTTAAATTGTCTTTAAATGGGTGGGATTTATTTTTCAGATTATCAGTGCCCGTATGTGTAATTATATACTAAAATAATGAGAATCATCAACAATATACATTATACCGATGCTGCATAAACACAGAATATTTTTAAGTATTCAAAAATAATTAGATTTATGTATATAGATAGAAAGCTGTATACTAATTTGAAGATGTCTCTATATGTTAATATTGAATCATATTTTATATGGTTAATCATCCTTTAGTAGATCATAATGGTTTCCTTGGAGCATGATACATCTATTAAAATAGATATTTTAGCATGCATACTAATTAAGGAAATGAATATTATATGCTAGGCAGACACATGGGCTCTGTATAGCAGAGAAAACTATATTTAGATACTTTTAAAATGGTATACCTGCTCTCAAAGTGTTTGATTTGTGTTCTTTAACTTTGTCCTTTAGTAGAGCTTTGTTAGCTAAAAAACAGTTGTTTTTTTTGATATTATATAAAACAGATTAAATGTGCTTGGTTACTTTGTACTTGGTTTCAAACCTGTGTTTTAATGGGTTGTGTGAAATTCGGAGTTCATTTTGTCAGAGGGTTGAGTCTCACTGGAGGGAGGAAAAGGTGAAGAGAAGGTCTTCTTCCATAAGTACAGTTTTGGTCCTAGCAAAATTTTGAAATATGGGTAAGTGTGGCTTTGACAGTGACATCCTATCACTTAGCACTCTCCAGTCCAGTGGGCCTGAAAACACCAAATTATCAAAATGTAGTCCTATGTCTCTGATCGCTATATTCCATTCTAACCTAAACTGCTTCCTCAAACTTTTCTAGTTTCTGAATCATCTCTGTTTCTTTTCCAATCAAAAGTCCCAGCCAACAGTTAAGTACCTACTCTGGTTTTGGCAATGGGCTTGGGACTGTGTAGAAAGAAAGGTGAATCCTAAGCTATTCTCATTCTCATGGAGTATACATAAAATCTGATATTGAAATGAGACATGTATAACTAACTCATTATACTAGAAGACAGAATATGCATTAAAGAGGCATAAGCCAAATAAAGGGAAAATTTAGAGAAAAAATATTAGAAACAATTGTAGGAACCAGGAAGGGCTTTATGGAAGGCCTAGGCATCTTAGCATCTTTAGGATCAGAAATGGGGTTGGGAGATGGCATTCTAGGTGGAGAAAATGTTACAAGTGAAAGTTCAATCACCCATTATGGCTGCTTAGGAGTTGAATATTGCTAAACTTTTGAGAGCACCATATACATAGAGTATTATATAAATGGTGCCCCCTTTAGTTGTGCAAACATAGTAGCCAGGAGTCAAAGCCAGGAGGCAAAAAATGTACAGGGATATGATTAGAGAACTGTAACTTTTACAGCTTGGACCATATTTTGATGGATCTTGACTGGAAAAGTGAAGTTGCTATACCTCTATCATTGGATCATTGAACTAAAAGTCTTTAACCTCTTTCAAACTCTGAGAATCTATGATTTCTCTAATTCAGTTGGTATGAAGGGGCTGAGGAAGATTTTTGAGCAATGAAGTTGCTTAAAATTGCAGAAGATGAATATGTATATAAAGTAAAATGAGTTGAGAAGTCCCTAGACTTCACGTGTGTATCAAGTAGTTCTGCTTCTTTAAAGCCATCCAAGTGAAGTTGTGGTAATGCATCAGACTGATATCTTGAGGTGTCACAAGATTAGCCCCAAACCAGGCCCAGCCCATCCTTCTCCTGATGCCATTTTTACTTCTAGATCACAAAGTCTTCTGGACAAAGACTTCATTTCTTTGTTCTCTCATTTGGTATCCTTATTAATAAGCTTTGCTACACTTTCACCTTTGACTTTCTTTCACCATTTATTTCTTGTCTTACCTTTCTGTAGATCATGTGCTCTCTGCCGGTCCTTTTGGGAACAGATCTTTTAGGGTTGGTCTGGACTTGGGCTCTGTCCTGTGAACCTTCAAGTAGGCAGCCCGTTGATCGCAGCTGTTTGTTTCTGGGTTTCGGTTCCCTGCTTTCTCTCCAGCTCCATGAATCAGTAGCCCAAGAAAGAGGCATGTTATTAGGTTATTGGAATTGGATAGGGACAAGGTAATTGGACTCAAACTGTGGAAGTGAAAAATAGAAATTCATTCATTCATTCATCAAATGTTTATTGAATGCTATGGAGGGTAAGCACCAGCGTTGTGTGCTTTCCCTACCTGGTCCTGCTTTCACTGCTTTGACCCTTCCTCCCTTCAAATTCTCTGAAAGGTCCCCCCCTACCCCCCGCAACAGCTGAGTCTCTCTGGGAGTATCAGCAAGACCTCTGGTAGTGTTAGAAGGCGACAGCCCCGGGGACAGCGGCAGCTGGTTTTATTTTTGGTTTTTGTCAGTCAGGTGTTTGTAAGTTGAGAACTGCCTGTATTTATACGACATGATTTGGTAGTGTGTCATGAACTCCTGTAGAAATAATGGATGTGGTACAGTTAAAAGGGTAAGAGTGAACAATCCCTAACATCACATACTAGATAGTCAACTTTTAAAGGCCTGGGCATGGATTAATGACTCAGAGTACATGGATATGCTGCGGATGGGTTACAGTCTCATTTCATGTAAAATCTGAGTCTTACTTTGCCTACAGAGACCTGGCTGTTAGGTGAACTTGCCTGGGAATATAGCCATTGTTTCGTGATAGTACAGACTGATGTATTGGGGAGATTTTATTCAGGAGCTGGTTAGATTACTACAATTCATTTGTTCTTGTCAAGTTTTAAATTTATCCCACAAGTAATATCATATCACACAAAAAAAGAAAGGATATAACTATCCTGTCACCTTTTATGGTGTGTCAACAACTTGATTTTTAATTTTTCCTTGTATATTCCTCTGATCTTTGCTTGTATTCAAGTGGTTATAATCATAATGTTGGTATGGTCCTTATTTTCAATATCACATTCTCCTATACACTTTCTCTTTTGCCAATTTCTTTATTCTAATTAATGGCTATATCATTTTTATCTAATTTCATGGTCACAGTTTTCTTAAAATCCCTTCTGAATATTCAGTTTTTCTCCTGTGGGATTATTGGTCGAATGGTATGAATATTTTTATTATATGTAATCTGTATTTTCAGATAACTTTCCATTTCATCACAATCGTGCCAAAGAGAAAAACTTCACTGCATTGTTTAGTTTGCATTTCTTTAATAATTTAATAATAATAAAACAATCTCGGTTTAGTCTTATTTGGTTTGTCTATTTCTGGTTAGTTTTTGATGAATATTTTCAAAGTTATTTATTTTTTTGTTTATTTTCAAGTTATTTAAAAATTACAGTCATATGGGTAGTGTGGTCTTCTACTTGTCATTATTCACGTTGCTTCTTGGTCTAGTGTTGAGTGGATTGGATTCTTATAGGTAAGTATAATCTAGAATTGTGGAATGATCAACCCAGAGGGGGACTGTCAGTTTTTATTTTTAATATTTAGAGGATCTAGTAAATAATATTTATGGATAAATGCAGAGTAACAATTGAGAGTTTAGAATGTAGAAGAAAACTACACTGAGATCTTCTGAAAACGGTGAATCTGGTTGGTAAATTAAGATATGTTTAATTTCAAGTCTTAATAGCAAAAAATAGTTATGTTTTATATTTATAGAACACTTTGAAAACATTCTATGTTTGGAAATTAATGTTTCCATGTTTTTTGAGCATTTATGACACTGCCTACCAGTGTCTTCATTTTAAAGTTTAAGTATAATTTCAGAAATATGGCTTCACATCACCAGTCATTTGCAAAAATGATTTTAGCAGCCTGTTATGGATGATCTAAATTATCCCCTGATACTGGTTTTCTTCTTCTGAGGCTTAGATTCCATTTTGTAACTCAGATATACTTTCAGAATTTATAAATTATTTCAACATTTTCTTTCTGTTGGTTTACTTAATCTTATAATCTGTCCAAAATAACCTAGGTTATCTGAGAAATATTTAGTTTATTAGTAAGTAGTTGAGCAGTATAACTCAACTGTCATTCAGAGACAGGAGTTCAGATATCTTCCAATATTTTATACAAGGGAGGAGAAGTTTATAAATAAATCTTTAAAATATTTATTCATGAGAGACACAGAGAGAAAAAGAGGCAGAGACATAAGCAGAGGGAGAAGCAGCCTCCCCACTAGGAACCTGATGCAGGACTCCATCCTGGATCCTGGGATCATGACCTGAGGCGAAGGCCGATGCTCGACCGCTGAGCCACCCAGGCATTCCATAAATAAAATCTTAAATAAAATAAAATAAAAATAAAAAGCTCATGGAAGATTGTTTCCTTAAGTAATTTCAGAAGATAGTCGTTCAAAAATATTATAAAATAATAGGGCAAACAAAATCATCAAAAGTTATTAAGAAATTATGATTAAATTGGTTTTAATAAATCATACAGGAGGGGCCGTGCTGGTTGTGTGCTGATAACATATTAATCTACTTGTATTCCAAATCAATAGGTATGAAAACCATGATTGCCAGTGGTTACTTAACTGATAAATGATGGTGTGGGCTGTGAAATTGAACTGATAAAATTAGAAAGTCTAAGAATGAAGTCAGGTTTGACTGATGGGAACAAATGAATAACAAAGTATTCTTACGAATATTATAGGTTTAGTTGTTACATTTTAAATATCTTTAGTCTTGGTAAAGATATTCCTATATGTGGGACTTTTTTTTTCTTTTGGGGGATAAGAAACAGGAATTTAGTTCCTTCTTTGAGCAAATGATCAGTTTCATTGAGTTGCCCTGTTTTCATTCAGAAAGAGCAAAGAACTAATATATATCCAGAGTGAGTTACTCTTGGACTGGAGTCCATTCATAGGAAATGTATTAGTTCTGATAGTGTTTGGGATGAAATGTGACATTCATCTCTGATTCTGCACCTATTGTATTTCCTTACAGGTTTGAGCTTGATGTCCTATTGTTCATGCTGAACAAGAGGTTTACAGATATATTTCTAATGTATTATTGAAGGAAAGTACCTGTGATGCTGTGACCTGTACACTCCAGCATTGCTTTCAAAATGTTACTGTTTTCCAGAAAATTTCTTTTAAAGAGGAGTGTAGAAAAGGGATTCATAGATCATATTTTAGAATGATTAGTATAACAGATAGAAAACAAAAGTAGAACACGTGTCTTCAAAGTCATCCATATAATTTTCTACTCCTTCATTTGGAGGGACTTGTCAACTATACTAGTAGAAGTTTAGGCAGGGAGAATTGAGCCTGTAAGTCTCAGGCTACTAGGGATGTTCAAGCTTTGTATTGATATAAGCTTTTGTATTTACACTAAAGTGAATGATCTTGCTACGTCTTGCTCAGTTCTTGCCTCTCTTCTCATTCCCCAACACCAGGTATCATTCTGTCTTCTTTCATGTAGCAAAAGAATTGATCAGTGTTAGGACACTTTGAGTAAAGAGATCTTCAGAGATTTGTTTAAAGTGGCAAATTGTACTGAGATGTGTTTTATTTTTTGGCTTTTACTTTGTTTTGGTGGAGTGATCAGCAAGAAGGCAAGAGAGAAGTTAAATAGGAGGGGGGGAGAAAGAGAGAGAGAAGTAGTGCAGATTCTTTTTTTTTTTTTTTTTTGAGGGGGTTGTAGGGGAGGGCCAGAGAGAGAGGGAGAGAGAGAATCTTAGGCAGGCTCTCCACCCAGCATGGAGCCTGACTTGGGGCTAGATCTCATGACCCTGGGATCATGTCTTGAGCCAAAGTCAAGAGTCAGATAGATGCTCAACCAACTGAGCCACCTAGGTATTGCAGATTCTAAAAAGGCATTGTCGGTGATAACACTTTCTTTAAAAATGGATCCAAAAGGGTACCACCATAATGACAGTCTGACCTTTTGTTTTGTTCCCTTACTTGATATCAGATACCAGAATCACAATGTGAATAAATGGGGACCACAGGAGTCACGTGCTCTGAGTCTTGAGACTCTATGTGAGTGGCATACTATGTTTTATTTCAGAATTTCTTGAATTTACTCTTGACAAGGGAACTCCTAAACCTGTAAATTATATTTTCATTGTTATTAAGTGGCATAGGTAAGAGGTTTAACTTAGTAAATAGTCATTTACCTTATACATTCAATCAGCAGCAAGGGCAGATCTGTTGAAAGCTGTTGTCTTTCTGACCTGAAAAAAATTGTATTTTCACATCATTGTTTGTTTGAATTTCCTTCCATGGATTATCACATTTGTTGAGGGTTAGTGCTTATGATTCAGTAGTCCAAAATCTTAAATCCTGTGCCTGGGTGATGTGTGGTACAGTAAGTACTAATTCTACATATTATTTACAATGAATGAGAAAACACTGGATCTGTTTACTGCTCCTAGTTTTACAAGGGAATCTTGTTAAAGTTCCAAAGTAGCTTCAGTAGTCAGTAGTTGAAATATTCTGCCCCCTTGCTCCCCCCCCAACATCCTGTTTCATCACAAATATTTATCATTTTATTCATCGGTTCTCCACCCGCCTTGTGGGCTGTTGTGGTTGCTGTCACCCAGCCAAGAGGCTGGGGAATGCCTATCAAGAAGCAGCATGGGTTGTCCAACTAGGGTGCTCACAAGGTCCTGTTACAGGCTAATGTTGAACTGTTGACATCTTTGTGCCATTGAAATATACATATGGAGTGAGCCTATTTAAATGATTATCAGAATCATCAATAACAGGTGCATTGTTCCCAGTCATAGTGAAAATATACATACTATTTGTGGTGAGAAAAAAAACTGAAGTCTACAGCATTTGGAGATGTTATTCTGATGTGTTTTGAAACCATCAAAATTAAAAAAAAATATTAACTAAACAAAATTATTACTTAAAAAGGCTGGCCTGCCAGAGTGTCTTGGTTAACAGTGTTAAAGAGTCATCTCTGGGCAGCCCGGGTGGCTCAGTGGTTTAGTGCTGCCTTCAGCCCAGGGCGTGATCCTGGAGACCCGGGATCAAGTCCCAAGTCAGGCTCCCTGCATGGAGCCTGCTTCTCCCTCTGCCTGTGTCTCTGCCTCTCTCTCTCTGTGTCTCTCATGAATAAATAAATAAAATCTTTTAAAAAAATAAAAAAAATCTTTAAAAAAAGAATCATCTGGTTTTCTTGCAAAGTTAAATTAGTATTAATTGGCTACTCACTTTTAGCATATTTAATATTACACAAAATATAATATGATCTATTATAACATAACATAGCATACCATGACATACTCCACTTTTTCACAGAAGGGATGGACATTTTTGAAAACTGTAGGCCAGTAATTTTGTAGACAGGAGTTATGGGTTTTAGAAAAGGTCACAGAGGTGACCTGCCCTTCTCATCACATCATATTATCGGGTATGTCTTTTAAACATAACTGATCACTGGTGACGTTAACCTTGATCCCTTGGTTAAGGTAGAATCTGCTAGGTTTTTCCACTGTGAAGCTACTACTTTTCTCGTCCCATAATCTGTTCTTTGGAAGCCAGCCCACACTTAAAGAGAGAATAATTAAGCTTTACCCCTTAGAGGAAGGGAATATCTACATAATTTGTTTATTTTGGAATGGATGCATGGATATTTATTTTATTCTTTGGATTATCATCCACTGCCATCACTATTTGTTTCGTTGCTCATAAACTAGTTTTTAACTTTCTAAATTTTATGTTGCTTAGCCATTTGGTAGTATGTGTAGCTTAGTGCAGCATGCTTTACCCACCTTTTTGGCCTCTCCTTCCTCCACATGTTTACGCACTCATCTTTTAAACTACTAGACTCAGTGTTGCTGCTCTGGTTAGCACTTAAGATCATTTTTATTTTTTTTTTATTTTTTTTTAAATTTTTATTTATTTATGATAGTCACAGAGAGAGAGAGAGAGAGGCAGAGACATAGGCAGAGGGAGAAGCAGGCTCCATGCACCGGGAGCCCGACGTGGGATTCGATCCCGGGTCTCCAGGATCGCGTCCTGGGCCAAAGGCAGGCGCCAAACCGCTGCGCCACCCAGGGATCCCCTAAGATCATTTTTATAGTTGAGTTTTAATGTATGTAGTGTGGGAAGAGAAGTCGTAATGCAAAACTTCTTGTCAGCAGATTGGCGATTTTACCTGAGAAATTGAGACCAAAGGTTATGAGAATGTGTAACTGGGGAGCAGGAGCAGATTTCTAGGCAAGAAATCAAAATCCTTTTCTTTAGCTCCTTTGCACTTGATTTTGTATAAATCAAATCATCATTCTTTTAGGAGATGCAAAAACCAAAAAGGAGTGGTGGCAATAAATATTAAGATTGCATTAGAAAATCGCTTTGTGTTCCTTGCTTAGGTTCTTTTTAAGGTTCTTTTATTTTATTTTGAAATGATAAGGTAAGAGCTGAGCTTTGAAATGAAACCTAAGAGGAACTTGCAGAGGTACTTCTATATTTGCAAGTGTTCTAGATGTGATGTTGATTGTTGAGGCCTCATTGTAAGAGTACTCATGAAAGTATTAATAGTATGAAGATTTATATCAGATTTATGATGTCAGAGAAAATAGCTACTGGTTATGCTTTTTGTAGAATAATTACTAACTGCAGATTGGTTTACATTTTGCATTTCTCATGGACTCGCCTAAGATGTGATCAGGTCACAAACTCTGTTAGATGGGAGGGGCACCAGGAGAGGAAGCTCACAGATCACACATGTGTTTAAGTTTCTGCATACATATTTTACAAAAACAAGATTTGGCCAGCAGCTTTCATTGTGGTAAATCTTATAAAGAGTAATTTAGAAGACAGACAGAGAGAGAGAGAGAGAGAGAGAGAGAGAAAGAAAATGTTCCTTTAAACATGAAGACAAGCAACTGGAAATCTGAAATTTAAGTGGAATTAATACTATGCACTGATTCTTACCTCTGCTGTTGGAAATACAAAAGCAGTGTGATCCTCCATCTAAGCTACAGGGGCTTCAGCTCTAAGACAACATGAAGAACATCTTCTGTCAGAGGATGTGTATACAAAGTGCATTCAAAGCACAGGGCTGGGGGTGAGTTTGGGGACTAGTGCAGAGACCAACCCTCTAAGTCTTGCCCAACGTGTTTTTATATGTGTATTATAATAGGGCCTTTGTGCAAGGAGGCCAGATAGAAGTTCATGTCAGTGGCCTTCTGGTCTTTTACACAACCTGGCTGCCATCACCCACCTTCCTTCTCTCCAGAAAGGAAGCAAGAAAAGGCAATTAAAGAATGCTGCTGGGAGGAGGATGCTCTTCCCCATTTCCCTTTTTGTAATATCAACATAGTTATTGCTTTTCTGTGTGTTTCTAGGGGTGTTTGGCTGCTACCTTCCACAGTCTTTTTGTAGGGAGAGCCCTTAACTTGTAGCCTTCATGTCATGTGGGAGCTTGTGAAAGCTGTGATCAGATTCCTCCTCTGTGGGAAGGAAGGCTTTCTGTTGGTCCTTTGGTGTCTGGCCTTTTACTGAGGGACCCCAGGTGGTGTGGAATGATTGGAGAATTAAATATTCCTGCCCACAAATACATGGCTTCTGGCTAAGCTCTGAAAACTGTAAGTTTCTTCTCTCACTCATGCTTCACAGCTATGCTTATCCCCATCCATCCCACAGTCCTTTGGTTAGCTTTTTCACTTTGAAGAGATAATCTTACCACTGGATTATTTATTATATGGTCATGATCCTGTCCTGCATTTTAGAAATGAGAGATCAATGTGCAAAATGTTTATTTTTACTGTGCTCCAATTTTGCTGATCCAGGGGATAAATGGAATGTTCTCCTCTGCCCTGGTTAGCTCTGTGAATAATTTCTAAGAAATCTTTGACCATTTTTGTACCATCTAAGATTTGAGGTTGAATATGGATGATTATCTTTGCTAGGTTCAGAGATTAGGGATCCAAGAAATATCCTGTTTAATAGAGATCTTTACCCTTTTCATTTTACTCCTGAATATATTCCCTGCCCAGCACCTTCAATGGCTCTGATGGTGGTAGGAGGAAGTACTTGAGGGGCAACCTGAGGATCTTATGTTCCTGAGGATACTTGCACAATACCTAGATATTGTTTTCAGCTTACACTTTGGGCTGCATTTGTCATTTCTTTACACAAAGAGATGATCTACTTCCTCCATCATTTCTGCTTGGAACAATCTCTTTGGCTTTAAAAATAAGTGACCTGTAACTAAGATTATATATATTCATTCTTCTAAGGTTTCCAGACCCAATTCCAACATGTAGGGGAGTCCTGTACACACAATAGCCAGCAATTCTCAGGTTCTACTAGTGTGTGAGAAGCCAACTCAATTCTGACACTGTTTACCTGGAAATAGTGTCAGATTTCACAGGTTCAGGGTTTAATTTCTGTCCTCTACCCCCACTTCAGATGCCAGTCATGAGTCTAGGTTGTCACCTGTGATTCTGATCCATGAGCTACAGATCAGAGGTTCCAGTGACTTCCTTCTTCTTTTGATTTGCTGGAGTGGCTCACAGAACTCAGGGAAACATTCATTAACCTATTTATTAAAGGATATGTTAAAGGATGCAAATCAACAGCCAGGTGAAGACATACAGAAGACAAGGTCCACGGAAGGGACAAGCCACTCTCCCAATCTCCATGTGTTCAACAACCAGGAAGCTCTCCAGACTCAGTCCTCTGGGTTTTTATAGAGGCTTCACTATATAGTCATGATTGACTAAGCCATTGGCCATTGGTGATTGGTTCAGCTTCCAGGCCCTCCTTGGAGGATAGGGTGTGGGACTGAAAGCTTCAACTGTCTACTCACTTGGTTGGCTCCACTGACAACCATCTCTCATCCTTAGATGCTTTCCAAAAGTCACTGCATTAAGATAACAGAAGGCACTGTGATCACTCTTGACACTTAGGAAATTCCAAGGGTTTGAGGAGCTGTGAGCAAGGCACTGGACAAAGAGCAAGTGTTTATGAGAAACAGATGTTGATCATCAGAGTGACCAAATATATATTTCTTATAAATCACAATATCATAGCTACATACCATTGATTTCATTTATTAATTACCTTATTTGACTATTTTTGACTTATTGCTGTGTGCTGACCAGAGCATACAAAAAACAACAGGCACGTGCCTGTCTCTGAAGAGCTAATATCTTAAAAGTTAAGTGCAGACTACAAAACATTGCAATATCTTGTGACATGGGCTGTAAGAGAAGGATGCATGAAGCCTGGCCCTGACATAAAAGGGGCACAATCAGCTCTGCTTGAGGAGAGTACCTGAGATGTAAATACTTGAGCTGCATCTTGTGAGATGTCTAGGAGTTTGCCTGGTAGACAGCTGGAGGAAAGACATTCCGGGAAGCTAGACACTGACATGCAAAAGCCTAAAGACATGAAAATGACAAGGTGTTTTGTGAGCATTAAATTTTCATATGGCTGGATGATAAAGTATAGGAAGAGGAGGAGTGGAGGTTCCAAGGGAAGGTTCTGGAATGCTTGGCAGGGACCAGGTCAAGGAGGGTATGGCATGCTGGCATGTTGGAACTTTATCCTGTAGGCAATAAGGAGAGACATGTTCAGATTTGCATTTACAAAGACTCTCAGGTAGCATCATGAAAATGAATTAGAGAGACCCAAGCTTAGATTGGGAGACACAGTGTTGAAGACTTACAGTAATCTTTAAAAGAATAAAACAGAGGCCTAAACTAATGTTGTAATAATCACAATAATGAGCACAGGATGGATTGTCATGCTTGGGAAACAGTACTAATGATGAGTCAGTGTGAAGCATGAGGGAAGAGAAGGCAGTTTTCAGGACTCCAGCTGGATGAAAAGGTGAGTAGTGATAACATTGCCCAGGATGAGAATATAGGAGGAACACAGGCAAGCCTTTGAGAAAAGCGATGACTTATGTTTTACATCCATGGTCATATGTGGTCAATGGGAAAGATCACTGGTTGGGGGATAGGAGAGATCTGAATTTCAACTTTGCTTCCCCAACTATTTTTAAATAAGTTACTTAACCTCTGAGGTTCTTGTTTCCTGGTCTGTAAAGTAGGAGTAGTAATTATTGGCTTGTAGGCCATTGGTGAAGGGTAAAAGAGATATGTGTAAAGCTCCTGACTCAAAGCAAGTTCTCAAATAAAGGGCAGATTATTATCCCTGCACTGTTCCGTAGGCAGATCTTGAGGTCTGGAGTCCAGCAGAAAACTGAAAATGCTGATTTTGGAATCAAGATAAAGAGAATAGAATTTGTCAGTGGAGCTGAGGCAGTGTACTCATTCATTTGTTCAGGATCATTGCTGGAGAGCTGGTGGGTGCTAAGTTCTGTGTAAGAGCTACAGAATCCAAGGTCTCTGGCCTCAAGGACCTTGGAGTCTATGAAAGTTACACAGAGAAGGAAATCAAGAATGTTTAAATAAGAAGAGGATCAGGGCAAATCAATATATTTAGGGTTTAAAAAACTTTTTAAAAAGTATTTTATTTCTTTATTCATGAGAGACAGAGAGGCAGAAACATAGGCAGAGGGAGAAGCAAGCTCCATGCAGGGAGCCCAATTTGGGACTTGATCCCAGGACTCTGCGGGATCATGCCCTGAGCCGAAGGCAGACACTCAACTGCTGAGCCACCCAGGCATCCTAATATATTTAGGTTTAAAAAATTGTGTAATATATATTCAGAAAAGTACATATCCAAGAGAATGAATTTTTACAAATGAAAGAGTAAATCATCAAACACAACACTCTCTGCATTCCAAGAAACTACTTCTGTCATTCTTCAGTCACAGTGGAACTCAAGGGTAACTACTGTCTAACTTTTAGTGTCATATGGGTTTTACCTATTTTTGTATTTTATGTATGTGGAATCATATGCTATGTTCTCTTTTGTGTCTGGCTTCTTTCACTGAACCATATGTTAGTGAGCTTTATTCATGTTCTTGTATGTAACCATCATTCTCATTGTATAGAATTTAATTGTATGAATGTAACACAATGTATTCATTCTACCATTGATGAATTTGGGTTTTGCTTTTGGTGATTACAGATAATGTTTCTATGAATATTTTAGTATGTATCTGTTGGGTGTATACCTAGGGGTGAGCTGCTGGATCCTAGGGCTTGCCTATATTTGGCATGAGTTGTTAACTGCCACACACGTCTTCATAGTGGGTGTCCCAATTTATACTCCCTCCAATAACGTCTGAGGGTCCCAACTGCCCCCACTCTGGTGTAATATTCTCATCTTCCTCATTTTGGCCATTCAGGTGCTTAAATATTTAGTAGTATAGCCTTGTAATTTTAATTTTCACTTCTCTTATGATTAATGAAGCTGTGCCATTTCAGCTATTTTGGCTATTGGGTTCTCTTTATAAAATACCTATTGACATGTTTTGTCCAATTTATTCAATTGGGCTTTCTTTCTTTTTTGCAGCATTAGCATTAAACAATGAAAATTATTTATTGAGAGCCTACCAGGAACTATTCTAGCACTGGAATTAGAGAACAATATAGTCATACTTTCTGCCCTCATGAAGTTTCTAACTTTGACTACTCTTTCAAAAAGCTTGGCTATGCTTAGAAGGAGTGAGATGATAAACAGAGCAAGATATGGGACCCAGAGAGCATTTTTAAATGGCTGTGAACCTTTTTATCTGTGCTGACAATAGAGAGGCACTGGACAGAGAAAGCTGAAATAAAGGCAAGATGGTTACTGATTGCGCAGAATCCTGGAGTGGCCAAAGTTCTTTGAGCTCTCAGAAGCACCGGTTGGGGCAAAAAAAGAGGGTAGGAATAGGGAGGTGTGCTACTAAGTTTAAGTTTCAAGGAAATATTTACTTGAAAACCTGAATATATATATAGCAGTCATTTGTCTGGAAAGACTGGATAATATTGAAGAAAATGGTGACCAGAGGAAGAGCGAACTGACCAGACCACGAGGAGATGAAGATGCTTGTGGTCAGAAGGCTCAGCAGAAGTAGCTCTTGTCTCAATAGTGGATTTTCCCCAGCCACTCTGAAAAGGCAGAGGAGTGGAAGGTTCGGTGATCCAGAGTAGTGATCCATTTGAGGATGAGAATAGTGAAGGGCACGGTGACAAATGAGTGAAGATGCTGGCAAGGCAAAGGTGTAGTGATTGACAGGGGGATCTAGACAGGACAGTGAAATAAAGCCTGGATGAGAAGAAGGAGTAGGGGAGTGGAAAGGCCTGGAGGAAGAGAGATAGGAGGGGAGGAGGAAGAGGGTCAACTGTTGGGAAGTGGGGTTGAGGAAGTGGGTGTCTCTGCGAAGCTGAAAAAGAATAGAATGTGAATGTGACAGGTTAGATGATTTGACAAGAATACTGACTGGAGTAGCCTGTTATATTGACCCAAGTAGATTGGATTTCCCTGTGAGGTTTTGTGAAGAATGATCAACACTTTAAGCCCAGCACCTCTTGAAAGAGGTCACATTTTAAGTTTTAGCTTACCTCCTGATGAGTCAATACCTATTTTTCATTAAATGAAGACTTCTGAAGAATTTTATTTCTTTTTTTTTTTCTGAAGAATTTTCATATTTTTTTTCTCCTGTCAGCCATTTTAAAAATTTTTCTTACTTCGTATGCCGTACTTTGCATTCCTATGTCAGCCGTTGGTTCTTAGCTGGTTCAATAAAGTTGGTTTTAGACAATACAGAATAAATATAGGGACCCAAATGGTCAGGTTTTACACGGAAATGAAATGCTGAAAATAGAAACTGTTGCTTCAGCAGCCTCAGTCGAAACATGTCCCTTTAAGCAATTACATTTTTGGGCCTCCTTTGATCCATTTGGAGTTCTCATTTGATCCAACAGTCACTTGTTATGTCTCTTCATTGCTACACACTGAAATAAATAATAGAATGTGCTAAAATCTTTGCTTTAAATTTAGTACATGAAATGTGTGTTGTGTGACACTCAGGTCTAGAGAGTGAAGTTTACATTTTTATAAAACTAACATATACACATTGCTAAATGTATATTCTGCCTTCAGCAGAAGAACTACTTGTAGGAGTTGGCAGATTGAAAATCCTCTGATTTATCACAGGATGTAGAGAACTCACCTGGCCAGCTGGCTGAGAATGCATATTCGGGGGCCCATCCCTGGTGCTAATGGTATATGTGGCTGTTTATGGACTCCTCTTGAGAAACCCACGGTAGAGCTTCTAGTTTGGGAAGATTACTAATGGGCACCACCCTAAGTCAGTATGACAAAGAAATAAAATAAACAGAAGGAAAGGAAAAATAGAAAAGAAGATAAGGAAAAAAGAAGATGAATGAAGTCAAGAAAAGAGATAAGGCTAAGTTCTGAAGTAATCTGTCCACAAATCTCTGTTTTAAAAGGCAACTTTAAAAGGATGCTAGATAGAATCACAGCAATTTTAAGATCACAAATGAAAAACAATGTGAAGTATATAAGATTATATGCAAAAAGTATCAAATTCCACGAAGAGCTAAGTTGGCCATAAATTCAAACTACACATATTAAAATTAAAATGTAGCTACAAATTTTATTTTTCCAACAACCTTTTAAATTGTAATGTTATGGGTGTACTACTTATGATAAGTTTTGGTTATGGAACAGGACTGTTATTATAAGCAATTAAGTTGGATAGTTTTATTTTTTCTCCTGAATATCAGATTACACCAGGGTATTATCAAGGCAGCCTTCAATCTCCAAGATGATTTACTACTGCTGCCCATCGTTGTTGTGAAGATTAAGTGAGATCTGAATTTTGGATGCCTGAAGCCCTGGATTCAAGTTATTGCTGTACCACTAGCAGTTCTATACTCTTAGAAAAGTTGTGACTCAGTTTCCTCATCTGTAAAACAGGAACAGTAATAGTGCTTACCCATAGAATTGTTGCCAGGAACAAATAAATTAAGAGATTAATAAACTTAAAGCACTTGAAATAGTGTGAGGCACATTGTAGACATTTAGTAACTGTTATTCTAAATTCTGTTGCCAAATTTTCTGTTGAAAGTACCCAAATTAAAACCAAAGGTTATTCAAGATATGAACATCCTTATTTTATATAGTACTCCTGAAAAAAAATTATAAAAATTAAAAAATAGAACTATAGTACTCTTGAGCCTTATTTAATTAAATCTTTAAATACCTACTACTAAATGCAGTAAGACATCCCAGACTCTACGATGATAAGTAGGATGTGGCTCTGTGCCCTAGACACACAAGCTTTGAGAAGTGACACTATTGACTTGGATTTCTTGGGGAGATATCATGCCATACTAGGAAATAGTGCAACAGTTAATTGAAACTATATTTTTGAGCACCTGTCTTTCAAAGCACCAAAATATAGTACATTGAAAGACAGAAAGAGATGCTAAGTATTGATCATACCTTGATATATTTCTAAGGATAGCAGGTCACCCAAGAAAAGAGGCTGATATTCTTCTAGAGATAGATATAGCATAATGGCTGGAATATAGATACGATACCAGGAAACCTAGGTATTCAAACCTGACTCTCCTATTTCCTGATTATGGGGCTACAACCCCACTTGCTTTAACCTGTGCCTCAATTTCTTTACCAATGAGGAACAGTTACATACTACCTTGCTGCATAGGTTGGTTCCATGAGCTGATGTTTGCGAAAATGGTTTATGAACTATGAAGTAGTAAGCATTTGTATGTTTTTTCATGATTTATATTATCTGGGGCTTGTGACTTTCTGAAGATCTGTGGTTCAGAAGTGGACACTTTATATAGTTTTAATAGGTTTACAGAAAACTCTATTATTATTGTAGAATTGCCTGTAGATCAGTACTGGATGTGTAGTTTGCTGCAGAGATAAGACCAAACACCAAAAGCATTCATAGCTGGAAGGTGAAACTAGTTGAGAGGTTATGTGACTGACCTGGGGGAAAAGTTGTTATTCTTGAGCATTCTTCCCTTTGCTTTCCATGCTGTTCCCTGTTTCTCAATGGAGTAAAAGGAATCCTGGCTTTGAAGTTGCACCAAGTTAAAATCCCTGCTCTGTCACTTACTCGGGCAATGAGCTCTGCTTCTCTGAGCCCCGTGTCCCTCATGTGCAAAAGGGAGTAGAATTACCTGCCTGACAAACTTGTGAGCGCTGGAGAGCACGTCTGCAAGGTACCTGCCTAACAACTAGCTGATGCCTGTGACTAGACATCACCAAATTTCAAGGCAACTTGAATTACACACTTGCCTGATAGGAATATGGATAGAACTAATACTAGCAACTGTTTACCACGTGTAGGCATTGTTCCAAATACATAACTCAAGAGATGATCTTATTTAATCTCCATAAGCAGCCTGATGATGCCAGTGTTACTCTTACTGTCTCTGAGGCTCGGGAACTGTACCTGACTTGACCAAGGTCACCCAGTGGATTTGTGGTAGAGCAGGTTTGCAAATCTGGGTGCTTGTGACTCCAGATCCCACTTTCCTAGTTACTGGATTATTCCTGTTCCTCCCTGGCCAGTTTGGGGATGTGGGGCAGGGAATGAAAGGACTGGTTGTTCCACAAGAATTGTTTTTGAATGGGGCATTTGCTTTCCAAATCTTCGCATCTTCACCCGCGCAGGTAGAAGGTGGAAGGGGGCCTGCAACTGGCCATTATCTAACTCCTGAGTGAGTGATGAAGGCTCCCTGAGCTCCACTTTCCTTCTTGTACAGCGATTATACTTGTAAGGGCACAGTGAGCATCGAAACAGGGTGATAACTGTTGAGCACAGCGCTGGCAACCTCTCAATCTCTGCCCTTCAGTCCCTTCTTAAGTGGCAGTCCAGCACTCAGGACAGAGCCTGCTTTCTTGTTACACTTTAAACCAGTGGGGTCTGGGGTATTTATTCAGCATATACATTGTTTAAAACTATGATGCTTTATCATAGGATATTACGATCGAGTCCTTTAAAATATTGCCCACATATTTTCTCATTGATTTGTTATATCCTTTCGATAAGCCACATTTAATTAAGATAGGGACATCACATTGGTCTTTCCATTGATTTGCATTCTGTGTCTGGATATGTGCACGTAGACCACAGTCCCTTTAAGCACCACTAGCTCTCAGCAAAAATAACCTAGAGCAGCTCAGGTTACTGCCAGGCTCCAAAGACTCTTCAGGGGGTCAGGTTGCTTATTTCTCTGGCACCTGCTTCAGCAGAGATATAGGAAGAGCTTTATCTGTGCCAGCAGAGGGGGTCTGTGTGGATGTGGGTCCTTGAGTGCTGCCGTCAGCTAAGCCCCCCTCAGCCATGACTTCTTCTGGACTTACCCTCCACTCATGGTAGAAAGTTTCTTGTGGGGCCACTTAAATTGCTTTTAAAGCAATTGTGACCTTGTCCCTGGACCTAGATGCTAGAACTCGCCTTCCTATTAACCTTAGGTTTGGTACTGTCCCTTTGAAAAATAAAAATGAAAAAGATATTACATGCCATCAAAACAAACAGGTACCTTCCATCCCCGAAGAAGTGAAAGTGTAGCAGGGAAGTGAGAGAGCCACAAGAGGAGGACACACCCTCTTCCCTGGGACCCTTGTGCCTGTCTGCTAGTCTTTCTTGTAGAAGAATGTTTTTGCTGGCTGTACATAAGCCAAGTGATCAAAGAGTAAGTGGGGCCTAATGCTCTCTCAAGATAGACCAACAAACAAATAGAATGAACTCCTTAATTAGGTCCAGTTTGTTCAACTGTGAAAAAGCAGTGAGATATCTGAAGAGGCAGGATGATGTATGAGAGGGGATGGAAAATCAGCGAGATTTTAGACCATCTGGAGCCTTGTCTCTGCAATGTTTCTGAGGTAGCTGAGTTGCAGAATGACAGCAACTTAACAGCAGGGTGATATCTGTGAGAGACTCACATTCTGTGAGGTCCAGAGAGGTTGAGTGACTTACCTGAAGTTACTCAGCTACTTGGCAGTACACGTGGACCTACAGCCCAAGTACAAACATCCTTGTTCTCATTGTACCGCAAAGGCAGGGTCCAGGGTCAAGGACTCGACAAGCCCCTCTTTCTTGTAAAGGGGGATCATACTACCTGATGCTTACCTTCTTTGTAAGGTGTTATAAGGATCTGTTGAGTGTGCAGGGAAATGCTTTTTAAAACTATTAAATTATATATTAATATTAACCAATATTAAATTATGTATTATATACACACATGATAGTCATGCAAATGGTGTAACTGAGAAAGCTATAAAAGTAGCATTTAACTCTGTACCTTCTATATTATTACAGTACATGATAATAGGTACTAGTGTGATACCTAATATTTTGTTAAAATTCTTCTTGTGAGGGCAGATGAACACAAATTTGGATTCTCTTTTGGAGATTTCCCTGCAGTATAATGTCAAGAACTCTAGACATGGAGTTATCGACGTGATAGTGTTACCTACTAACCATGTTATTTCTTTGCCTTTCTGAAAAATGGGAATAATACAATTATTGGTCTATCTTGAGTTGTCCTGAAGATGACTTTAAGAATGTGAAAATACAGAACAGAAATGAAGCATTATTACCAAATATTGCTGAGGGCCTCAGATCCTGTCCCTTTAGCACATGTGGTATAATAAAGGAGACAGGTCGTATATCTGAAAGCAAATTTCTTTTTTTTTTTAAATTTTATTTATTTATTTGAGAGAGAGTGGGAGAGAGCACAAGTAGGGGGAAGGGCAGAGGAAGAGGGAGGAGCAGAGACTGACATGGGGCTCCATCCCAGGACCCTGAGATCATGATCTGAGACAAAGGCAGATCCTTAACCAACTGAGCCACCAGGCACCCTTTGAAAGCAAATTGCAACATTACCCGATGTTGGTGTCAGATAGATTGTATACTACAGTTATTGATCACAATGAATTAATGAATCCTTTTATTATAGATTATAAGTGGATGTGTAATCATCCCTGTAATAATTATTCTTTCCCTATAGGCATTTACCCAAATTGTCAAGACTCATGTACAGTACACCTCATATTTATAGGACATTATGTACTATAATACAGAGGTAGAGATTTAAATGTTATTTTTATAACTTTCTCAGTTACACCATTTGCACTACTATTTATATATCTGATTTATCTCCTCCAATTATTACAGATATTTGTGACTTGTCTTAATATTACCATTATTTGACAGATAGGAGGTCAAAAGAATTTCATGAGATCTCATGGAATGTGTGAATGGCAGAGCTGGAGTTTGAAGGAAGGTCTTGGGCTCCCAAATCCTGTGCACTTGCCACTGTAATCTTTCTCTCTGTGTTGTGGCGGGGGTTCCATTCTCTGAACTGTATTCTTCATTTGTTTCTTTAAATGACACCATCATTCACTCAACATGAATACTCCGTGTGGAACTCTGTCATAGGATCTTCTCATACTTTAGGACTTAATCTCTTTGGATAGAGTGAATTATTTGGGGTCTGATTTCTTTAACAGGAGAAGTATTGACCTTGATACTTGAACCTTACAAAAAAACTGATTTGCTTGGAAGGAGAGGGGACAGCACCTAATGGGGGAAACCACTGATATCAGAGTTGCAGTAAATCTTCGCAGTTCAATAAGGGAGTCCTCTGACCTCATGGGGCTATTTATGTTTAAATTATATTAAGATTAAAAAATCAGTTCCTCTGTCACACCAGCTGCATATGGTTACTGGCTACACGTATGGCACTAGACAGCTATATAGATATTTGTCTAGTCAACAGCCCTGAAACAGATAATATTGTTGTCTGATATATGTATGTATGTACAATTGATCATTGGAGATGAAATTATTGTTATACATTTCTACTTAAGACATAATAATAGCTACCATTTATTTAGTACCTTCTCAATGTGTGCCAGCTGTTGTCTTAGGCACATAATGTATACTATTCTTTTTAATCGTGACACCATTTTTTTGGAACCTAACATTTAAATAGGTTATGTAATTGCCTAGGATAGCTGTGGGTTGAACCCATTGGTCTGCCATGCTGTCTCTTTATGTAGTCTAGTGGAACTACATTTGGAGTTGTTGTCAATGCATTGTCCTACCATTTGGTCCACTTCAATTCAGCAAATGCAGGCACTCACTCTGCCGGGAGCTGGAGATGCAACAAGCAACAAAGCACAGTCTCTCATCTCAAGCAGCTTCAAACCTAATAGAGTTTAGACACATAATGAATAATTATGATCATGTAAGATGTTCTCTGATGCAAGACTTCATATGATGCAGCCAGGAGCCATTGAAAGGTTTAATCCGATGAGTGCCATCGTCAGATTTCTGTTTTATAAAGGTTACTTGCAGTATTATAGGGTAGTTATTGTATTTACCTAGGGCAAAGTACATGGAAAGCTAAGACTGAGGTCACGGTGGTGGAGTTGGAGAGAAGAAAGACAAAGGCATAACTTGGGTAAAATTGTCCAGCTTTTGGATTAAAGCTGAGAGCAAGGAGAAGTTAAAGATGACTCTTATATGTGTTTGGTGAAAGTTTGGCCTCATCAAAGGAGATTAGGTGTAAGGAAAGGTTGTACGTGTGTATATGTGTGTGTGTATGTGTGCTCACACACGCTCACGTGGGTGTGTTGCATGGTGGGAAAGGGTGAAGACAATGGCTTAATTGACTACAAGTCATAAAATGTTCAGAAAGCAATCATAACTGTTAAGTGGAAAAGTCTGCTGTTAAACAATGAGACATTTTAAGTATGTGATTAAATAAATTAAAAATAAACAGAATCCTGCAATAATATTGAGACTGGAAGGGAGAATTAACCTTATAGTCTGAATGGAATGGGTCTGTCCTAGGCTGGGCCCAGGATAGTGAACCAGGGATGCATTTTCCCTTTTTTTTAATAGAGCCACAGCATGTAAAAAGATTTATTATCCTGCTATTCTATAGTGACATAGAGGGAGGATATAAATATGGCTTTTAGAAAGAGCCTAATGTTGAAAAAGCAGATTTTTTTTTTTGCTACATTGTCTTCAGTGATGCTCCCCAAACCAACCCCCAGTTCTGTCCAGATCATTAAATAATCTGGTCCTAATTTAGTAAACAGGTGATTGTGCTGTTTAATATTTATAAAATATAAAAGTTAGCAGTGCCCCTTGACATAGTTTTTGGCATTTCTTAATATCAAGCAGTGTTTAGCTTCTTTGTTGCAGCAGAAAATAATATCACAGACTTAACTAATTATAATGGTACCACAGGTTCTACTCTAGGGTGAGGAAGTTCCATTTTCTTTAAAAGAAAATCAGTTGTGCTGGTGATAGTAAATTTTAACAGGCGTGGAATTACCAAAACCAGGAGTGCTGATGGAAATAATTTCTTATGGAATTCAATCTGTGATCTCTGGATTGATAGGTTATGTCTGTGCAATTTTAAACAGTGCCAGCTTTGGAGATTGGCTTTGTTTTGAAATTATCTGAGGTCCTCAATTCAGACCTGACCATCATAGATCACTATGACAGAAGGCTGTCAAATGTATGATGCACGATGAAACCTGATTATTTCTGAGTGCCCTGTCTAGTTTTTGAGCTATTTAAAAACACGAGCTTCTGTAAATTTCATGAAACATTTTTGGTCTCTGAGTCAGTTAAGTACATTCTTTCTTCTTCTGCAAATACAAATATGTCTTATTATCTTGTCTGTTTGATTTTTTTCCCCTTAAAAAATTTGTTTTTTTCTTGGGATGCACGGATGGCTCAGCAGTTTAGCATCTACCTTTAGCCCAGGGTGTGATCCTGGAGTCCCAGGATGGAGTCCCACATCGGGCTCCCTGCACGGAGCCTGCTTCTCCCTCTGCCTATGTCTCTGCCTCTCCCTCTCTGTCTCTCATGAATAAATAAATAAAATCTTAAAAAAAATAAAAAAAAATTTCTTTATGCATTTTCAAAAATGAATAATGAAACCTTACGAAATAAAATAGACCCTAGATTTAATTTGTTTTATTATTCTACCTTTTATGTGAATAATTAATTGCAGAGCTGTTGATGGTTTCTTACAATATTTGTGAGTGGGTAAAGTACACGTGTGTTTCTTCACAATTGCCTTAGCAATGCTCAACTAGAGGGCACTAGTGAACATTTCCGCTTAGATTCTTTAAACTAGGCCACATACTGTTGACACATATGCACAGGAGAGAAACGTGAATGCTTTGCGAAATCTTAGTACTAAAAATAATTTTCACTTGTATTTATAGCAGTGTTATCATACTTGAGGAAAGTGATGTAGAACCTATCAGTATAGGAAGAAAAATGTCATCTGGTTACTGTTGCTGGAAGTGTACCCTGTAGAATAAAGCCCTTACATTTGTCAAAAGTTATGGCAATGTTGCTAATAGGTATTTGCCAATTTTGGGGGTAGGATAGTTAGTATTATTGAGCACTGAGATAAATTCTCTCACAGAGAGATGTTCCATAGCTAGTACTTAACTGGGTAACAATGTAAATCTGTCCACTATTAGGAAAGGATCGATAATGAAGACTAACAAGTAGGGTATGCAAGTTCAGGGGCAGAATTTTGGGTTATGTCATAGACAGTTGCCTTTATTGTTCATTGTGTCAGCACATTTGCTTAATGGAGACCAGGAAGGGAACATTTTTATATATTCAAATATTAAAATGTGCAAAAATCCAACATTTCTAATATGAAAGCTATGTGAAAAGCCCTTTCTATGCAGGGTAACTATGCATATGTTTGAGTGGGAGGAAAAAGAGAACAGATGACTTGAAACTATTAAAATTGTTACACATGTAAAAAGTTAGTTTCCTCATAAAATAAAAAAACCAGGATTTCAGTCTTGGTTACCATGTTACTTGTCACTCAATTAAAATATTTGTACATAGCATTTCATTGATTCATTCACTCGCTTATGTGGCAAACAGTAATAATGCCTACTATGTGTAAGATACATAGTAGGTGTCTCTAATGCATGTGATAATTATTTCCATAAGGGATCAGACCAATACGGGAAAAATATAATTGTGAACACGGCATGCAGAAGGTCAGTGAAACATATAATTAAGCTTCGCTGTCCTTAGAAACATGCTTTAAAAGGATATAGAAGCAGAACTGCAATATGTGTTATTGTCCTAACATCGATTTGGAAAGCAATGGATGTTGTTTTTCTTTGGGCCAATTATCAAGGTTTGGAGAGCTTGCTTAAAAAAAAAAAAAAGGAATTGTTATATGAGGGAGGACACAAATAAAAGAGATTACGTGGCATTTTATAAGATAGTTGGTGGTTCCGTTTAATGCTTGTGAAGTTGTGTTAAAATTTACTAAACTAAAATGTACTAAGGTATTGCAGGCACTTATTTAAACCAGTGATTTGTGGTTTTGTCTGTTGAGGAAGCTTAAAACTTCAACTCTATCCAGCCATTAAACTGCAGCACGTTGACTTCAGGTCTCTTGTAAGAAAGTCTAAATGTAGGCTGTTGAATAATCCCTTTGAGGGCCCTGTAACTATTTTTATGCCTGGATATGCGTCATCAGTGGGTATTTTCTCTGGTGACTTGCTTACATCAGGTCTCCTACCATACATTCTATCAGTGAGTGACTTATGATTGATGGGAACCACGGCTGTTGTTTAGCTTTATCTGTGACCTCAGCGAACGGACAACAGGAATTTCCAGGCTGTTAAATTCTCTGAATGCTTGAAGACAGGGGCTCACGGTGTTGATCCAGGCAGGTAGCAGAGTGCTATTATTCACCAGCGGATGATGGGAGGAGGGACGAGAGAAGAAAGGGGAGGGAGAAGGAGGGGAAGGGAGGGGGAATTCCTTTTGTGAACAGCAGCAGTTCTGGCTCAGCTGGTTCCTTAGCCCGAGAGGCTGTGTGTGCGGAAGGTGCACCGCCGGGACCCGGAGCCCAGGAAGCGGACAGTCAGAACCTTGCTGGAGGCATCCAGGGGCTCTGCGGGGCTGGCGGGGAAGGCCCCGAGTTCTCTTTAATGAGTTGGGCTTTTGCTTTTCAAATCAGCTAGCCAGATTTCATCCACGAGAGCCTGGACTGTCAGGAGCCTGTGTAGCACCAGGGGCTTTGAACGGAAAGGTGTGCCAGCCTTCATAGAGATACATGGGAATCTGTGCTGTCTTTCATCGGGATATGTTTGGAGGGGATTCTGAAAGTTTGCCTGCACCTCGCATCGACATGCTTTGGGGAGTAGAGCTGGGCACCGGTGGATGCGTGTGGAAGGGATTTTAACTGTATTCACAGCGTTTTCGCATTTTCTTCTGTTTCCCCATGTCTTTCCTACACCTGTGAGAGTGAGGCTCCTGAACTCTCTATGGAGATTGATTCACCAGCATGTCAGCAGCAACATTTGCTTCCCCATGCGGGAATCCATCTCCTAAACTTTTTTTTCCTAGTCCTGTCTTCCTATCTCCTTCTTTCCTGCCTCTTTCTCTTTTCATCTCCTCTTCTCTCTCTCTCTCTCTCTCTCTCTCTCTCTTTTCCCTGATGGTGCTTTGTTTGCAAAAGTAGTTCTTAACCTTGTGCTAAGTTAGAGAATAGCAGGTTCTGTTTAGATGGGCTGAGGTACACACGTGAATCAAACCAACTCTGCTTTGCCTGTGTTTGCAGGCTATCCTTTCAGCAATGATTTTGTTTTTTAAATGACAATTATACAAAATTAAAACACTCCTTTTAGTGTAAAGCAATTACAACATTTAAGCATTTAGGCAAAATTGGTTTTCTGATCTTTTAAGACTATTTCTTTATGGAAAAATAACATTGATTAATTTGGCTTTAGCTAGTCTTGTTCCTTTTTTTTTTTTAATTTCCTAGAATGAAGGCATAGCTCCTTGATGTACAGATTACCAAGGCTACTTATCACTGTAACTAATTTCTTAATGGCTTGCCTCCTAGGAACCAAATTCAGAAATATATCCCAGAGCCTAGGACCCTAAACCAGGTGCTGTGTCGGGTAAATAAGCCCTAGAGGAGGGATTTTTGTCTCTTTTTGCCTCTTACAATTCCACTGAGTGGGCATGGGCATACATAATTACTTTTATAGCCTCATTTCCAATTAGCTATCCCAATGGTAAAAATCTATCCAATGATCTAGTCATATTGTTTCAATTTTTGACATTTTAAATTCAGATGATTGAGGGAGAAAGAAAAATGAGTACCACTATCAACCTCACCTACAAAAAACTTTCTTTTCAAACACTTGCTTTTTGAATAAGCAGTATGACTCATGACAAGCAATTTATAATTTGAAATTTGCAAGTTTAAAATTAAGTTTCATGAGTTTTTATTTTTTTTATTTTTTTTAATTTTTATTTATTTATGATAGTCACAGATTGAGAGAGAGAGAGGCAGAGACACAGGCAGAGGGAGAAGCAGGCTCCATGCACCGGGAGCCTGACGTGGGATTCGATCCCGGGTCTCCAGGATCGCGCCCTGGGCCAAAGGCAGGCGCCAAACCACTGCACCACCCAGAGATCCCAAGTTTCATGAGTTTTGAGTCATTAGTTGTTGAATGAATTTAGCCGTTTTAATGCATCTAAATAGAAAGAAATCACTAAAATTTTGGTAAGATCCATTGTTTATGTTGATTTCAGCATACTGTCCCCCAGGAGCCATTGGTAACTTGTTTTATTTTTATAAGAGTAACATTATATGAAAAAGATACATTTGGGGGTTAGTTCAGATGTTAATATTCCTTTTTGCCATGCACTGTGGGGGATGTTATTAGAAGCTATAAAATTCTTCACCTTCTCTTTAAAAAGTATGTATGCTTTTATGTGGAGGAGTGTGAGAGCAGAACCAAACATGTAGGAGGGCTATGTATTCTTCATTAAAAATATATTTCACAAAAGATTATAGTTTGTGTGGGAGGGAAATCGCTGCTTGTCTGTTGATTGCATTGTGCTTATTCTGTATAAGAACTATTTGAGTGTAGTCAGGATAACCTCATTTTGATAATCTGATGACTGCTTCTGCAGGGAGAAGAGAATATAATTTCAAGGCTGCATGCTGATGGGCAATGGTAATTATTCTCCTTTGGCAGAGCTTAGCATGGAATCTGCTTTGGTATTTTTATAACTACATATGCAAATCTTTTCTTCCAAACCTTTTTTTCTCTCTCCCCATGTGCAGAGCTTTTGTAATCTTCAAGACTGTGAAATCCTAAAGATGTAGTAATATCTAATGGCATCAGTGTATGATGATGTGTAAACCTAAGTTATAGCAAAATCTTGGCTTGAAGTCTTTTTGTTAAAGCAAATCCTTCACTATAAGTGAATTTCACTGTATACTTGGTTTCTATGGAGACACTTTTATTAATTATGGATAATCAGACTGTTCAAATGTAGTATGAATGATTGGTGTATCGGCTTTGGTCAGAGAAGCTGATAGACTTTCCTGGTTAATATGTTATCCTTTAACTGAGATTCCTATTATGTTGTAGGGCTTACAAGGGTGATGCAGACACTAAGTGTCTAAAACACTAACACTGAAGTGGTTTGATACTTAATTTTACCTTCTCGTAGGTATGTTGCTCTAGTATTACATAAGGATAAAAGAAACCCCCCAAATCACCTACAATTAGGATAATACCTAATTGATAGTGTCAGAACAATTGAATGACCCACTTATAAGGCTCCTTCTGGGAGGGTGTAAAAATATTTCATTTGGTAAATGATTCTTTCTCTCCTACCTATGTAACTAGGTACATTAATAGCATTGAAGGATTCCTTAGTTTTATGAATTCTTCTCAGTGATTACTCAAGTTTTAAAAACTTTTATATCTTACTGTCATCATTTACAGATGAAGATTATGAGACCTCATAAACCAATGAGCCTTATACTCAAAACACATTGTCTTGATGTAGCTAAAGGACACGCGTCCCCTTGGAGATTATCTGTTGGGTTTTAGGAGCTGGAAGGCTCTAACCTCCTGTGTGCCATGTCAGGAGAGAGGTCAGTGATTCCTCCTGCAGCCCTGATAATGCAAACAAAACTGCTAATTAGTTAGGGCAAT
Organism: Nyctereutes procyonoides; assembly: GCF_905146905.1. Lineage (NCBI taxonomy): Eukaryota > Metazoa > Chordata > Mammalia > Carnivora > Canidae > Nyctereutes > Nyctereutes procyonoides. The sequence continues at coordinate 684,064 of NW_026575146.1, read as the reverse complement.
GTTTGCAGCTTTGAGTGTGTTGTCTTAATCTTCTTGTGACAGAAGTTGGCAGCGTCCCTCAGTGACTGATGCGTGGATCCACCGTGAGGTGCTCAGATTTCTACAACAAGATGTCATCATTTGAGTCAGCAGCGTAGAAGTCCGTCCCTGTGGAATGGTGGCAAAGGGAAGAGCTTTCATAGAATAGAGGACTGGGAGCTCAGGGGTCGAAGAAAAGCCGCGTGTAAACAACGGTGGATAGAGATAGATGCATTTGTAGTGGAAATATTTTACTCTGCTCTTTTCACTTAGTCTGGAAGAAGACATATTTTCTATAAAAGAAAACTTTGTGTGGGTCTAACTGTTCTGAAAGCAAGACCCTAGTGGCCATTTTCTTTAAAGTGCAAATGATGGATCTCAGGTCCAAGAATTTTCATCGGAGGCATTCTTCTAACTTACTAAAGTTACATGAGGCTGTCTGGTTGCTTCAGAACTAAAGGATGGGTAGGAATCTCTTCTAAGCACATTTGTGGGGGAATTCTTGCCTTGTGTCAGGCAGATTGCTGTAATTATCTACACTCATTTTTCTCAAATTCCCATGTTGCAAAATATTATTTTACACATTTTCCCCCTTTCTAAGCCATTAGATTTTTTCTTACTGGACATTAAAAAATTCTTAACATGAAGATTTATAGATATTTAAATAAGTAATTGCCCACAAGTGCCTCATTTTGTGTAAAATCACAAACTGACTCCTGTGGGTAAGGTCATATTGAAAACGGTTTCCTTCTATTATGTAGGTTAGTTTTATGTGAGTTGAGAGGTATTCATAAGACCACATAGCATAGTCCAATAAATAATTTATCTTCCTAGGGGGGAATAAATTTAAGAAAAACCAGGAATATATATTACTAAGCTTGAAAAAGGATAGATCCTCCCTAGTATGGGGAGAAGATGCGTATGTCCCATGCCTGGTCCAGACCGAGCACTAGAAGCATGAAAGATGGCTGAGATTGGCCCCAGTGGCTCAAGGAATGAAGGTCCCAGTAAGAGAGAAAAAGAAAGGCAAAACCACGGGGGCAAAGACATATTTGATTTCATGTAACTGCTCTGTCCAGATAGGGCTATGAGGAACCTGTGGTTATAACTGTGGCTTTGAGTTGTGCCTGGGCATTGGTGGGTAGGAGGAAATACGATAGAGCCCAGCTAGAGGCTGAACCTTGTGTGGACACTTACTCAGAGTCAAAGCCATGTAGGCTAAAGGGGAAGATTTGGAGTAGGGTCTCAGTGGAGGGCCAGTTTTCCCCATTTCTAATGAAGCGCTGAAACAAACCTTTCTCTTTTAGGTGAAAGGCTGTCATAGAGGAAGGGCACCCAATGACTTGAAAGGTGTAAAGCCCTCAGGCCTCAGAGAATCTGGACTTTTAAAGGCAATTAATGATTGCTGAGAAAAGAGGCTTCTTTGTTATTAATGTAGGACAAGTTGGTGACTGTGTCTGGTGGCAAAGGCTTGCCTGTCAATCCCACTTGAGGCTCAGTTGTCCCCACTGGGAGGGTCAAATTCTGCTCTGACCTTTGTTCCTTGTCCTTGGAGTCTTTCTTTGGGGAGGAGGATGGGGTGAAGCTTCACCTTCTGGAGCAGGATTCAAGTTGTGGGACTCTTGGCAAGAGTGTGGAACTTGGGTCCTAATGAAAATGATCAAAATATCTTGACATTCTCTTGGGTTTGTGGGTGGCAACTGGTCTTTGTTGGAGAGTGAACAAAAGGGAAATGTAAGGGAGTTGAGTTTAGGACCCTGGGAAATACTTTTATTTCGAGGATAGGAAGAAAAAATATAACCTGATAAAGAGAAGCAGAAGGGATAGGTGGAAGCCAAGAAAAGTGAAGTAATAGGAGACATAGATTATAGGATTCCCAGATATGATCAATTTCACTCATGCAGTATACATTGAGGATGTTTTAGATGCCAGGCCCTGGGCTCACTTCTGTGGATACAGTAATGAACCAGACAGCATCCTTGTCCTGAAAGAATTCATTAGAATTTGGAAATCACAACCCAGGTGGCACTATTCAGTGGCTTTTGCTGGTATTGCCATGCAACCCAGGGAATCAGTGAAAGCAGCCTGTGGAGTGAGCCCCATTTGAAGGCAGGCATGAGAAGGATAGGTGAAGTACAGCGAGAAAAGATTGTAGAAGGCTGATGAGGGTGTTGCTGAAATGTCTGACTCTGTGTTTCATGGTTGCCAAAACAGAGAAGTCAGATGGTCTGGGAAGGGACCTGAAGATTAAGGGACGAGAAGTCAATATGAGGGCAAAGAGCCTCCTCAGAAGCTGTGAGGAAGTGAAAAACATTTTGAGAAAGGAGTCTGGCACTAACAAGTAGAGGCCTGAGTTTGAGGTAGGGGAGAAACAGAAGGTCCAGGAGAGTAATGGGATTTAAATTTGGGATGTTAGTGGAGGGCTGAAGGATTGAGTGATTGGGTTGATTCAAATGATAGTTCATGTAACATTCTTCTGTAATACATTATTATTCCTCATGCTTAACATTATCCAAAAAAGGTCCCCTGCTCTGTGTTTCAACCACCATGACCCTAGAAACGTTTTCCAATGTCACACCTAGTCTCCCACAGCCTGTTAGATGGTGATCCTGACTCTGGTTTCTCTACCAGTCACTAGTCAATTCTTCATTCTACTGCAAGGCTCATCTTCCTAAAACACCATTTTTAATGGGTTACTGTGAAGATCTAAAAACCTTCCCTGGCTACCTAGGGAAGGTTTTTAGATCTTCACAGTAATTTAAAGGATGTGCTCCTGGCCTAAAATGAGAAATCTCCATTTTCACAAGACTTCACAATTTACCAAGAGCTTCCAAATACATACTCTCACTGAATTCTTATAAAACTCATATGGCAGATAGGATAGATGCTGCTCTCTTCCCAAGTTTCTAAGTCACACAATAGAGGATCATCTAGACTAAATAACAGGCCCAGGGCCACACAGTTTATGAATGGCAAAGCCAGGATTAGAAGTCAGGTGTTCTGAGTTGTATCACACCATGGTCTCCCCTCGTCAGTGGAACTTCATTTCCTTTCTCACCCTCTAATTCCTATAATTAGGATGATGAGGCCAGTGCCTATGGTTCTAGCATTGCAGAAAGGCCTCTTCCTGTCCCTATCGTCTCTGTCCTGTCATTGCTCAAAAGTTGTGATCTAGAGCTGTCAACTGAGTCACATTTGCTGACTGATTTTCCCTTATAGAGGGAAAAAGTCTGTCTGCTACCAGGGCATCTGGGGAAGCACAGACAATACTTTGTACCTCCCTGATGTCATTCCCAGTGCCTGCTTGTCTCTTAGGGACCTTGGAGAGGGTTGCTGCTGACTTTACATTGGATTATGGGATGGCTTTTGACCACTGCCAGGGCCATCTCTCCCTCCCTCAACTGTTCTCTCTGATAAGGTATACCCCGAAGCATGTTTGTATTTTTACCCAGAGCAATTGATGGTCTGATAACTTGTTTAAAAATGCTTTCTCTCTCTTGTTGTATTAATTAATGTATAGATTTGTTACTATTTAGAAATGAATAGTTCTAGAAAATGTTGTATATAGAAGAATGTGGAGCTGTGTTTTGAACTACATATTAAAATCTGGAACATTTGTTAACAATGCAGTGATTAATGAGTCTTTGGTAATGTGATTTTAGAGTACACTCTGTTTTCATCATTTTCTCATTGTACTGAAGCCAATATGATTGGGGTTTGACAGAGTTTTTGGAGACCATTTACTGCATCAGAAGTTTAAATGACATAAAAAATACACCTGACAATTGTCTAAAATATCAAGAATTGCCTCCACTCCCATAGAGATGGATGAAGGAAATATGTGCATGCAGATTAGTTAAATAATATTCCAAGCATGCTGCATTGCCCTGTGGGCTGCTCTTAGAGCTGCACACACAGAAAATCCCAGCACCTCTTTGTGACCCTGCATCCTTTAAGTTGGGTTTCCATGATTAAGGGGTGCATCTTTCTTATGCGAAAAGCTAAAGAAGAATAGTTGCAATGCTTTTTTGTAAAACAAACAAACCAAAAATAAGTGTTTTATAATCCTCATCGTTTTCTACCCCCTTGTAGAATGTATTCCCCCTAGAGACAATCACATAGTTCCTTAGGAGGCTGAGATACATCTTCATTTTTCTAGTGCGTTTTGTGTTGGAATGAAAAGGCCAGTAAAGATATGGGGGAGAAGTATGAAGGACCGAAGTGCCAAACTCTGGACTTTGGTAGAACAGCATTTTAGGGTGGCAACAAGATGTGTAAATTCTTAATAGCATTGAATTGAAATGTTTCTGAAATGGGATTTTAATTCTGAACTCTTAATGTTGTATTATTTACCTTCTAGGTAATTAATTTGTGTTAGTACACATGTTGGACTGTAAGTTGAATGATGGTTAGGAAGACTAGCTTATATTCTATTCAAAGTATTAGCAATTATAAAAGAAGACTGCTCTTAATATACAATAAAAGAAGAAAAATATGGAAAGTTGATATTTTTGCAGATATCTTTTAAAATGCAGATATCACACAACATACCCTGTGATGGCAAAAAGTACTTAGCCATATTGTATTTCGCCACATTATTTTCTCCTACCTTATTGAATGACTTTGGCTCTCAGTGGTACTCCGTTGAAAGCCATTTTAGTCATTATAACTTGCTTTGGTGCTGTGTATTCTTTAGAGCTGCCCCTTTGGGTCCATGCATCCCTATTCTTGGCCCAAGGAATGCAGGCTCTCATCACCCTGGAGCTATAGATCATGGAGTCTTCTACCTTGAAGTGATTGCCACCCTGCTATCAGATTAACTTTACAATAACTCTCTTTCAGCATCCCTCTTGCCTGCTTAAAATTCTTCAGGGGGTTTCTAAGGTCCACAGATGAGAGGCAGCTGAGAGTCAAAAAATAGCGCAGGAGGTGGAATCCAGAGACCTGCCTTTAGATTAGTTGGCCTGGAAACACCACTGTTCATTAACACTCCTCAAATTCACATAATCTCTACTAACTTCTCAAGTTCCTCACCTCCTGTACATCTTGCCAAGGCCCGTGGTCATTCTATGTCTTCAACTCTTTATGCATTTGGGATAGTTGACCATCATGCCTTGCTTGATGAAATGCTTGGTTCTCCCAGCTTCCTTGCAGCACTGTTGCTGTGGGACTCTTCTCCCACTGCCTCTTCTCAGTCTTCTTTGCTGGCCCTTCCCCTACGTGTTATGGTCTCCTTGGGCTTAGTCCTCAATCCTTTTATCTTTATTTAAATGCTCTTTCTGGCAGATAGCAATACTCACATGATTTCAAACATCATGCCTATGCTGATAATTTTCAAAGTTTTATAGCCACAAATGGATCTTCTCCTGAGTTCCCAACTTAAATATGTTCTCAATATGTGCACTTGGCTATCCCACATATCAAAGTTATGATAGTCAAAGAGGAGCGATCAGTGTCCTTTGGGCCATACATCGGCCTTGTGTGCTGCAAAAGCTCTTAACTACCCTCCCTGACACTCCTCAGAGTAGGATACTAAGTATAAACTATATAATTTTTTTTCCTTGCTCAAAATTTTCCAATAAATTTTCATTACCCTTAGAATAATATCTAAGCTATTCACTGTGGCCTACAGCATATCCTTCTCTACACACTCCATTCCCTATGAGGCTCCAACTATATTGGCCTTCATGCTGATCCTTAAACTTGCTAAGTTGTTTTCCTGTCTTGCTCTTTGCTCTTACTGTTTTCCTATTTAGAATGCTCTTTACCCAGTCTTCTCAGGTATGGCTCTTTCGTGTTCAAGTCTCAGCTCAAATGTCACATTTTTTGATTGAACAAGCCATCTGAGATTCAGGTTTGAGAGGTTTTGTCCCTCTATCTCCACTTTGCCTTTTATCACATTATTTTCCTCCTGGGACTTACCAGAACGTGAAATGATCAATTTAATTGTGTGTGGGTTTTTGTTTTTGTTTGTTTGTTTGTTTGTTTTGGTCTGTCTCCACCCCTCACTTAACTCCTTGGACTTGCTGAGGTCAATGACATTTTGTCACTCACCCTTGCATCTCAGTGCTTAGTAGAGTAAATAGCACTTCAAAGTATTTGTTGATTCATTCACCACCTTGAGCCTGCTTTCTTTATTTGTAAAACAAAGATGTTAAGACAAGTGACCTCTGAACCTGTCCCACCTGGATAGTTTTAATTCTTAACTTGTCTCTAGCCCTCTGATCAGTTCTGTTGACCTCCTTGATGTCCAGCAAATGAGCTGTGTATTTTCAGATTTTCAGGCTTTTGTTTATTCTGTTCTTTCTCGTGTGTCCTTTCTTTTCTTCCATGCTAACCAAATTCCTTAAGGATTTTCCTCCTCCTTTTGTCTATACCTCTCAGAGGGGAATGTAATCATTTTATGTATGCATGTCATACTAAATGACTTGTTATTTAGCTCCTAAGCATGGGGCTTTGATTTATAGTTATAAGTCTTGAATCCCTATGGCAGCTATTATGGTGTAGGCATATAGGGCATACTCACTATATCCCTTATCAATAATGAGGGCATGTCTTTCAAAAACATTGCTTTCAGAACAATAATAATATTTGGACTGTTTTACTATTTTACATGGGACAAAATAGATATTTATTTTTTAATTCATTTTTTATTTTTTTAAAAGATTTTATTTACTTATTCATGAGAGAGAGACACACACACAGAGAGGCAGAGACGTAGGCAAAGAGAAGCAGGCTCCCTGCAAGGAGCCCGATGTGGGACTTGATCCCAGACCCCAGGATCAGGACCTGAGCTGAAGGTAGACGCCCAACCACTGAGCCATCCAGGCGTCCCCAAAATAGATTTTTAAAAAGCAAATTGGTATATATTTATTAAGCCGGAACTGGAGGGGGGAAAAAATCTGAAAAAAAGAAAGAAAGAAATTTAGACCTAGGATGGCATGGTTCTTTGCAAACATTTGTGAGCAGTCTTATCAAAAGTTTTTTATAAAAAATATACTCATAGAACTGAATAGAGAAAAGGGTGGACATTGTTTTTATAATTAATATGGGTCATAGCTTGAATTGGGGTTTTAACTTGGTTTGGTTTGTTCAGGTATTTGGAATTTAGAGAAGCTCTATGAAAATATCCCACCTACACATTTTGGATATCCTCTTCCTGCTTGTCTTTAGAACAGCTTGGTTCTTTTAATAGCAATGGCTGAGTGGAGGGGAACCATTTGTAGTGGGTAAATTTAAGTACAGTATGTCCTCCTGTTCCAAGCAAAAGTCATGCTAACTGCTTAGGGATTACTGCAAATATGTTTTCTTTCTTTGCTGTTGGTCAGTTCCCTGAAAACACAGTCTTTTAGAAGGACATTACTCATTCCTTACACAAGTAGAAGCATTACTGGTCAACCTTAAAAAATTCAGGAGCTAGGGAACACCTCATCTATTCTGGGTTTATTATCATCCTTTCAGAAGCTGCTCTTAAAATGTCTAGAGGTGAGCTCGGAAAAGCGAGTGTAGTCACACAGCCTTGTTTCTTCGCTGGTGTGTGCTCCTAACGCTGTATGATCACGCTTAATTCAGTATACACAAATGGTGGATTAAATTGCTTTTAATCCAGAGTACCTGGGACATGTGTGCTCAAAATGAAGAGTAACCATATATTCCATTCATGGATTAACTGTTTTAAAAGAAATCAATTACACTTATTTTTTTATGTTTAATAACATTAAAGGCACACATGGTTCATGGTAATCATTGTGTACATCACTTATTTGTGAATAGTATTGTCATTCTAAATAATGCCTGTGATTGGATTAATTCTCAGTCTTTCCCAGATTTTGCTGTTTTGCATAAACAGCTTTTCTCAAGAAGGCATCCATTTCCTTTGCAAAAGTAAAGATGAAAAAAAAAGTCTGTTTCTATAAATATCTTGTTTGGGGTAACCCCCTCCCCACCCTTTTTTCCCTCTAGTGAATAGATGTAAAGGATTTTCCAGAAGGTTAGTGTAGTTTTGCATGGGAGAGCTAGGAGAGTATGTGTTGGGTACCCTGCTGGGAAGGGAAGGGAAGGGAAGGCAGGAGAATCTTGGTTCTGTGTTTCTGTGACGCAGCCTCATGCCATTGTCTGAGGTGCATGGTGTTTGTAAACAAGATGTGTAATGCTGTATGACTGGCACTGCAAATCCTTTCTGTTAGGGAACCGTTGCTGATATAGGTAGTGGAAAAGCTGTGTTCTATGGCTGCTGGTGTAACCTTGTTAGATCCTGCAGAAAATTAGTATCTACAGAGGTTGGGATTGGGGGCCTGAAATGCAGAGAAATAGTGGATTAGGGGTGCCTCAGTCAGAAAGGGTGGGAACCAGGGAGTGATAAATTGAAAACTATCAAATGGGAAATTTGTAAAACAAACCCTAGTAATGCATGAAATCTTACTTAAAATCTCAAAATTGACCAGAAAAGGGCTAACTTCAATTTCAGGAAAGGGGTAAACATTTATTTTGAACTTACATGTGTCGATAAATCACAGCATCTCCTTAAGTTTTGGTTTGGGAGGGTGACTTGCCTTTTTCCTTTCATTTCCAGGTAAAGATATGAATGCTGTTTAAATGTGTTTCATGGAGTAATACTGTGATTTTCACCAATCATTTATTGAAAAGAAAAAAGATGTCATCAATTTCTATTTTAAAATAAAGTGAGTTTGAAAGGTTTTATGAAATCACTGTCCATTTTGATTAGGTTTTGCCAGTAGCTGCCTGCACTTAGGCTTTGTTCTTGGTTAGTCATAACTGTTTAGGAAAGATTGTGGCTTTTTGGAAGTGGTCCCAAAGACTCATTGTTCCAGACATCGGACATCCTTATGTTATTCAGGTCCTACAGTACTTGGTCTAAAACAGATTAATTACTAATCTCTCAGTGAATAATTAACCATTTGACTTGTTCCCAAGTTACATACTCACTGGGTTAGAAATGATTTCCCAAACTACCGCAGATAGGAGAAGGTTATTCCTGGTTTCACAATGTCCCCATTGTTACCAGCTTGTGTGTATGTGTGAGAGACATCAGCTGATATCTACGCACGGGTCCAGCTCCTCAATCAAACCACTTCCTGGGGTTTTCTCGGGTAATGGCAGTGATTCAGAAGATACCATAGTAGTTTTAAAGGACTACTCCCTGTGTTACCCTGAGCCCAAATGACTGAGAGCTATGGATTCCAAAGGAGCATTTTTGTTGCAATGCCATTAAATCTGTGGCTTACTTTTGCTCAAATTTGCATTTCAGCTGAGTTTAGGGTTGCTTGTCTGTGTGTTTTCAACAATATGTATTTTAAGACTGTTGTAGTGAGCTACCAGCTTAATTGCCATTAGTTAGCCTATCTGTGCCTTAGTTGAGTCCCCACCATGTACAAAGTCCTGTGTTAGGCTTGAGGCATAGGCAAAGGTAAGTGATTTGTGGCAGCACAGATGAGAAAGCAAGATGAAGGGGGTTGAGTGGGGTGTTAATGCAAACATATGCAATTGCACTTTTATAAGCATGTGTTTCTATGATTTTAGCTTCTGAATCGATTCACATAGTGTGTTTCAGAAGATTAGATTTGTATTTTTAGGATTTTTATTTATCATACAAAAATGCACATAGAACTATTTTTATAAAGCTTTTGTTTTGCTTTGCTTCATTTATCTTTTTTAGAAGAAATAAGAATTTCAAAATTATTTTGGAATTACAATGGATGTGTTCTGTTCTGGCCCCTCAGAGGCTCCAAAATCTCATTTTTGGCCATAGAATAACCAATTGAAATTTGGGAATTTAAGACACTAGTTCTCTTCTTGGATTTTCTGACACTTGACTTGCTTTTTTCCTTTTGATACTTGCAAATCTACCTTCCTCATGGCTGGATGATCCAAATCTAATGAAACAATGTATATGGAAATACTCTGTAAGCTATGAAATGTTGTGAATAAGCACGTGTCAATATGATTATCATCGTCACTATTATTTTTACGTATTCACTGCTTTCTGTTATCTCACTACACATGCCAGTAATTCTGCAACGTCAGAGATTGTCTCATTGGAGAAGCTACTTTCTTCTTGAGCTTAAGAAAATTTGGTTCATGATGGGACCCTGTCTTAGGCAAAAAGTTGATTTCAGCAATCTTGCCGTCTATGTCCTGAGGCTGTCAGGAAACGGAGGTGATGGGGAGGTTTATGAAAGAAAAAGATTCAGTGTGTTTGTGCTGTGGGGTGACTGTGCATTGTGTGGCTATCTGTGCATTGTAAGGCTCATTTTTACAAAAACTGATATTCAACTGTATAAATAATGTTAATTTTGAAGTGAGAGATTATTCTTGGTAGTGGTTAAGAGTGTGGGCTCTGGAATTAAATTATCATGCTTCTTGTCCTGGTTCCCTTACTTCTAACTGGGTGAAATTTTTTTTATAAAGATTGTATTTATTTATTCATGAGAGACACGGAGAGAGGCAGAGACATAGGCAGAGGGAGAAGCAGGCTCCCTGTGGGGAGCCCGATGTGAGACTTGATCCTAGGACCCTGGGATCACTCCCTGAGCCAAAGGCAGACACAACCAATGAGACACCCAGGTGCCCCTAACTGAGTGAAAATTGGACAAGTTTTTCTCTATGTGCCTCAGTTTTTTTCTATATTGTAAAATAAACATAATGTTATTCTATTGCAGGGCTTTTGTGAAGTTTGTTTTTTAAATTTAATTTAAATTTTAAAAAGATTTATTTATTTATTTGAGAGAGAAAGAGAATGAGTGGGGGGGCAGAGGAAGAGGGAGAGAGGGAGAGAGAATTTCAAGCGGACTGTGCTGTGAGCGTGGAACCCCATGTGGGACTGGATCTCATGACCCATGAGATCGTGACCTGAGCCTAGACCAAGAGCTGGATGTTCAACAGATTGACCCCCCCCCCCAAGGTGTCCTGTAGTGAAGTTTAAGAGGAAAAATGGATCTGAAGCAGTTTGCATTCATGTAGGTTCAAAGAGGAAATAAAATTCTATATTGAAGTGATGAAATGTACCATCTCTTATACCGTTTTAGGTTCTATTTTAGGTCTACCGTTTGACTTTAATGATATGTCTCTGGAGAGGAGGAGGAAGGGTACAGGGACGGATGGTTAGAGAGAGCAGAAAGATGCATGTAGAAGAATAGAGAAAGAAGGTGCTCTGCTGTAGTGATCCTTCATAGGAACAAACTCATGTGCTTTATGGGGCTTGGTGGTGTGGAAAGGTCTCCTGTATACATTCATTTAATCTTCACAACAACCCTGATTTACAGATATGGGAATTGTGCCCCAGAGACACTTAGTGACTGGCTTACAGACAAGCCACTTGTGAGGGGTAGGGTCAGATCAGAGAGCAGACTTCCTGAACTCAGGTGGTAACATCCTTTCTTCCATGGGGCTTTCTCTGCTACACAAAAATGTTCACATTTATAATAACCTTGGTGCTGAATCCCAAAGCAGCAGAGGGTCCTCTGCTGCCACAGATACCCCGAGGGGTACTGGTGGGGGCCTAGGGACCTCCTCCTGCAGTTCTGAGAGCACTAACCTGCAGCTGTTCAGGGCTGGCCTTGCCACTGTGGCTGGGAGGTTTTAAGCGTCCCATGTCTCCTCCTGCCCTCTGAGCGAAGATTGTGTTTCATCTCTCTGAAGGGCCCTTTCGGATCAGTGTTCTGTGGGAGAAATCGCCAGTCTTTCCTTTCTGCTAGGAAGGAAGGTAATGAACACCTGTTCACTGATTGAACACATAGACTACAAGATTAGTTGTATGAGTATAATTCTAACTCAGGTCTTTTTTGGCATTTCTGTGTTGATTAACTTAAGTTACTAAATAAAGCTACTAACATATATAATCCAAACCTTAGTTTGATTTAAGTAAGTCTTCTGAGTGTGATTCAAGTGTACATTTTACGATGCTGGTTGTCATATAATTTAATCTTTTTAAATTTTTTTTTATTTATTTTTTGGTTCTAAGATTAAACACAGCTTTAAAAGTTGGATTTTTCTCCATATTCTGGTTATCCTATTTGTCATATTAAAGATCATGTGATCAGAGAAAATTTAGTGTTGTGCTTCAGTATCTTGGAAACTTGGAAACAAATTTTAAAATTGGAAGAATTGCTTCATGCATGTTAACGACCAATGATTAAATTGATTTTAGTATTATATTTGAATACATGGCTTTTATGAAATCCTTTTCTACTCTGAATGAGGAATTTGTATATAATGGGTATGTTTTTGGCAAATCAATTTGTTTTATGCATTAAATTTTTGATTAGCCATAATACAAAATTTTTTTGTCCATGAGCATTTTATTTTTCAGAGATGAGGTGACGTGACAGTGACATTTTTTTGAAACAAAATCTAGACTAAGGTTGTTCAACCTTGGCAATGTTGACATTTGGGTCCGGGAAATTCTTTGTTGTAGAGACTCTATTTTGTGCATTGTAGGTTGTTTAGTGGTGTTCCTGGCTGCTACCAAGTAGATACCAATACTTCCCTGTACTCAGTCCTCACCACCAAAAAATGTCTTCAGACATGCCCAGATGTCTCTGAGGGAGCAAAATCATCCCAGATTACAAACCACTGATCTAGGGTTTTTAATATATATTCAAATTTTCTGTATCACTTAGATCTGGATTATTCTGTAATTTTGAAAGATGTTCAGAATCACACCAAGGAGGAGAAAATACTATAGAGACAATAAATTGTACTTCTACATTATGAAAAAAATAAGATTTTTCAACAAAATGGGTTGAAATGTTTTCTGATTGACAGTTATCGTAACAAATCCAATTAACCAGAATTCCAAACATTTGAATAAACATTCTGCCTTCTTATTTTCTTTCAAAATAGATATCTCTCCTTGATTCTGAATCTGTAACCGTGACTTGATAGTGTTTTTTAAATACTGCAAATAAATGGAAATAATAGTATGATTTGCCATATATTAAATATTCTCTCTGATTAGAACATTCTGTGTGTGCCTCTTGCACATACTGACAGGCTTAATTGCCTTTACAGATGGGCATCTGCCTCAAGAAGTAGCACAAAAAGTGCTGAGGTTGGGTTTTCGAAGTCACTTTATGGTCTTTTTAGTAGATGTTTTAGCATAAGGAGGCAGAAAGGTACACCTAGTTATTAACTGCCATAGAGAAACAGACATTTCACTTGGCCCAGGAATTAAGGGACTGCTTTTTAAAATGTGTTTTGCTAATGATAGAACCTGTCTTTATTGTGTGAACCATGGGCTGAAGCTTTAGCCAATCAGAGGAAGGAATTTACTGTATGGCAAAAGGAAGTATTTGTTCCGTTATTGTAGTACATGGCCTCTTGCCATCTTTGATAAAGGATTGAAGTGTAGTGCACCCAAAGTCTGCTACCCTCTTGACCCTTCATCAATCATCAGCTGGGCTGTGAGGTTAAGCGAACTGTAGCTCAGTAGGATAACTATTGTTTATGCACTGTGTCACTCTTAAAAACGGAAATTTCTGACACAGCGGTCTTGCCATGTGATGTCTTTCTAGTTTTAAGATGATAGACAAATGTTTCCTTTCTGTTGCTAATCTGTGCCAGATTAGTAGTATAAAATGATGATATAGAAGGCTTGAAACTGGGTTATTCAGATGGGTGACCCTGAGACTGTTGGGAATTTCTTTTTCTTTTTAAAAATCAGAACGTATACAAAAGTAAGTGGCCTGTTCTAGCACATTTCAAGACCTTCACATGGGATCCTCTTGGAATTTTCATTGTCTTAAAAACACGGGGTTACTTTCCAACTCTTGCATGCTACTCTTTCACTGTGAATGTTTTAATTATTGAAAGGAGGTTATTTGTCCACATGTTTTCTAAGTAACTGAGGACACATACAGATTCTTTCATCAGAAATCTTTTCCTTTTTCCTGACTAGTTCAGGAAAACTTTAGAAGAGCTATGTCTAGTATTCAAGGCTTTATGTCATCTAATCTCTATATTTCTGCCATGTACTCAGACAAGTAGAGTAATATATCAGTTGCAGCTGTTGCTGACCAAAGCTGTCACAGAAGTGGGTGGAGGAAGAATCAGGGATGGTGTGTTCAGGTTCTGGGTATCAAAAGCATATCTGTTGCAATCAATCTGTGACGATGACAACTGGTTGTAGAAGGCAGTTCAAGCCAGATATTTGTTTTATCTTTGACCAAATGTACAGTAGATTGATGCCAGAGTGATAAATACCACTGACAGCTAATAACATTTGGTTGAATATATACAATTGCCTGACTTGTACAATGAGAAATACTCATTATATAGCCTTTTTGTAAAGTTGTAAGCATAAAGCTTGATTCTTAATAGCATGCATTTTAAAAAAAAATGAAAACACGTAATAGCAAAAGAGTAAAATGTTTGTTTTCTTATATAAGCAGGCAGTGGTGCTTTCTAATTGAGTGTATTTTGATTAAAATAAATATTTACACCAAGGCATATATCCAGCTGGTTATTAGAGGAATAATAACACCACGCTTACCAGAGCTGGTTAGAAATATGAGAATCAGTATAACCGTACCTAAGATTAATCATAACCCACTGGATCTTATTCCCCATCTTCTGTAGTCCCCATTCTGCAGTTTACTGTGGGGGCAGGAAGAAAACTAAAAATCCCCATCAAAAAATTGTAGCTCAGGAGCACCTGGGTGGCTCAGTCTGACTCTTGGTTTCAGCTCGGGCCGTGATCTCAGGGCCATGAGATCAAGCTCCTACATTGACTCTCTGGGCTCAGCACAGGGTCAGCTTGAGATTTTTCCCTCTCCCCTCCTCCTCTTCTAAAATCAAGCAGTCAATTAATTAATTAATTAAATCTTTAAAAAATTGTTGCTCTATTTTTTATCATCTCTTTAATCTTTTTTTAATAAAGACAGTTCAAAGGAATAAGAAACTTTTTGTTGTTGTTTTAGCAGTTAGAAAGGGATAATTGGCCTTTTTGGGCTGAGTCTCTTTGCGTTTTAACCCATTTGGGGTAAACCTTTTTTTTTTTTTTTTTTTTTTTTTACAGATTTTATTTATTTATGAGAGACAGGGAGAGAGAGAGAGAGAGGCAGACACACAGGCAAAAGGAGAAGCAGGCTCCCTGTGGGGAGCCCAATGCGGTACTTGATCCCAGGACTCTGGGATCACGACCTGAGCCGAAGGCAGATGCTTAGCCACTGAGACATCCAGGTGTGCCTGACCCAGTTGGAATGAAATAAAATTCTGATATGGTTAAATCACTTAAGGGAGAGACTCACCTTAAAGATAAAAAGAAAGTCCTTTTACAACTTTACCTATTAGTCCTTGAAATAATTTTCCTCATTGTTATTAATATCAGAATACGAACTGCTTTTAGGATTGTCCACATGTTTTCTGAGTAACTGAAGACATGTCCAGATTCATAAGACTGCAGGTACCTCACAGAAACGACTTTCCAGACAAAATACTAGTGCTCTAGAAACTTAAATTTAAAGATAGGTACTGTGGTATGGAGACACATACATAGGGCAAAAAGAGAAAGCAGTAAGCCCTTACCTAATTCCAAAAGAAAGCTTTACAGCCTGAGATGAAATTTCAGGAACTGCCCATTGCTAGAAATATCTGTGTGGCTGGGCGTTGGGGAAAAGGAAGTGTGTGCCAATGACCACGCTTAGTGATTTGTTAATAGCTAACATTTACCGGGGACTTTAGATGTGTCAGGCAAGTGTGCTTTGGGTGCATTAATTTCATTTGTTCTCCAAAGAGCGTTTGAGGCAGTCACTGTTACTGTCTCCCATTTCCTAGATGATGAAACAGAGACACAAGGAAAATAAACACCATGCTTGATTGGAGGTAGTAAGAGGCTGACGTATGCCTCTTAGCCAACACACCACCCTATCTATCCAATTTGATTTATAACCCAGGCCTGTGAAGGAGGGATTTTCTTCACTTTACAGACAAGGACACTGAAATCCATGGAGGTCAGTTTAGCCACAGTTGCAGGTGGCCAGTGCCAGATGAAGGGTTGGAACCAATTTTGACCCTCTCAGAGGTCTGCTTTTTCACTGCAAGAGTCTTCTTGGGAAGGTTATACCTTCTTGGAAAGGCATAGCTGGCAAATAAAATATGGCAGGTGCAGCTCCTTCCCTGTAAAGACAGTTAAGGTTATAAAGAAGCTATATAGGTTGTTCATAATTTGTCATGAGGCAGTAGAACAGTTGTCTACTGAAACATGCAAAACCCCTTCTGGTTCAACTCTATCTTATAGAAATCGTCTATCTCTGTCATCATCCTGGGTTGTGCTTCATTTCATTTGGTGTGCCTCTTCTCAATGTCCCGGGCTGTTCTATTCCTGTTTATAGATCTTTTAAGTGTGCACATTAAAGAAGTAATTAAATTGTCATTATAATTTATAGTATGCCTGAAGTCAGCCACCTAATTAAACTGCAAAAGAAGTTAGGTGGTAGGTTCATATACATTTATTAGGTATTACTGTATTCATTATGCAAGGATTTTGAACCAAGTAAAAGAGAAAACTAATGGTGACATTAGTCTTTAAAAGTTTTTCCACTTCTGTTCTTCTCAGTTTAGTAAGTTGAGACCCTCATTACTTCATAACATAACCCTAATGTCTTGTTTGGTTAATTTTTAATGAAGATTAGGGTTTTTTTGTCTTTCACTCAGCATTTTCTTACAATGTTCCTGACAGCATTAATGCACACCACCCCACATCCTAACTGAATAAGCAATTAGAAATACAATAGAAAATGGAATTTGAATTCTTGGGTTATACACAGCAGTCCAGACTATCTTGAATTGTAAAAATGGCAGCATGTTAGATACCTAGGCTCACTCAGAGGAGGTTTGATTTTTCTAGAGCAATATATTGACAGTATATTGACTGTCAATATACTTATTTTCTTACTAGAGAATAAAAACCTACAACAGCAGAAACAAAAACCACATAGACTGTGATAAAACTCTTTCTGCAGGAAACACTTTTTGAAGAGTCTAGTTTTTAATTTTAAGCTCTAGCACATATATATGTATATTTAATATGGGAGGTGAGAATTGATCACTTGCCTAGGTGTTTGAGCCCCATGGAAGATAATTGCAGTTTGAAAAGGAATGCACTTGGATCCCTGGTGGCTCAGTGGTGTAGCGCCTGCTTTTGGCCCAGGGTGTGATACTGGAGTCCTGGGCCTGAGTCCCACCCACACTGGGCTCCCTGCATGGAGCCTGCTTCTCCTTCTGCCTGTGTCTCTGCCTCTCTCTCTCTCTCTCTCTCTGTCTCTCATGAATAAATAAAATCTTTAAAAAAAAATGAAAAGGAATGCACTGAATTTCTTCTTTTGGGCTTTGGGCCTTTGAGGAAAGAAGAATACCAACGGACATAAAGTATCATCCAGGCAAAAGACAGATTACGTGGAGTAAATTTTCCCTTCCTTGTATTTAATTTTGTAGGGAGGCAGGGTAGATTGAACTGAAATTCCAAAAGAGGCAATCTTTTAAAGAAAAAAAAAAACAAGCAATACAGAGCAGAATAAAGGCATTTAACAGAACAGAATAAATACATTTGCTATTACATAGAAGTTTGAGCACCTAGAAGTTACTAGGTGCTCAAAAAATTATAGAATGTAGAAGTGTCATATGTAAAGATTCCAGTTTCTTTGTCCTTCTATGTGCACAGAAGATACCCAACTTATAAAACTTTGGGGGGTAATATTTTTCTTTGCTAAGTCACAAAAACTGAATTGACCTGTAAAGCGCTTGCAGTATTTATAACTCCTTACCGAGTTATAGACTTGGGTGTCAGTTTCTCTGGAAAAATGCATTCTAAGTGACAGGCTGTGACATTGGGGAACATGGCTTTTTCTGCTATTGTGGGAGAAGCATCTTTTCCACTCCTGATTTCTTGGCTACTCGGAGAGTTCTTGGTTGGAGGGATCTGGGGAGGCTCTTGCTGACATTCCTGTAGGCTGAGAGTCAGGGAGAGAGCCAGAGAAGATGGTTCTAATTCCAGGCTGCAGGATTAGGGGGAGAGTGAAGTCTTCAACATAGGTAGCAGAAAGAAAAGAGAGGGATCCCCAGACAGCCCTCTTGCTGGTCTGACTTCTTACTGGGTGGTCTTTTCCAGTGGAAGAGGCAAAGGTAAATCATGCATGTTTAATTTGAGAATTGCTAACACATATATATCCTTTTAATACAATCTTTGTTTATAGCAGTATAAACATTTTTTCTATGCTGGAACAAAAGCTCCATAAAAAAATAAGGATGAGATTTAAATAAAGATTTTGCTTATAAATGTGCTTTAAGGATATGTGAACTATAAATATTCCTTGAATCAGTTCTCAGTGGAATGAATGTAGGCTTTCCATAGAAAGAAATACATCTTATTCCTTAGAAGATCCTAGCACCTGTCCCTGAGTTATCAAGAATGGACCTTTGAAATATGTAACATGTAAAAGCATGGCTAAATGAAGATAGATGTGAAGTATTGTGAAAATTTTGATTTGATACTTTTGATATTCTAAAACTGGCATAGTATTTACTACTGAATTTGATCTGTTTGGAGAAGGACTTTCTATACTTATTTTATTTCCTCTTTACTTCTGAGAATTCAATTAAATTTATATGATTCATAACTTGATATTTGACATGCACTGTCTTTAAAAATATTTTGTGATATTGTACCTTGTATGCTTTTTGATTCTTCAGAAAGCAATGTTTTAGGAATTATTTTATGCATAGTAACTATTAGTATCCATTAATAATCTAAAGAAGTTAATTTATAATTCCCAAAAAGATTCAGGGTCTTAAAACAAAAACAGTGTATGCGTTAATGTCAGGAACATTGACAAGGCTAAGAAAAGATTTGGCTTGTATTTGGGATTAATACAAAATACTATAATTCAGAGTTTATTTATGCATACAGTTCTGATACCTGAGTTTTCATATTAAATTTTGTGTGGAGCCATGGGCAGAGAAGTTATAAGAAAAATATAACCAACCTGTTTTTTCCACTTTTATGTATTTCATTTGCTACAACAGCAAATCCATTGCAATATATATATTTTAATATATTATACATGCATTTTTTAAGTGTTGAAAGTAGTAAAGTTGTTTGAGGAAGAATTGATGCTTGTCTTTCACATCTGGAATCTAGTACAATAAATTTGTTTCATTCTTTCTTGTAATTATATTAGCTAAACCCATGTTTCGTTTATTAGTGCTTCTTGTCTGTTGTGGAGATTTATACAGTGGGAAAAGAGAATGTAGGGCAGCAAAAAAGATTCAGCTATAAAATATTGATAACAGAGGCTTACAGAGATTGCCAGGCTGATGTGCCTCCTTAACTTTATAAACCTAAAATTCCCTGAGAAAATTTTCAAGTAACATTATGAAAATCTAAATGCTGTTTTATTGTTGTTGGCGATGTTTTTAATCATTACAGAAATCAATAGCTCTTAAGCTCTTTTCCCCATCTTCCTGCAGCTGTCCAGAGTAACCATCTGCTCTTGCAGGTGGACCAAATTCTAATCTCCAGTAAGGCTGCCACGCTGTCTGGTCTGCTTACTTACCATTTCTTTCTTAGGAGTCCACTTTGAAATGGAATCCTTTTCTAAAAAGAAGTTCCATACACTGAATTTTATCTATTTATAATCTGAAAGTATGGGGCTGACAACTTAGAACTTAAACAACGTTAAATTGTTCAGAAGGAGGGGGTAATTTCAAGGGTATTTATTAATGAGTTGGAATGAAAGCCAAAAGATCTATTTCATGTACTGTTCATTTTATTTTTTGCATCAGCCCGATTGCAAAATGTGTATGTCTTTTATAAATTTGATTTATTTGTATGGTGCTATTCTGTTTTATCCAAGGACACCTAGAAGAAACAGAATTATTTTGTTGGGCTGTCATATTGCTCACAGTTAATCAAATGTTGTATTAGATCTTTGGTTTACGTGAGACATGGCATTCCATTTTTTTCATATATAGAACCTATGGTTTATTCAATTCAAGCCTATAGTACATATGTTAGAGCTCATCATTATTAGTACGTTCATTCTTAAAGATCAATCATGTGAGTATTAATATTGGGGAAGGTAATTTTAACTGACCTGGGTTGAGTAGGGAAAGACTTTGCTCCTTAGTAATGAAGTATAACAATGGCCATGTTTATTTCCAAACATACAGAAGCAAAGAGGCTTTGTTATTCTAACCAACATTTCCCTTTGTGAATGCACTTAAATATTTGAATATGCTGTTTTATTGCCTTCATGTGTCACTATTGGTATGTGGCTCCGTTGTGTTTTTAAGTTATCTGATATATGCATGTACTAAGTAGCTTTTTAATTTCCTTGAAAATTGATCCAAGTCTTCTGTGAAATGGTGGTTGACTTAAGTTGTTTCTATTTTTATTTTTTTTCCTAGTTAAATGAAGCACAAAAGAATCAAAGAGGTTTTACTTCATCTTAAAAAGTCCATTTATTACAAGTTGCAAAATTTGTTAGGAATAAGGCCTATTTCCAGGGCTCGCAGTTAACAGTAATGGATAGCTAGTAGAACTTTACAATTATGAGTGTACATATAAGTAATTTTTAAAAATCTTGAAACATGAGAAACACTATAAATTTATTTCTGCTCATTTAAATTTTTATCTTCTTGGTTCTTAACATTATGGGAGTCAGCAAAGGCAGCACATAATTGTGTCTCAAAGTTTTTCTAATCCCTTTTACAGTTTCAGAAAAAAATTTGAAGGTCTGAGGGAATAGAGGCCTTTGATGAATTTCTGCCTTTCTTTTAAAAGGAGAATTTACAGGAGGAAAAATTTTTATATATTCCCTATTGTGAAGTTTAACCAAATGGTTAGAATCCTTCCCGTCCAGTGACTTTCAAAGGATATTACCTCAACTTCTTGCCTAGCAGGACAGCAGTAAATATTTTGTTTTCAATTTCCTTTAAAATTTTTTTCTCTGGTCCTTGTTTTGACAAGTTTATGTGGATTAATTCTTACTGCCTTGCCTTTAAGCCAATGCTGTTGGCTGAGGAAATACTTCAGACTTTTCTAGTAGTGACCAAAAGCTATAGAGTAGGTAAAGGAAAAACGTTATAGAAAGAAATCTGTGTTTTACCCCTTTTTATATTTCTGCAGTGTCTACACCAGCCCTGGCCTCAAGCTAGGCAATCACAGGTGATTCATTTAACATCATTGAGCAGATGTTTATTGAACAGTTATTATGTGCTAGGTCCTGAGCAGTGAGCACAGTGCAGTTTCCAGCTCTAGGAGCTCTGGGTTTATAAGAAAGGTGGAAGCAAACAAACTACAGTACAGTGGCTGAGGGTTTCCACAAAGCTGGGACAAGGGGTTAGGAAGTGAGCTAAAGGTGGTTGTGAATTAGCAGTATGTGGGGCGGGGGTGTTCATTCTGAGCAAATATTAACCAGTCACCTGCTTTTTTCCAGGTATTATTCATGTGCTAGAGATAGCAGGGGTAAACAAAACAGTATTGCCTCTTCTGAGAAGCTTCTGGCCTAGCGTGGGGGACAGATATATGTCAACCATACCAACACGTATGCTCTGTGTGTATTAATTGGATGGGGAGAGAGTATGGGAGAAGATGACATTGAAGCAGGGACCTTATGGGATCAAGTGGAAGGGGCAGCCGCCCTTGTGATGATTTGTACTGAACATGACTACTTAGATCTCTCCTGGAAAGAAAGAATTAACATTTCAAAGTGAGGAAGAATAGCTTAGAATAATTGAGGTGATATATCAGGCAGGGCACTTGATGCTTTGTGCCATATTAAGGCCACCCAACTCCAGGACTCAGCCAACCTGGAGGTGCCATTGTCCTGCTCCTAGTTCTTGTCCCAGTGATAGAGTGATGGGGTGTTGCCCAAGCCTGGGCTGAGCTCCCTTTCCAGGGGGATTCTCCCTTCCTCCCCTTGATAGAGAGCAGGTGTTGGCTTGGAAAGGATAAATCTGACCTAAAATTAAACCCGAAGCTGTAATGTGTGTGTGTGTGTGTGTGTGTGTGTGTGTGTGTGTGTGTATTGCCCATGATTAGGTGTTTACAGCACCAAATCTTCAACAATTAAAGAGAAAAGGCGTGGGTGAGGTAAAAAATAGCAATACCCACACTCTGAAGTTTTTGAGAAAAACAGGAAACTAGTCTTTTTTAACCAGTGATGCCCAGAACTGGTTATTGCAAAGAGGGTTGTTTTTCTAATGCATTGTGGTCAGCACAGCTGTGCCAGAAGTAGATTTCTGCTCATTATGACAGCCGTCTGTGGATTTCTTTAGCTGACAAACCTATAGACAGGCAAGCATAATTATCAGTAGTAACCTGGTCATTATGGCCGGATGGTGCTTGGAAAACAATTTGCACAAGCCCTGAAAGCCCGTGAGAACATACAAAATAAGAACATTTGGCGAACATGCAGCTATTTCCGGGAGTTGTGAATGACCCAGACTTATGAACCATACAATAGCTTATTGTAGGACAGTTTGAAACCTCTCTTTATTTGGAATCTTATTTTAAGTTGACAGATAACATTTGATGGCAAGTGACATAATATTTTTTCTCATTTGCTCGTTAACTCAAGCTCCACTTTCTAAATGTTGTAGACCTCTTTATTTTTTGCTTATGTGTGCTGGTTGGTGGCAGTTAAGTAACAATTTCAAAAGTGAAATCGAGATCACAAAGGTGTTGTCTCTTGTTCTCAGAATCTCAGAAACGCATCATCACTGCTGCATTTGTGAACGACATGGGAAGAAAAATGATCACAGAAGTAATTGGGCAGTTATTGATTAGTTTTGCGTTCTTCCCAATAAAGAAAATGCTTTAGAGTCAAGCTGAAATGGAGTAGTTCCCTCATCTGCCGTCTTTCGTACACGGAAGGCTAGGTTAGTACAGACCAGTCACAGAGGTTTCCCCTCCACTTCCTGTGTGTGGGTTTGGTGTAATCGGGGAGCCCTCTAAACCAGAGCTCTCCTTTGCTGGCCATTTCTTTGTGCACGTGGAGATGTCATCTTTTTAAGGCTAAAAGGGGGTATTAGAATTTTGGAAGTTGACTAATGTAACCTAGATTTCATTGCTCATTGCATTTTATGGTCGCCAAGCTGAGCATTTGGTCTGTGCGTTGAAGGATTTACACCTGTCTGTCTGTATCAGACTTTACAGTTATATCTTTAAGAAGTAAGTTACTCAAAAAAAAAAAAAAAAGAAGAAGAAGTAAGTTAGTTACTCATGCTTCTCAATCATGAAGCTTGTTTGCAGGCAATGAATGTTTGATCCTTGATCCAGGCCGTGTACCTGGGCTTAGCAAAGTCCCCTGTCCAGCTGACTGCTGGGGTCCCTCCACAAAAGGCGGTCATTACTGCTATTGATTTTTTTGTAGCCCATTGGCCATGTTAGAGTTCTTTGTAGTGAAAGGGAACTCAACTCTTGGCATCTGTCTGCCTTTTCATTTTACCAGAAAAGTACTTCAGTCTTTCAATGGCGGTAGCGCAAGTTGAAGGGGAGTCTTTTCCTTCCTTTCCCTTGAGGAGGCTTGGGGAGAGGACTAGCTAGTAAAGAGGCATAAGAGATCGAATTGGATTTGGGGGGGGTGAGGTGGGGAAGGGCTCTGATTTTTAACTCCTTGCCATTTATTTCTTAGTGGAATGGGGTGAGAGTACCTGCCATGTCCCCCTCAACAGCATGTGGCAAAAAGTAGTGAGACAGTGGTTGTCCAGTACTCTCAAATGCATGTGGCGGTTGTTTGAGAAAGTACCAGCTCTTACTGAAACAAAACAAAACCAAAAAACAAACACGCTTTATCAGAAGGCCTCGTATTTCAAACACATATAAAATCCTGGTGTTTCTGCTGGGAGAACATAGCCTTGGGAAGTTGTGATAAAGTCAAAATGGCAGAATTATGGATTTTTATTAGTTCTACTTCTTGCATATGCCTGGGCATGGCATATTTTTAATGTGTTTTTTCACGTTCAGGTTTTTAAAATCTTGAGGACTAGAAATGGAATCTTTTTTACTTTCCATACTTGATAGGACCTGAGTATGTCTTCGATACTGTTACTTTTAAATAGCCACAGTAAGTGTATGAGCAGAAGCATGGCATAAAAATCTTGGTGTCGGGGAGGGGGGTTGAAGTGGGGGGATACTCATGAAAACAGTCTCCTTTCTTATGGTAGAACAGAACAGTGAATGGAAACTATCCCAGCAGATCATTCAGTCCTGCTGAGCCATTCCCTAGCACTAGAACTAATTTGGGTCTCTACCAAATGGATATAAATACATAAAGCATTTGTCCGTTCCATCTAAAGGCTGCTCAAATTGGTGTTGTTGTTGCCTTCCCATTTTGCTTTTGTCTGTGATTTTTATTACAAAGGCCCAGTTAAAAACACACTGTACTCTTGCTCTGTCCTTCCTAATGAGAAGAGGGTGCTTGGGAGGTGATGGCTATCTGTGCAGGAGGCTGTGGCTGACGAGGCCAGTGTGTAATGATTAGTCCTTTCCCTGCTGCGCACACATGGAGATTGTTCCTTGATTTCTTACAGTCATCATTTCTAATACAGCCTGGAGCTAAACGGAGACTTGCTCTGTCAAGCTTGGGGCCATTTTTCGCTTTTGTTCAAAAAGACTTCTCTTATGGGACTGCTTACTGCCTGGGTGGTTCATCTGCTGTGTTCACAGACTCCCCACAATGGGGGCCCTCACTGGAGAGGGCTTTACAAGGCCACTTTTTCCAACTTGCTTTGGAGCAGCCCCCCCTTCTCATTACCATCTGGGAAGAAAACAGATCATGGCAGTGGGGATTGAAAGGGAGGCTGGAAATGACTAAGTCAACCTCTTTCTCTGTTCAGTTGAAGAAAGAGAGGACCAGAGAAAGGTTATGTCCCTTGTCCTGGTCACAGAACTACTTGTGCCCTGATGAGTGACCCTGCTTTCATTCTTTTTCACACATCCAACCCAGTAAATGATTTCCTGGGGGAGATGATTGCTCTAACCCTGGAGCGCTGTGAGCATTCCGGGAAGTAGCTGACACTCCTGGGTTGTCATTGGATGCTCAGTGAGGAATACAGCTGTTGTTTATGGAAATGCTTAAGAAGCAGGATGTGGCATTGGTGGCAGGGTTTGCATTCACACAGGAGCTAGCACAGCGCTGTTCTCTAGAAAGCTGCAGTTTGATCCTGGTGATACCAACTTCATGCCACAGTGTTACTGCCAGGCTCGCAATGTTTGGCTCTCTTGATTTTATTTCTTCAGTTAAAAATCAAATGTCATACTCTGTTCATTTTGAAGAATGATGTTGATTGTCGAATTTCTCTTGGTTGAGTATGATTTTCACAAGGGAGTTTGAGTAATATAGTGATCTGCAGGATTTGTGTGCTATAATCACTTGCTTAGACACATCATGAGCACAGTAACAAGTAACACAACGTTACCCTTGCACAGTTATAGAGTTAGAGTGTTTCTCAAGTAGGTGCTATTGAGATTTGGGGATAGATGATTCTTTGGTGTGGAGGGCTGTCCTGTGCATTGTAGGATATTAACCAGCATTCCTGATGTCAACCCACTAGATGACCATAGCACCCCCTCCCCAGCCATGATAACCAGAAATAATCCCAAACATTGCCCAGTGTCCCTTGGGGGGTAAAATCACCCTGGTTGAGGACCTCTGTAGACCAGCAGTAAAGCTGAGGAACATTGCACATATGCCAGCCTGAAGCAGTCTCGTTTACAACAGAAGGCTTGACTTTAAGAAACCAGAGAAGAAAGTAAGGTTTGGGAGGGTTAAAATACCAAATGATGAATATTCCTAATCCCATGACTGAGTGACTAGCCACCCAAACCAGGGGATTTCCCCTGTTGGCTTGTGGCAGGAATTCCCTTTCTCTTCCTCTTGCCCTCAACTTGAGGACACTTCCTTTTCACCACTGTTCAAGTTTCTGATTGACCTATTCTGAGGGCCAGCTTTTCTCTTTCACTCTCCCGTCACCTCAGTAGCTACCAGTAACCAGACCACCACTGCTGCCTTTGCAAAAGACTGGTGTCACCAAGATTTTCCCTGCTGATGCCCCTGAGCCATCACTCTGCCCCTGAAGAACATGTCTTGCTGTTCTTATATTATTATTTACCTCTTAGGATTCTACCTAGACTTTTATGGCCCATGTAGAAAAAAGTAAGGAGTAGTTTGATATCCTATTGACTCAAGTCCTCAATGAGACTATTTTTTCGAATAAAAGCTATGACATGGGCAGCCCCGGTGGCGCAGTGGTTTAGCGCCGCTTGCAGCCCGGGGTGTGATCCTGGAGACCCAGGATCGAGTCCTATATCGGGCTTCCTGCATGGAGCCTGCTTCTCCCTCTGCCTGTGTCTCTGCCTCTCTCTTAGCTCTCTCTGAATGAATAAATAAATAAATCTTTAAAAAAAAAAAAGCTATGACATGTAAGGTGACTTAGGTTCTCTAGTGCTCCTACTACATCGCCTTAGGCTAGCCTGGAATGCCAATCACTGTTTGTGATTCTGGTTTTAGAGGGAGACATTCCAAATTTCAAGTAGTAAACATAAAAGTGAGCTTTTGGAATATGACTTATTTTAAGAAGGAACCATTTTGGCATGCTGGAAGATGAGGTATAATAGTCTAGCTCCTGCCTATTCCAAGTGAGTTCTTTACCGAAACCACAAAGAGACCCTCAATAGGCAGTTTGGATTCCCCCTTTTGTTGGGATTTCCCACTCTAAGTCCCAGACTTGGAGGGCAGACAGGCTGGACCATCTATGGTTTGCTTCTCTGATGTGGAAACAATAGTCATCTGGCGGTTTACTTGGATTCCATTTGGACATGCTTTTGTATACAATCTTTGCCAAATGGACTTAGTATGCCTAAGTCGGCCAAAGGAGGAAAAGACAAACACCTTAATCTATGGACTGAGATACCAACTGAAGAAAATCCATAACAAAACAACTAGAATCTTAGCAGATTTTAGAAAGAGTAAAAGGAAAAGATACATGTTGTACAAGTGTGCGGTAACTAAGGGGACTTTATTTTATTTTACTTTTTTTAAGGGGGCTTTAATTAAAAGAGAGGAACAAAAATACCTCACTTTTTATTTTTACGTCAAATACCAGATTTTTACATCATGTTTGTCAAAGCTAGAGATGTTTATCATTTCAGACTAGACAGGTAGAGCGGAAAAGCCTGCTACTCCAAGTCTTGAAAGGGTCTCCCAATTCTGATAATGCTGTCTGTTCTTTCTACCCTTTCTCTCTAAATTTGTCAAATTGCACAAACTGATATGTTAGACTCTATGATAAATCTATGCAAGCTAGGATAAGAGAATGATGGCTGGTGACTTCTATTGGGAAGTTTCTAGATCATCTGTACTGATGATTTCCAAATTGGATTCTGGATGCTCTAGGATACTTACCAGTTTTGAAAGAAAGCATAGTTGTGGTAGATTTAACATGTGTCTGTTTTAACCACCTCTAAATTTGAGGCTTTGGATCATGATGGGAGAGATGCTTAGCTTCCACATTTTAAAATGTGTACAATTAGAAGAGAGTCATTTTTCTCAAATACTATTACTTGGCTCTCTGATTACATGGCTTGCCTTTTGTTATGGGATCTACACAGTAACAATCTGTTTTCAATGTCTGTCCTTCTCAAGCCCTTAAGTTCCATGAGGACAAGAATCATGGCTTTGGGAGGGCACAGTTGTTGTTTGTTGAATGAAGAATTTAATAAATGAGGGGAAATAAAGAGTTCATCATGAACATTTTATACGAAAAGTGTATTTTTTTGATAGAAAAATTAAAGACATTTCCCAATAATGAAGTTAACACACAACTTAAAAGAATATCTATGTAGTGAAGTTTTGTTTCTTTTTTGGAAATTTGTGGTTTTTATTTAAGAACAGAGAAATATTGTATTTTCTGGAGAAGAAAAGCATGGCATGCCCTCCAAAAGTAATCTAGTGGAACACAGGCATATAAAATCCTCCAAACCCATCATTTTTCATTTTACTTTATAGTAATAAACACTTTTCAGTGCCAAAGTAAATTAGGACAATGATCTGGGTAAAAGAGTACTCTTGAACTGTATAAGAAAGATTTTGATTCTGTTGCCCAATTTAGAGCAGTGACCTTCATTCTAAGTGTGAAAGTGTTTTATCACTGTTGTATATGGACATGGTTGACCCCCATACTAGACACCCAAAACTACTGCCATGTGGTTCAGTCATACCAGTATAGATAGTGAGTAATAGGAATGCCCAATATATTAAACTTTCTTTGGTTTGGCACTAGTTTTGGATTTCTTCAAATCACGCATCTTTTTATATTACTATTATGTATATGTTTTCAAAAGCATTGGTTTTGAGTCAGAGTAACTGGATTAAAAAAACAGTTTCAGCCATTACTGTGAGGCAATGGATAAGTTCCTTAAACTTGGGGTCTCATGTCATCCGTAAGGGAGGTAATATTAGTGCCTGCCTCATAAAGGATTTAATGAGAAAATACATGTAACTCACTTAGCACATTTGCTGGGGCACAAAGATTTAGTAAATGTTGATTATTTTTATCATTCTATGTGCTGATTGTTTCAAACTCCATTACTATTTCTAGATCGTTCATTTTCTTCATGTTTTCAGTAGTAAGCCCAAACTTTTAAGCTTCCTTTTTATGGAAATCAGAGCAGTCTAAACAGAGTCTAGGCTGCCAAACTATCTGCTACATCTCATAAAGAAATGAGATAATGCTTGGTGTATATGTGTGTGTCCAAATATGAAGGAGCCACAATTCTAAGTCGTTCCAGACTGAGGGCAGGTGGACCCCACTTGGCTGGGAGTCAGATCCTATTACCAGACTTTATTTATTTCAGGCCTGATAAAGTTGCTTCCTCTTGGTGAGATTTTTCTTTTTCTCATTTCTTACTCAAGACAAAGACGAAGGGAGTTGGAAAACTTTTTAAAAAGAAATGCAAAAGAAACTCTCTTATTTTTATATCTTCCAGAAACCAATTTGATGTCATTTTCTAAGTTCTAAAGAAGCATTTTTTTCCTCAATTTTTCATCACATGAATAAAACTGGGTTTTCAGTTTTAATCAGACAACACAAACCATTACACTGTAAAACTACATTTTTCATTTGGCACCGTTCCTTGTTTACTCTTTTCAATGCAGATATGTCCTTGTCCTAAGACAAGGGGTGAAAGCCACCATGGGGCGTGACACCAGCCTGAGCAGGAGGAGTTAGTTATTAGTTGCTAAGTGTGTGAGAGGTCAGTGAATTTTTCAGGGTACCGCTTCAGAAATCTTCTTCGTGCGCTCACTAATAATAACTTGTAATCACCAGGTTTAGGAACCTCCTCCTCTCAAGATGGCTGAATCAAATGTTGAAGTTTTCTGAAACAGGCTAGTTTGTGCCTCCTCTTTGTTACAAGCAATTTCTTTCATCTTGCACAATTTAAATTTGGTTTTGATATTTCTCAATGGAAGTTGTTATTGTTGCATTGCTTTGAAATTTGTTTTCAAATAGGAGCTTGAAATGGATTATCTATAAAGTTTTGTTCATCTTGAAAGTTCTATGATCAAAGTTTACTTTTGCCTTTTAGAAGTTTTAAGATTTCTCCAGTTTTATATGGTTTCTTACTGATTCTTTTTGGCTTCCCAAATCAATAAATCCCCATTAGTAGGTAGTTAATTGTGGAGAATCTGAAATTTTACTTTAACACACTGAAGTCTTAATTTTATCTCTCCTCTGTGGCCAACATTTAATCCAGTAGAATATTGTTAAGACTTTTTTTTTTTCTCCCCCCAGGGCCACAGCTATTAAGGTCTCTCAACTTGGAAAATGAAACATGCTTAAATTTTTTCCGTTTTGATACTAGACAAACAAACTAGAACTGATAATCTTAATGGCTTTTCTAGCTTCTACATTACCCATCTCAACTGCATCACAGTTTTGGCCACCTGCTTTAGAAAGGAATATCAACAATTTCTTAATTTTGAAATTCAGTGACACCCCTTAGGTCTTTTACTTGACTTACTGTTGATTTGTATTCGACTGTCTTTATCATTTATAGTTTTCTTTGCATGTCTCTGTGAAACTGTGAACTGCTGCCCTACCTCTGTTCCCAGCCTTTCCCACATTCCCCATCTTGGTAGTTTTCTCCAAAGTACAGCCCAGGCTTCTTCTTTCTGTACCTCCCCAAAACCAGCCCCATTGTTTTAAGTATCAACTCTAAATGCTGGTGATCCTAATGGTGTTCCAAAGTGGATTTTCAGCTTACATTTCCTGTGGGTCTTGTATCTATATGTCTGCCTGGACATTTCTGTTTGAATGTTTCTAAAGCACCTCAAACCTAGTTTGTTCTAAAACTGAATATACTCTATTTCCTCTCAAACTTGTTTTCTTCTCCTTGTCTGCCTTGGCAAGCTTCTGCTGATTACTCCAGATCCATTTCAAATGTGTCCACTCTCAACCCTTTCTTAACACCCACCACTTGGTGGGGGCCTTATTGTAACTTATACTACAGCACTTTTCATCCTACCTGTAAGTCACAGTCACTGAGGTCAGAAAACACATTTGTGTGCCTTCTGATGCACTACAGTCCCTGGTGCGTGTGGTAGGTGCTTAGTAAATGATGTTGAGGGGTGCCTGCCTAGCTCAGTCAGTAGAGCATGTGAATCTTGATCTTAGGGTTGTGAGTTCAAGCCCTACGCTGGGTGTAGAGATTACTTAAAAATAAACTTTTTAAAAAGTGATTGTTGAATATGCTAACAAATGGCAAAAATAGTATATTATAGATATTGAGAAAGGAAAGAAAATTTTTATTTCACCAGGTGGAAAAGTTTGTAAGTGGCTAGATATTAAATAGGTATTTTTTATAGTTCTATAAAAAATGAAACCATCAGCCTTATTGATTAGATGTAGGCCCTAGGACCTCAGAGAGTAAAAGAGGCTTCTATTTATTTCCTTTCTAGACTCAGGGTTGACTTGGTGCTTGGACTTGGTTTGAATGGAGACTCAGTCATGGCATTATGGCAACAGGTGCAGTGTTTTGAGTGACTTTCCCAGCTATTTCAAAAACGTCTGAATGCACAGAGCAGAACTCAGCTATCTGGTTGGGAGAATATTTAGGTGCAAATATTTCCTATATGCGCCTCTTCTCATTTATTCTACCTCCTCAAATGGGGCTTTGTGGGTCAGGATAAGGGCATGATATGTATGCTTCTGTTTACTTAGGCAAAAGGTAATGAAAATTCATGATTTCAGTTATGAGATGATAACCATCTCCCCTGCTATATCCTTCTCTTCCTCCCCGCTACATACAGATAAAATTGTATATCTGGATATGCTAGTCATACCCATTTAAAATTACCCACAAGCCATTAATATTAAGTTCATCCTTTGATACTAATAGCTTCATCACATTGCATTGAAGGATCATTAGAAACAGTTTGTTACTGGAATCCTTATATTGTTGGGATTAGCGTCTAACTAAATGGAACAGGTATCCAGATACCATGAATTAATCCATGTTAATTTTAAAAATAAGAAGTCTTAGCAGCAAAGACTGATCTGTGACTGTCCTGTATTTAGAATTAGGTTCTTTGCACTAGGATGCTGGACCATTACAGAATTATGTAACTGTTTCCCTTTTGGCATTCATAAAAACAAGAGCATGTTACCAGAGGTCATCCCACATTGAGCAAAAATTTTAAATACATGAATAAAAATTCCATCTGGCTTTTTTAGTACTAGAAACATCACATAGATTTGTAATTTTGATGTTTTGTAGTCTTATATGGGTTTGGTAGTCTTTTATGAAGAACAACAAACAAAACATCCTGTTTTTATAACATCCAGCATAAATCCCAGGGGAGTTATTACAGAAATAGCTTAGGTTCTTCCTATATCAGTTAGCAGCTTTTTTATTTCTATTATTTAATGTTTCTCCTCTCTTCGAAGTGTGACTAGAACAAAATCGATTTGTGTCCTCAGGCACCGAAGTACTGCTAAGTGTTAATTGTCCAGGGTTTTTTTAAAGGGCTTCAAGATCACAGAAGAAAATGTAGGGCCTGACCCACTACTTCTTGCAAGGGTGACCGTTTTAAATTGCAGGTATTTGTAAAACTCTTTTTGATCTTTCTTTCTTTCTTTCTTTCTTTCTTTCTTTCTTTCTTTTTTCTTTCTTTCTTTCTTTCTTTCTTCTTTCTTTTTCTTTCTTTCTTTTCTTTCTTTCTTCCTTTCTTTCTCTTTCTTTTTCTCTTTTTTTTTCTTCCATGTCATGGTTTCATCTTTTTGAAACTTAGCGATATTCCTTTAAGTGTTTGCTTAGGAGAAAATAATGAAAATTGAATAGGGAAGATATTTTTGAAGCGTTGTAATATGGTTTAAAGGGTGGTGAAACAGCCAGAAATGATGATTCAGAAGCTGAAAATAGCTCTACGTTTTATGCAATCAAGTAAAACTCTGTACCTTGGCCTTCCCCACACCGGATTAGCAAGGAGTCAGGAGCATCCACCCCCAGCATGCACTATGGATGACAGGCGGGGTCATGACAGACTGCTGCCTAAACAGGGCATGTGCTGCCCAGAGGCTAACCCTGAGGTACAGGGTGGATTAGAGTTGAGTGATCTCAACTCATATTCATTTCCTCTGAAAGGAAAACTCACAAGGTCCTCTGTGTCGTACTGAGCATTTAGGCAGCCAGGATTCTCACGATGGCACCCTGTCACTCCCGAGGCGGATGGACATGTGCCACGTTTGCCTTTGCTGCTTGCTTCCCTGGCAGGGCTCCAGAAGCTTATGGCATTTGTCCCCGTCCTTAGGAATCCCATTTTAAGACCACGAGAGGGAGATGGATTGATCTTGAGTTTTTTTCTCTATGCTCTTGTTTTTCTTAGTTTGTTTTCTGTATGTTTTCGTGCAAAAAGCTGTACCTACCAGTGAGGAGGCTAGGAGATGATTCTTGAATTAACTCCATTTCTGTGGAGCGAGTGGTCAGGTTGCCCAGGTACAATGTCTTGGGTCCAAGAGCTGAGTCATGCTCGTGACTGAGAGTTTGATGGTTCACCTTCAGTTCTTGTTACCCAAAATGAGACTCTGTGCTTGGTCCTGTCAAATAAACCAAACTGTCAAGTTGTCATTAACGAGTGATGCTTCTCTAATTAAACAGAACTGATGGGAACGATCTGGGAGGATATTAGCAATGGAACAGTGATGTTTGCATTTAAATGATCTTAATTACCCCTTAGACTTAATGCCCTAATAAGATGAACGGGAGAATGTCACATCTCACTTAGCTGTATTGTTTTAGACAGTGGCTGCAGGCTGAAAAGGACCAGAGTGCATTAACTTGCACTGTGGTGTCTGCTTTTGCAGACAGAAGGTTTGGGGATGTATATTCTTTTCTTTTTCTTGTCTCTCTCTCTCTCTCTCTCTCCTCTCTCCTCTCTCTCTCTTTCTTCAAAGGAAATTAAATCACAGCCCTGACAGGAGAGGGTAAAATCTCTGAGCAGACCTCCCCAGTGCTTGGAATTTACAGACTCTACCACGTCCCAGTTTGCTATTGTCCTAAGGCAACACACTCCCCTGCTGCTCTTTGCGTCTTTGGCCACAGGCCAGCCTCCCAGGGCCTTGGGCTTTGATGTGCGGAGCAGACTGTCCTCAGGCCAGGCTGTTGTTGCCCCTGCCTAGGTTCTACTCACCCAGAATGCCAGGAGGGATGTCCTGTCTCGCAGTTTACACTTTCCACAGCTCAAGCCATCATCAGAGGTTTCTAACACTCCCACGGCAGAGGGAGCCTGCCTTTGTGTCATCCACAAGTGGCTGCTCCCAGCTGCTCAGCTTTGCTTTGCTGGCTTCGGTGCTCTGTGTTGTTGGGTGGGGGTGGGGGCCTCCTCCTGGGGAAGAACCCAGCTCCACCAGGTGGGCTGTCAGTCCGAAGGGCCTCCTTGGCAGAGCTCAGGGGAGCCCACTGGGTGAGTTGAACAGCTTGCTCTGGGGACATTGCATCGACCTTCATTTGATCTAGGCCTGGCAGCCTGGTTAGTGAGGACTTAAGTCTTGGCCCAGGAAATCTTTCTCAACTGAACCAATTTTCACCAGGGTTCCAGGCCTATAGTGAGAAGTCTGTGCTGTTGCAAATTTAACTGCTATCACTTCGGGTGATATATTTTGGTAACTCTAAAAGCACGTGGACGCATAAACATGGAGGATTGTAATAATAGATATTGAGGAAGTAAAAATGGGACCATGCCTTGTAACTACTGAAAAGGCCAGACCCAAGAGAGAGGGAGAGAGAGAAAGAGAGAGAGTTTCTCACCGATGAACTGTCTTCTGAAGGGCCAATTTGATTCAAATAGAAATTGCCTCAAAAAACTGAAAGCAGACCATATCTTGTTCTAGTTTAGATGACACGGTCCCTTGCACTGTATCTTAATAGGATTGATAATAGCATTTCCCACAGAGGGGGCTTCTTGCTTCTATTTGAGTAGAAATAGATCTATTCCTTAGATGTGTCTCTTCACTAACCATTATTTATTTCTTTATATGAAATTTTATAATGTCCCAAGGTTGGCTGGTTTGTGTATTGATTTCCCTAATGAGAACACATTACATTTTTGGCAGTCAAGTCTGAAAATGGTTATTAGCTCTTTTTTTGCAGTAGTTGGGGAATGCGGTCTGCATGATCCCATGACCTAGTTGGAGGAGGACACCTGAAAAGGTTCAGAGTAGAATGGGGAAGACATTTGTAGAAGACAAACTTGACAGTCTTTTTAGGACATGACTACATTCTCTTTTAGAAGTCACTCATGAGTAACAATTTAGTGTCCTCGTAGTACTATCATTTTCTTGTCAGTAGTGAGTGTTGGTGTGTATGTGTGTGTGTGTGTGTGTGTGTATTAGACTGGGGGGGAGGATAGGTAACTCCATTGGTGCATCTTGAATGCTAGGGTGCTTATTTAGCACAGCTATCGTGAAGCAGGTATTTTTTAAATATTCAAATCTAGATACTTTGAAATTGCAGAATTTTGTCATAACCCATTCCTTTTTTAAAAATTTTTTTAATTTTTATTTATTTATGATAGTCACACACACAGAGAGAGAGAGAGAGAGAGAGAGAGAAAGAGAGGCAGAGACATAGGCAGAGGGAGAGAAGCAGGCTCCATGCACCGGGAGCCCGACGTGGGATTCGATCCCGGGTCTCCAGGATCGCGCCCTGGGCCAAAGGCAGGCGCTAAACCGCTGCGCCACCCAGGGATCCCTGTCATAACCCATTCCTAAATTCCATCAGCCAGCAAACATAGGGAATTTTTGTAGGACAGGAACACGGAAGGGAGAGAAGCTATTGGTTAAACCATAGTTTTGGCATTTAACATTAATAGGAAATGCAGTGTTTGTCAGTATTCCATATATCATTTCTTATTGCTTACAATAAGATGAAGTTGGTGGTTCCAAAAATGGAACTGGGACTCAGTAAGGTTGTTGACCTGACCCAGGAATGCTAAAATGTACTGTTTGTCTTTCAGATGCTTCCCTTCCCCCTGCATCTTACAGGTACCCCATCTCCCTGTGATTTTTTTTTCAGTTAAAAAAAAGTGTAGAGATTGAATTTTCATGTTCATATTGACTTTTGCAATCTTCTAGTTTTTTTTTCCTGTGAAATTCACTGCGCAATATATAGAACATATTGTAGGTTGACAGGAAAAATTTTCAAAGGAGATTTAAAAAACAACTAAAGTATAATTCATTAATAATTTCATTCTGTTTCTGGATGTGTTTTCTTCCCATTGTCAGCCAGTGTGGGAGGAAAGGGAGGAATAATGCTGGAGCTGAGGGTGTGTGTGGGTATGTGCCATCCAGAAGTATTTTATAGAAGAAAAAAGTGTTTATTTTTATAATAAAAGTAAAATTCGACACTCTGAATAACAGGTGACCATTAATTCTGTTGTAGTGAAAAATTATATTCCAGTACTTTTAAACTTGGTAATTATTAGAGACATATGTTAATCAAAGGCATACATATGCATACACACACACACACACACACACACACAAAGTGGTTTTGTATGCTACCAGTCTTTTTTTTTTTTTTTTTTTATTCATGAGAGGCACAGAGAGAAGCAGAGATATAGGGAGAGGGAAAAGCAGACTCCCCGAGGGGAACCCGATATGGGACTTGATCCCAGGACCTCAGGATCACAACCTGAGCCAAAGGCAGACGCTCAACCACTGAGCCACCCAGGCATCCCTGTGTTACCAGTCTTAAATCTAAAACGTCATTAGTAATACTGTTGCTGTTGCCAGTGGAGAAAATTTGCATCAAATTAAGGTAAATCTACTCATCTCTTTTCTGCCCTGGAATAGCATTATCCTTCCCAAACTTAAAAATGTTAAACAAGTCAAAAGTTCCCCTCATCTGCTGAAGAGTGAATTCAAGTTAAAATTTCAAATGATAATATCTACACCCCCAAAGTAGGTGCACTGCAGTTTTCTCTTTTCAGAACTCTCCATATTCCTTCCAGGATTGTCTTTTCTGGGGTCCTGCTCTCTCTCTGTCCACACCACCCTGTATCTGGGGCTTGATTGAGTACAGCCTGCTCTGGGAAGCCGTTTCCCTCTATTCTAGCCCCTACGTAACTCTTCCTGCTCTCGACTTCTGATTATGCATAGAATCATTACACATTCTAGCATTTAACACTTATTTTTTAAAAATAATTTTTATCTATTGGCTCATGGCTTTGCTACTGTGTATTTTATTATTTCTTATCACAACTAGTTTACTGTTAGACACCTTGCAAATGTTCTTAATTGGTTGATTATTTCTGTTTTCTGGCTGTTAGTAAACCCATGTTACACACTAGAGCTGCTCTTCTCAAAATGAGGACCTCAGGCCAGCACATCAGCATCACCAGAGAACTAACAAGTTGGACCCCAACCAGACCAATAGAATCAGAATCCACCTTTTAACAAACTGGTGACTCATAAGCGTGTTAAAACTTTAAAAGCATTTGTTGAGGAAGGTCTTTCTCCCTCAGAGGGGTAGAGACCCCAGAAAAACCTTCAATTCTCCCTTTGCCACTGTTGTATTGGAGTCCATTCGGTACCTGGCTGTATTGGAGTGAAACTGCCTGCTCTTACTGTAACGAGGTTGTAAATTAGTCTTTACACAGAAACTGCAACCTTTAAAAGTGACCAGAGGGCCCTGGTTAAGTATCCAAATTGTATTTATCTTCTGATTCAAGACAACTCTAGATGCAAGTCATTAAAATCCCTTTAACTGGCTTCTTTTAAAATTCTCATACTGAGAAGCAAAAAGTATGGTTTCCTTTTCCTTAGTTACCTTTTTTTTTTTTAATTCTTTTTGCACTTGAAGTGCTTACACCCACTCAGCTTGCTATTTTGAACTCTGGGAAAGAAAATTTGTGGGCATCCTGCAGTCTTTCAGGAAACAAGGCTCAGATTAAATATATGCCACATTTTCTATGTGTTTCTTCAGGAAATTGGAGAAAGCACATCACTCGTGCTTTCACTCAACTTGACACATAGTGTGACGTTCAAAGTGTGGATGGAAACTAGCTTCTGTCCTTATTTGCCTACCTTCGCACAGATATTCCTGGTGTTTCCCTTTCCGTTTCTTCTATTGGTCCTTGCTTCCCTTTCACTATAGGGTCTAAAATTCTTCAGGTACTCATACATTTTATAAAATATAAGATTCCTTGAGAGTCCCTAGGTTTGGTACATCAAGGAAGAAAACACATGGACTCAATTAAATGTGCAACAATATGTGCAATACCCTCAGTCAAGCTTACTTTTTTTCTTTAAAGATATATTTATCTGAGGCGGGGGCACAGGAGCCAGGGAAGGGGGCAGGCAGAAGAAGAGGGAGAAACAGGGAGCCCTACTCGGGGCTCAATCCCAGGACCCTGAGATCCTGATTGGAGCCAGAACCAAAAGGAAGACAGTCAACCAACTTAGCCAACCAGGTGCCCCAGTCAAGTTTACATAATAGATTATTATAATTTTAAGTTATTTGCATTTCTTTGTTGGTTTTGTCCTATCTTTGAACCTAGTTTACAGATAGCAGGAATGAGAGACATTGGTTGGGGTGGAAAGTGAGGAAGATACTAGGTCATCTCAGTCATTCTGCTATGTTTTAAATGAATTTGGGGCTGTGTCTTGTAAAAATACTAAGAAAATAAGGTGGTTGCATTTGGTGGTGGTTGTGTCATTTATACACAGTTGAATTTCATCTTTGTTGAGGCAATTAAGAGGTTTTATTTAAGCTAGAACTTACACTTTTCTATGTAATCACTGTTTGCTTACATGTAAAGGATATTATTCAGAGGGTCTTGTGAGGAAGTAACACAATTCAGTTGCTGAACTTGAGAAATTAAGTATTTTCAAGCAAGTGAAATGGAAATGTGGGAAGACACAGAACCAAGAATCTTAGAATGCAAATGTTTATTGAATGTAAAAATGTAGTAAACGTAGAGATGCATGATAATGCACTATTTTTTTACATGGCAAAACAAAATATTGAAGGGATGCTTATATCTGATTCAACATAATTGTATTTAAACTCTTAATGGGATTTTTTGGGTATGACTAAATACGGAAGGCAAATATTACACTTAATTAGATAGAATAATCTGGGAAAAATGGGTGAGAATTTTGCAAGTATAAATGTGCACAAAAAGAAATATCAAGAAGTGTTTGAAAAGAAAAAGAGAACAAAGTATAGAATCTAGCCCTACTGTAATTCAAACACCGTAAACAATAGTAATTAAAACTACCCAACACATGAACAGCAAGTTTTTATCATAATACCAGTCACATATATTTACTCAGTCTGAACAAAGTTTTCATTTTAAATATGTAGATCAGTGTAACAAATCCCATTATTAAAATATAATATAGCAAGCTTAGTAAATGGTACTTGGATAACTTGGAATTTGTCTAATTCGTTCCAGAGATATTAAATGATTAAAGATCTAAATATAAATAAATGTACAGAACACCTTGTAGAGAACTTAATATATACATCATATTAAAGTGCCATTTAAATTTGAAAGAAAGGGATGCCTGGTTGGCTCAATGGTTGGGCATTTGCCTTCAGCTCAGGGTGTGATCCCAGATCTGGGGACTGAGTCCCACATTGGGCTCCCTGTGGGGAGCCTGCTTCTCCCTCTACCTATATCTCTGCCTCTCTGTCTATGTCTCTCATGAATAAATAAATAAAATCTTTAAAATAAAAAAATACATATATACATGCATACATACAAAAGAAAGAAACAGAACCAAAATGTAGTCAAATTACATGAATAGAGATAATTTTTACATTAAAATGAAAGACAATGAAATTATTTTTAAGTGGTAGAGTAATTATGATCACCATTGATATAAAAAGGCAACCCAGGAGTTCCATTTTACATTAAATAAACCACCAAAAGAATTTAGTCACATAAAAATGTGAGGAAGTTTTATGAAAGTGGAATGCTCAGATATTGTTGGCAGCTTTATAGGTGATTTCAATCTCTTGACATCAATATGGCTATAAATGTGAAGTCCATAAAAACACTCATACTCTTCAATGTAATAACCCCTTTTTTGTTACTGTTTTAAGGAAGCATAGTATCTCTTGTTAAAAATAAATGAGAGCATCTTACATGTTACCACATACAGGAATGGTTGAGGAAATGACTAAGTATGCTAACTATGGACTATTATATGGCTAGTAAAAATGAGAACTATATGAATTAAATGGAAATATGGAATGTGTTTATGAAATATTAAATGAAAAAATCAGAAGGCATTGTTAATATGTGTGTTATGAGAGCATCTGTGTGAAAATATGCCTACATAAGCAAATAACACATTTGTAAAAAATGTAAATAATTATGTTTGGGTGATGGGGTTAAGAGATTTTTTGTGTTTTAGGGTTTTGTTGTTGTTGTTGTTGTTGTTGTTGTTAAATGATGTCTTCAATGTTGTTATGTACTTCTAAGAAAGACAATACAAATGACCAAGTAAGGCTGTTACTAACTCTGGCTATTTGGGCACTGCTTTCCAAATGTTATTTTGGAACCCTGCCAAAATATGCCAAGTTGTTTTGGGTCTCTAACAGTCATAAATTATTCTGTTACCTTATTCTCCTTGGCCAGTTTTTTACTAGGTTTACAAAAAAGCAAGTTACTTGTAACCATGATGAAGGACGGTGGTGTGGAGCTTGTGGTATTTGCCCAACTATTCCCACTCATTTTGCACTCATCCTGCCACATTTCTCTCCCATCCTATACCGAGAAGCATCTTTAGCATCGTTGGAAAAGAAAAATGATGGAATAGTAGTCAGGAAATTTGCCTTCTAGTTGCATGACCTTGGGCAAATGTCTGTGACCTTCTGAGTCTTAGTCTCATCATCAATAGAAGGATGGTGTTTGATGACCAGGACCCAGACTAAGGATTAGTCCAGGGATATAAAGACACCAGAGTTCACAAGCTTACTCTAGGGTGCCAAGTGCTACTCTAATGTACTCCTAAAATGGCAAGTTTACTGTGTCACTGTTGCAAAGGCAGAACAGCTAAAGTGCTCCCAGGGAGTGGTCTGGTCAGCTCGGAGAACATGGTTCCTGTATACTACATGGAGAAAACCATTCAGCTGGAGAAAGTCACTTGGTTTCAGCATTGTGGCTACATCTGATTTATTATACATAAATATAGACGAGTTAGTGAGAAGCATGATCAAATATTAGCTAATGATAAATTAGTACATTGTTTGGACTATATAACTGACTGAAATACAAAGTTTCAGATGTATTTAGATTTTCTGATGAAGCCAAAATACCACTGACTGAGGTGTTTTGTTTTGTTTTTTCCTTTTTCCTAATGTGTAGAGGCAGGCAATAAAAAGAAATTAAATGTAAGCGGGTTGAGATTCAACTGCCTTCATCAGTTTATAAAATTATTTTAGGCATTGCACTACTCTATAATATAAGAAATCATAAGGAACCTAGTATCATATCTTAGGTGTCAATGTTCATTTCCTTAGAAATGAACATTTCTAAAGAATGTTGTATTGTGGTTTGTACACATGAGGCTCACCTGTTATGCAGGCAACAGATATGTATCTTCTCTGCTGATCAGGAGCAGTCATTTGACTGAATCATCCATACAGATGACTAATACATTTTGTACTTACTGCTTTTGAGATTTAATGTGAGGTGCTCATACCACCACTGAGAAATTCCTAAGTAACTTGAAATGCCTGGCCACTCAGATAAGCATAGTTAGACTGAAATGAAAACATATTGCTGTATTATAGATGAAAGACCTTTTGAGATACTGGCTTAATGACTGGCCCCACACATGTATTTAATAAGTCCTTTTATGAGGCAAGAACTACATATTTTAAGAAAGCAGTACTCTGAGAAATAAGCACAGGAAGAGGGATGGTAGATCTAAATGTTTATACAGGTCAATTTCACGTTACATATTGATGAATCAGTGAGAAAAGGATTCTTGAGAATCTTCAAGTTGTTCTGCATCATGAGGGGAAGTGACCCCTGGCTTTTCCTTGGAAAGTGACTAATAGAAGGATAAGTTGTTAAACTGAGTAATAGCGCAAAACCACCACAGCAGTAGTTCAGACACAATATTATAAAGCTTGCTCCCAAACATTATTTGAAAGAGCC
The DNA here is from genome assembly GCF_905146905.1 of Nyctereutes procyonoides. NCBI lineage: Eukaryota > Metazoa > Chordata > Mammalia > Carnivora > Canidae > Nyctereutes > Nyctereutes procyonoides. The sequence continues at coordinate 642,353 of NW_026575146.1, read as the reverse complement.
TTTGAAACTTTCATAAAAGGCCTAGAAAAGTACAAAAATATTTTCACATCTCTAGATATTCAAGTGTGAAAAATGTGTGTTGTACCAATTTGCAACACCTTCTTTAGGTGCTTATATTTGTTAATCCAGAATAATTTCAAATAACCAAACCATTTGACTTTTGTTTTGCCATATTTATGGCAAGAGCCCTACAATAATAATTACGACAATTTGTGAATGAAGAAGTCTTTTGAGACCATATCCACGTGAGTTTTTTAGATAACTATTTCTTGAATAGCAGTTAGAATCTAGAATCTAGGCATTAGATTGTCTTGGAAGTGAAAATGTATTTCCCATGACTACTGTGGATTTCTACTTAGTGTGTATTGTATAATTATTGCTATTTGTCTCCTCCATTGTTAGGAGCGTTTTTGTTTTGTTCTGGTTTAGTTTAGTATTTTTTTAAAGCATCTCCTTTTTAATAGTGGATAGCAAATCTGTTTCAACCTTTTTTAAATACTGAGATTAGCTAAAATAATTTTACTAATATGTATGGTGGGACTAGAGAAGAGTCGCAGTATGTGGCTAATTCTAAATTGCATGATTAAAAAAATCATGTGTTTATGGCTTTGGGATAGGTTTTTGAATTTGCACTTGAATATAGTTGGGTTTGATGGTCTGGGACTTTAAAACATACTAAATCTACCCTGGGGATACTTGATTCAGGAGTAGCTGGACATCATCCAACCTTCTATCTTACTCTTCTGCTCAGCCCTCCAGCATCCCATTTATTTTAGGCTCTCATCAGTTGGGCTATAGCTTGCTTTCTCTCAAACTTTCTCTTAGAGCTGCGATAGTAACTTAATATTCAGGCTTCAGAAAAGGTGTGTCTTCTGGTAAAGTGAATGGAATTAACTGATATTTATAAACCTAATTAAGCTGTTTATAGGTCTTTAGTAGAATAAAGGCTTTCTGTGGGAGACCAGGTTTAACATTCTGAGAATGATTTTGAAATTCATACCAGTGAATTCTCTCCAAACGATTGATCTGAGGTATTAATTTATATTTCTCAACAGAGATTATATGTAACTATACCTTAACTGCTTTGAGAACTGCAACCTACACATTTGTATTTCATTGGTAAATTAATAAGAATCAGTGAACCGAATTCTAAAGCAATCAGTTGCCTCTTTTTCTCACATCTAATTTTACATATCCTAATTTTTTTAAATTCATTTATTTATGATAGTCACAGAGAGAGAGAGAGAGAGAGAGAGAGAGAGAGGCAGAGACATAGGCAGAGGGAAAAGCAGGCTCCATGCACCGGGAGCCCGATATGGGATTCGATCCCGGGTCTCCAGGATCGCGCCCTGGGCCAAAGGCAGGCGCCAAACCGCTGCGCCACCCAGGGATCCCTACATATCCTAATTGATATTATATAGTCATTGCTTCTATGTGTCAATCAATACTTACAATAAACTTTTCTGCTCTCATGTTAATTGTGTTATATTATTGTTTTCTCTATGCTTGAACATTCATTTTACCCCAAACTGGAAAAATTTACTTTAGTTGGCAGATGCTTAGTTGTTTTATACTTTTAAGAAGCACAGTAACTTAGGAGATGATTTAATAATAATCTTGATTTGATTTCTTCGTTATTAATGTACTGATCCTATAATGCTGCTCTGGTTTAAACACTATTTGTTTTTGTTTTTGTTTTCCTTTCCTCATTAGGTGGAGTCTTTGAATTTTTAAAAAGACAACATAATGAGATCCACTTGAAAAATTAAGTGAATTGATTTGATTGGAACACTCTTTTACCAATTCATTAACATTCAGCTGCTGGGTAAGTTGAGTCAAGTGCTTTTTATATGGCTTGATTTCAAAATTATTGGAAAGACATTTTAAGCAAAATATTAAGCTGTTTGTGAAATGTTGGCAGTAATGATTTGAGGCCTTTACTGCCTACAAAAGATGTTTGGGATGCTATCTAAATGAACGTGTTTGTAAGTTTTCATAATTTTTTGGAAATGTACCAATTAGAAAGATGAGAAAATGTTGTCGCTTGTAGTTTGGAACCAGATACTTTTATTTATTATTTTAATTATTATTTGCTAATTGAACACTTGAGGTAATGTAAGAATATCAGATTTTACTGTTAGTGAGATATTTATGTGTTATTGTACTGTATTGTATCAGATTCAACTCTAAAGTCTAATTAACATTTTGAGTAAATTAGTATCTCTCCTTATTTAAACCATTCTCATTTTACAGAAGGCTTGGTTTCTATGATAAGAATAGAAACCTTAAAATCTTGCTCAATTCAACTTCCTCGTTTCACTCTGTGTGGAAAGCTCTCGAGGTAGAGAACTCCTAACCAAGAAGAGTTTGGGCTTTTAGCAAATTACTGGTGCTGCCAAGACAAAATTTAGTGGGAACAGGACTTTGGCTACTGCTAAAATGTCAGTTTAGTAAAGCCTGCTCTGTCAAACAGATTTTTGGCATCAGAATTCTAAATGATACTGATTTTAAGGTTTGGTAATTTTTTTTAATCCAGGCAAACTCATGCTTTAATTAACCCTTTACACAGTAACAGAAAATTTGGAAAAATATTTGTATTTCTAGTCCAGGTCACAAGACTTGAATTTCTGAAATTCTAAATAATATGCACAATTCTAAATTGTACAGGTTGTCATTCAATTTTCCTCTGAATGAACTGAAGCTATTTAAAAACCTGATGGCTGATAATGAATAAGAGAACAAATGAATAATCATTTGGGGAGCAGACTTTGAAACCAAACTGACAGTGTCTGTTTCACCTATGGACATCTTAAGACATGATGAGGTCAGGTGGTTTTTCAGGGATCTGGTTGCATAATTCATATGATTCCAACAACTGCTTTAGATTTGTCTGAAATAATCTCCCTTGAGACAACTGCCCTGGAACTTGATTTGTTAGTGTGGCTTTTGAGTATTCAGTGAGTGTAGAAATATTAAGCATGGAAACCCCAGGATATCTTTTCATTTTGTGTATAAGGCTCATGACCCAAGATACATTTGTGACCAGTAATTTACATTGTTGTGGGCATATGGTGCCATTCAGAAAAAAACAAAAAAAAATTTGGTAATTAAAGAGATATAAAGCAGTTAGATGAAAAACTGCTTCCTGAAGGAAGAGAAACATTAAAAAAAAAGTTTTAAAAGCAAAACCTTAATTCTTCAATAGCTGTAATAGATGCTAGAAAATTAAAATTAATGCTGCACACCAGTGCTGCACGTATTTCTCTATGTCCTCACAAGATTGGCTTTTACAATTATTCGCAAAGTACCCCGCAGTGTTACAGTTAAATTTTGGTTGGTGGGACCTCACTTAAGGCATGTTTAGGAAGACTATACAGATTATGTTCTGTGAGTACTGCTAGGGAATGAACATGGCCTGGCCATTGAGTACAGCTGGACTTCTCGCCTATCACATCGTGAGTTCTGGGAGCCTTTGCTTAAAAGTCAGCTCACTGGGGTCACTGTGTTTTAATATAATAATATTTTTTTAGTCAAATAAATTCATAAGATTAGCTGAGGATTAAACTCCTGGCTGTTAGTAGGGGCTCAATAACTAATGGTATTTCTAATGATGGTTAGTAATGGTGATGGTAGTTGTATCATTATTTAAACATAACAATACTTAACATTTTACTAATCATGTGACTGATTCTTTAGCCTGTCGTTGAGGACAGGTTAGGATGGGTAAGGAAACACTTCACAGGAAATTGGCATGGTGGACCTGACTTTGTCCATTAGCCCAAGTGAGGATATTTTTTTCAAATGATACATCTTAAAAATTTGTCCAATTTTCCACCCCAAATTAGGTGTAAATAGAAAACAGTTTCCAAGATAAGAAAGTAAAACCCTCACCATTAGAATTACCTTTCCCTTAGGATGCATTTTGTAAAATATAGTAAAAACAAGTGATTTTATCTTTTTATCAGTAATATTGTTCCTCATTCATTGCCATTTTCTTTCATGTCGCCAATGCTTTTTTTTTCTTTAATTTAAATTCAATTAGCCAACCTATAATACATACTTAATTTCTGATATGGTGTTCAGTAATTCATCAGTTGCATATAACACCCAGTGCTCATCACATTACATGCCCTCTTTAATGCCCATCACCAGGTTACCCCATCCCCCTACCCACCTTCCCTCCAGTGACCTTAATTTGTTTGTTAAGAGTCTCTCATGGTTTGTCTCCTTCTCTAATGACTTCCCATTCACTTTTTCCTCCTTTCCCCTATGATCCTCTGTGCCGTTTCTTATATTCCACATATGAGTGAAACCATGTGATAAGTGTCTTTCTCTGTTTGACTTATTTCACTCAGCATAATACCCTCCAGTTCCATCTACATCAATGCAAATGATAAGTATCCATCCTTTCTGATGGCTGAGTAATATTCCAGTGTGTGTGTGTGTGTGTGTGTGTGTGTGTGTGTGTGTGTATACCACATCTTTATCCATTCATCTGTTGATGGACATCTCAGCTCTTTCCACAGTTTGATTATTGTGGACATTGCTGCTTTGAACATTGGGGTGCAAGTGCCCCTTTGGGTTGCTATAGTTGTATCTTTGGGATAAACACCTAGTAGTGCAATTGAAGGTCTATTTTTAACTTCTTGAGGAACCTCTGTACTGTTTTACATAGTGAGTGTACCAGCTTGCATTCTCATCAACAGTGTAAGAGGGTTCCCCCTCACCAACATTTGTTATTTCCTGTCTTCTTAACTTGAGCCATTCTGACTGGTGTAATATGGTATCTCATTGTGGTTTTGATTTGTATTTCCCTGATGCCAAGTGCTGTGGAGCATTTTTTCATGTGTCTATTGGCCATTTGTATTTCTTCTTTGGAAAAATATCTGTTCATGTCTTCTGCTCATGTCTTGACTGGATTATTTGGGTGTTTTTGGGATCTTGAGTTTGATAAGTTCTTTGTAGATCTTGGATACTAGCCCTTTATCTGATAATGTCGTTTGCAACTATCTTCCTGTTGCCTTTTGGGCGAAGCAACTTCTTGCTAGATAGGATTCCAAAGGCAAGGGGAACAAAAGCAAAAATGAACTATTGGGATTTCATCAAGATAAAAATTTCTGATTTTGATTCATCTTGAAATTATTCATTTTAAGGTAATATTAGCTGGACTATGGCCTTTTAATAATGTGCTCAGATTTATATTTTTTCATTGCATCAGATGTAATTATTTAAGAATTATGTAAGTGGTGGGGCACCTGGGTAGCTCAGTCGGTTAAGCATCTGCCTTTGGCTAAGGCCATGATCTCAGGGTTCTGGGGTCAAGTCCCACGCGGAGTCCTACATCAGGCTCTGTGCTCAGTGGGGAGTCTGCTTCCCCTTCCCTCTTCCTCTGCTCTTCCCCCTGCTTGTGCTCTCTCTCAAATAAATAAATGAAATATTTAAAGAAAAGAATTACATAAGTGACATTTTTTCTTTAGGATGAGGAGAGGTAAGAAGGAAGGTGAAAATTCTTAACATGTTCTGTGAGTTGGGCTCTGTGCTACAGGTGCTTAATCTTTTTAAAGTAAGAATTAAGAATCCCATATTCACTTGAGGAAATTGGGTTTCAGAGCAGTTAATTATTTAGCTGAGAATTACATTGTCATTATAGATAATAATTTCTGGATCCGGAAGTCATTGAAATCAAATTTAATTTATAAATAATAAAATAAAATAACTAAATGAATTAAATAAATAATTTAAATATATACGTCATTACTCGCACAAATATGGAAAATAAAAGTGAGGACAGCTTTAATGCATTCTATGTGGATGCATTTTAGCAGACCTTATAAAGACTTGATAAAGTTGCAAATTAGATTTGCTCTGTGCTTTCTACAGCTTTGATATAATTTTTCCAGCTACCACTTCGAATTCAGAGTAGATCTTATGAGGTTCGATGTGGTGTGGCCTTCAAAATGTTTCCTTTTATGTGGGGTCATTTTTTATAGCTTTTCAGATACATACAGCTCTTCTGTTTGGGTCCTTAATGTTTTTGTGTAACTGAAGAATGTGTCAGTATTTATGAATGAGCATTACCGCAATGATAGGAAGCCTAGACCCAATCTCTACTTACCAGTACTGCTGTTTCTTTTGCCATTACAGTCTGTGTGAATGAAGACCATTACTGTTAGCTTCTTGGGCCACATGGTTTCATTTTTCCAATATTATCTCTTTCACTCTTAACACACCATGTGATACTTCCTGCTTTGTCTTTCAAGCATTTTGCTTGGCTGTACCTTCATACATTCCTGCATTCAATAGTTTAATTCTTCATTTATTTGTCATTCAGTCAAGAAGCATTAATTAAACCAGCAGTATGAACAAAGCACATTTTGTTTCATGAGAGTATTTTGTCATCTGAAAACCAACTGAGGGTTGCTTTTATATAATTTCATAGTATTCCCTTCTGCCTACCCTCTTGCCTCTTGAATTTAGCTTGCAGTGAAGGGTGGTTGTCGGGGGGTAAATCTCTCCTCCTTTATCCTCCACCCAAAACCTACACAATAGGACTTAGTAATTATATTTCTTGTTTCTCTGATGACATGAAATTACCATTTGTGTAATACTATACAGTTTACAAATGGCTTCCATGTTACATTATCTCACTTTAGACAATAAATGTTATGTACTTACTACTCACATTTTATTTTGTGTATGCAGAAACGGAGGCTCAAGGGGTTACAACTGAGTGATTTGCTCAAAGTCGCAGACTTCAGCTCTGGTTCCCAAAACTTTAGATAGCATGTCATTCGCTGCCAGGTCACCAGTCTAGTTGACTGTCAGTGTTCAAATATTGGAACTTTGTTGATGCAGTCACTATATTCTGTTCAGTATGAATCAAATAAGGAAATAGAAGCTATATGGAAATTTTGGAGAAGAATCAGGTCTCATAGGGAATCTTGGAGGCAGTGTACCTTTACCTTCCTTGATGATACTGTTAAGTTCACCCAGTCACTCTCCGTGTTTTGAGAATCTCACAGACTCCAGACAACCCCTATAAGTGAAGAATGGATGTTTAGATAGTTTTCGTAGTAAATTGCTAAAGTGGATATTGGCCCAAATCACTCAGAGATCTTTATTTTTGAACCCGATATCACATTGACTTCTCATCCATGAATTGTCAAAAGACAAATTAACTTTGCATTTTCTACATCATCTATTTTTTGCATTATTGGATTTTGGTTAATTGCTCTTTACTGATATGAGAATCTGGTTAATTCTTTTATTTTAGTATTACTCATCTTCATGTTTTACCTCATTTCCCTCTGAGTTCCCATAACACTTTTTACTTCTCTCACATCACTTTTTGTATGTAGTTTTGTGCTTTATATTAAAGTAATTTATGTGAAGTTTTTCTCTCACATGCCACCCTGTAAGCTGCTTGAAGGCAAAGGCTGTCTTTATTTTGTGGATGTCCTCTTCAGCCTTGAAAATGGTGATTGAAAAAAATAGTAGATATTCAATAAATATTTGTTGAATTCAAAAAAATATTTGACTGTGAGTTTTCTTTTGAAATTCATTTTGGGGACTGCAAATTTATACCTGGGCACCGATTTAATTTTAATCATATTAATGAGATGAATCAGCAAGCCTGATACTTATTAAATATCCAGAGCAGAATCATAAGAACAAATTTATGTGTTTTTTTAATGATCTCTTCAAATGCGAAAAACATATTCTCTAAGTAGAATAAAAACAATACTTTCCCTCACAAATAAAACAAAACAGAAGCCCCTCTATTCCCCTGACAAGGACATTTTATTGTCCTTGTCTTGACCATGGGAACAAAATACAATTGACCTTTGAAAAGATTTGATGAGATAAAATACAACATGGCCTCTAAGATAAAGGCTTCCTGGGAGATAGAGTGTAAATGTAATGTGAATGTGGGGCACAGCTGTCTGGGACAAAGGGTATACATTTAATTTGGTCTGTGGTGGTGGGAAGGCCCTGAACATTTTTAAGCAGAAGACAGATGTAGCGAGAGCTGCACATCAGGAAAATAAATCCAGCCAGGTTGTGCTAGATGGCGTTGGGTGGGGGGTAGATTTGAGATTTGGGTGCGTAGGTGCAAGAGTCCCTGAAAGCACAGAAGTCACTTAAGAGACACTTAACATGAATTTGCACTAGAGCTGTCACCTCATGGTGTGCCTTTTACATCTCCTCCCACACTTACATCCCAGACGGAGGTACTTTAGAAAACTTTAGTGAACACTTGAGCCCAGATTCAGGGGGTTCTTTCAGACTTAACTTCTCTAATCTCTTCCTCAGTTTTTGATTTCTCAGGTATGCATCAGAGTATCCTTGTGACTATTTTCTGCTCCAATTGATTTCCTTAAGACTCTCCTGATACTTTCACAGGTCACTGTCTCTGTTCATTATCCCCAGATTCCATATACCTGAGGATACTGTGCCTAGGCCTAGCCTTTGGAAATTTGCCAGTTGGACCCAGAATACCTTCTGATCTGATTTTGTGTAGCTGGTTCTCAGACTAGTGTGGAGGGCCTAGACTGGAGGGATAGCAGTAAGGATTGGCAGGACACAGGACACAGATAACACAAAGGATAGTGTGCAGGAAGCCAATGTAGGCCTTCCTGATTGGGTGTAGGAGGGGTGTGTGTGTGTGTGTGTGTGTGTGTGTGTGTGTGTGCACATATGCCTTTGTATGTTTGCAATCGGAGAGTAGGGCAGCTGGAGGCAGGTGTCAGTGATGACACAAGGCTTTGAGCCTGGGAGTTTGAATGTTACTCTTACTAGGAAAAGAGAAGGGATGCCTGGGTGGCTCAGTGGTTGAGCCTCTGCCTTCAGCTCAGGGCGTGAACCCAGAATCCCGGGATCTAGTACCGCATTGGGCTCCATGCAGGGAGCCTGCTTCTCCCTCTGCCTATGTCTCTGCCTCTCTCTGTGTGTCGCTCATGAGTAAATAAATAAAATCTTTGAAAAATTAGGAAAAGAGAAGTGAAGAGAGAGACTGCTTTCAGTAGAAGGGTGATGAACTTGTGTACTTGTTGATTGTGAGATAAAAATAGATTTAAAAAGCATATATCATATAGTACTTGACTTTTCCTTTTCCAGGAGGGTTGATAGTTGGAAACAGGAATTCACTGGAAGACTTGAGTCTTCCTCCTCTTTTTGCTGTATCTTCTAGCTACTTAAATATTTCCCAAGAGCTTAGGGTAGTTTTAGGTTTTCTCAACCTTGCCCCTGCCAACATCTCCCACAAATTCACCTCCTCAGGAACATGTGTACTTGTCAGAGTACTCACAGCAGCCAGAAGTGTGCCTTTCAGCATCCAAAAATAAAAACAGGGGGAAAATAGCTATCTTTTCCTTTTGAGGAGCATAATCATTGTCATCTCACGACTTGCTGAAATAGCACAGCAAAGGAACATTTTTTGGCAGGCTGAAAAATCTAGGGAATGCACAAACATATGCAGTTCTCTTTTGCTATGATGTGTTCAATTGAAGCAGTCCACTTCAGGAAAGCAACAGAATTTTTACTTGAGCATTAAAATTTAAAAAAAAAATGTATTCACTATTTGAATCTAATGTCATTCTCTCAATTGGTAGTTTCTAACAACCAAATCCTTCAATTCTTAAATTTGATTGTGGCAGTGAGTTGGTGAGTTCCAGTGTAATCCACTCCCATTCCCATCCACTGAGAAGTTTTTGCATTTCAGAAGAGATACTCTTGATTGAATTAGTTTAAGAGCATATAATGATCCTGTAATTATCATTTGTCGTTACCTTGTGTACTAATGATTAAAGCAAACATTTAATAACTGTGGGGCAGTAAATATATTTTAGATCTTGAGCCATAAAAAGATTTCCATTAACAGAATGTTTTGTGCACAAATAAATTATTCATTGACTGTAGCAGAGCTTAATTCTGTCATCAGCCTTAAGTGGAAATTTTGAAAACCCCAGTCATCACAGATGCCAGCACTAACTTGGCTTGAGCCCCCATCCTTCTTACATGGAACCTGAGTTTTTTTGGCTATTTGTAAAAGCTGCAGTTAGGTTAAATTCAATGAATATTTATGACATTTCTGCCATATGCAATTTAGTGTTCTGGTGGTTGGAGGAATAAAATGATGAGGAAGTCTACATTTTAGCCTCTAAGTTGCTTATAAATCTAAAAGAGAGATAAGACTGCTACATACCTGACTTGGATAGAAGAAAGCTCAAGTAGCATCCCCAGAGATGTGGAAGTAAAATGTGTTGCCCATTCAAAGGAAGAAACCATATGCACTTTCTTGTGGGTATGTGAGGGGGAAGGGCTTAAGGATCAAGAAGTATTTCCTGAGGAAAGCTTTAAAGACGGGTGAGGTTTTGACAGGTGGAGAGAATTATATCCACACAGGCAAAGAAATAGGTGGATGGTGTGGGTGTCCTCACAGAATGAAAAGTAACATGGTGTGTTTGCTAAGTGAGAAGGAGACATGGAAGAAAAGGAAGAATAGTGTCAAGAGACCTATCGTGGGGAGGAACTTCAATGCATCATTAGCACATTAGTTTGGTTAGACATTTGAGAACCTTTCCCCATTTTTGAGTCAAGGAGTAATACAATGGGATTATTATTATTTTTTATATAAATTTTTTATTTATTTATGATAGTCACATACAGGGGAGGGGGGCAAAGACACAGGCAGAGGGAGAAGCAGGCTCCATGTACTGGGAGCCCGATGTGGGATTCGATCCCGGGTCTCCAGGATCGCGCCCTGGGCCAAAGGCAGGCGCCAAACCGCTGCGCCACCCAGGGATCCCTGGGATTATATTTTTGAAATATACCTCACCTCACCTTCTAAGTAAGAGGTAGAAAACCTGGAGGAATAGAAGTTAGAGGCTATCGGGATAATCTCCATGAGAAGTTATTAGGTTCTAAATTGGGTTGTTTGAAATAGGAATACACAGGAGGGGGCACATGGGATTGAATTGTCTGTAGGTTTAAGCCTGTGATTGGCAATGGAGGGGTGCAAAATAGGATGGAGTTAAACATTGCTTTCAGTTCGACAACTTCAGTAAACTTTCGAATCTCACTAATATTGATGGAAAGCCAGTCATGCGCAAAACCTTGTGCTTGGTACTAGAAGTGTGTAGTGATAAAAACAAGTGTGATCCTCTTTCCAAGTAGCCGAAAACTTAGGTGATAAAATACATCCTCAGTTAACTAAAATCCAAAGCAGATCATGATCAGTGCGATAGCAGGGGTAGTACCGAGGGTTATGAGAACACGAAGAAGAGAGGTATTAATTTTGACACTGAAAAAGTGAAGAGCATACAAGGGAGAAGATGCTTCATCTGTGCCTGGAAGATTCGAGAGAGGATTGATTCCAAGGTATTTTAGCTATCAGAATTGTAGTTGGAAACCAAGAGAAGCAAGTACCAAGCTAAGAGGGGAGGAACTTTATAGAAAGAAGAGCTTTTACTTATTGTCTGTTGTGTGTCAGATTTTGAGCTGGGAGCACAATACTTAATTAAGGAAGGGATGTCTAACAGTGTCCAGTGCTGCAAAGTAGTCATCAATGTTATGGTCTAAGAAAGGGCCATTGTCTTCTGCAGTTTATAGATCATGGTGGCCTTTGAAGAGATTTCAGTAGGGTAGGAGTGAGAACATTCTAAAGATTATAACCTATCTCAAAGATATAACTAAACTACATCAATGAGAGAGAAAAAGCTGAACTTCCTTCAGCGATTCCTCCTTAATGGGTCAAGTTTATCTTAGCCCTGGTAGATCCTAGTGCCTGGGCTGGTCTTAGAGGTATCACCTGAGAATATGTTGGTCCTGAGAAATCTTTGCAAAATATTTAAATATTACAAAAATGTTATATTCTTAGACTGTTGTCAGACAAATAAAAGATTTCAACACTTATTACCAGCTTCCCTCTTCCTCCTTCCCACTCCTCCCCTTTGAGTACTCAGCTGGTTATGGTGAGCATATTTACCACACCCTTGGCTCAGGGTCGGGGAAGTCCTCGGGCTCTCCTTGGCCCGTTTCCCATGTGGGAGATTTCCATGGAGAACAATCCAGGGAAGTGTGTGCCCGCATGCGCGCGCGCTTACACACACACACACACACACACACACACACACACACACACTAGTTCTTTTCCTGTCCTCAAGGATATTCATGTGCCAATAAACAGACAAAATATAGCGTCATAGACAGGCATATTGTGTTGCATTCACTATGAGGAAACAGGGAAAAGATGCAGGGATCTAGGAGGCAGGAAGGATACCACTGACAATTTAACATTTAGGAATAATAATAGAACTTAAAGAAAAATTTTAAATTGCCTTGTGAAAAAAAATAAATTGCCTTGTGAGGATGACTACTAGCATATAAGCATGGAATGTAAAGGAAAAAAGGTAAAATTTATATCATAGTTATATTTGGTTGGTTTTTGTTGTGTGGGGGGAGCGTTAAACCAATTATTACAGCAAACTGGACACAAAGAACTTTCATGGAGGTGCCCAAAATATTACAAAGGAGAAACTATATTCAGACTACTTTGCAATTTAAAAGGAATAGGAAGGGATCCCTGGGTGGCGCAGGGGTTTAGCGCCTGCCTTTGACCCGGGGCGCGATCCTGGAGACCCGCGATCGAATCCCATGTCGGGCTCCCTGCGTGGAGCCTGCTTCTCTCTCTGCCCCTCTCTCTCTCTCTCTCTCTCTCTCTCTCTCTCTCTATGTGACTATCATGAATAAATAAATAAAATCTTTAAAAAAAAATAAATAAAAGGAATAGGAGAAAACTTAAAAGGAATAGTAGAACTGAGGAAGAAGCACTTTCTCCTTAACCCCACAAATGCATAATAGTACTTGTTAAGTGTGAATGTGTTTATAATCATTCATTCATTTATCTGTTCAGTCCTTTGATCACTCAATCAATAAACATTTCCTGAGTTCCTATTGTATCCCTGGCTGGGGGCTGGGAAATATAGCTGAGTAGAGAAGAGAATTGTAACATTTTAAATAAAATACATTCTTCTTACGGGTTCCATCAGCTAGAATACAGTAATTCAGTTACTAGATTAATGGTAATGAGACTCCTCAAAGCTTTGGAAGAAATTGCCATGTGTTCTCATCAGACTTTATGTAGTACAACAGTGAGATTCTTTTTCCATAAGAGTTGAATGGGCAAGATATTTTATCGGGCTGCTTTTCCCCTTGTCTTAGCAGAAGTCTTGGGATAGATAGGGTCAGTATGTTTATTTGTGTATATTTGTAAATATTCTAAGTATCCTCAGGGAATTCCCCAAATGTAGGGGCACACTCTACCTCTGAAAGCACTGTCAAGATTTTTTTAGGTAGCAATCAAACTCAGGAGTGAGAAGGAACAGTGAGGCTGACTCAGGCTGGTCTCCCAGGCACAGTAAATCTAAGAATGTGGGGATATGTTCCTTGCCAGCTAATACTTTTTTCTTTTTACTCTTTTATTTATTATGTCTCCTTGCCCCATTTTTGTGATTTTCTACTATGTTTTCCGACTGGTGATGAGGCTCATCAGTTTCTATCTTGGAAGACTTATTTTAATTTTGGTTTGATGATATTGTATGAGAGGACAAGCAAGGCATTCTGTTTTTCCCCCAATTGCTTTGCAGTACACATTCACAAATATTTGGGTCAGTGTAGCATGCCACCATGTTTACTTCTATTTTAAGTAATTAAAATTCAGTTGAATTAAGTTTAATTAATTAAATCTATGGAATCTTCATCACAGAACTCTTAATCTTGAGTTCTTTTGTTTTCAAAGCATATAAAACATAATATGTGGATCATATATACATGTATGGCAATAGTTCTCATTTTAAGTGGCAATGGTTTTCATTATGTCAAAATGTAAACTGAGTTTTGGGAGGCGATGAACATATTAACATATATTTTACAGACTTTCTAACATATTTTAATTAAACTATGTTAATATGGAAGTTTATTATGCATATTTTAAGAATACCCTAACCCAGGTTTGGAAGTATTTATTTAACAAAGATAAAATGTTTATGTGGATTTTTTTAATTGTAGGGAGAAAGAAAAGTTAATTTCACTTTGGTATTATTTTCTAAATGGTTTGCGTTTGTGTTTGTATTACTCTAAATTTCCAAATATAAAGGGACAACTCTGTTCAAAACATTTATTGTGCTAGTGTAAATTGTTGGAAAAAACTTGCTGCGAGATTTATTCTCCAAACTTCAGAACTGGATAATGAGCAAAAATGTGAAAGGCTCACTTCATTCTCTTTGGCCTTCACTGCCATTCTTCCTTTTTCAAGACCTTAATTTTAATAGTCTGGTAAGGAAATGCACTGGGGGTGTGAAGATGGTGGAGTATATGTCAGCCAAGAGCCTTGGAGGGAGGGAGAAGACAAAGGAAAGAGGGAAGAGAATACACCAAGTAAATGGTTTTGTCTATAGATGTATGCAATTTATCAGACTCAAACTACAGAATCCCCTCCTCTCTCACTCTGGTACATGTTTCACTCAGGGATATTTAACTGTGGTTTTATATCGAGCTTAGATGAGCAGAGGATATTCAATATGGGCATTGAAGGGCATTAACTATTACCTCCCTAGCTCCTTGGACTGGATCTGAGCCATCACATTATGTGGCGACAAGATACGCACAAAAATCATTGTGAGATTCTAAAGAAGAGTGGAGGTAAAAACCTGATGAAACTGTTTCCATGACAATTTTGAGGGAGGATTGGTTTAGAAGCCAAAGTTGGTTTGGACCTTAAGAACACATAACTTGGGATTTGGCTTTACCGCCTTTATTTGTGGGGCCTTCAGGGCAAGAACGCAACTGGGGGCCCACAGGCATTCTTCTTAACTTGATCAGTGATGAAATCTTTATAAAGAATATGAAGTTGCAGGGGCTTCATCTGACCTGGTCAAGTTGTGAACTTGATGAGAATAATTTTCTGGCTCATTTTTGTTGTTTAGAACAGTAATTAAATGATCATTAAATAAAGAATTTGTCATGTCCTGTTAGTGAATTTTACTTGGGTCATGCCTGATAAAAGTCTGCTTATTATCATTGTTTCCAGCTTAAAACATTTAAGCAAAATGATGGTTTTAGATTTTCTATTGTTTTTTTTCTTTCTTGACTTGTCCTCATTCTCAGTTACCTAAAGGATTTAAATATAAAATGTTAACTGTATTCAAAATATATAAAGTATCAATATATTTTCGTTAACAATGTAAATTAGAGTAATTCAAAAGTAACACAAATGTTAGCTTTTGTAAATCCAAAAGCTAAACATTTTCAAAAAAGCTATTTTTTTAATTAAATATCCAAAATAACTTTGAAGTCAAAAGGCAATCCATATTATAGGGAATGTATAAGACATTTTAAATCAAAACATTTTTAAATAAAGCTGAAATCTCTTCATGTACTTTTTGGAAATGTAATTGTCTTCATAACTATTTTAATTGAAGTAATGTATATACAGGCTTAGTGTTCAGTGTTCTTTTAGTTGCTAACATAAAGAATTAATATCACATTTCATGCACTTAACATCAGCACAAATTTAAGAATAAGAATTATTTACTTATAAAATATTCTTTGGGCACCATGTGTGATTTTTCCAGTTGTACCATGGATGCATTCATCATTCTAGCACTACTGATCAGAGTGCTATGAGAAGCAAGAAAAAGGCATGCTTGGCAGTACTTTGTTATACAAGAATCTGTTGCGTTTGTGCCATTTAAGAGCAATGACCAGGTACTCTGTGTTTCCTTTTACTTAGGTATTAATGCTGCTCACATTTTTTCTGCTTTTGAAATGGTATCTAACTCCATGCTCTGCAGTGGCACACCCCACAAACCTTCAGGGCATTTAAACTCAGTCACTTTCTGATTGGGGCAAAGAGATCACCCACAAAATGTGGAGATACATTTCCCTGGCATTGAAACAGCTATCGTCAGGAGCTAACGATAACGTTTAGGGTTACAGGACATTTTGATGCTGATGACAGAGGTGCACATATAGTTTAAATACATTTTTTTCTTTTCTTTTCTTTTCTTTTTCTTTTAACTGGGCTCCACAAGTGTGAAGCCCAATGCAGGACTTGAACCCTCTACCCTGAAATCAAGATCTGATCTAAAATCAAGAGTTGGATGCTTAACCGACTGAGCCACCCAGGTGCCCCTCCGTCCATTTCTTCTGGGTGTGTGTAGTATGTGGGCTTTCTAAAGTGTGGGACCCAAGGCAAGAACTCCTCCTGCCTGCCTGTGAGATGTCTGAGCATTAACATTCTCAAGAGTGGCACCCTTTGCAGAGACAGCAGAGGGATTCCTTGCTGAGGACACTAGGGGAACTGGTGCTGGAAGGAAGAAATGGCAGATGGTGTTGTGACGGTCTGGCTGTCAGGCTGCCTGTGGGTTCTTGTAAGTCTCCCTTGCTGGCATTCTAGAAATACTTGGTGAGGGCTTCTCAAGGGGCATTAATACCATGTGAGTAGGTAGGGCTGGGATGGGATCTGTGGTTAATTGGTGGTGATGCCCCTTCATCTGTGTATTCCTATAGGGTGAGAGGGAATGTCTGGGCAACTTATTTCCACGTCCCTCTTGGATAGGGATGGGGAACAATGCTTCCATCCTGTAAGTCTGTTTCTCTCTACATATTTGGAAAGGATAAGAGGGTTCTTTTCCTTCATGAATACTCCATGGAGGGAGCTGGGTACACAATTCAATCACTGATCCTAGATCATTGGAATTATAAATGGATTTATTATTTACCTACACTGGAGATCTTAGCTCCAGATAGAATTCAGAGGATCTGAGAATTTGATTTAGAAAAAAATTCTAATTTTATTTTCACTAACCTCTAACTGAACTTCAGCACTCCCTACATTATTAATGCAGACAACAGACAAAAACCAGTAGTTGTAACAATATCTGTGCCTTTATCTGCAGTAGAATTAACAAATATTTTTACATCACATTACTCTTATGGCTAGCATCTCAAAGTATCTTTGTGATTGTGACTACTCAAAATTATGGTGGATATTATCTTGCTCTATATCTTGTTTCTGATTTTTAATAATCACATATATTCTGTCAACAAATTTGTTTTAAAATTTTTCTGAGATTATTATATGTCATTATAATCAGTCTCCTTTATAATCTTCTGTATTTAATTTTATGTAGTTAAAATATTATGGTAGGAAGGGGTCCACAGTCTTCATCAGACTGCCAGAGGGGCTCATGGCAGCAAGAAGGTTGAGAAGCTTTAATGTATATGCATGAGATCCTATATTTCCCTATGAAAGGTCAAGACTTAGAGAGTGTAGTGAGTTACTTTAGGTCACACAGTACAATAGAAATTAAAAGAGGTATCCTTCCTGTACCATATGGCCTCCTGGCACCTCAATCCTGATCTCAGGTGCCAGGGAATTAGCTCCTTTGTTTTATTCAGCAAACCCTTTGATTATGGTGAAGGCCAATTCAGTGTCCTTTGTTTGCACTTCCCTAGCCTGTGTTGTCCTTCCTCCCACCTCTCCTTTCCAGGCCTGCTGGTGGTGGTGATGAGAGGTGGTTATCTCTAGGAGTACTTACCCCCTAGGTCCCACAACATCACAAAGCACATTGCCCTAAGATACCTGAGGGGGTCAACAGAAAAAATAGAAAATTCAACCCTGATTGCTTGGCCCAGTTTTAATGATGGTATTTTAGGCAGTATTGATAGCCTCATAATAGCTGGGGAAATCTTTCGGCCAAACCCCTGGGGTCTCTTAAATTAATTTAGGAGCTCTTGTCAGATTCTCTCCTCTTTATTTTAGACTAACACATGCCTGAAATATCAGCGGAAAATTATAGAATTAATAATATTTAGATTTTACTCGTTAGTGCCATTTCTAAGCACTGTATAATCTTCCTAACAATTTTAACGTTGTTGTTACCCATGTATTACAGATGGGAAGATTAAGGCACAGAAGGCCTAGGTAACTTGCCAGAAGTTATGTCTATGTCTACTAAGTGTTAAAGGTGGGATTTGAAAAAGGTATTCTAATTCCAGAGTCCACGATCTGGGCCACTATGCTACATGTCTGGCTATTACATCAGTGCTTGACACCACTGTTATCCAATCTCTGTTTTCCTTGGTTTGGGGTTAGGCTAGGAACCTACATATCTGGGGTGAAGGCAGCCTTTGGATTATTTTGATTCAGTTCTAGGAGGAACTCTTTTCAGTCTCTTGGAGCTGGCCCTAAAAGGTACTGTGTCGTTTAGTTCAAAGTCTGTTGGGCTTTTAATCCCTTGCTCGTATGTAATCAGGAAATATGGAGAAGGAAAAACATGTTCATACTCAAAAAGTTTAGTAGTGCTGCAGAATGCTAACTCTGGGTTGACTTTGTCTCCATGTTAAGGGCATGACAGTGCTTTTAATCTTTGCATTTTGAAGCCTTCTTGTCAGCGACATTGACAAAGACACCTTTAAGAATCTATATCTGAATTCTTGTGTTTTGAAAAATAGTTTGTTAGTGTTTCTCTCTGAGCACTAGTTGGTGTTTTGCCAACTAGCTAAACGTCTGCAAATCTGAATGCTGGCTGCGAAGCTAAAGCTTGCCGTAACCAGTTATCCCCAGATGGCCAGATTCCGTCGGTACCACTTTTATAGATGCTCACTGGTTGCATACTTGGGGTTATGAGGTGTACTGTTCCACTTGTTTTTGCCAGCCATGCACAGTACATTACTTGATAGGTTGAGACAGATGGTATAGCTCAAACTAAAATGATGAGGGAGAAAGAAAGTGGAAAAAAATAGAAAAGGGGCACTTGATTTTCTAATTCGCATTTCGGAAGTGAATTTTAACTTCTGTGATTGACTAATAAATGCAGTGTTGCTCTAGACTTGAATTCATTAACGTCTGTTTAAACAGATATAACTGAGTAATCAGCAGGAAGCAGTCTCTTCCTTCATGGATGCTGTCCCAAACTTCATAGAGTCTACTCCAGACTTGAAAATGCTGGACCATTAGAAGGTGTTGAAAATAGACCTGAGTTTTTCAGAACAAGATACACAACCACCAATAGCAATCAAAACAGAAAGATCCCCAAATTTTGTTTTTAAACTGGAAAAAAATTATATATATATATATATATATATATATATATATATATATATATATCCTGGTGAAAGTAGCGGTGATAAGCACAATTAATCAGTTTTTGTGCAGCTGCTTCCTGACATTTCTGCAAATTGTTGTGGAAAAATTAATGAAGGTTAGATCAGTAATGGTTTCAAGCTTGGCCAGTGGAAAGTATGACAGTGTTTCCATCAGCAATTAAGCTGGGCTGCTTTCTTTTTTCTATAGGGGAAGTGGTATGATGTGTGTTCTCCACAGGAAATGGAAAAGGGCAGCTGAACCATGAGCAGAGTTATGGAGGAGCACCCCGGGAGTGCTCCACCAGGCTCCCCTGGATGCGCACTGCAGATTTGCATTTGTGGCAGAAAGGAGTTTGCTGTCCAACACTGAGAAAACCTTCCTGAAAAAAGAGTGAGAATTTGGGGATTTGACTGAGCTGCCAATTCAGAAGCACAGATATGCTATGAATCTTAAACTTTGGGAACCAGAAAGTGGAACTTATGACAAACAGAAAGTGAAACTCACCTACCTAATTTTATTTTTGGAGCCAAAGGTAGTTCGTATGGGCCCGGTTCACATCCTGTGTAACCCTATGGGATTTTCCCCAGTATTAGCTAAAAATTTTCCCATAGGGTCACACAGGATGTGAATTAAAGTAAACAGTTAACAAGCATGATGAAAAGGAAATTAGCTTTCTAAATGACCCTTTCACTGTTAACATCCTGGGTGGTGATTGGAACATGGGAAAGCGTCCCTTTAGTGTCTCATTATCAAGTGGTTATATTAGCAATAGAATATATGAATGCTTTTCCCTATTACATATAAAATGTATTTCTTTATATATGAAACTAAATTTTACATATGTATTTTTCTTTTTGGGAGAACATTAAAAAGCCCAGCAAAACTTTCTGTAGATCAGCGGTTCTTAGACTTTTGGAGAGAGGTGTTCATAGACCTCTTTAGGACTGTTGAAAGTTCCTGATCCTTACCACCAGAAAGATGCATGTATACACAACATTTTGCATATGATTTTAAAAGTTTCACAAATCCCTTAAGTGACCTTGAGCCTCAGGCATTTTTCAAAGGACAGAGTTTTTACTGCTTTTTATAGACAGAAAATTATAGCTACAGCCATAAAATGTTAATTCTTTATGAGTAAAGTATTACAGGAGGCACTTCTTAAGAATTTAACTATAGCAATAATAATTCTTTCTTTTTTTCTACATGAAAAATGCTCCCTTGTCCTTGGAAGGGAGGTTGTACATTGAACAGGGCATACAAAGCCAGGTTTGAAGCTGGCTGTGTGACGTTTTAGCAAGTGACTTCAGTTGTCCAGCCTTAGTTTCAGCTTCTTTAAAATGGTGGCAATGAGGTGATAATGTGTCACTTGTGTCTAACAAATAGTCCCCGCTCAATATATATACCTTCCCTTCTCTTCTTCCTTCCTCTTTTGAGATCTAACTTATTTCTCTTTTTAAATACAATTTTTTTAAAGTAAATTCTACACCTAATGTGGGGCTTGAACTCACGACCCTGAGATCAAGAGTCATGTGCTTTACCGATTGAGCCAGCCAGGTACCTCAGGATCTCATTTAAGTGTCACTTTCTTGCATGTCTTTTGCTATTCCTCAAGACACATTTTTCCCCCACTTTTCCCTCAGTGACCCTCTCTTTCTTTGTAAATTTCTTACTCTTAAAACTTTGTTGTCCTTCACTGGTTACATCTCCAAGTGTGACTTTTGAGGATCTTGTATCTTGTTAGTAATGTTCTCTTTATCTCTAGGCATGTTGTATCCAGCACAGTGCTTAAGGCAGACAGGTACTTCCTGTTCATTGAATTAGTAGTAACAGTCTAGTGCTTATTAGAAATGAAATAATTCGAATGTGGGCTTGTGATTGTTATGAGATTGTGTTGATATGACTACTAGTCATCTCAGAAGAGAGGTCAAATGACCAGTGTATAGCCAAAGTGAGATTTAGTGGGAGCATGGAGTCTGGAACTGAAAGCATGTCTTTCCTAAGCTGAAATACAATCAGAATGTATTCTAAACCAAAGCCACAGTATTTTGGCAAGAGTTTCAGTCAGGTGAATTACCAAGTAATTGGGGAAAACCAAAAAATGGTGCTATTATATTTTTAAAATGTATAGACCCATTCATTACATGAGTCTCAGAAGAAAATTGGGGCCCCAAAGCTTTGGTTAATACTTTATTTTTTAGAATCTGGGTTCCAACAATAGCTTGAAGGACATACCCATTTGCCTTTCTTTGGATTAAGTCCTCACTGGTCCTGTTGATGCTTTTCAACTCTGGTTAGACAGAAATGTGGCCTGTACTCAAAGAGCTGTCATATTTAAACTCCTCTTTCTCCCTGCTCCCCTAAAGGAGGTGATTTGCACACCAGATCCAAGGAAGGGACTTCAGAAGTAGCACTGAGGATCCATCAAGGTGCTAATGGTGTGGAGTTGAGTGATGAGAGGATTGTCATAGTTGGAACAATATGAACAGAGGCTTGTGCCCATGAGTTGTAGATAAAAAGATGAATTTAGGATAGATACAGAAGGAAAAAAAATACATGTTGGAAATGGGCTGAACTCGGGGCAAAGAACAATACAGTTGAAGATTTTGTTCAATAAATCATTGGCTGTGAATTTTTGGCTCTCATGAGATGCACAACCGTTCCTTCACCCAGGCATTTCCACCTCCTGGAAAGTCTTGTCTCTTCCTGTCAGAATTTTCAAGCCTTTATTTAACTTCTACCAGCTGCATAAATATTTCTTTCCCAACACTAGCTCATAGCAATCTCTCCTTACTGAACTCATATCTTACTATTATAAATGTAGTGGCACTTAATTGATGTTTAAAGCTGTAATTTAAATTTTCACTTGCATATCTTGTCTTTTCAATGAGCCTCTAAACTTGTGTAGAATTGGATAGTGTAATAAAAATATTCTCTAATGTCTAATATGAAGTAGTGCATATGGCAAGCACTCAATATATTTTTAAGACTTTTAAAGGATGTTGAGCTTTTACAACATCCCTTAAACTTTACTGGATGGTACCAAAAAAAGTATTAGACACAGTCATTACTCTTAGAATACAGATAACCAAGATGGATATTTTGCTTTGATTAGCAATGTGATGGAAATTTGGCATTACAGAAAGAATGTTTTAGAAACATCTAAGTTTTCCAGAATTAAAGATAATACATATAAAGTGCTCAGTATACTGCCTGGCAGATAACAGTCTCTGTAATTACTTTTTAAAATTGGAAATTATTAACATTCATATAATCTGCTTCACTAAGCCTTCCATCATTGAAGTTCTTAAAGATTAATCTGTATTAGTGATGCCAGGTTCTTTACCTCGTATCTTCATAGGAATCTGGCTTCAACACCTCTACTCCCCTGCAATTATTCATGTTAAAGACACCGGTGATCTTTTCTTTATGGCAGCTCTAGTGGGGACTTTTCATTTCTTACTTATTATGACTATTCTGTCACATTTGACTCTCTCCTTGAAATATTCTTCTCCATTGGTTTTCACTCTCACCCTGCCTCTCCAACCACTTCTCTATATCTCTGTCTTTGGTTCTGCCCTCCATCAGCCCAGTAGGCATTACAGTGCAGTGTTCTATTAGAGGGCTCTATCACTTTACATATTTATAAGAACTAAGTGTCTGTATCCTCTTTCATTTCTTTGGCTGCTATTCTGTAGTGAAAGTTCTAGGTTCTTACTTCCATACTTCCAACTGTATACTATATGTCTCTGCTTAACTTGCCCAATCAAATCAATTTCATATTAGACATGTCCAGAACTATATTTTCCCTTTAATGCTTGTTCCTTCCTCTGTCTTTCCATGAAAAGCCTTTCCATCCCTATAAGCCATTCAAGCTAGAACCCTGGAATTATTCTTCACTCCTTCCTCACCTTCATGTCACACAGGCATATACTCTTGGTTCTCACATTCCATTGATTCTTCTTCCTAAACACCCCTTTCATCAGCAGCTCCTCCCTCGATCCCATTCAGTTTATCACTGTGTTTTTTTGAACTATTGCAGGAGGCCCTTGACTGATGCCCTTGCCATAAGGCCCAGACACCTCCAGTATGTTCTCCACACTGCTTCTTAAGCTATTTTGTTCCTAGAAGAGAAACCCTCATTCTGCTTTAGGATAAATTCCAAAATCCTTAACGTAATATACAAGGTACTTTATATCTTGGCCTACTTTTTAGTTTTCAAATCATTTCTCTCATCTTACTATTATACCACACATGACTTATACTTCAATCATACCCATGTTCATTTACCCCTAAACTCTATCTTCTTTCCTTATGCTTCTATGCATTTACAGCTGCTAGTTCCTCTGCTTCAAATGTCATTTCTGACTTCTCCAGTAGTGAACTTCCACAGATAATTCAAGGTGTAAGGTCACCCTCATCCCTCATCTCTGCAGTTAGTCACCTTCTCACTTCTGTCCCCATAGTGCTTTGTCCATACTTGACCGCACATATGGTATACAATTATTTTCCCCCATCTGACCCTAGAGCATCAACTCTTTGAGGGTTGTGTCGTATTCCTCATTCTATTTCCAGTGACCAGCCATGGACCTACAAGGCATCCAATGAAGTAATAAAGGAAAGATTGTGAAGAGATGCTGAATTTATGTTCTGTTATGAAACATCTGAAATGATGGTGAAGCATCCAGATTTAAATGTCTTGTAATTTCTAAATTATTGAATTTAAATGATTTAACAATATTCTGTTTCTTACTCCACTAAAGGGGCAAATGAAGGAAAATTAACTAAATATGTGTGTCATCCATGAATATTTTTTCAAAGATTTTATTTATTTATTCATGAGATATACAGAGAGAGAGGCAGAGACATAGGCTGATGGAGAAGTAGTCTCCCTGCAGGGAGCCTGATGCAGAACTCAATCCCAGGACCCTGGGATCACAACCTGAGCTGAAGGCAGATGCTGAACCACTGAGCCACCCAGGCACCCCTCATCCATGCATATTGAGTAATTAAATCTTGAGTGTGAATGATATTTTCAGAATCCAAAATATTCAACAACAGAAACTGGGAGATGTACATGAGCCAAAAGATGGTTCAGTTAGAAACTCGGTAACAAAAAGACAAAGAACATTAATTCTTCAAGTGAAATAAAGTCCTCCTAACCATTTTGATTGCATTAATACAATTGTCTATGATCATTGAAAAATAATAGTCTCCCCAGGGTTTTTTTTAATTGCAATCTATGTACATTATATCCATATATTATATGTATTATATAATATTATATATATATATATATATATATATATATATATATATATATATAGCTAGTGAAGTCAAACTAGTTATTTAAAACTGTAAAGTTATTTATAAGTTTGGTTAGTCCTCATTTAAGGTTCTTTAGCAGGTGCCAGGGCTTATAAACTGTGTATAACTTTCATTAGAAAGATTATAAAGTGAGACTAGTTTATAAAGCCATATACTTTTATTAATAGAAAACTGAGCACTTTCTTTTCATAGTGTTACATGTATCTCCAACTATATATGAATTTCATCTAAGCCTCCAGACAATTGGCCTCATTTAACTTTCAGATGCAATTTTAGAACTGTGGACTTTGAGAAGGGCCAAGTACTTCGATTCACTGTTTCATTTTAAGTAATTTCTATTGCTATATTTTCAAGTTCGGCTGTCTTCTTCTATAATGTTGAGTCTGCCATCCAGTGTATTTTTCATCCCAGTTTGAGGTTGTCCTCTGTAGAAGTTCAATGTGGGCCTTTTTAATGTCTACCATATTGCTACTACTTAACATATTTTTTCTTTAGTTTCTTGAGCATATGCAAAATAGTAAAAATAACTTTCAATGGCCTTTTACTAATTCTGTCATCTGTGTCATTTCTGGGTCAGTGTCGATCCATTAATTTTTCTTCTTGCTATGGGTCAGATTTTTCTACTTTCTTGCATAGTTGGTAATTTTTTTAGAAGATTTTATTTAGGGATCCCTGGGTGGCGCAGCGGTTTGGCGCCTGCCTTTGGCCCAGGGCGCGATCCTGGAGACCCGGGATCGAATCCCACGTCAGGCTCCCGGTGCATGGGGCCTACTTCTCCCTCTGCCTGTGTCTCTGCCTCTCTCTCTATGTATGACTATCGTAAATAAATTAAAAAAAATTAAAAAAATTTAAAAAAAAAGATTTTATTTATTTGACACAGAAAGAGACAGACAGAGAGCACAAGCAGGGGGAGCAGGAGAGGGAGAAGCAGGCTCCCCACTGAGCAGGGAGCCCAATATGGGGCTCGATCCCAGGAACCCAGAATCAAGACATGAAGCAAAGGCAGATACCTAAAAGAGGGAGCCACCAAGACACCCCAACATTCTTGATAATTTCTTATTGGGTGCTAGAATTTTACCTTGCTGGGCACCAGAGACTTTTTTATTCCTAAAAATATTCCTGAGTTTAGGCAAATAGTTTGGTCCTTTCAGATCTTGCTTTTAAGCTTTTGTTAGGTAAGACTATGGTAGCATTTATCAAGGGTTAATCTTCACTTCCACCCCCCAACTCAAACCAAGATCCTTCTTAATACTCTAATTGATGGTTTCATGAATTACGAGGCTATCAACTTTGGTTGTTGGGAACAGGCAGTCTTCTTGGCCCTTTGTGAATACTGGACACTGTTGCCTCTCATACTTTTAGTGTGTTTCTCCTGATTGAGGGTCGTTTCTTCATATGCGTATGCTGGTCAGTACTCTACTGAATCCTGATCTTTGGAGCTCTCTGAGCAATGCTGTCCTCACCAAGCTCTGTGATCTCCAGACACTTTAGGTTCCCAGCACTCCCATGTCCATTTCTTCAACATGAGAAGGTCACTGGTCTCTTCCTAAGATTCCCCATTCCTGACCATGCTGAAAACTTTCTCTAGATAGTAAGCTGAGGGTATTATAGGGCTCGTTTCATTGGTTTTCCTTCTTTTGAGAATCACTGTCATTTGCTGTTGGGTATCCAGTATGTTGAGAGCTATCATTTCATATCATTTGTTGTCTACCTTTATAGTGCTTTGCAGGCAGGAGAATGACTGGTGCCTGCTACTCCATGTTTATCCTGAGGCTGAGTCAAGACCTATTTTAGTACTTATTTACTCATTTATATAATATGCATTAGCCTGAAGAATTCAAGGCAATATTAGATAATTGCTAAATAAAGGACTTAACATCATGTACACACCTATCATAGGGAGTTAGGTTTGTGAAATCTTTGTTAGAGAATGTGTTAGGAAGTGTTTCATGGCATGATGCTGGCTCTTCCTTTTTGAAAACTTTTATCCATTTTTAAATACTTAAACTAAAACTTGTGTGGTTTAAATTCAATTCTGAATTTCTTCTTTTATTCTCAATCTGAATTTTTAAAAGCAGCCACATTGTATGGCAGGGGAGGAGGGGAAAGACTTGTGACATGGATGAAATTTTAGCCATTGCACAAAATGATAGGGTTTAGAAGATGTAAATAGTGTGGTTTGGACAAATCCACCTACTTTCTCCTATTTGTAAGAAGCCAGGTTTCTTAAATTGATCTTAAATGATCATCTTGCTTTCACTAACTTCTCTGCATCTACAATAGAAGAGAGTTTGCATGTGTTGCATTTTTAATGATTTGTCTTACAGTGCTTCTAAGGTCATTCTGTGGTGGAATGGTATCAGATCTCAATCTCTCTCTCTCTCTCTCTCTCTCTCTCTCTCTCTCTCTCTCTCTCTCACACACACACACACACACACACACACACACACATACCCCTCATGAAAACATAGACATCTTCCAGAGAATTTCCTGATGTACTGTTCTTTGAATGTGATGACATTTGTTTACACAGGAAGCTAGACACTAGATCCTTTTCTTTGGAAACTGTGTCAGATGCACATTTTCCACATTGTTTTTTCTCAATATGGCATACATATGTACCACTTACATATTTAATGTTTGGGAGTCATGGAGACTGATGAAGAATTCTTGATATGAAGTGCTCTTATCGATCCACTTTTAATATTTAATGTTGAGAAAACATCCTCTTTCCTCTCCACTGATTTTCTTTTTGAATTCTTTTTGAATTCTCCACAGAATTTCAATCTGATGGGACAGAAATCAGATTGAAGACAGACCTTAAATCTTACCTCTTGTACCATGTTTTGCCTGTTTTTCCATCAGCTCAATTCAGCCCCTCTAAATTCCATTATATTTTCTTTGCCAGTTGGATTGAGATTCTTACTGGAAGCATGATAAATAATATATAGCCCCAAGGATGTAGTCTGTGTCTGTGTGGGTTTCTAAATCAAATTTTTATGTTTGATTAAAAAAATACTAAACATTTTAAAAATTATTTATTGAAAAAACTTATGTATCAATATTTACTTCTACCTGTCCTCTTAATGTAATACTTGCAATTGCTGTCATTATGAAGTACTAATCAATTGCCAGAAGCTGTGTTATGTTCCTTATTTACATAACCTTTAGCCCTCACCACAGGCTGCCGGTTAGATAACTGTTATCTTCACAGGAGACATTGGAAAATCATCCCAGAGATACAAGTGATTTGTTCAAGATTACATCCCTAGTAAGAAGCAGAGCCGCTGTCAGATTAAGTTCTACTACTCTAGGAGATTTAACGACATGTCCTAAGTTAGTCAACAGTGATAAATGTACTTAGTGGTAGTATTTAGTACGTAAACTAAGTACTTCTAAAGTAAAGTACTTGCTAAGAAACTTATTGAGAGCCAAATGTGGGCCAGATCCTGCTCTGGGGATGATGGATTATAGAGATGAGTAAAGCTGACTTCTCTGCACTGAGGAGAGACACAGGGAGCAAAAGTTAGATGGTAGTGTGCCAGCCTTGCTTTTGAAGTATTCATGCATGTAGTGCCTAGGGAGCATGGAGAGGGGTACCTAGAATCTTTGAGGGAGTGCGGTGGGGAGAATGTTCTTAGAAGAGGTCAAGGAAGAGATGGAATGTTAAAGTAGAAGTAGAAGGTGATGACCATGACAGTCTCCAGCAAAATTTAACTTCAGCCTAGATACCTAACCTTTGTCTGCTTGTAGTTAAGGCTAACTCAGACCCATTTACTGACACAAGTACTCATTTGCACCTAGCACCTATCTTTCACATGTATTAAACTTGCTATTATGCACATTTGCCACCTATTGCTAAGTACACCGTATCGCTTTATTTCTTGTATCATAGAACACGTATGTTACAAACGACCTTGCACTGAAAGTTGTGTGAGATACAAAGATGAATATAGTTCACACTTCAAGGGCCTTCCATGTAATGAGAGAGAGAACTGTATTCAGATATTTATGAAAGAAGGGATTGTACAGAGAGCTTCACAAAAAGGAACAGAAGTATACTATGGCACATTGACAGGAGAATGATAACTACCAGTTGGATTCATTCATCCGTCCATCCAACAGATATATACAGAGCATTTATTATGTATCAGGCTTTGTGGAAGAGCAGGCACAAATTCTGAATCCTATGTATAGGTAGGTTGATAGATCATGATGAAGAAGCTAAGGAGAGTTTGCCAAGCAGAGCTCATAACTTGAACAAGGGTATAAAGATGGGAAACAGCCATGCGCAAGAATAATGAAAGTCATCTTTTCTACAGCTGTGATTATTGGAGTAGATGTAGTAGAAGATTAGGGTACATAGACAGATACGAACTAGATTCTGGAGGGTCACAGTGACGGTCCTGGAGATTGGAACTTGGTAGGAAATGGGGAGTCACTGAAAGTCTTTGAACAGGAGAATAAGATTAGAGATATTATTTTGGGAAGCTTCATGTGGCAGCATAGTGTAGGGGTTAGGTCTGTGGGGGGAGGAGCCTGGGAGATAGGGAGACACCCCTGTAGCTCCATTACCCCAGGCAGGTTGCCAAAGGTGATTCCACATGTTTGGGGACCCTGGTCACTCCCTCTGTCCATGGCTGTTTTCCTTTGTGGCCTTGCGCATAGCTTTCCTCCTGGGAATCACTTTGGCCTGTAGTCCCACAACACCTCCCAGTCCTACAGAGGCATTGTTTCTAGGGATGGTTTCAATTCATTAAGATTATGACTGTGACATCCTCTATTTAATTTATATGTACACACTGAAAATATTATTCTTTGGTAAATATAAGCTATGGGACCATGGTTATAGTATTTGGGGTGCTTCTTACTAGAACAATTGATATGAAATGTTGTCCTCATTATAACATTGTTTCTCTGGAAGAAATATGGTTTGATTCACATAATTTTAACTTATAGGGATTTCCTAGGACTGTGTCCAGCCCCAAGTTGGCACCATTGCCTGTCTTTGGATGATACACATGTCTGCTGGTCTTCCTTCTGGCTACTTCTTTTAGCCCAGCCTTATGAGGCACTCTGCTTTCAAAATACCTTGATCTGGATGCACTGGTCATCTTCGATGCAAATTAAATACAGAGTATACTGAGGGCATGCAAACCAAGTTTCATATTTGCTTAAATTAAACATGAAGGCAAGGTGGCCTCAGCTGACCTTTCCAGCCTATAGTTCTCAATTCCTCTATGCAAAAGTACAAAGTACTAGCCAAGCTGGCTCCTTGCTCACCCACTATTTCCCATCTCTGGGCTATTGGTTCATTGTTCCATCTCCCTGGGTTGCTTTCCCCTTTAATAACTGTTTTTAAAAGACTTCTAACTCTTTAAGGTCCATGTCTAATACCACTGTCCTTCATTCTGCTATCCAACATTACTCCAACCACAACACAATTTTTCCTCCTTTGGATTATTGTAGTTCTTGTCATAGGTTAAGAGCTGAGTCACTGCAGTGGGACATACCTGGTTACAATGTCAGCTACCTAGACAAGTTACCTAACCCCTATAAACCTCCTCTGTAAAATGGGAGTAATACCACTTATCTCCAAGGGTTGTTTTGATGGTTAAACGAGATAATGTATGCAAAGGCTTAGCATTGGGTTATCTGTCGCATGATATGTATTCAGAATACGTGAGCAATTTTTATGTCTTCTCTGGGAATAAGCATTGTGTTTTATTTATCTTTGTGAACTCTTTTCCTAAGCCTACCTCCAAAAGAGCCTATCATAGGGCTTCAGATATAGTAAATATTCCATTAGTACTTCTTTGAGGAAGAAACTAAATTTTGTTTTTACGTTGCAGAATTCATCCCCCAAAAGGGGATTTATTTTAAGAAGTTGACAGGCTCTGGTTTGCCAGGGGAAGTCCCAATATTAAGTATTAATAGCGCCCCCTTTTGCTCTAAAAAATGAAATGTTTTGGATAACAAATTTTATGGGCATCCTATTTATGGAATATTTGCAGTTAGGAATATTTATTGTTATTTATATTTCATATAGATATTTTGTCTCTTAAGATTGTAAGCTACTGGGGATCCCTGAGTGGCGCAGCGGTTTAGCGCCTGCCTTTGGCCCAGGGCGCGATCCTGGAGACCCGGGATCGAGTCCCACGTCGGGCTCCCGGTGTATGGAGCCTGCTTCTCCCTCTGCCTGTGTCTCTGCCTCTCTCTCTCTCTCACTGTGTGCCTATCATAAATAAAAAAAAAAAAAAGATTGTAAGCTACTTGAGAATATAAACCATTTTGTATCTTATTTCTCTAAACTCTACTGAGTGTGTTAGTAGTACTAACAGTGCATTGGGACCAGGGAATATTGACAAAGTAGTGCCCAGTAGGTGCTAAGGTCCTAATGGTATTGACTATGATCTAAAATCTGCCTTTTTAATGAGAGAATTAGTTAATGTGTAGATATATTAAGCTATATGCAAGTGGAGAATAGTAGTTTTAACTTATGATGGGAGGTCTGTCTACCAGACTGAATTTCTCTAGGGCAGAGCTCATGTCTATTTGTTTCCCCAGGATAAACCAGGAACTACACACAACACCTAAAATATGATATGGGCTCAACACATACTTGGTGAACAAATGAGTGAATGATGAGGATTTTGGCATTTCAGATAATTTGTGCATCGTGAATCTCTACCAAATTCCTCTTTGTTCCTTTGTAGATAACATAATAAAATACATTTAGAGTCTGAAGAGCTCTCATATGCCTAAAAATGAGCTCAAAAAGTTTATGAAAGGTTAAAGCTAGGCCAGGAGACACCTAGCTTCTCAGATCTTCTCTGAAAACTGTTCTGTGTAGCCTTTTTTTCTGAATAAGCTCCTCTTCCAGAAGTAAAGTGGAAGATTTCTTTCTGTAAAACTCTGCCCTACTTGATCAGAGAGCAAGTGAAGAGCAAATAAAGGCAGGATCCCTTTTCCTCTGTGTTCCTGTCTTCCCACTAAGGGAAGAGCAAGTTCTGTGTGAAAGCTTCCTGTTTTAGGATCTGGCTTTTTACCATTATATTCTCTGAGGCTTGTTGGAATCTCTGAGGGATGGGGAGGATTTGGAGGGCTGCTTTAAAAAGGAACATTCCCTTTTCCCGCAGGGGGAGTATAGGCAATACCCTTTACACTGGGGCTAGCTAGAAGTGGCACGAGATCATGTACATCCTTATGTTGCTTCTTTGGCTCCTTATTTCCCCAAGGATGCCTGCTGGCCCTTGCCTACTCACATAATTACTCTTCTGTTTACAGCATATCTTCCTATTCAATTACCTGGTGTACATTTTGCATATAGTTTATCTGAAAGGATAGATACCTCACAATCTAGCATCATACAAAGTGACGTTCTGTTAGTGCAATCGTAAGGGGTTTTGTTGAGTATGTGTTTCTTGTTTTTGTTCTTTATTTTTTGGACAAGAGCTGAAATTTTGTAATCAGTTTAAAGAACTGATATTCCCCATTCATCTTTCTCAAGTCTATTCAAAGTAATTTTCTAGCACTTTTCCTGTGATAATTCCTTCAGCCTTTTTCCATGCTGAGGTGAAATGGCCTTATATTCGGGTAAATGTTCTTGTTAGGTTGCCCTATTTTCTTAAAAGAATGTCAGCTTTGTCCTTATCCCATTAACCATTTGTCTTAATCAGTTTGTGCTGCTGAAACAGAAGTATCCTAGACTGGTAACATTTATTTATTTCTCACAGTTCTAGATTCTGGAAGTCCTGGATCAGAGTGCCAACATGGTTGAGTTCTTGGTGAAGGCCTTCCTCCTGGCTTACAGATGGCCATCTTCTCATCTTATCCTTTCATGGCAGAGAGAGGGAGAATGCAAGCTCTCATCTTTTAAGGGCATTAATTCTAGCATGAGGGCCCCCCCTTCATGACCTATTTACCTCCCAAAGACTCCATCTCCCAATAACATTCCACTGGGGCTTAGGATTTCAACCTTTGAATTGGGGGGGGGGTGTCATAAACAGTCCATCACATTAAATTCATATGAAACCTAGATATTTAGATATTCATTTTCCAATTGGTTCTTGGATACTACTCTTCCTCATGTCTTCACCATGCCATTCCACACATTTTCATTATCTGTCTTGTCCCAAAGGGACGAGAATTGTGTACCTTGATATTCTAAGATTTATCCTGGTATCAAGCTAGATCAGGACAGTGTGAACCTATTGTTATACATACCTTCCAAAACTCAGCCTCTGTGGGACAGTCAACCTGGTTCAGTATTGACGCAATTTTTGAATGAGTGGCCAGGCCACCACCATATGTAGTATTCATTTATAATTATTCCCAAGTTCTTTGAGCTCTTTGCCACTAAGACATGATTGTTGAAGCTGTTAATAAATCTTCCCATTGGAATTTATACATGTTGGGTAAAAATAAACTGGCATTGCTCTTCCGTGTGCAATTAAAATTTGAACTGGAGTTCACTGAACTCATTGTAAACTGGCTTATAAATCTCGTAAAATAATCAAAGGAGATTATGGAAATAGGTGAAAAATAGCTTTTGATGTTCATGGTTGAGAGCTCTGTCTGCTTAAAAGTTGAAACCCCTAGGAGCTAAACAAAAGTTGATAGAAAATGAAAGATTTTGGCTCCCTTTCCAGTCCTTCCAGACTCCCATCCCTGAGGACTTGGGTGTGTGAAGGGCAATGACACAAGGCACCAAAGAAGAGAGATATCTTCCATGCGATTTGGGCAGCCCTTGATTGGAAGGGAAGAATCATTTCATTTTTCTCTCTCCTGCTTTTGCTCTGTCTGGATCCTGGCCACCTACGGGGTGAAGGTAACTACTGAGTTTATTTTCAATGTAGGCATTTGTGCTGTCTTGGGTTTAGGAAGGATTTCTTCTTTTTGTGACATGTGTGCATGCACATATGTATAGCTGGTGCTTTTGCCTCCGTGTTGGTTACAGTGTGCAAGATCCAGACAGCAGCTGTTTCACACTTCATCCTAAGTCTTTATGCCCACGTAGTGTAGGTGAGGTCTTTTTTTACCCTCTTTTTCAACTAATTATATGCCTTGCCTGTGCAACTGTTATTATTTCACCAACATCTGTGAAACTGAGGTCCTTTCTCTTTTAAAATATAGTCAGAAAAATCCCAGAAATAAGCCTATTTTGAGAGCTTGTGTAGTGAAGCAAATTCCACTAAAGGAAGGAGATTCTCTGGATTGGAACAGGAAGCATAGCATTTCATCACCTGGAACTTCAAGGTGATGAGGAAACACTGGCATATGGGCTTACTTTCTGAGTGCAGTTTAAACTTATGCTTGATAGGTTTCTTTTAGTAACAATTAAATACATACCAATCTTGGTCAAATGCAGACTTCCAAAAAGTACTTTACCTACTACAAAGTTTTATATGATGGCCTTAAAAGACCATGCATTCATTTTTGGCATACCTACTTCCTTTACTTATAACAAAAATTTTAAGTGTTTTTTTCATCCATACATTCCATCAGTTTTTAAACTTAGCTGATATTAAAGCCACTTAGATATTAAAGAACCAGCATCAGGGTTTTATGATGTAGAGTTTAGCTTAGCTAAAGCAACATGACAGGACTTTCCCTCTTAACATTATAAATGTGTAAAATTCCCCAGTAAATTGAACAGCAAGTGGACTCTGTCATGTTTCACCTCTTCTTTTTATGTATTGCTAGTGAATTTAGTCTCTGTAATATTCCTTTTATTTATGGGGTGATTCTTTTTTTTGGAAATTTAGGGTTTTGCTTATAATGCCCTTCTTTCTTTTGATGATGTAGCTTTTCATCCTTCATATGGGTTTGGGTATGATAGGAAAAGGAAGAGAAGCAATGAATTAGTGATTTGATGTGGATTAGATCTAAATACTATATGCTTTATATATGGTTCTTCCTCTCCCTCCTTCATATCTATGTGGCTAAGACTTGGGTGTACCTGTGGTTCCTTCAGTAAGTATCTTTGAAGTTTCTAGTATAAGTGTGGCAGAGCCTGACTGGCTGTCCACCAGACCTGCATTCTTCTCCTCTGGGGTTCACAGTTAGATTGCATTTCACAGTCTCTCCTGCAGATAGTGAAGCATGAGGCTGAGTTTTAGTCGATGGAATGTGGGTGGAAGTGCTGTGTGCTGCATTTATACCTGACCCCTAAACCCTCCAATGGATTACCCCCCATGTCTTCCCCCTTTTGCCAGCTTGAAGCAGGCTAATAATAGTGGCCTTGGAATCCTTGTTGCAGATGGTGGGCTATAGGTTCAAGAAACTTGTGTTCTTGGATTGAGGGGCGCCATCCATCAGGACCCTCATTTTAGACCACCATTATAAATGAGCCATTATGCATTTTGGATTTTGTTACATTTGCTACATTCATTAACAAATATAGATAGAATTCCTGCCTCCAAGAGCCTCCCATTCTAGCATGAGAGATAAGTACATCAAAATGATGGCACATTGGGATCCCTGGGTGGCGCAGCGGTTTGGCGCCTGCCTTTGGCCCAGGGCGCGATCCTGGAGACCCAGGATCGAATCCCACATCGGGCTCCCGGTGCAGGGAGCCTGCTTCTCCCTCTGCCTATGTCTCTGCCCCTCTCTCTCTCTGT
Organism: Nyctereutes procyonoides; assembly: GCF_905146905.1. Taxonomy (NCBI): domain Eukaryota; kingdom Metazoa; phylum Chordata; class Mammalia; order Carnivora; family Canidae; genus Nyctereutes; species Nyctereutes procyonoides. Next base: position 607,256 of record NW_026575146.1, on the reverse strand, counting down.
GACTATCATAAATGAATAAAAAAATAAAATAAAATCACTCTGCTTAAAAAAAAAATGATGGCACATTGTGATGAAATCATTAGTAGCTGTCTGTCCACAGGGATCATAGAAGACTTGGGATACCTCAGAGAGGAAGGGTATACTTAGACTTAAAGATGAATAGCGATATACTAGATACCCCCTTAGGTCCATGAAATATCAAAATCCTAAATTAGAACTTAAATCATGACACAGAGGCCTGTGATGAAGGTATCTGTAAAACAGTGACTGAAAGGGCCGTGAATGTAGCATTCAGATCTTCCCACAACCTAGTGATTTCCATTGTATTATTATTTTCATATATATAGGTTGATTTAATTCTTTTTTTAAAGATTTTATTTATTTATTCATGAGATATATACAGAGAGACACAGAGACATAGGCAGAGGGAGAAGCAGGCTCCCTGAAGGGAGCCCCATGTGGGACTCGATCCCAGGACCCAGGGATCATGACCTGAGCCAAAGGCACGCAATCACTGAGCCACCTAGGTGTTCCTAAATTCATTTAATTCTTAAAATAACTAAGGAAGGTAGCAGGGCAGGAATTATGATGTCCATTTTACAGGTGGGGAAACCAAGGCCCACTAATTTTAAGTGATTTATCCAGGCATACATAAACAGGGGACCTGAATTAGTGTGCTGAATGAGAGGTGATCTGGATCAGTGGGGATACTGGGGTTCCAGAGTAAAAGACTTAATTAGCTTAAAATCCTGTTCCCGACGTTTACTTTCTGTCTGTCCTTTGGCCTTATTGAAACTTCTCAGCTATAAGAAAAGTTGTATTTCAATGGTATCATGAGAATTCAGTGAAATAAAATATTTTAAAATGTACTGGTACTTGCTGTAATCCAGTGTTCTTTTCATGTTACCATATTACCCTTACATATAGCTTTGCATCTCTGAGGCCCTTGTTCCCATTTTCTTTGATCCTGGCCCCTGCTTTATCACATAGTTGATGAAGTTTCGGGAAAGATTCCTCTCCCTTCTGATCTGTAGACAGCATCAGAACAGTATGGAAGGGCAGGCTGAGCCAATGTATGAGCCATCTGGCCGGCGCTTTTGCATGCATGGTGTTCTCCACTCCATGCAGTGAAGGCACTCCTGCCAACCTCAGTCTGTTCAAAATGTAGATGCTTCGACATAATGATCACTATATTACCAGCCTTTGTCAAACAATGCTATTATTTACTCATTAACATGAAGCATCAAAAGATAAAATTATGATGCCTCTAAAGCTATTGTTTGGTATAGATGACAAGTTCTGTGCTGTTTGGATTGCTTGCAGTTAGCTCGGAGAGAGACACTCAGTACTAAAACAGAAGGATATTTCCAGTTTGGGGAGAGAAAACCAGATCTTTAAATTATTTCTGTAGATGTGAATATTTTCCATGTGCTTAGAGAAATTTGTCCTCCTAAATATTCCAAATTCTCCTTTTTCTTCTGCTTATCATCTCTCAGGATATAAAAAGAAACCACTTCTTCTAAGATTTTAACTTACAGCTTTAAATTTAATTGAAATTTGAAAAATGAAAAATTTGAAATTGAAAAGGAAGTTGAAATCTTTCTCATCAAATAGCTACTTTACGTAGTAAGAAAATGTGTTCTTTTATAAACTTTCATACATAAATGTACTCATTATGATTAGTTATGCATTTATTATCTCTAAGGCATATTGGGTATATATAAAAATGAAGACCAAATACTTAGAAACTTGAGGTGAGTTGCTTGGACAGGACTCAAATGTTTCATAGAGAAACATAAATCAAGTGAAGCTGCCATCTGGCAGTTGGAGTGCCCACTTCCCACTTTATTAAACTCAAATTCTGTGCTCATGGTAGAGGCAGAGGTGCTATTTAATAAGTGCTAATAATGACTAATATATCATGGATGCTCATCAAAGTTTGATAAGCATCTAACAATTGCAGTAATAGAGACACACTTCAGCAGCTGGATGTGATTGATGACTCTTTCTTTCCTGGGTTTCAGGCCTCAATTATTGCGAATGTTTAAGAGTTTTTTTGACACCAGGCAAATGCAGACATTTTCAAAGTTTTCTGCTGCCATCCAGTTGTGTTGCAGCTGAGACACTAAGTCTGAAGAAAAGGGAAAATATTTGCTGCTTAATCAGATTTCTGGGAAAGTTCTTGGGCAACAAGGTTTTAATCACATTGGGGGGGGGGCGGAGGTTGCTGGAAATTGACTTTAGCTGTTTGACCTGCATTTGAAGAGAAGCCATTATTCATTGACATTAAGTGATAAGTGGATTTTCATGTACCAGGTGAAAGTGGTTAATTCCAGATTAATCAGTGGGTCTGGGTCAGGGGCTGAATGTCAGGGGTTTGGTCTTGATGTATCATTCCTTGCCAGCTTACAAGGGGACTGGTCTCTCCTGCTAACCAGATCTTGGCCTGGAGGTTTCCCCTCTTTCTCATGTCACTAGTTTGCTCCTCTACCACCCTGAACTTTACTACAGTTTCAGGTTGCATGATAGAAGTTAGCTGGAGAGCTCTGATGTTTGGAACATTGATAATTTTTTTGGTAGAGTAGGGGGGATTGCTTTTAGCAAATGTTATTTTTTCAACTAATTCATTGATTCTGAAACCAGCTGCTAGTGACCAGAGTATGTGTGTGTGTGTGTATATATATATATATATATATATATACACACACACACACAATTATATATATATGTAATACATATATATCATTATATATATGCATACATACAGAACTTCTTGCAACATAGATACTCCATTTAATAATTTTTACTTTATAAAAAACAGTAAAAACAGGGTATTGAGATGGAGCCCCAGATTGGGCTCTGTGTTCAGCAAGGAGTCTGCTTGAGGATTTTCTTTCTCTCTCTCACTCTCTCTCTGTCTCTCTCTCCCCCTCTGCCCCTCCCTCTGCTCTCTCTCTCTAAAATAAATAAATACATGTTCTTAAAAAATTGTAGATAATCACTGACACCGTTAAAAACTCTTAAATATTCACATTTGCTTAGTGATACTTAGTCCACAAAAATGACAAGGCTCTGTCCTTGAATACACATGGCATATTTACCGTAAGCTTTTTCAAAAAAATTTTGGCCATGGTCCTTTTGACTGTTATGATCCCTTCTCTTCAAAGGTGCTAACAGTAAGATCCATTTTCTTTTTTCAGAAATTGGAGAGAAGTTAATAGGAGGGTGGTATAATAAATAAGCTTGTGGGAATATCTGCTATCATGACTTGTTTCATTAAGTAGATTTTCCTGTCTTTTTTTCTTATAAAGAAAAGGAGACCTGAGGGTGGAACTCCTTACTCATAAGAAAAAAAAGCAAGAGAAAAGAAACAATACGGGCATAGTACTCAGAAGCCAAAACCCTAAGCACATCGTATGGAAAACATTTATAAATAGTACCTCCTCACCAACGGTTTACTATAAATGGAGGGTGTTCATATTCTTGTCAGCTTTTTTTCTCCGACAAAAACATCTCAAAGAAAATGTCAAGAAACTATATTGTTATTTGGTTTGATCTCTATGAGACACAAAATAGAGTATGAAATGGTTATGCTCAAAAATTCTGGAGGGTGAATTTTTATTTTTTTATATTTTTAGGCATTAACTAAATTTGTTCTACACAAATTAATCCAAATTGAATTAAAACATTTAGTTCTAAATTGTTTCACAACTTTGCATGGAACAAAGGAAAGAGTTGTTAACTCATCAAAAGTAATACATTTGAAATACTTTCTTCTTTTTGTTCTTGAGTCAATTTTATTAAATTATTTTCCTAGAAATTTGCCCTTTGACTGAGTTTTCATATGTATTTTCATAAAATTATTTATAATATTTTCTTATCCTCTGAATCTGTAGGATTGGTGGTAATGTCCTCCTTTTTATTTTTGATATTGGTTATTTGTATTTACTAATTTTTTTTCCTTCAAAAAGACAGTAATTGGGACTTTAAGCTAAAATGAGCACAGATCATTTAGACAGTGAATGGAGATGATGTCACCCAACATTGTAAACAAAGGGCTCTTCTGGAATAAGAGTTTTCCTGTTGTGTACATATGTGCATGGTGAGCCCGAAGAGTATGTACACATATGCCTGGAAAATCCTTTCCTTTGTAGTGACTTTATGTCAAGAAGAGTATTATAAATAATTCTGAATTGGCCTTGTCAATAATAGTAGGCAGTGCCTGTCAAACATGAAAGAAGATTTTCATCCTGAGAAGCCACAAGTTTTCTCTTCTTTGATTTGGTGGTGAAAAGAGGAAGTTAGGAATCTCTTTTGTCATTGCTACTATCAGGAAAGGGGCCAGCCTAAAGACAAATCTGACACACAGAGGGAAGAGAGTCAAAAGAATCTCAATAAATAAACCAAATCCTTAAGGCTTCACAAGTCTCTGGATCAAGCCTAGCCTGAAAGCATACTACCCGTGGACTATTGCGGATCATGAGTCAACAATGTTAATATTTTTGCTGTAGAGTTTGGATCAAGTTCTCTGTTCTTTGCTATCAAAGGCATCACACAAATACTATGGTTAAAACACCTTGGTTGGTGTTTCTCACTTCTTAGGTCTACCTGCATGCCCACAAAGAAGGCATGACACCAAGGGAAGAGGAAGTTTGTACAGTTTTTCACCTGGGTTGCAATTTTCTGCCTCCCTTATTCTCTCAAAATGGGCTGACCTTGATGGACAATCCAGGAGTCACATTAGTCGTGTAAAAAGCTTTCTGACTGGTTACTATGTTGGTAGAACTTAGGGCACTCAGGGAAGTAGGAAGTATTAGGGCTCAGGGCTTTGAATTTCTTCTGTTTTAGTTTCTTTAGCAAAAACCTGCTTTGTTCATTAGTATCTACAATAACATCTACTATTTGGTGATTTAAAACTGGCAAGCTGACTTTCATATATCACATCAATTATTGGCTTTACCAATAGAGGGGTTGGAAAGTGGGGTCAGCATCTTTATTCCCATTTTACATATGAGGAAATTCAAACTCAGATAAAGTAAGGGAAACCACTCAAGGTCAATACATGGGAGAGGGGATCTTAAACCTGTATCTTCTGCCCACAAATCCCACACATGCTCTCTTAAAACTAATTTATAGGATCTGTTTGGTCCACAAAAGGAGCCTTGTGTGGGGGGACAGGAGGCCAGGGAACTGCCCACTGACTGTGTGACCCATGAAATATTGTGACAATGGCTTCGCATCTCTGAGCCTCGATTTCCTCATGCTCTTCTTACATTAGGAGGATATTAGGAGGATGAAATGATAAGCTTTGAAAAATAATGTAATGTACATATGCAAGGTATTATTAAAACATTTTCTTTTCTATATTGGATTGCTACTCATCAATTCAAAGAAGTATTATAATCTGCCTATTCAAATAATTTACACTTATGTTAAAATCAGAGAACAGATGCTGCAATAAAATTAGTTCTGGCCCCTTATCTAAGGTCCTTAATGAAATCAGAGCAAGCCTGATAAATTAAACAATATGATAAAATATTTAATTTTGCAATCTTCTCTGTGTTTTCATTTGCTTAATTGCTTTTGCTTCTTTTTCTCTACTTTTGTTTTTTTTTGATGAGAATTTGTGCTAAGGAAGAATTCTTAATGAGATTTTTAAAGCAAATTTTTTGCTCTTCAGTGGTGTATCAGAGAAGATGAAGTGAGATTCCAAATAACATCAGTAAAAGGGAGTCAGTGAATTAAGACCATTTCTTTATAGGATGGCAGAGTTTGGCATACTGCTCCTAAAGCTGAAACAAAAGTGTATATTTTTTTATTGCTTTCAATTTTTTTCAAGGTGAATTACATCTGGCTGCATTGTTTAAGTTGTGATCTTCAAATTATTTATATGAGTGTGAAGAATGTAGAAATTGGGCCAATATGTCCATATTGGATACTGGTCAATGTTGACTGAAACCCAAAATTGTGAATCCCACACATTCTCTAGCATTTGGGTTTATTTGAAAACAAAGATTAAATTAAATCACATAAAATTGGTTAATCAAAATGGCACTGAAAATGGTTTTTAGACTCTTAATTCATTGTTTAAAATTTTAGTAACATTTAGAATAGTTGATGCTTAGAAGTAGAGGTTGATTTGAGACTTGAAATGCTTTCTGATCAAATGGATTCTAAACTTGCTCAAGTACATGTGTCCAAATCTGATTTTATACCTTATGGATGTTCAACAAATAAAAAACATTCATCCGACCCCTTCAGTACACCATGCAGGATTTGTGGTAGATCTGCCAGGGTAAGTTATCTGTGTCCAAGAATATGTCAGATGCATTTACCATGTCTGCCGCTGAGCCTTGACAGTAGCTGGAAATTTGACCATGTCTCAAAGATAATATAATTTGAGCATATTATTTCCATATTATTCATATGCAATTCCTTAGAGAAGGAAAAATAATTAATGTTTCCCTTGAGTTGTGTTATATGTACCTTTGCAGTTGTATTTATGAAATCCTTTCTTTTCTTGGAATCAATGTAGGTTAAAGCAAAGGGAAAAGACAAATATTTGGGGAGTTTCCACATTACTTTTTATATTCCTGGAACCAATTCATTTTCACAATTGTGCTGCCCAAACACTTTTGAAGTATACAAATAGATTCAATTTTGGAAACAGTTCCCAGCTGCATTTACTATGTTTTTTGTAATTGTTCCCATTATTGAGGTGTGTATGTGTGTACATATTAGTAACTGTGAGTACAAGATGATAGGAAACAAAGGTAGGAATAGTACTTGGAGCTAGAAATGATATTATTGTCAAAATATGTGCCAGGAAGGCCTATATACTTCCTAGAGGAAGGCCCCAAATTTAGATCCTAGCTTTCTAGCAGCCATCCTAATGAGGAACACTAAATATGCTTAAAAATGTAGCATCTATAAAGTCAGTTTTCAATAAAAATAAAATTTTTCTTGATGCTGACAACAGATAAATTTCTCACACATCATCACTTTAGACAATTAAAAATGATAAATTATACAACTTTTTAATTGCTAAGTAAACTAGAATAGACACCTTGCCTTGTCTATAGTAGCAAACAACATATGTTTTAGTAGCCATTGAATTGAACAAAAAATGTGGTGTAGAATCATCATCAATTTTCTTTGATAAATTGTTGATTAAAACATTGAAAAAATCACCTCAATCACTAGTGATACCATAAAAAGTGAATATTTAGGACATGATAATATTTTCTAAATGTTGACATAATGAAACACAGCATATTACAATATTCTGCCTTAGGTAGTAATATAGAATTATGAGATACAGTATCTTTAATTACTATATCTTTTCCTCACAGAATACCCCCTTGATCTCATTGTTTTTTAAAAATCAGTTAATTGAGTACCTACTATGACAGACATCCTGGTTATAACAATCATTATTGGGAAGAATTTTTGTTTTTATTTTCTGAGTGAAGACAGAAGGATCAAAAATGCTAAATAAATTGTCCAAGATTTCACAACTACTAGGTATTAGAACTGGCACAGTAGTATGGATTTTCTTTCTCAAATTCATTGCATATTTTCTCCCTCATCTCAACAATTTCATGTACTTATGTAGAAGTTTGTTAATTATCACATTAGTCTGCTCAAGCTGCCATAACAAAATACCATAGACTGTGTGGCTTCAACAACAGAAATTTCATTTTCCCATTTCTGGAGACCATGTGCCAAGACCAAGGATGCTGGTAGGGTTGGTGTTTATTCTCTTGTCTTGTAGATGGCCATCATCTCATTGTATGTTCACAGGACCTCTTTTTGGTGTGCATGCAGAAAGTGAAAGTAAGAGAATGCTCTCTGATGTCTTTTCTTCTAAGGACACTAATCCTATGGGATCATGGCCCCACCCTTACAACTTTAATTATTTCCTTAAAAGCCCCATCTCCAAATATAGCCCCATGGTGGGCTAATGCATCAGCATATGAATTTGAGGGAGATACAAACATTTAGTCCATAATAACTATCAACTATGAGAAATTTCATGTAGAGGAATGCAGCCAGTCACTCCTCCCTCATTCCTGTGCCTGGGACATACATGATGATAGTTTGGCTTAAGGGCTTAGGTTACTACTAGAGCAGGCTTAAGTGAGCCACTATTATCCATTGCAGTCACCTGGCACTGTAGATTGGCTCTGTAGTCTGGTTCCATTAGGAATTGGAGTGACCAAGGCCCAGGCTAAGTCTCTGAGGGCAGTTGTAACCTATAAAAATGACAACAATAATACTTGAACAATTACCATGTGTCAGATAACTCTACTAAGTGCCTTGGGTTCATTGAATCATTATGTATCATTGAATTCTCACAATTGAATAGGATTGGTAGGTGACATTTGATATTATTACTTACCTTTGCATTAAGATTTTTGTGGTCACAAAGCTACTAAGCTTGATCCATGATTTATTTGAACTGGGCCATCTGACTACAGTGCTTTCAATACTATCCTATTCTTCTCTTGGAGTTAGCATATAGACTGGGATCTTGATAGTGCAGTAAATGTACTCTGAGACTGCAAGAGGTAAGAATATTCATGAACAACCCCAGGAATGTTTTATTTTTCTTAAGGAAGGGGGTAAGGGCAGAGGGAGAGGGAGAGAGAGAGAATCTTAACAGACTCCACCCCCAGCTCGGAGTCCACTCTCACAACCCCGAGATTATGACCTGAGCCAAAATCAGGAGTCATTGGTTAACTGACTGAGCCACCCAGGTGCCCAGGGGGTGACTTTTTATATCTTGAGGGCCATTGGTGTCAACATTGCCTTATTTGTCTTGACCATTGTTCAGAGCAAAGGTAGAGGTTTGTTGTTGTGTTACCTCAGGGCTTCAAGTTCTAATCCAGGAACCATCTTTCTTCCCCTTGTTTTCAATGATCTTCACATTTGTATATTTGGCATAAGTATATGTAGAATCAACATCTAATCTCACAAATTTAAGCAATGAAAATGACCACTCTAATCAATAAGGAGGCAGGAAAATGAGACTGAAAAACTGGAGAAATCAAGTTAAATTAAGATTTTATTGTTTACATTTTAGGTAGAGACAACATTTAAGCCTCTTAATCACTTAATTTAGTTACTGCATTGAGATGAGATCTTTAAGAAAAGTTAAAGCAGTTAGATGTTTATACTTAATATTTGGCAAAAATATATATATTTCTGTTAACTTTTTTCTACCTAAATTTCTAACATAACATCTAGCTTTTACAAAATTTTCTTTCTTTGTGTTTAGTAGCTGGAGAAGAGCCAGAAATTCTAAAATTAATCCTCTTTAAGGTTCTGGGATGCTCAATTTTCTTAAAATCCACTAAGATCAGTCACTAAGTTTTAATGCGTTTCTGTGTCCTTGATTGTTGGATATGGTGGTGACCTGCCAAGATCCCTTCCATGCTGTATAGATTAGGGTTTATGATGCTTTTTTCAGTCATTTAGCAAATCTTGTCCTGGACACATACATACACATACACACATGCAGTGTATTCACAGTTCATTCATTCAGTTATTTACAGTTATTTATATAATTCTTTTCATCATTCACTTAACTGACAAGTATCTATTGACTTCCTACTCTGCCAGCTGCTGTCCCATGTCCTGTGAGAGATTCAAATGACTGTTAAACTTTCAATGTATTTCAAATGTGTTTGAATATATGCAGTTATTTCAATAAGATAACCAATGCATATTCCAGATATTGACTAATAGTTTGATCTCCTGAAACTCAGAGTTCTAAAATCAATATAGATCAACTTTAACGTTTACAGTTTAAGAGACCTCTTCAGCTGTGGTTTTGAAGAAACAGTAAAAAAAAAAAAAAAAAACAGTATACAAATTTTTAAAAATTGTTTTAAATCTACTCTTCACAAAGAATGGCTTATAGTTCATCAGCCTCAGAGTTTTATTAAAAATAAAAGATAAATGCAGTCTTTTATTATGATATTTGAAATGATAATATATTATTTGGGTATATGTATCAACATAGATAAATTTTGCATATATTCTGGTACAAAATCCTCTTTTTAAATAGCCTAATAACAAATAGTGCTCTTCCTAGGACGGTTAAATGCATTAAGAATTTAGGACAACTAGATGTTTAAACTCATGACGCCCTCATGAACTCTAGCACCTTCTCCTACCCCTCATCAGATGATCAGCCTTCTACTTTTCTGAGCAGGATAAAAAACATCTTCAGGAAATTGCTCCATTTCTTTTTTCTCTATTTAAAGAGCAATCTTGCTTCATTATTTCTTCTGTCCTTCCAGTCTAAAACAGAAAAGTTTCCATTCTTCTTTCTGAAAGTGATCCCATAATTTATGCTTTAGAGTTTCCTCACCCTCCCCCACTTTTCTGAGAGTTTATTCCACTAATTATCTTATTACTTGGATCTTTCCCCCTTAGCTTCTCATCTCCCTTGTCTTAAAACAAACTTCTCAATCTTGATTTTTTTTTCAGGCTACACATTTGCGGAAATTTGTTCAAAAAAAGATGGGAAATGATGAGCTATAAGTGTGAACTTTCTAAAGTGTCTCTGTGATTGTGGCAATCTGCTCAGAACCTCTTCTGGCTCTCATTATCTACCAAATAAAGCTCTTTTATGGTCTGCCACCACCTTTCCTTCTCAGTCTCACCTCCTTTTACCTCAGTATTTCAAGTATTTCAGTCACTGTTGCTTCAGCAGCCCTTGTCCTTCTCTCTTGAACAGTATGTCCACATTAAATGCCTTTTCTCTGCATCTCTACTTGCCAAATCCTAGCCTTTCAAGGCCAAAAATGGTGTTTCTTAAATATAGCTTTCCCAAGCAACCTTTTGTTTTGGTGCATCCATAATACCATTTTATGCCTCTTTTGCTTTTATAGCCTATTTATGTGTTTTTCTTGCCTACAAAACAGTAAGCTCTTTGAAGGCAGGAATCTTGTCTTACTTATCTTTGAATTTCACACCTGCACATTATTCTTAATTCAGTCTTTCTTGGTAAGGTTCACTGAAGTTAATCTAACTTTCATGTTATACAATATATATATTTTATACAATATATGATATTTAAATTACATGTATATTATAATAAAACAGTAATATATGGATTCAAATTCAAATAAATATGAAACCTATGTTCCAATAGTATTTTATTTCATTTTATTACTATATAAAAGTTTTGGGAAAAAATATCATTTGGCTAAGTTACAGGGCCTATAGATGGAATTCTGGAATTATTTGACAGAATTATTATCTCAAGAGGATCTTATAAACACTTGATTGGAACTTGAGTATTTTTCTAGCATTAAACTTTGTGGGCAATGGTATATTCCAATATGAGGCTAAAAATATGAATGCCGTTCAGAGTTTATCAAAGTACTAGGAGAGTATCTGAATAACCACATAACATAGGTAACTTTAAAGGTATTCTGGTTACTTCTTTTGGATAAAAGTTGGCTTCTGTTTGAACCATGTACCTCTATTGAGTCTTATTTGGTTGTTCCAGCCCTTTTTGATCATATGCTTTCTTGAACTTCAATAATAACTGAGTGAGGTTCAGGATGTTTACTGTGTGCTAACATTATGTCTAATTCTGAAGTCTATGTGCCTCACTAATCCAGGGACAGTGCTAAACCAAGATGTGTTCTTTGACTTACTAAAGTTGGATACTTTTACACTGACACATGGGTCAATTTCCTCACTCTGTAAGAATTTTCAAGAGGGGAGATAGAATTGATTATTTCAGCTGCTTGGTTATTAGAGGCAGACAGGGCCCATCTGGTTAGGTTATATATATGATGTGTCAGAGGCTTTGCCTTGATTTCTTTTTTCAGGGATCCTTTTGTATGTAGACCTAATGTAAGGAGAGTGAAGACAATTTTTTTTTTCTCCCATCTGAGAATTGCTTGTATCATGAGATACGAAATACAATTGAAGTTTTCAACTGTGCATTCATTGCTTTTGGTATTATTTCCATTGACATGGGAGGGTCTACTGTGAGAGACAGATTTTCCCTCAGGCAAGGTCAGCCTGTTTTATGCATACTTATAAAATAATACATATTTTGCAATGTTTTCTCCATTCTCTTTATTTACACAATCCAAAGCTAACATTGGCCTTTATGCTAATCTTGGCATATCCAGGAGTAAAAGGAAAATTGGAGAAGGAATCATTACCTTATTTATGTATACCTATAGCAACCAAAGAGTAGGCATAAGCACTATAAAAGGTAAACCCTGAGAAAACAGGTCGTTGGAATATGACTTTGTTGCTATATTTCTTGTTAGAGTATAGTTCAAATAATCCTCCTTTGGTTTTTATCCTTCAAATATTTAGTTATAGTAAATATTTAAGATAACTTGGCAAGAAGTGTTTATTTACCTACCATAATAACATTAAGGGATAGAATAGAGGGAATTTAAAGGAAGGGTAAAAATAGGAATTGGAATATAAAAATAAAAATGTACCACAACCAAGAAAATAAAAAGATTTTTTAAATTTTAACTCCAGTATGATTAACACACAGCATTATATTAGTTTCAAGTGTACAACATAGTGAGTCAACAATTCTAAACATTACTCAGTACTCACTGTGATAAGAGCACTCTTAATCCTCTTCATTTATTTCACCTATCGCCCTCCCCTCCCCCCCCGTAACCGTCAGTTTGTTTGCTGTAGTTAAGAGTCTGGTTTTTGGTTTATTTGTTGCTGTTGTTGTTCATTTATTTTGTTTCTTAAGTTCCACATATAAGTGAAATTATATGGTATTTGTCTTTGACTTATTTTACTTAGCATTATATTCTCTAGATCCATTTATGTTGTTGCAAATGGCAAGATTTCATTCTTTTTCATGGTGAGTAGTAGTTCATTATGTATATATACCACATCTTCTTTATCCATTGAAGCTATTGATGAACACTTAGGTTCCTTCCATATCATGGCTATTACAGATAATGCTGCTGTAAACATATGATATGGGTGCATATATCTTTTCAAATTAGTGTTTTCATATTTTGGGGGTAAATATTCAATAGTGGAATTACTGGATTCATGTTGAAGTTCTATTTTTAATTTTTTGAGGAACTTCCATACTGTTTTGCACTGTAGCTGCACCAATTTGCATTTCCACCAACAGTGTACAGGGGTCCCTTTTTCTCTGCATCCTCATCAACACTTATTGTTTCTTGTGTTTTTGATCTTAACCATTCTTACAACTGATATCACATTATGATTTTGATTTGTTTCCTTGATGATGAGTAATGTTGAGCATCTTTTCATGTGTCTACTAGGTATCTGTAGTCTTCTTTGGAGCAATATCTGTTCATTTCTTCTGCCCATTTTTTAATTGGATTATTTGGGTATTTTTTGTGTGGAGTTGTATAAGTTTTTTATATTTTATATGCTAACTCCTTATTGGATATGTCATTTGAAAATATCTTCTTCCATTCAGTAGGTTGTCTTAGTGTTGTTGATAGTTTCCTTTGCTGTGCAGAAGCTTTTTATTTAGATGTAAATCTGATAGTTTATTTTTGCTTTTGTTTCCTTTGCCTCAGGAGAGATATCTAGGAAAATGTTGCTATGGCTGATGTCAGAGAAAATACTATCTATGCTCTCTTCTAGGATTTTTATGGTTTCAAGTCTCATGTTTAGGTCTTTAATCCATTTTGAGTTTATTTTTGTGTATGGTGCGAGAAAGTAGTCCAGTTTCTTTTCCATGTTGCTGTCCAGTCTTCCCAACACCATTTGTTGAAGAGATTGTCTTTTGCACATTGCATATTCTTGCCTCCTTTGTCAAAGATTAATTGACCATATAATCATGGGTTTATTTCTGAGCTCTCTACTCTGTTCCATTGATCTATGTGTCTATTTTTGTACCAGTACTCTATTGTTTTGATTATTACAGCTTTGTAGTATATCTTGAAATCTGGAATTGTGATACCTCCTGTTTTGTTCTTCTTTTTCAAGATTGCTTTGATTATTCAGGGTCTTTTGTGGTTCCATGCAAATTTTAGAATTATTTGTTCTTGTTCTCTGAAAAATGCTGTTGATATTTTGATAGGGATTGCATTAAATCTGTGATTGCTTTGGGCAATATGGACTTTTTTTGAATATATATTTTTAATTGGAGTTTGATTTGCCAACATATAGTATAACACCCAGTGCTCATCCCATCAAGTGACCACCTCAGTGCCCGTCACCCAGTCACCCCAACCCCCCACCCACCTCCCCTTCTACTACTCTTTGTTCGTTTCCCGGAGTTAGGAGTCTTTCATATTCTGTCACCCTCTCTGATATTTCCCACTCATTTTCTCTCCTTTCCCCTTTAATCCCTTTCAATATTTCTCATTTTAACAATATTTGTTCTTCCAGCCCATGAGCATGGAGTATCTTTCCATTTGTTTTTATTGTCTTTACTTTCTCTCATCAGTATTTTATAGTTTTCAGAGTACAGGGTTTTCACCTCCTTGGTTAAGTTTATTCCTAAGTATTTTGTTATTTTTGGTGCAAGAAATCAAACAAGAAAAAGAAATAAAAAGTATCTAAATTGGTAAGAAAGAAGTAAAACTTTCAGTAGTTTCAGATGACATGATACTATATATAGAAAACCGTAATGACCACCAAAAAACTGCTAGATCTGATAAATGAATTCAGTGAAGTTGCAGCATACTAAATCAATATACAGAAATTTGTTGCATTTCTATACACTAATAATGAAGAGGCAGAAAGAGAAATTAAGAAAACAGTCCCATTTAAAATTGCACCAAAAATACTAAGGTTTTTTTTTTTTTTTTTAATGATAGTCACACAGAGAGAGAGAGAGAGGCAGAGACACAGGCAGAGGGAGAAGCAGGCTCCATGCACCGGGAGCCTGACGTGGGATTCGATCCCGGGTCTCCAGGATTGCGCCCTGGGCCAAAGGCAGGCGCCAAACCGCTGCACCACCCAGGGATCCCTAAGATTTTTAATTATACAAAACATCTAACTGGCACTGCCCCTTTTTAAAAAACAAGGCAGCATACACCATTCTGCCAGAAAAACAATAATTGTGGAGATAGGGTTACTGTATCTCCACAGGCCTCCTTGGTGAAATTTTGGTATTATGAACCAAGGGACTTACTTTTATTGGCTGTCAATGAAAAAGCTATCCTTGCTTTGGGGAAGATAATCTCATAACTTAACTTAAAATACTTACTTTAAAAAAGCTTTTAATTATAAGAACATAAGAAGCTAGATAACAAAATAGCTTATGCTGGAAAATGTTCGAGAATTAAATAAACATTTTTGTTTTTGTTACAAAACTGTGTACTACTTGTAGAAATTGATTATTTTAACAACTAACTTTGCTACCATTTACTCATTTTGGAAACATTAAAATTTTCCTTGAACTCATTTTATTTCTGTAAAAATTGATAATTAGTTCAATGGGAGCATTGGTTTTGAGATACTGATAATTCTGTTTCTTTGACCAATTCATTTTAAAGTTATGAAGTTATGGATGATAATGTCTTTACTCTAAGGTCATGCTATTTAGTCTTCAGTTTTCATTCCTTTCAACCAGTTTCTGCAATTAGTCCAGATTAATGAAATTTCAATAAGCGGAAGTAGTGTAGAGAGTGGGAAATAATTGACTTGAAAGTTTGAAGACCTAAACGATAGCCCTAACCCATCCTAATGCCCTGTAAATCCTTAAGGAAATCTTTTGATTTCTCTGGTTCTCACCTTTTTATTCTGTTAGTTGGCTGATGGGATAGATGATTTCTAAAATGCTTCATAGTACTTAATACTCCCTGTTTGATTTAGAAGAGACTCAAAATTAATGGTCACAGAAGTGGATAGTTATATATCTCCTCCTAAAACAAGCTAGTCAAATGTGACTTATTTGATATCAAATATGCAGTCAAGAAAACAAATCTCAATTACAACTGTGATCTTGGAAAGTATGACATGTGCTTATTTAGGAACACATGTGGGGAGAAGTTTGCATTGCCAATACCAGATGATCACAGCCCAGATGCAGAGTGAGGACTAGAGAGCGCTATTCCATACTGAATCATCAAAGAAAGATTAAATTATGTTCAGGAGACTCTAATTAACTCAAGGAGAAGGCTAATGTACTTTGGAAAATAATCACTAGCAGATGTTAAAACAAAAATCATTCTTTCTGTGGTCTTTACCTAGCCATAAGGTATTAACTAGAACACCTTATTCCTTAAGCAACTCTGTGAACTAACATTTGACCATGCTAAAAGTATACAAAATTAGAGAGAAACTGGAATGATAGAGTCTTATATTTTTATTTCATCAGACAAATGTGTTTATCTCTCAGCCTAACATTGAGAACTGTGTACATTTGTGCATTTGCATAGTTTTCTGTAAAGACTTAGTACCACTGCCTCACTAAGCCTTTCCTAATTCTCTTGATAGAATTGACCGTTCCCTCTTATGTGGTCTCCCTGTACTGTGCTTATGTTTATGTCCAAGCTCCTAAAACACTTTGTTGAACTTATTTGTTCACAAATGTCTCCCTGCCAGTCTCTGAAGTCTTAAATGGAGAGTTTAGAACTTGCCTTTTATGTTTTGTATTTTGTGAACTTAGCCCATAAGTAGCCCACAGCTTGGCACATAGTAGGCACTGATGAGTGCCTAAAAGTGTCATAAGATAGTAAACAAAAAACAAAAAACAAAACCCTAGTTAAGGAGGCCTAAGGTATAATCCCTAATTTGCACGTGCCTACTTTTTTGGTTGTTTATAGTAGTATTAATTTACACAATGTTTTATTTTATTTTGTATCTTGTCTATGCTCCAGCACCAACTACCTGCTGAGAAGCAGCAATAGACCACAGGTAGCTCTAGGATCATTTTTACAAGCAGTTTCTAGAACCAGAACCCTAGACAAAAAGACAAAATAGGTGAATGTGACTCAGTTTGCTCCTACTTCCTCTTGTGGAAACTCCCTTTTCCCACACACATCTTTTGACTTTTCAGAGCCTCTGCCTTGTCCTGGTAATAAATTGCCCCATGTTCCAAAAATTACTACTTTTTCCTATTCCTATTTGTGTCTCTTTCATCCTTTTTCTCCTTCTTTCCATTTCAAACCTAGCCCCAACCTTCACTTTCATTTACAAATTGTTTCCAAAGGTCCAAAGTGTATAGTTATCACACTCATCAAAGAGTATGTGAGTTTGAGTATGTGTGCGTGTGTGTATTGTCACCACCTGCGCCTGCTTTCTCCACCACCTCCCCAGGTACCTCATACTTTGCCACTCCAGACACTCCAAGGTGGAACAAGGGGTCCATTTAGAGCCTCTTTTTTGCTCCCTTGCTTATTTCTTTACTTTTTTTTTTATGTGTATGTGTGGAAAAGATGCCTCCCTTCAAAAAACTGGTGGAAATAATAATGTGTATCTTGAACATATGTTTCTCATTAAGTACCCTTCTTCCATCTTTACCTACTATTTTGGAATTTCTTTTACTACTGGTAGATATAAGTATCTCTTCTTCAGTGTGTGAAGTGCAGTGTTCATTCTTTTAAACATGTCATATTTAAACACTTCTTTTAAATGAAAAATATAAGAATCATATCTTGCTTCCAATCCTATTTGCCATTTTTTCATAGAGTTGATAAAAATAATTATTTTTAATTGTGACAACTCTCATCTAAAATCCAGCCAGTTTATCTTATCAGTTCTTCTACTAAAATTATGATCTAGTGTGCATTTGTTTAACCTCAGGAAAAACAACAAGAATGATGGAAGGTACTTATATTTGTGCAAGAAGTTTGCCAAGTTAAGCCATAACTTGTCTTAAAGTAATGTGGAAGAATAGAGAAATGAAATAAAAAAGGATCCTAGCAATAATGGATATTTTAAAATCTATCTATCTATCTATCATCTACTATCAAAGCAAAACAAAAAAATGTAGCATGTATGTTCTTTGCTTAGCTTAGTGACAATACTTTGTAAGCATCCAAGAATAAATATCTAATGCCAAGACTTTTTAAGGGTAAAAAGGTTGAGAAAACCCTGGGACAGAAACAATAATGCTCAAAATTTCCAAGTGTTTGTTACAAATTGGAGATGGGGAAATTGGAAAATATTTTTAAGGAACTCTCCTGTAAATCTGTATGTGACAGAAAAATCAGTCTGTGCTTCGTTAGTAAATTGAAAGATAATTTTCACCCCAAATTTAGGAGTGAATTTTAAATGACCTGAGGATATTTAACAAGATCCATTAACACTATTTCCTGAAATAAAATGGTTAGTTTTATTAAATATTAAAGTTTCATTGCTTGAAGACTTCTTATGAATCTAATAGCCTAAAAGTATACTTAAAGATGTGAAAATCTCTCCTCCTTTATTCCATTTTTTGAGTATACTGTGTGAACTCTTGATTTCTAGGGAACATAAACCTAAGTTGTCACACTACATTCTCAAGAGCTACACAAGGGGAGATTTTTCTTATATTTTGAGAAACAAGCACAAAAAACTCACTTAAAATTAATGCAAAAGTACTTTTCTGAGATGGTTACCTTCATGCCTTTATGGTAAAGGTAATAATTGCCTCCCTTGTAGAGGCTATTCCTTATTCTAATTTGCAACAAAATTATTTGTATGAAATCACTGAAGTTGGTGTCATATCTTTCATGTTAATATCTCCCAGATCTTTTTTTTTAAGATCATACTAATTACCTGGAAGTTTCTGTAAGGTAAAAAAGTATAATACCCTTGCCACTGAATTTTCATTCTCTAAGAGAAAACCAAGCATTGAAGAAGTCATAAATTACAAGTCATGTGACAAAAAGAAATGTTGAATCCTCTTATTGAGTGAAAGAGGGATCTTCTCTAGTCTAAAATTCCAGATAAATGTGCATGTCATGAGATAAATGTTTCCTATTTCCAGTAGCCATAGTCCTGGAAAGTAAGATTGGAAAAGCGGAGTCAGAACTGGGAACATTGCCCTGTCACAGCTTGTCTGAGGGATACTCTTGTGCTCTGTTTTGCCTGTGGAAGCTGTTGGCAAGAATGATGATTTCTGGGATAGGGAAAGGTTGGGTGCCTGTCTAGAGTTGCAACTCAGTTGGAAGGAGTGAGTCTCAGTGCTGGCCTTCTGAGGATTATGTTCTCCTCCTGCTTACCTTTTAGTTTAGTGACTATGGGATTGCCAATCATAGATAGTCACTGAATACTGCAAGTTGTTGTTCCCTATAAATAGCTATATTTGTAGAATCTTGGCCCATTTATGTCATAGGTGAATTTTGCTCTGAGTGCAAACTAGCTCTGTGATTTATTAATTTTTTTTTCTGAAGCATGCCATACTTTACTTTAGGTCATATTTCCAAAATATAGTTGTTGTTTTTTTTAAAGCTTATTTTTTTTAAAAGAGGTGCTATTTGGTTTGTTAAAAATATAGATACAGTTAATTATCTTATAGAATATATGTCTTTTTTTTTCAGTGTTTAATCAATCATGCTCCTTGGCCTTGGATGAAGCTTTTCAATTTGGAAAATAGTAGAGGTTGTCAACTGTCATTTTAAGTACCAGCAAATGGTTGATTTGAGGCAAGAAGAACATAGTTTAAAAAAGAAAATAAATCTAGCATTTGCTTAATAATTTGCCCTTTGCAGCAACGGAATCTTATCTGACCACCCACATTCATCTGGCTGCTGAGGAGGTTCTTGCTTCAATTGCAGAGCTATTTTTGTACCTTTTGTGTCTTTTGAGGAACCAAGTGGGCCTACTTGCATATAATGATTCACGTCTCAAAGTGCACAGGGTGTCCTGAAGTGCTACTGTGGTGATGTGGAAAAGGTGGGGAGGGGAGTAGTTAAAGCAAACTACTTCCTTCAAGCACTTTGCTCACATGAAGTGGGACTGGATTAATTCACATTTTGCCATGTCTTGAATCTTTAGTTCTTCCTGTGAGATATTAACTTGTCTGGAAGAAGAAGCAGTATTTGAAAAAATGAACAAATATACAAAAACCATCTAAGGATCGTGTAGTAATATTTTTATATGGACCTTTTATAGTGGGAGATAACTGTCTCAAGATGGTTGATTGATGGGATCCCTGGGTGGCGCAGCGGTTTGGCGCCTGCCTTTGGCCCAGGGCGCGATCCTGGAGACCCGGGATCGAATCCCACGTCGGGCTCCTGGTGCATGGAGCCTGCTTCTCCCTCTGCCTGTGTCCTCTTTCTCTCCCTCTGTGTGACTATCATAAATAAAATAAAAATTAAAAAAAAAAGATGGTTGATTGATGAATCTATTTGGATTAAGTAGTTTGACAGACTTTCCATGCATTTCTTTGGATTAAAGTTGGATAAATATTAATTCTGAGAAAGTCCCTTTCTTTATTTCTTGTTAAGTCTAAGGATTTTACTTGGTTGGTTTTGGCTTCTTATTTCAGAAATTAATTTTAGCACAGAACATAACATTGCTGAAATAAACTATAGAAAAGAATTCGCTACGAGGTTATCTGAGACTTTGTCCTGTAGAGTTTAGTTGCTGATGCACAAAAGGAAGTTTTGTGAGAATCTCAGCTTTAAGGCAGAACTGTGTCATGCACTGCCATGGCATAATTTCTAGCTCTAATATGTTAAATTATAACTCTACCATTATTTTCCTAATTGCCTTCACTTTTGCTGGTATAGGCAATTCTCTTTTGAATACAAGTACTTGTTTAAAAGATTTGAACTACATTAAAAGAAAGGAAATTTTTTTCTTTGGAAAAAAAATGTCTTCTTGAGAGATCCTCTTCCAAATTTTCTTTCCTCAAGGAAAGCAGTTTCTGTGAATGAAGAATAAGCATGCCTCTTAAACTGGCTACAAGTACCATCATTTAAAAAATCTTCTTGGGATCCCTGGGTGGCGCAGCGGTTTAGTGCCTGCCTTTGGCCCAGGGCGCGATCTTGGAGACCCGGGATCGAATCCCACGTCGGGCTCCCGGTGCATGGAGCCTGCTTCTCCCTCTGCCTGTGTCTCTGCCTCTCTCTCTCTCTCTCTGTGTGTGACTATCATAAATAAATAAAAATTTAAAAAAAAAAAAATCTTGTTCATTTTTCAGGTTCCCCGAAGTTGTGCATGAGTTCCTGTGAGGAGAGTCGGCATCGTGGAAAGTATTAATGGTTGTGATGCTGTTTTTTGCTATGTGGATAACAGGTTAATAACTAAAATTACTTTACTATAACTGTTTTTACATTTAACTTGAAAAGCAGCTTTGGCATGCCATGTACCCATATGTAAACCAACTTTTTTTTGTCATTAAATCTGGGAGGAAACAGTGTGTATGCCCTCTAGAGAGAAAAGTGTTGTGAAAGTTTTGTTTTGCAAATCAGTTGTTTTTTTTTTTTAATTTATTCATGAGAGACACCTCTGTGTCTCTTGGCAGAAGCAGGCTCCATGCAGGGAGCCTGATGTGGGACTAGATCCTAAGACCCCTGAATCACAACTGAGCCAAAGGCAGGTGCTCAACCACTGAGCCACCCAGGCGTCCTGCAAACCAGTTTTAATTATAATTCCCTTAATGGAGATAGCTTCATTTAAGAGAATTTGTTTCTGGCAAAGTTTATTTTTATTTAAAATTCTACTTAGTGAATCCTAATTACTTTGTCTATACAACGGGGGAAACAAAACCACAATTATAAAAAAATTGCAAAAACCTTTTTGAACAAAATATGAAAGTAGTAGGCTGCAGTCAAAATAAGTCATAAATGCCTTGACTAAATATGCAAATGATACAAACATCTGAAATCATACCCTCAGTGTAGCGAGTGTGGAAAAAAATATAGTTTAGTTTTCCATTAGCTTTTAAATATCAAATTGGATTTTAACATATGTCAAATTAGAGGGTATTCATCAAAATATTTTTACTTTTTTCCAAAAGTTCTCTCAATTGCTTGGCAGAGTTTTATATAATATAAAGTATCCACCTCGTATTGGCAATTTGCTTATTTTAGGGAGAACTAAGGTTGTTATGGGGATTTTTACTAATAAAAGAAGCATTTATAATGAATTTGGCTCTCAGGACGGTGCCTTTTTTTAATCATCCTGTGGAAATAAGTCTGTATTCAGCTGGACTCTGGCAATGGTCACGGTTTTTTTGTAGATCTTTTTTTCCCTTATCCAGTCCTCCTATGTGGTAGTGATTTGTGAGACCATCATTGTGCCCTGAGATGCTCATGTATTTCTTAAAATATTTGGTAATTGATCTCT
The DNA here is from genome assembly GCF_905146905.1 of Nyctereutes procyonoides. Classification (NCBI taxonomy): domain Eukaryota; kingdom Metazoa; phylum Chordata; class Mammalia; order Carnivora; family Canidae; genus Nyctereutes; species Nyctereutes procyonoides. Next base: position 585,029 of record NW_026575146.1, on the reverse strand, counting down.
GGCATTTAAAAAGCAAATATATGGAAATGGCTTCTGAAGTTTTATTCAGTAATTGCTATTTTAAGATGTGTATATTTGTTTACAAGCATAATATTCCCCGAATTCTGAAAAAAGACCAAATAACCATTTTGATTTTTGAAAATGTTTTATTGCTAAAATTTTGGAAGTAGAAAGGTGGTGTTTGTTGCCAGTCGTTTTATACTGTTATTATTTAGGATGTTATTATTTGATGCGCACTTGACTTTTGCCACCACTCAAGTAATGATTAATTTCCTGAGGTAAAGCTTTTTTCTAAGATAGTGTTTTTCTAAGCAAAAGATCCCAGATTGACAACCCTGGATACTGTAAGCCTTTATTCAACTGCAGAGCAAGTCTGCCTTTCTGCCAATCCCACCCAGCTGTTATCCTGAAGAGACCTCTGTTGAGGTCTATACGGGAGGCTGTTTCTGTGCCTTTCCTTTCAAGGCCTGTCTGAGGAAATTATTTAACTGGGTGCCAAATTTATTTGAGTGGGACTATGAAGAGTGGCCAAAGGAGAGGGCACACTTTTAGAAAACTGGCAACTCTTTTATGTAATAGCCATGCAGAGGATAATATCTTTTTCAACACGATCCCCCTCTGAAAAATGTGCTTAAGCTGCCAGACAATGCCTGTCTTTACTGCCTGAAGGACTCCTACAGGCTGGGGCACCAGCCACAGGAAACCCCAGAGTCATATTCTCCAACAAAGTATCTCCCTCCTTTCGTAGCACTCAGATACTGGGAAAATTTTAAATGTGAATGTGAAATTGTATTTGGAATATCTCTCCTTTGTTGGCAATGGGTGCCAAAAATGATTCTGTGTGGGTTTGGTTACCATAAAAAGAAATCTCACAGAATGAAATATCTGGCTGGTTTTTTTTTCTTTTTTTGCATATGAGGATTGCTCTAATATTACATTTTTAAACATATCAATTGATTGGGAAAACTGGAAATTTATTTTTGACATATATTTAGGAATATGAAAAATGAGATATATCTACACGGTAGAAAAGAAATATAGCTATAATTAACCACATTACTGTGTCTTTTATGGTGCCAAGTAAATCCGTATTGAGAAAATGCAACTAAAACTTCAGGTATATACAAGGTACATTTGATGGGTTGTGATAATATTATGAGGTCCAAAGAAACTATTTCCCCATTAATAAGCATTTTCATACATTTAAACAATAAAACACAAGCTCAGTACTTTACCATTATTGATAGATTGCTCAGTAAAAGTATAATCTAAGAAAAAAAGACGAATGTCATCATTGTGTCTTGGATTCAACTTTGAAAACCTTAAGATTTTATTTTATTATTCTTTTAAGATTTTATTTATTTATTTGACACAGAGAGAGAGTAGCGGCAGGGGGAGCAGCAAGCAGAGGCAGAGGGAGAAGCAGGCTCCCCACAGAAACAGAGCCCAGTGAGGGGCTTGATCCCAAGACCCTGGGATTATAACCTGAGCTGAAGGCAGATGCTCAACCAACTAAGCAATCTAGGTGCCCAGAAAGCCTTAAGATTTTAAAAGTGAGTTCTTCTCCTGATTGAAAGTTGAGGGGAGCAGCAAAGAGACTGTAGAACACTCCCAAATCCTGTTTGGTTTTAAAGGGACAAACCAATAGCAGATCTACAGTACATACAATTTACATGGGTATTTTTTCCTATTTCCAAGATAAAACCATTGTAGACAAGAGATTAATGAAAAGGAGTCCACATTTTTAATGGTTCAAGAATATGATCAGTATATTCCTCCAAGGAGCCATCACTCATGTTTTCTCCCCTCTATAGTTGTCTCCATATGCCTCAGAAACTGGAAGAAGGAAAGTGATTTTATGGATAGCCGTTATTTGAAGCCTCTCCAAGGCTGGTATTGAAGAGAAATACTATAATATCAACTATGTTTAAAATCTAACGTAAAAGGCGCATGTGAAAGAGGAAGCATTTCCAATTCTCTCATGATTCTTAAGCTTTACACTGAAGTGAAAAGTTAGACATTGAGGATCAGAGGAAGGTAGACCAGAGGGATCCTCAGGCCTGCTGAGACCTCTAACTCAGATACATACAGAAGGTCCTCTGTGTGATCTTGGAGTAGGGATTGTGACTCAAGCAATCATCTGATTTCATGTTAAAATGATAGGACATCTTAGGTAGGCTCGCTTGTCATAGAGATGTAAAAGGAAGAGGTTTTCCTGGCAGAAGCTATTTACATAATTGAGTCAATGTACTTTTTGAATGGGATCAAAGTTTTGAATTTTGAGATTTTTTTGTATAATAAATACTATTGGAATATAGGATGATCCTATATGACTGTCAGCAAAATTGATTCTTAAAATTTTATTTTTAAAAAAAAGTGTAGATTTGACTTTTTAAAAAAAGATTTTATTTATTTATTCATGAAAGACACACAGAGAGAGGCAGAGACATAGGCAGAGGGAGAAGCAGGATCCCTGTGGGGAGCCTGATGTGGGACTTGATCCCAGGATCCCGGGATCATGACCTGAGCCAAAGACAGTTGCTCAACCACAGTGCCACCCACGTGCCCCGATTTGACTTTTTCTGATTAGAGTCTTTTCCTAAAATTTAAATCACAATCAACTACGTGTTCTAGGGAATTTTGTTCTGACCATGAAATATCAGGTTTTGAATCTTATGTATGTCACTTTTCTACATATTCTAGTTCATTCTTTAAGAGAAAAATAGTATTGCCTTTATGTGAATTTAATTTGTACATCTCTTTTTTACAATATGTTCTTAGTGAATAAGAATTGTACATGTGTTGTTTAGGATATAATGGTTTTAATTTACTACTGTATAACACAGAAATTAAATAGCAGAGGTGGATGAGAGAGGCGAGACCTTGTAGGCTTAGAAGTGAGCCAAACCTGGGTTTGATTCTGGTTCTGACAGTCTACCTCCCTAAGGATCATCCTTCACTATAAAATAGGTATAATCACACTTATTGCATAGAGTTGTCATGAAGAGTAAATAAGGTAACGCATATGAAGCTCTGTACCAACCAGTATCTGGCATATAGTAAATGCATAGTAAACACCCAAGCATTATCACTGTTATTGCTAGCACTGATCTGTGCACACAGATCAGTGTCTTGTAAAATATTACATATGAAAAGTGACTTAGAAATTATTCAGTTCAAGCTCTGTTCCTAGTTAAGGAAAGACTCACAAATGTTCCTGTTGAATTGAAAATACACTGTATTTCCATTTTAGAGGATGCTATTCACCTTTAAAATTCTGATGGTGGTTGTGTCTAAATAAACCTTAAATATGTAGCTAACTAAGAAAAAAATGCAGTCAATTTGGTTTTGGCATTGCATATTCTTCTTGTTAGCACAGTTGCTCTAACTGATGGAAGTTAATTTGCATTACAGTATTATGAGGCCATTACTTCTCTTTCAGGTTTTGTCTTATTACCTATAAAGGGATACAGAGGAAGATCATTATGGGGGAAAAATCCAATGCAATAGTAAAACTTCCCAGCAAACCAAAGTTAAGATGCTTATTTAGTTTTTCCAGCTACTTCTTTGCAAATTTCTGGCTCTTAGCAGAAGAAACTTTTGATTACAGATGTCTTGCTATAAATATCTGGGGGCTACTGATTTCTCACCCAAAAGACTTACTGTTCCTGTGGGGATTCCCATATGCTGTCCCCTTCCTTAGTGCACCTGCTGTCACTGTCATCACAACCGCAGTTTGTATTAGGGGCAAATTGGACATGGAAGCAAGACCAGCACTTGAGTTTTAGTTTGGGGAATTGCAGTACATTTGCATGGTGACATCCTTTTTCTTAACCAATATTTTATTAAAAAGGTGAATATGCTCATGTTAAAAAGAAACAAGGGGTGCCTGTTGGCTCAGTCGGTTGAGTGCCCAACTCTAGATTTCATTCAACTCAGGTCATGATCCCAGGATTGTGATTTGAATTCCACTCACTAAGATTTGAGATTCTCTCTCTCCTCTCTCTCTCTTGCCCTCACCCCCCCACACACACACACACATACCTCAGCGAAAGGAAAGAAAAAGAAACTAAAAGTACCAAAAGTTGTAAGAAATTTCTTTCCTCCCCACTTCTGACTCCCTGATTCTATTTATGCAATTTAATTTAACTAGACTTAAAAGTTGTTTGACATCCCTGTAGAAATTCTCTGTTTACCACCTGTTTCTCTTATATACAAATGGGATTGTCAAATGCATTCTAGGGTGCAATGAGTTTTTTGGGTTTTTGGGGGGTTTGTTTTTGGGGTTTTTTTGGTTTTTCAGTTTTAACATGCAATGTTACTATCTTCTGGATGAGTTGCTATTATGGGTATTTTTTGCTCTTTTTTTTTTTTAATGGCTAAGTTTTATGATGGAGTCATATTTTATTTCAGCAGTCCTTGTATGCATATCTTCGTGCATCAGTCAGGTAAGCATCTGACTCCGGCCTGGGTCATGATCTCAGGATCCTAGGATCAAGCCCTACTTTAGGCCTCTGCACTCAGTGGGGTGTCTGCTTCTCTTTCTCCCTCTGCCCCTCCCCTCACTCTTTTTTTTTTTTTTTTTTTTTTTAAGTTTCAACCTTTTTATTGTGCAGGTACATCTGTAAAGACAAATTTCCAGCAGTGGAATTTCTGGGCCGAAGTGCATGTGCTTTCTTACTTTGATAAGCACTGCCAGCCTGCCTATCAGGGAAGCATCTCAGTTTTCATCATCATTGATACAGTTGAGCACTGAAGTTCTCAGACTCCTTTGGGTATGACAGTGGCCATTTGCTTATGGAAGAAGAGTGTTCACTTAAAATCTAATTGTTTCTAAGTTGTCAAGTTTCCCTGAGCCATTAAGGGCCATCTGGGAGAACTCCTTGATGTGTTGTGATGTAAACTTAAATGTGCAAACCTATAGGTTCAATAAAACCCCCTGTTATTTTCAACTTTTTAATATTTGAGGAATTAGGGACATCTGGGTGACTCAGTCAGTTAAGCGCGTCTGACTTTGGCTCAGTTCAGGATCCCAAGGTCCTAAGATAGAGCCCCATATGGGGCTCCCCACTCATCGGGGAGTCTGCTTCTCCCTCTCCTTCTGCCTCTCCTGCAGCTCATGCTTGCACTCTCTCTCAAATATATAAATAAAATATTTTTTAAAAAATTAAGGAATTAGAACCAAGTAAATTGTGTCAAAAAAACTAAGATGTTTTGATATATCAGAATATATTGGAAAATACTACTCTAAATTTTTTGCAACTTTTTTCTCTTTCAGTTATTTTTGGACACAGTGTCTGTATAAAGTTTACTGCTTTAGCACAGTGTATTCAAAGCAGCTACTGATTAATGTTTTTTTCCTAGGGCACATTGCATTGTGAGCCCTATGTATGTAACTTTAAATTGACCCTCATATACATCCATGTTGTGGTTTCATGGAACAATTTTTCCTAACTGCGTTTGTTTTCTACCCAGGAAGCGTCAAGACAATCATGTCCCTAAGAATGCTACACCAATCAGGTAATCATTACATTTTTAAACTGTCCCCAAAATATGTTTTGTTTTTCATATTAGGAAGGTTTTAGAATTATTTATTTGGATGCACTTTCCTGCCTTTTCCAAAGTTCTGGAACAACCTTTAATTCTTATAGCCTTAGGCTAGCTCTGCTAATCACCAGTTTTAATCTATAAAATATATCTGTATTGTATGTTAATATAAATATCCATATATGTAAAAATACATATTGAAATCCTTAAAATATACTTTACATATATCTATTTTACATATAAAATATATGTATGCATATGTATATTAATCTATAAAATCTGTCTAGAGAAATATGTAGTACATTTAAGCATGCAAGTCACACAAGTTGGTTAGAAATAGCTCTAAATTTATTTTAATAAAGACTTTTAAAAATCCTATGATTTTATAAATAATATCTACCCAAAGCTTTCTCTTAAATACTTTTCTAACCAAAATTAAGGTGTATTTAAAAGGATGACCAAAATTAAAGCATTGAAGAAATTTATGCTTATGACTTATGCCATGTTTGAAATTAATATCCTTTAATTGTGAAACTAATGTAACAGCTATAAAAAGTATTCCTGGGAAGGGCACCTGGGTCGCAGAGCCTGTTGACTCTTTGGTTTTATCTCAGTTTGTAATCTTAGGGTCACAAGATCGAGTCCTACATTGGGCTCTGTGCTCAGTGGGGAGACAGCTTGAGATTCTCTCTCTCTCCCTTTCCCTCTGGCCCTCCTGCTCATTCTGTCTGTCTCAAGTAAATAAATAAATCTTTTTTAAAAAATATTCCTTAGAGTAAAAATCAGTTTCAGTTTTTCCAATTGTCAGGCTGGCTATTTGGGATTGGTTTTGGCTTTTAACTTGATAACTGTTATGACAATCTCTTTGCATTTCTTTTTCTTATAGATCATTTTATCTCAGTGAAACTGGCAATTAAACTTTGCTCTAGTTGATGGGCAAAATTTCTCCCAGATTATTCATCCCAATTTCATGCTGGTTGAAAATATTCAAATGTCATAAGAAATCTTTCTAGATTTGCACTTAGCTTTTGGATGGACGTTTCTACAATGGAGAGAACTGTGTTATAGCTCTGGTCCAAGGACATTACCATCTGATGCCCGTAAGACCACGGGGTGGATGTGGAAGGTTCCAAAGAGAAGGAGCACTCGGCAAGTTTGCAGACACCCTGGAACATGGAAGTAAGCAAGCTTTGAAAAGCACAGCTTTGAAGATACTCCATGAGTCTGCCTGGCTTTCAAGTGAACTAGTGCTTAAGACCTTGTAACAAAATGGACACTGGGGACACAGCTCTAGGACAAACAGCTACCTCAAGGTCTGGAGAAACTGACAAGGTGTCAGGTAGATGGAGACAGGAACAATCAGCTGTTATTAAGATGACCACTTTTGGCAGTCAAGAAGGACAGCGGCAACCACAAATAGATCCTGAGCAAATTGGAGACACAGCATCAGCACAACTTTTTGGTTCTGGGAAACTGGCCTCCCCTAGTGATGTGGCACAGCAAGTCACGGAGAAGCAATACCCACCCCATCGCCCAAGTCCCTATTCATGCCAACATTCACTCTCTTTCCCCCAGCACTCATTGCCACAGGGGGTCATGCACAGCAACAAGCCACATCAGAGCCTTGAAGGCCCTCCGTGGCTTTTCCCTGGCCCTTTGCCATCTGTTGCCTCTGAGGACTTATTTTCTTTTCCTCTCCATGGCCACAGTGGTGGTTACCCTAGAAAAAAGATTTCGAGTCTGAACCCCGCTTATAGCCAATACTCTCAGAAAAGTATCGAACAGGCAGAAGATGCTCACAAGAAAGAGCACAAACCCAAAAAGCCCGGCAAATACATTTGCCCCTACTGCAGCAGGGCGTGTGCCAAACCCAGTGTACTGAAAAAACACATCAGGTCCCATACCGGTGAGCGGCCATATCCATGTATACCTTGTGGTTTCTCTTTCAAGACAAAGAGCAATTTGTATAAGCACAGGAAGTCACATGCCCATGCAATTAAGGCAGGATTAGTCCCTTTCACAGAGTCAGCTGTATCTAAATTGGACCTAGAGGCTGGTTTTATTGATGTAGAAGCAGAAATACATTCAGACGGTGAGCAGAGCACAGACACAGATGAGGAGAGCTCTTTATTTGTGGAGGCTTCTGAGAAAATGAGTCCTGGCCCACCAATCCCGTTGGATATTGCCAGCAGAGGTGGCTATCATGGGTCATTGGAAGAATCACTGGGAGGGCCAATGAAAGTGCCGATTTTGATTATCCCCAAAAGTGGGATTCCTTTACCTAACGAAAGCTCTCAGTATCTGGGCTCTGATATGCTATCAAATCCATCTCTAAATACTAAGCCTGATGATTCTCACACAGTTAAACAGAAACTTGCACTAAGACTGTCGGAGAAAAAAGGACAAGATTCTGAGCCATCTCTAAACCTCCTGAGCCCGCACAGTAAAGGAAGCACTGACTCTGGTTACTTTTCTCGCTCAGAAAGTGCGGAGCAGCAAATAAGCCCTCCAAACACAAATGCAAAGTCTTATGAAGAAATCATCTTTGGAAAATACTGTCGGCTTAGTCCCAGAAATACACTCAGTGTTACAACCGCAAGCCAGGAGCGTGCCACAATGGGGAGGAAGGGCGTGATGGAATCGTTGCCTCACGTAAACACCCGGTTAGATGTTAAGATGTTTGAAGATCCGGTTTCACAGCTGATCCCAAGCAAGGGGGAAATCGACCCCAGTCAAACAAGCATGCTGAAATCCACGAAATTCAACAGTGAATCCAGACAATCCCAGGCTATTCCGTCATCTATCAGGAATGAAGGAATCAGGAATGAAGGAAAGCTTTTTCCTGCAAATGTCCAAGGCAGCAACCCAATTCTCTTAGAAGCTCCTGTGGACGCTTCACCCCTTATTAGAAGCAACTCAATGCCAACTTCTTCAGCAACAAATCTAAGTATTCCTCCTTCTTTAAGAGGAAGTCACTCATTTGATGAAAGGATGACGGGTTCTGATGATGTGTTCTATCCAGGGACTGTAGGAATACCCCCTCAGCGCATGTTAAGAAGACAAGCTGCATTTGAGCTGCCTTCGGTACAAGAGGGGCACATGGAGGCAGAACACCATGGCAGGATGTCAAAGAGTATCACAAGCTTATCCTTGAAGGAAAAGAAGTTGATTTCTGGGGACCGAATGGGGTATGACTATGATGTCTGCCGGAAACCCTACAAGAAGTGGGAGGACATTTCCTGCTTAGGCTCTTTAAAACACGGGGGTGAATATTTTATGGACCCCTCGGTGCCATTGCAGGGAATGCCAACCATGTATGGAACTACATGTGAAAATAGAAAGCGCAGGAAAGAGAAGAGTGTAGGAGATGAGGAGGACACCCCCATGATTTGCAGCAGCATTGTGAGCACTCCCATGGGCATCATGGCTTCAGATTATGACCCCAAATTGCAGATGCAGGAAGGCATGAGAGGTAGTTTCGCCATGTCTGGACACGAGAACCCTTCTCATGGTCACTCTGAGCGCTTTGACCCATGTCGGCCCCAACTCCAATCTGGAAGCCCATCTCTTGGGTCTGAGGAGTCACCCTCAGCCACTGATTCAGACAAGATGTCAGAGCTAGGGAGCAGAAAACCTCCGGGAAATGTGATTTCTGTCATTCAGCACACAAACTCGCTGAGCCGACCCAATTCATTTGAAAGGTCTGAGTCAGCTGAGCTGGTGGCTAGCATACAGGATAAAGCCTCTTCACCTTCTGAGACCTGTGACAGTGAGATTTCCGAAGCCCCGGTGAGTCCAGAGTGGGCTCCACCAGCAGACAGTGCTGAAAGTGGGGGGAAGCCATCCCCTTCCCAGCCGGCTCAGCAGCAGTCCTACCACGCACAGCCCAGGCTGGTTCGCCAGCACAACATTCAGGTTCCTGAGATCCGAGTGACTGAGGAGCCTGATAAACCAGAGAAGGAGAAAGACACCCAGGGTAAAGAGCCAGAAAAGCCTGTGGAAGAATTTCAGTGGCCCCAGAGAAGTGAGACCCTTTCCCAGCTCCCAGCTGAGAAGTTGCCACCCAAGAAGAAGCGTCTGCGGCTTGCAGATATGGAGCACTCTTCAGGGGAATCCAGCTTTGAATCCACAGGCACAGGTCTCTCCCGCAGTCCTAGTCAGGAAAGCAACTTGTCCCACAGCTCCAGTTTTTCAATGTCTTTTGAAAGAGAGGATACCATTAAGCTTGCTGCACCGCCTAAGCAAGATGAGTTTGGGAAGCATTCCGAGTTTTTGACTGTCCCTGCTGGTTCATACTCCTTGTCTGTTCCAGGCCACCACCACCAAAAAGAGATGCGGCGCTGCTCTTCCGAGCAGATGCCTTGTCCTCATCCAGCCGAAGTCCCAGAAATCCGGAGCAAATCATTCGATTATGGAAATCTGTCCCACGCTCCCGTGGCAGGGGCCTCGGCCACCACATCATCTCCATCACGGGAGAGGAAGAAATGCTTTCTGGTGCGGCAGGCTTCCTTCAGCGGCTCTCCGGAGATTGCCCAGGGTGAGGCTGGGGCAGATCTGAGTGTAAAGCAGGAGCAGATGGAGCACCTGCACGCTGGCCTCAGGGCCGCATGGCACCACGCCCCTACCTCTGTCCTGCCTCCTCTCCAGGCAGAGGACCCCGGGAAACAGCTGGTGGGTCCTTGTGCCCAGCTGAGCTCTGGACCGCTCCACTTGGCCCAACAACAGATCATGCACATGGACAGTCAGGAGTCTCTAAGAAATCCCTTGCTACAGCCAACATCCTACATTGCAAGCAAGCACTTGTCTGAACAGACGCATTTATTTCCACATCAAGAGACTATTCCATTTTCTCCAATCCAGAATGCCTTGTTTCAGTTTCCATATCCTACCGTCTGTATGGTTCATTTACCAGCTCAGCAGCCTCCCTGGTGGCAGGCACACTTCCCACATCCCCTTGTGCAGCACCCTCAGAAGAGCTATGGCAAGCCTTCTTTCCAGGCAGAAATCCATCCTGGCTATCCCTTAGAGCATGTTGCAGAGCACACTGGAAAGAAACCTGCTGATTATGCACACACAAAAGAGCAAACTTACCCATGTTATTCAGGAACATCAGGGCTACACTCAAAGAACATTCTTCCAAAGTTTCCATCAGACCCAAGCACCAAGTCACCTGATACTCCCTCCGAGCAGGTTCTTCAGGAAGATTTTGCCTCAGCAAGTGCTGGGCCTTTGCAGTCCTTACCTGGAACAGTGGTGCCTGTTAGGATCCAGACCCACGTCCCATCCTATGGGAGCGTCATGTACACAAGCATTTCTCAGATACTTGGGCAGAACAGTCCTGCAATTGTCATCTGCAAAGTTGATGAGAATACTACCCAGAGAACACTGGTGACCAATGCGACCATGCAAGGAATAGGATTCAACATCGCCCAGGTGCTGGGGCAGCATGCAGGCTTAGAAAAATACCCCATTTGGAAAGTACCTCAGACCTTACCCCTCGGCTTAGAATCCTCCATTCCCTTATGTTTACCTTCCACCTCTGACAGTGTGGCCACCCTGGGAGGTAGCAAGCGTATGCTCTCTCCAGCAAGCAGCCTAGAACTCTTCATGGAGACAAAGCAGCAGAAAAGGGTCAAAGAAGAAAAGATGTATGGACAGATTGTGGAGGAACTCAGCGCCGTGGAGCTAACCAGCTCAGACATCAAGAAGGATATGTCCCGCCCACAGAAACCCCAGCTGGTTCGACAAGGCTGTGCTTCTGAGCCAAAGGATGGCTTGCAGTCAGGGTCATCTTCTTTCTCCTCACTGTCCCCTTCCTCATCTCAAGACCATCCATCTGCCAGCATGCCCTTGAGGGAGCCATTCCCGCCCAACTCCAGGGCACCCTCTCTAGGCCAGAAGTCCAGTGGGCCTTCTGAAAGCAGAGAGTCCTCAGATGAACTTGATATTGATGAGACAGCATCTGACATGAGCATGAGCCCACAGAGCAACTTGTTGCCACCAGGAGACAGTCAGCTTGAAGAGCAAGGAAAGGGCCAGAAGCTGCCTGTTGGCATGCTGGTGCACATGGCTTCTGGCCCAAGCAGGAAAATGGCAAACTCAACTCTTCTTTTCACGGATGTGGCAGATTTCCAGCAGATTCTTCAGTTCCCTAGTCTGCGGACAACAACTACTGTGAGTTGGTGCTTCTTGAATTATACAAAACCCAATTATGTGCAACAGGCCACCTTCAAATCCTCGGTTTATGCTTCATGGTGCATTAGTTCCTGTAACCCAAACCCATCGGGATTGAACACCAAGACCACTCTGGCTCTTCTGAGGTCCAAGCAAAAAATCACTGCAGAAATTTATACTCTGGCTGCTATGCACAGGCCTGGAACTGGCAAGCTTACATCATCGAGTGCTTGGAAGCAGTTTGCTCAGGTAATGAATACCATTTCTAAAAGCACTGTAGTGTGCATTTGCTCACTGAGCAGAGTACATAGTGAAGGACGTAAGGTCTAAAACATGCAAGTGAAATGAAGGTCAGAGTTGAGGGCACCCTCTGCAATGCTGATTTCCCTTCCCTGGTAAGAGAAGAAGCCACTGACCATGAACTAGGTCATGGGGAAGTCTCTTCTTCATCCAGGAGCCATGAAATTCTACTACTGGGACTCAATTCCTTTGGGTTCTTCTCCTTTCTGGCCTGTGTTAGTGACCTAGTAGATCAAATTTTCTTTTGATAAGAGGAATTCAGGGGATTATGAAATGTGGGTACAGGACGTAGAACATCATGAATGTGGAAATGGACACTGAGAGGAAGGATGGGGAAGGAGGTGTGCAGATGTCATAACTGAGCTTTGCAAACTTCAGAGTGGACCTTCTGACAATCTTGCTTCCATGTTCCCACTAGCAATATTTTTTACTAAAATGCATTTTCTTTATTTCTCCCTCAAAATTCATTTTTCCAAGTGATTTTTTGGTTTGGTCCTACATGAACAATTAATACCTTATATGTAAAATTACAAAAATGCGAACAGGGACACTTTGGAATTTTTGCTAAATTAGTAATGAAACAAATAGAAGTTTTATAAATATATGTTACTTAATCCTGTTACCATTTACCTTCAACAATTTTTGAAAATATGTCCTTAATTGTTATTGTTTTCATTGCTACTGCAGAATATAGAACATGTTTTCTGTTTTTATTAGTGTTGCACAGAATAAGTGCCAACAGAGGAGTATTTTTTTAAATAAAATGTCGAATGACTCCATAAAAGCTGTCATTCTTCTCTGATTTTATCTCTAGTGTCCCTTATTTCATGTAACTGGGCCATGGCCTTTTAGCATGGAATTTAGGCTAATTTTCAGAGATCAGAGAAGAGCAGAATGTGTGGACTTCTCCTATGTCTTAGAGAAATCATATGAAATGATTCTCTCTTTTGTTCTACAGATGAAACCTGATGCATCCTTTTTATTTGGCAGCAAACTAGAGAGGAAACTAGTTGGAAATATCTTAAAAGAAAGAGGGAAAGGAGATATTCATGGAGATAAAGATATTGGATCCAAACAAACAGAGCCAATCCGAATTAAAATCTTTGAAGGAGGGTAAGGAAACATACGTGCATGTGTGAAATATTCAGTCCTAGATCAGAGCAAGCAATCACGAATGTACAGATGGAAAGAATAGTATCTACTCTGGTTGGAAGTATAAGGTGAATTCCTTCTCAGCTCACATTTCTGAAGTCTGGTAATAGATAATGAGTTTATGCCCTTGCTTTCAATGACTTACTTTCACTGAAAATGTCCCTGTCAAATATAGTTTGGGATTCTGCTTTAAATTTTCACGTCTCATGCACTATGAAATAGACTAAATTGGTGAACTCTTGATGCCGTCTAAGCTTAATCATTTCTTAATATTTTATGGACATCTTAAAAATATTTAATATTAATGGACATATTTTTATTCTGTGCTTACAAAAATGCAATCATGCACACTCATGTATGATCCTAGGAACTAGTTAATTTGATGGTTCATTTTATTGCTTTTATGTTACCTAAACTCCAGACTCTGAGAGGAATTCATCAGTTCCATTGATGTCCTGTTTCTGTTCCAGGATCCAAGCCAGGGTACCATGCATTTAGTTGTCATATTTTCCTAATCTCTTTCTGGTTTGTGGCAGTCTCTCTGTTGGGAATTTCTTTTTAAATGTTGAATCCTGAGTTGTATAAACACAAGTGATAAGATCCATTGACTTTGATATCTGTACAGTAAAAAAAAATTACACATATGTGTAACATCTAGTTTTAGATTTCAGTAGAAATGTATTTTCAATACAGTCGGTCACATGGGAGAAAAAGCTCCAACTTATGCTATTAAAACTTTAAAACGTTAAAGCATGTTAATCACTTTTGATTAGCCAGCCCTATCTCTACAGTAGACCTTTAATTAACATGTTTCCATGAGCATGAATTTATTCCAGTTATATTTGAAAGACAGAGTAATGCTATCTATTTGATTATAAAATGTCAAATGTTTACGAATTTGAAATATCTATTTCCCACGTTGATTTACCAGTTTGAAGATGAATTATTAAAGTTGTTTCCCCCTTAGTGTTGACCCCTTTGAATGTCTAGTATTTTCACCACTGAAACCACAGTTGTATGGAGTCTTGAAGCTTGTCTTGATATTTTTTTGACATCCCTCATCTTTTAACACAAACGAGAGAAATATAGATTTTATCTTTCCTCAGAGACTGAGAGGTCCCTGTGACTGAATCAACACCCTTATATTCAGCAGTCTTCATAGCTGCACTTGTACTAGATTAGCAGAGACCTTCCCATTACATGTGCTTTGGGGAGCCCACCTCCACTAACGAAGGACACAAGTGAAAAGCGTATGTGAACATTTTATTGCTGTTTTGATGATTCACAAGGACTGTCCCCATATATCATTTCTTCCTCCTTTCATTGCCCCGTTGTATGGGCTACATCCCAATCATTTCTTAATCTGTGATACAACTTCTGCCTGTTGGTTACCAAGTGTTCATTCCAAGCAATGTGGTACCACCACCTCTTATTTTGGTGATGGCAAAGTGATAGCTTTAAAAAGAACTTTTACTGATCACATTTTTAAGTGGATGTGTTCTTTATATTATCTAACTCCTAGATTTAGTAATTTAATTGAATGTATCTTTTGGCCTTTTTCAAAAGCCATTCATTCTTGTATTAAGTAGATTCATGGGTCTGTAGACCTGTTGAATGGTAAATATTTTATTTGTACAGACTTTTCTAATATGCAGTTTTATTTGGTACTGAATTTTACTGTTTTCAAGTTAATCAGGTAAGACATTAAAAATTAAGTTATATCACTTGAAGATAAAATCCATTTCCCATCACTACACTAACTTTAAGGTATCTTTCTGTGAAGAAAACTAGCTTTCTATTAAATCATTTGTTTTATTCTATATTTCTTTGGTAATTTTATCTATTGAGGGGCAGAGAATAGTGAAATTAAAAGGTGAAAGAAAATTTGCATCTTGAGATTCTTTTCTACTTTGTTACAAAAGACAGTGTGAAATAGAGCATGAAGTTCAAGAAAGTTTTGAAGAACAAGTTGAAGTTGAAAATTCTTTGTGGAAGGAGAAAGACTTAAAGGATGAAAAAAAAAACACACAAAACTATTTGTATTTTTGATACTACTAAATTCCTACCTGGAGTTTTTGGCACTGGTCAAAAAGTAAATAATGTTAAGATTGCATAGCATCCATAATAGAGGTAGTATTTAAATATGTGGATGGATTTTTCTCTCTTAAAAATCCTTCAGTAAATTGGAGGAATAAAGTTGAACTTTTATTCCTGATGACAGATTAGCTAGGACAAAATGGAGAAGTGTGCAGTACTCTTAGATTGTGAAAGAAATTAAAAAACCAAACCAAAATAAACAAAAAAAATCTGTAAATTAGTGCCTTTAAAGTTAATCCATGGTGAATTAGGGCATTTTATATGTCAGTTTATGTTCTGAAGTTACAAAAAGAGTCCCTTGAGAGGAATATCTTCCCAAGAATGACATCAGACCCATAATTTTAGCCTAGCTTTGATTTAAAAGATAATGATATTCATTGAATTATTCAATAGAATGCTACTGTACTCTATGACTGATCATGTTTCATTGTAGTCTAAACAAAATATGATGTTGAGCACTTTGTTTTATAGATTATTACAATGAATACCTAAGATTTGGTGAACTGATTTGATTAAACTAGATGACCTCAGACAAACCTATTAAGTTCTTCTGGAAACAAATGCAAATTTGATTGAAAAATAGAACCTCCAGTTTTTATTATGTAACAGTACTTACCAGAAGCTACTTGAAATTTGGACTCCACTTTAGTACAAATTCAGGGTCCTTGGGAAGAGCGGATCAAATCTGTAGACAACAGTTGGTGAGCTCAGCTCAGCCTGTGTAAGCTAGAGATTTCAGAGGCACTCTCATGCCAGGATTGTAAAAATAGAGTAAAAGCTTGCAATGAGGAATTCTATTATCAGTTATACTTATTTTAGCAAATTTAGAGGGAAGCGTGTGTGTTCTGCATGCACATCTTAGACGATGTAATGTTAACAAATGATATATGATGATTTGAATATGTTGGTTTAACTTTCTGGATAGTTCTTGTGTGGAGGCTGTACTAGAATCCAAAAGTAGTAAGGCACAACACTGCAACTCTCTGAGATTTATAGAAGTCCATTTGAACAACTCTATCCCAAGTCCATATATCTACACTCAATAGAGGGACCCAATTCCATTTTGAACACTATGTAGAAAAATTACATTTTGCTTTCAATGCCAAATCTATTATCTAATTCTTTCAGGCATTTATTGCATAAACTTCATAGGCTTCAGAGAAGTAAAGTTGATAACTATTTGTCAAAGAACCTCATACAAATTTTGCCACTCAAAAAAAAAAAAATTACCACTCCAAAGATTAGCTTCTGGTTTGACATATAAAACACTAGAGTATTTGAAAACACACTGCATTCCCTTTTTCTAAACAGGTATAAGTCAAATGAAGATTATGTATATGTCAGAGGACGTGGACGTGGAAAGTACATTTGTGAAGAATGTGGGATTCGCTGTAAGAAGCCAAGCATGCTCAAAAAGCATATCCGCACTCACACTGATGTCAGGCCTTATGTATGCAAGTTATGTAACTTTGCCTTCAAAACTAAAGGTACAATTCTCATCTCTTTAGATGAAAGATACTTTGTTTATGGCTATGTTGGATTCAGAATACCATTTTATAACTAACTTGCATTGACTGTAAGATGGTTTTGTTTATGAAATACATTTTTTCCCTTATGTAAGTAATCAGAGGATGTACATGAGACAGCGAGTCTCCTTTTATGACTTAAGTAAGAGCTATAGACTTGGGGCCAGGCTGGTTGTTTCCGAAGGAAGTGGCTAAGAATTGTCTGGATTGCTATTGCTATTACTGCATGTTGGAAGTGTTGTGTGGTCTAGATAATCTTTGCACCAGTATTGAAATACCACTGGGAGACAATCCATGCTGTGGCATTAGAAAAGCAAGGCAGCAGCTGGGAAGAAAACATGTGCCCATGGTCAGTTTCAAGATTATAAATAATGTAGAGACCCACAGACTCCCAGGTGGGCCCCTCCATCCACAGTTGCATTAATTATACATAGAAATTTGATAGCTTGTGTTCTGTGTATTTATCAGCACAGAGACAATTTCTTACTCTTAGGCCACAACTGTGAATCTCATAAAACTAGGACCTGCCTTAAAATTATATTCTACCCTAAAAAAAAATCTGTTTTTTACAGGTAGATTTATATAAAAATATTTTATACAGGAAGGTTGCTTTGATATTTCCAACATTTTATAAAACAATGGAAATGTTATAAGCCCAGCATTCTCAGATTACATACAGTAGTGAATTAGAGGTGGTTTGACTTTTGTAGAAGTATGTTTACTCCTTGCTGTAGAAGTACTTTAGATCTAATGGTTTTTGCCCCCCTCACTAACCTCATATGATTTCCTATGTTTTAACTTTAAATTTGCCTGCTAATTATTCTGCTCCACTACTTGTCAAGAAAAATACGTATCAAATAAGATAATCTTTGGTAGAGAAATGGTTTTTATTTTCTCCTATAACCCAAATCCTAAATTGTCTTATTGGTTTGTCAGAAGTATAAATGTGTAGACTCTCAGTATATCTGTTTCTTCTGTATAAAAAAGGTATCTATATTACAAAGATGCTTCCTTTGAAGCCACATAAAGGGAGTGTTCATTTGCACTTCAAAAGAGATAAACATAAGGTCCTTTAAATACCATCCACCTTTGCACAGTGAAGCCTTTTATTTAGAACTTCACCAAGAGACTCCCTAGGACATAAAGTCTAAATTTTGGTTTTATAGGCTGCAAATCTGCCAGTCAGTACAGCTGATAGATCTTCCCAGGGCATAGGAGTCTGCTGAAGGTATAGCTGTGTGAAACACTGGGTGAAGAAATGTCATATTTCTAGGCATTTTTAAAGTCAAATAAATATAATAATAAAAAATAAAGAGCTAGTTTCTATAGTCTTAAAAAATCACATTAAATTTGGCTCTGAATCATTGTCATGGAGTTTCAGTAGGAAATAATTTATTCTTGGTCATTATTGGAGTTTCCTTGTCACCCTTCAGGAATGTCCAAATGTCTCAGGATCTTAAGATGAGTAAAATATCCCAGGAAACCCCTCCATTTTTTCCAGTTGAAGTGACTGTTGTCCCAACCCATGTCCTCTGAGTGCAGATCCTGAGTGTCCTTGTAGGACCAGCACCTTCTGAACACTGGTGCCACTCCAGGCACCCACCCCCTGCCGGCCACTTCCCCCTCCTTGCTGGAATCCCTGCAGAAGCTCAGCACTTCAGTCAACCACAGCCAGGGTAGAGTTGTTTCATGCCAGATTTCTAACTACAAACCTATGCTGAAGATGAGAGCCCAAAGCCTGACTGCCTATTGAAATGGAGAAGAAGAGAGAGAAAGATAGAGGAGGAGAAACATATTAAGATCTAAATAAAGTATCTTGACACCTAACTTTCACACCCACCCACATACACAGGTTACTTTCTCCCTTGCAGAAGCAGGTAACTTCCATTAATATACAGATGTATTCATTAATTTACAGATTTAGGAATTCTTAATGATCTGGCTATAAAAATTTTTGAGGTCTTTAAAACATTTTTATATAAATAAGAGTAGTAAGGACCTGGAAATATTTTTATGCTTGGAATTACCAAAATAGCACATAAAATTCATAGATTTAAGATCAGTTAAATAAAATACCAAGTAAATAAAATAACGTAAGTAAAATAATAAACAACAGTAGCTCATATATCACATTAATGGTGAGCTAAACAGTCCTACAAAGGAACAAACTATTTTTTCAGGCTAAGAGTGTCCATCCTCATTCAGTGAGCCTACTCTTAAAAAATAAAGTGTTTGCTGGTACATCGCTACAGCATCATCAAAGGGCACAGATAACAATATGGCCCTTACAACTAAATTAGTTCCTGAATGTCTTTTAGTAAGTTATATATATGACATGAAATGATATATAGATAAATATATAATAAAATATTAATATATATATATAATTTCATAGATCCTAGGTCAAAAGTGATTGGATAAGTGTCTTCATAATCTCTCACATCCTATATAACAACATATAATTCTATATAAACACACACATATGTATGTATAGATAGAATTCTATATATATCATCATCATCATAATAATAATACATGTTTGACAGAAAATCTTTCTCTTTTCTTAGAATGATGGGAATTTCAAGATAAATAGGGAATATTGAAGAACTTTAGAAACTGCTGTAATAAACTTTGCTAATATATACCAGACAGATAGATGCTAAACACTGAGAATAATGCTCCCTTTAAGTAGTTAGCCAACTATTTTTATGGTTCTTTGAATTTATTTTACAAGGTTGACTTTCACATAAGTTTGCATATGACCCTATTCTCCAAGTCTTCTAGAATAAGGAAACTTGATTTTGTCAGAATTCTGAGTGGCTATATATTCAGAAACCAGATTGTTCCTCTTAAGTTCAAAGCAAAGGGTAGTGGGTATAAACAAATCTGTGTTATCTTATGTTAGTTCATTTCTAATTTTGGAGCAATCATCACATTTTTGTAAACAATTAATTTCTCTTTTTGCCTGTGTTTTCTAGGAAACCTAACAAAGCATATGAAATCTAAAGCACACATGAAGAAATGCTTGGAGTTGGGAGTTTCAATGACATCAGTGGATGATACAGAAACTGAAGAAGCAGGTATTTCAAAATTTAGTTGACTGACCTGTTCATTCTTCACACTGGAGCTTCATGGCTGGGGTGGTAAAACAAGTTTTGATATTTTAAAAAACTGATCACATTTAGTTTTATTTAATATGAAGTATATAAAATAAATCTGACATGTTGAATTGCTTATAACCTGAGAAGAAATAAATGCATTTCAGTTCTGACTAAAGGGGGAAAAAAAGACCTCACTATGAAATACTCCTATTTAACCATAATGGAAATCTAATTATGCTTGTGTTGTGACAGAGATTTAGATTTTATGAAACTTCTGGGGAAATTTGAAAAACAATTTAATGCATTATTATTCCAATTAAGAGGGAAAAAAAAATCCATCATTAACCTAATAGAAAACCTGAGGGCCAGTCAGACTTCCTGAGATATATCACTTACATGTAAGTTTACACCTATAGAGATAGATCGTTGCTTTCTTTTTCTTCTAGCCTCATTATTATCAGCATTATCCACACCCATTTCTTGAGGCTTTTCTATGGGCCAGGTGACATCTGAGATTTAAGATTCCACATTAGAATCCTTTTGTTGGGTTGAGATGAATCAGATCAGTCATAAAAGGATAAGAACCAGTGTAAGGTCTTCCAGATAAGTGCCCAATGAGTGTTATAGGGGTTCAGAGACAGAACTATCTCTAGGGGCTGCAGGGTTGGAAGAAAGCTTTTAGAAAGAGATGGGGTCCAAATTAGTTCCTCACCTTGACGTTTGGACCTTGATCTTCACTTTCTGTTCAATGTTTCAGAAACGATGGAAGATTTGCACAAAGCAGCTGAGAAGCATAGCATGTCCAGCATTTCAACTGATCATCAGTTCTCAGATGCTGAAGAATCTGATGGTGAGGATGGAGATGATAATGATGAAGATGATGAAGATGATGATGACTTTGATGATCAGGGCGATTTGACACCAAAAACAAGATCGAGAAGCACCAGTCCTCAGCCGCCTAGATTCTCGTCCTTGCCTGTGAATGTTGGTGCCGTGCCCCATGGGGTTCCTTCAGATAGCTCCCTGGGGCATTCTTCATTGATCAGCTATTTGGTTACTTTGCCAAGTATTCAGGTTACTCAGCTGACGCCCAGTGACTCATGTGAAGATACTCAGATGACAGAATACCAGAGGTTATTCCAGAGCAAGAGTACAGACTCGGAGCCGGACAAAGACAGGTTAGACATACCGAGTTGTGCGGATGAAGAGTACATGCTGTCTTCAGAGCCCAGCTCCTCACCGAGGGACTTCTCCCCCTCGAGCCACCATTCCTCACCGGGATATGACTCTTCACCCCGCCGAGATAATTCACCAAAGAGGTATCTGATACCCAAAGGAGATTTATCACCCAGAAGACATTTATCACCTAGGAGAGATCTGTCACCCATGAGACATCTCTCACCAAGAAAGGAAGCTGCATTGAGAAGAGAGATGTCACAGAGAGATGTTTCACCGAGAAGGCATCTGTCTCCAAGGAGGCCAGTGTCACCTGGGAAAGACATCACGGCAAGAAGAGACCTCTCTCCCAGAAGAGAGAGAAGATACATGACCACCATAAGAGCACCATCTCCCAGAAGGGCTTTATACCATAACCCACCATTGTCCATGGGGCAGTATTTGCAAGCAGAACCAATTGTATTGGGGCCTCCTGTAAGTATGATTAGCTTTCTCTTTCTAATTTATAATCCAAAGCTTATTGGAACCTCTTGATAACACACTAACACACTAGTGTGATATTTATTATAACGTGGGTATCTCTCATGGGAAGCAGGGAACGTGGTTACTGAAAATAGCAGGAAGACATTTTCTCTCATGCTGTTGTTAGTAACATAGCTGTGGCATTACCCCAAGTGTAGTATTGCATCAGAGCAGTGGTGCATTTCCAGCTGGGAACAGGTGAGGCTTTTCTAAATGCTTTCTAAGCTTAACTAATTATGGACATGAGCTGAAACCTTTACATGAGCAGGGAAGGTGAAGTCTTTGGAATGACACGACGGCATAGACAGACACTCTCAGGGCCTTTGTGGTGTCAGTTGTAGAACTTTGTCAAGTAAGGGTCAGGCATTAGCATTGACTTTCAATACATTTTAAAAAAATAAACTCTTTACCTTGCCCACAGTGAGTGGACGTGTGAAACCAGTGAGTGACTAGGATAGGAGAGAGTGACCCCCTGGATATGTTGTGAGTCAAAGGCATGAACCTATCTGCTTTTCTTGTCATTACTACCACCTTATGCTCAGTGAGAGGGCACTGGCTCAGTGAGATGGTTGGCACAAAGTTGGGAGAACTAAGGGAGAGAGTTTCTGAGATTTCTATGGTATCCCCTCATGATAAACTTAGATAACAACAGTAACAATCATGCATTAAGTTTAGGCAGTAGGTTTAATGCAAATCTATAAAAAAGCATCTGCCCTGCCTCATTCCATGGTATGGCTGACCTTGATGTTTCTTTCAGTTTGTATAGGATTTTTTTTAAAAAATGAATAAAACAGGCACTTAGCATAGACAGATGAATGACACCTTTTGAGTTTCTTTGCTTTACATGTATTTTTGTTTCCTAGTCTCTATTTCTTGCTGTTCTTCCTTTGTTCTGGGTTTCTGTTGTGTGGCTCCACACCATCCTTCCAGCCAAAGGCACTACCAACTTCTAGCTCTGTCTTATCACTGTCCCAGTGGCCAGGCTCCCTCATCTTTGTTGCCTTTTAACAACCTTGAGTTGTGAGCTTAGGTTATCATATGTAAACTTCAGGAAAGCTCCCTGCTGCAATTCCCTCCATGATCCCCAACATCATCTTTTCACAAGTGGTACCAGCTTAGTCTTTATGGTACAATTACTACAGAAACACGCATACAAACAGGACATGATTTATTTGCCAAGATAATGAATTAGCCACCTAGGGAAAAAAGAGGTATATTTACACACGTTTTTGTGTCTTGGTGGTGTTAAGTAGAAAAGAGGGGTCTTCTGGAGTTTATGCCACCACGGCCTAAGTAGAGAGTTGTAGATACGCAAATCCCTCTGATGCCAGGATACCATATCTGAAGAAAAAAATGCTTTCTCCAGTATAGACCAGTGATGCTGGCAGAGCATGTGTGGCCTTGGCCAGGTGGGCTCAGATTGGGGTATTTGTGAGACGTGGGATATCTTTGGTCAATTGTAGTCGTGAAAATGTAAGCCTTTAGTGCCATAACACTATTGTTATTAAAGCAACTAACAGCAACTCACAGTCAACTCAGGCATAGGAATCAAAGGTGCAGACTAAGGAAGTTCATCTAATTTTGGATATGTGACCAGAAAGGAGATTGTTTTTATTAGTCACTGAGTTTGCAACCAGTTGTGTTCTTTTATACCAATTTACCTGGATACTTAATACGATTATTAAACTTTACCATTTATGAAGGCCAACTGTAGAGCCATTGATCTATTACCCAGTTTAATTATCTTCAGAGAATTTACAGCCTCCTGCTTTGTCCATGTGATAAGAGGGAAGAGATCTGGGAATGCTCCCTGAACAATGGCACTTGTTCCAAAACACTTGCCATTTAATGTTTTATCACATCTTTTTGAGGGGCAAAGGAGGAGTTTATCTTTCTGTGATGTATGAAGAAAATTTTTGTTGCCAAGATTAAACAGAAGTGATGACACTATGAGGATTATTTCTCCTGATCTCTATATTGGCTGAGTGCTGCACCCTCTCTGAATAATGTATGAAAATATTAAATTAGAATAACCCTAAAAATAAACCTTTTTGATAGAAATTCTTTTAGCAATACCTTCTCTTGTTGCTTAACATAGGCTCGGAGCTCACAGGTCAGTGACTGTGGCATGAAAGGATCTTCTAGCCTAGCATGACAACACTCATCCTCTGGTTCAGTCTGGAGTGGTAGTACCCAGGGAACAGGTTTGGAGGAGATGATACTCAACCACCAGGATCCTACTACCTTGCTGTTCCTGCCCTACTGCCTTCTGGTTAATTTTAATATAGATAGATAATTGTAGATGAAAGGAAGGAAGGAAGGAAGGAAGGAAGGAAGGAAGGAAGGAAGGAAGGAAGGAAAGAAGGAAAAGAAAAGAAAGAAAGAAAGAAAAGAAGGAAGGAAGGAAGGAAGGAAGGAAGGAAGGAAGGAAGGAAGAGAAAGAAAGAAGAAAGAAAGAAAAAAGGAAGGAAGAAAAGAAGGAAGGAAAGATCTTTTGCTCATCAGTAAATATTTTTTGAAGGTCTAACATGTACAGCTCAAAGATGATGATGAAAAAGTTTTATGATTTCTGGCCCCAACTTTTTTAAACAAACTAATTTCCTATTCCATTTTTAATGTTTTGGTACATAAATTAGCAAAGGAGACAAAAACATGTTCTGGTTTCCACTATGTAGTGCAGAAGAGCATTGTCGACATTCAGTTCTATCACTTGCTATCTGTGTGATCTTGAACAAGTCATTTAACTTCTCGGCCACAGTTTCTTAATCTGCTTGTGGCAGCTAAGGAGGTGGGCCAAGCAGATTTCTGTCTTTGGAAGAATTTGCCATTCCTCTGTGAGGAATGCTGTAAACTGACAGCCTCCTGCTGTTAGTGCCATCATGATAGGTCTCAGTTTTCCATCCAGGGCTACATACTCTCCCCTACAGCCCCCAGCCAGTGACTGAGCCTGGATCAGTCCCAGCTGAGCACCTGCCTCCTCTCCTGCTTACCTTCATCAGGTTCCCTGCTTCCCTTGCCCCACAATGAACTCCTTGAACTCCTGCCTCCTTCTTTGTATTTGCTTCCAGAGCACCTACTGACAATGTTGAAAAGATGAGTGGGATATTAAACCTGGTACATGGGATATATATGCACACACATACATACATACACATAATACAACCCACACGGGTTCATTATTCATATTTCTGTATCAAGGTGTTTCTTACCAGGATTTACAATGATATTGTAATGATAAGCCTCAAATCACAAAACTAAATAGGGTTGCAAATGGGGTAAAAACCAAGGTAGAAAAATCTTATTGAGAGCTTCTTGGGAAGGTGAAGAAGAGGTGAATGCAGGAGAAGAGGATGTGTGGAAAGGCCTGGTAGCATTTGGAGCAGGGGAAGTGCTTACATGGTAAAAGTTCTACTGGCACCCTTACTTCTGTGACTGTAATCATTCAATTGCTGATCAGAAAAGGTCTGAAAATGACACTTTCTTTTTCTTTCTTTCTTTCTTTCTTTCTTTCTTTCTGTATTTGAGGAGAAGGACAGAGAGCATGAGCAGGGGGAGGGAAAGCAAGAGAGAGAGAGAGGGAGAGGGAGAGGAAGAGGAAGAAGTAGATTCCCCACTGAGCAGAGAGCCTGATGGATTCAGGACTTGATCTCAGGACCCTGGGATCATGAACTGAGCTGAAGGCAGATGCTTAACTGACTGAGCCACCCAGCTGCCCTGACACTTTAATTCTTAACACAAATAAAATTCTATTGGATTTTGAACATTTTGAATATATCTTAGTGTTAGAGGACACTTCATTCATCACTTCTTTTGTTAGCCTTGAGTCAGGGCTCTCTTTGGCCCTCACAGAGCCCCATTCTGATTAGGTGTAAGCAGTGGATGTCATAGAATAGCAACCAAGAGCAAAATGGAAACATAACCAGGTTACATTTTATGTTAAACTTTTAATTTTTGACCATTATAATTAAAAGAGGATTCATTTAATTATCTTCAAAGATTATTATTATAGGTATCATAGTTCTTGCACCTTAACTGGTGTTTGCTGTAGGAAACATGCCTTTTTCCAGATTGGAGCAAAGACAAGAGGGATTTGTTGTTGTAGTAACATTTAAATGACTCTCATACTCTCATACTATCAAATTCTCACCTTCCCTAACTCATGATTATAGGATTTCATTACTTCCTGCCCTTTCAGGATATGTCATTTGTTTCTAGCTTGAATAAGGTATAGCCCAAAAGAGGGTAAGAGCTAAGCATGGCACAGAGTAACAGATCTAATACATAATTTATCATCCTCAGGCTGTCTCACAGTCTAAAAAGAACTGAATGAATCATTAATGGTATAGAGCATACCTTGAGCTTTAGAACTGAAACATCCTTGAAATGAATTAGAACTTTTTTTTTCTCTCTCTCCTGGATTACTACCATTCTTGACAGGTTTACAGCTATCTGATTTTAAGTTCTCAAAAAATAAAAATAAACTGAGTACCTTTTAAATGACAGCCCAGTAAAAGAATAAATCTCAGGAATTGAAACCTGATCATCTCATTCAAGCCTGATAATCTCGTAGTCTAAGTTGTGTTTTGCTACAGAAACAACGATAGAAAGTAAGTTCTCTTTCAGGAGTGGATCCATGAAATCTGGATTTCTGGCTCTTAATTTTAAATGTTCTAACTCATTAATTGCCAAGATGGGATTTAAATGAACATAATAATATAAACAGACGATGGTAAATGTAATAATCTTGAGGTCCCAGCTGTGTAGTTAAATATAATTTGAAACTGTTTGACATAGTTAATGTTAACTACTTTGATGGATAGTTGCTTTACAAAAACTGGCCTAATGATTTATCATTTGATAAAGCAGCTAGTCTTCCACCCGGTGAGCCTCTTGGTGGGAATTTATTCCTTTAAACCAATGTCTTGCACATTGGACTAACCAGTTTGTCTATCACCACCATTTTGTCATCTGTTCTGCAGAAAACTTAAAAAAAAAAAAAAGCCAATTTTCAGGCTTGTCACTCCAGCTATACTCATCAACACTTAAGAAAAATATTAAAAATCTTCCCAGTATGTAAACAGATGGCAACCTTTTTTACTTTTTTTGATTTAAAAACCTACTATTAGTGTTTTTTTGCTCAGCAAACTTTTTCTGGTAATTATCCATTATTTTCATTTTCTTTTCTGGGAAAAAAAAAAAAAGAAACAGAACTGAAACGTGTCTCATGCACTGCATGCACTGCATGATTTATCACATTGCTGTTTCAAAACAAAAGTCACTTTTCACAGACCGACAGCTTCATTCAAGGATTCTAAAAGACGACTGAGAAATCTCTTGTGTCATAAAGTGAAAAATCAGTAAGGGGATGAAGTAGTTTTAAAGTGGTTTGAATGACTGAGTGAGTGATTGACCAAGTGACTGAAATAGCTTAGCCTATTTGACCTAGCATGAGGAGGACTGGGTGCTAAACGTTGTGGTCTCTGCTTCCCCATGCAGAATTTAAGAAGAGGATTACCTCAGGTTCCTTACTTCAGTCTCTATGGAGACCAAGAAGGTGCTTATGAACATCCAGGCTCCAGCCTTTTCCCTGAGGGTCCTAATGACTATGTCTTCAGTCATCTTCCACTCCACTCTCAGCAGCAAGTGAGAGCTCCTATCCCCATGGTGCCAGTTGGTGGGATCCAAATGGTTCACTCCATGCCGCCGGCCCTTTCCGGTTTACATCCTCCACCCACATTGCCTCTGCCGATGGAGGGCTCTGAGGAGAAGAAGGGAGCTTCTGGGGAATTCTTCCCTAAGGATCCCTATGTCCTTTCAAAGCAGCATGAGAAGCGATCGCCTCACGTTTTGCAGTCATCTGGTCCACCTAGCACGCCCTCCTCCCCTAGGCTATTGATGAAACAGAGCACTTCAGAAGACAGCCTAAATGCAACAGAGAGGGAACAGGAGGAAAATATACAGACTTGTACGAAAGCCATCGCCTCTCTCCGGATTGCCACAGAAGACGCCGCTCTGCTTGGGGCCGATCAGCCAGTGCGGGCACAGGACCCCCACCAGAAACCCTTGGAAAGTGCACACGTTAGCATTAGACACTTTAGTGGACCTGAGCCAGGTCAGCCCTGTACCTCAGCCACCCACCCTGACTTGCATGATGGTGAAAAGGACAATTTTGGTACATCACAGACTGCATTAGCTCACTCGACGTTTTACAGCAAGAGTCGTGTGGATGATAAACAGTCTGGCTTTCACAGCAGCAAAGAGTTACCTTCAAGCACAGAGGGAGGCAATGAGCCTTCATCAGAGAAGAGTCAACTACCTTGATCTAAGATGCATGGAGACTTTCATTTCCACATTTTCCCATTTTGTTTTTGTTTTTGTTTTTCTAGAAATAGAGGTAATCAAGTTTATAGCATGCCTGTCCTAAGTTACAGTAGTTTGCTATTATATATACTTTTGTTATATCAAAAGAATTAGGTAAATTAACAAGTCATCATGAGCCTGACCAAAACAAAATTTGAAATTAACCTATTGGGTCTGGTACTTTTAAAATTGTACAGATGTTTGTGCCTTTTCTTTACTTTGCTTATATTCTTATAAGCATTTTTTAGCAGTAATTTGTACATATTTTAGAATTTGTGTATCTGCTTTGTAATAAATGTAATTTCTTTCCTTTTTTGGACACTTGGATCTAAATGATGTAAAGCAAAACAGCATCAATATATATGTGAGGTTGCACTAAAACATATTTTTATATGATTAAAACTGAACAGCTTTTATGTACAGCTCTGATTCTGTAATACTAATATTTATTTACTTTGTTTCATAAATTGTACATTTTTTCTTAATGTTGTGGATTGCTTTTCTATGTGAAGCATGGGATTTACTGTTGCGTAACTAGAACAAAAATGTATATTGTAAACAAGATATTTAAACTAGAGTATCTTATTCTGCACTTATGCATTAGTTAAAAAAAAAAGATAAAGGATGTATCAGTCAGTTCTTAACTCTTGTAAATTTTTTTGTCTCTTGTTTGCTGGATTGACTATAACTTAAGTGCTGATTGTGATTTTAAACTTATAGTAGCGTAAAGCATTAAAGTAAACAATGTGCTATTGTGAGTTTTTTCAAAGCTTTATAAATCAGTTATAAATAATATTAAAAGTATTTGGTCTTATGTGAACATGTTGATCTATATACTCATCTAAAAATATGGGAAAACATTCCGCCCCATGTAAATATGTACAAGTGCATCACTGGTACAATTTTATGTAACTCAGTTGGACACTAGGTTGCCACAGACCTATGCTAGGGTGTCTTTAAAAATTAAAGTGACAAAGCACATGGGACTGTGTAGAGCTTGGTTATCGGCCGGCCCGGTGGCTTGGCAGGCAGTGCTGTGCGCTGCCCGTGGAGAAGACCTGGGCTTACAGATCTCCTTGGTTCTTGCTGCACAAGACGGTGACTGGAACTAAGGCTGCGACGGAGGGGACGTGCTTGGACTCTGAGGGTTAGGAGTGGACGCAGGGAAGGGGCGTGGAGACCTTTCAGCCAGTCCACATGGTAACAGGGTTGGCATCAGCTTTAGGGGAAGCCACTTCACCCTCTTGAAGAGGGGAAGAGTGTCAGGCTCCTGGTTATCTCAGGGGGGACAGGAAAAAGAAGCTTTCCAGGGAAAAGAATTTGTGGGAGGATGATGTCTTTTGTACACAACATTCAGAATGGGCTTTGGTTAGTGTGGAAGGTAGGCAGAGCCTTTGTTTGTAGGTCCGGAAGAATGGAAGAAAGGGAGGGGGTACAACAACACGTGTGCACACACGCACATGTGTGTGCATGCACACACACACACAAAATCTGGGTTATCTTTGTGCTATATAGTGGATTATAATTCTGTGAAACCAAGTTTGTATATTGAATTACATTAAGGAGTGTTCTTTAAAAAGAGAAATAAATATACAATTACATGCTTGAGGTGTCTAGTTTTTAATGTGTTGTTTTACATTTTAATTTCTCAATTTTGTTTCTAAAGAAATTTTGATGCCACCAACATACCATCTGTGCTTTTAATTGCTAGGCTTTGCCCATTCCGAGGTATGCTGAGCATGAATGCTTTTAACAAGTGAGAAGACAGTCACTGGCTTCCATATGTCATTCAATTGGGACAGATAGTGGTCACCACCGTGTGAGCTCTAGAAATGGAGTCACCGGATCCTAAGCGTGGGCTTGGGAAGAATACATTGCATTTGCAAAGAGTCATGAATAAATCAAATGATCATTTCCTCTTCTGACTCCCTCTCAGTATGCATACATATCTGAAATTCCACTGGGGAAATCTCTTTATTTTTGCTGAGGTGACTGAAGGCAAAAAACCAACTGAAATAAATATAACCACAAATCACAATTCTTTAGTACAAAAGAGTAGAACCTTTTTCATAATGAAAGTGGAGGCTCCTTAAAGGTCAAAATCTATCAGTATTTCCATTATATAAATTTCAAATTGGTGGATTTTCAACTTACCTGTGTAGTTTTATGAGCCAGACAGTCTTTTTAAATTGTTTTACAAAATGAATTAAAGGTCAACACAAGCAGTCAGCGTAAAATCTGTCTCTTATTAAGAAGAAACCCCTAACATAAAATTACATAAGGGTAATTTTATGTCTTATTCCTCATTGTGTGTGTGTGTGTGTGTGTGTGTGAACCTTTCTAATTGCTTCCTCTTCCAATTCATCTCTTGTATTCACTCATTCATAAAACAGTTTCTAAGTGCCTACTTTGAACTGGCTACTATGATGGGCATTGAGGATGATAAAAGTATTCCTGCCATCAAGGAGCTCAAGTAAAAGGAAAGACAGGTATATGAGTGTGTGCAATATGGTATTAGAGCTAAAATAATGATATGTTTGGTGTGTTTGCTGTCAAAAAGCAGAGCAACTTCCCTGCAGGATAGACTTCATCACAGAGGTGGCCTTGGAACAGATCCTTGAAATAGTAGATTGACTTATTCAACAGAGAAATTCCCATCACCTACCTAGGACACTGTTCTCTGTGCTAGGTGTACAGTACTGCACAAAACTAAGTAAGTTCTTGTCTTCCTAGAGTTCATATTCTAATAGAGATGTGCTAAAAAAAAAAAAAGTGGTGAAGGGCATGTTAGATGATCAAGGATGTGTAAAGCAGAGAGGGTAGAAAGCCAGATGGAGCTGGCTCCCTATGGATGTGATAGGGTGGTATGTGCTTAAGCTGGAAAGACACAGCAAAATCCATATTCCTAATCCAGCCTAAGGACATCAGATCTGGCTCTGAAGCAATGGGAAGCTGAGCCACAGAAGGATTGATGCAAGAAAGTAGCATTGCTGTTGCTAGAGTTGTTCTTATTTAGAAAAAAAAAATCACTGTGGCAGCAATGAAGAGTTCAAGTGGATTTGAGGCAGAAAGAGTGAAGGCAGGAGACCAGTTGGGAGAATGATGGAGTTGTATCATTTCCATGGAAATAAGAGCAGCAACAATTCAAGCAACTGATGGGGATACAGAGAAAGAAGGGACAGTTTTACTTAATGAAAAACTGATAATAACTAGTGACTGACTTGGTGTCCGGGATGAGACAGATGGAGAGGATAAAGATGACTGGAGCTCTCGACTTGGGCAGTGGAAAGACGGTGGTGTCCTTAATCATCAGAATGGATTTGTGCCAGATGCAGGTAATGAAATGAGCTCTCCTAAGCAGTTTAGAATGAGTTTAGTCTCAAGAAAGACCTAAGCTGGAGATTGGTTTGTCACTTCTTGTCACTTACTCATAGCCGAGGGTGCGGACTTGGAGGAAATCACTCAGGGTTTACAAAGGGGCAGAAGATGTTTGAGGACTTCCAATAGAAAGGCAGGGGACTTGGGAGTGAGCCAAGAAGATGCATTTCAGATGGCAGCACATCTCAAGTGCTGAGCCCTACCTATACCTAATTTATGAAAACTTGATTTTCTTACGTTCTCCAAGATAGTTTCTAGAAAGCAAAACCTTAAGAACACCATTTTTGAGGCCAACTCTAGTTGTGGAATTAGAAAGTGTTGGCATTTCTTTAGCAGCATCATGGCAGCTTTATTAAAAATTAATTAGAGGTTTTTAAACCAACCCGTCATTTACAAATGCCTCTCTAAAGCCTGTGATTCAAAGAAGTTAGGTGAAGTTTTCAAGGAGAAATAGATTGTTCACTGAGGAACCAAGGCTAACACCAAGATACCCCAAGAGCCTGTCCATACTTGCTTAAAGAACTGATAATGCTGCTCTCATTTTGATCAGTGTTATAATCATACCAATGGACAGTGAAGATGCTATAGTTGGATGAACTCAAATTAATATAAGCAACACAAATTCCATTTATGCCCTGGATAACCAAGGTTATTAGTAGTTTGGAATATGTTACTAAATATGATTGTATCTACGTTGCCACAGTATAATTTTTTTTTCCTTAGAGACCATTTGGCATCATAAAAAGCATGAAGATATTCTCATTGGTTCTTGAGTATAGAGAAAACCTCTTCTCATCCATACTCTATATACATTAATAAACCAGTCTTGGCCATGTGGTAGTTGTACTAAAGAAAGAGAAAATGACACAAAATCCTTTATTTGGCATTAAAAAGTGCCAAAGATTAACAATCAGGAGATATGACTCTACTTTCTAGAACTCTTTATGGATCATTTTATGTGTACATGTCAGTTGCTTAGCAATAATTAGGATCACATTCAGAAATATATGTTGGAGGACGCCTGGGTGGCTCAGTGGTTGAGCATCTGCTTTTGGCTCAGGGCATGATCCCCTGGGATCAAGTCCCACATCAGGCTCCTCACAGGGAATCTGCTTCTCCCTCTGAGTCTGCTTCTCCCTCTGCCTATGTTTCTGCCTCTCTCTCTGTGTCTCTCATGAATAAATAAATAAAATCTTTAAAAAAAAAGAAATATATGTTGGTCATTAAAATGAAGCAAACCATTGTATTTTCTCTTTATTCACCAAATACCTAAAACATATTTTAAATCCAGGTATACGTCCCTGGCACGTTTTATATTTCAAGTAGATTCCAAGCTTTATCTCGTTGAAATACAAGTTTGTGGTTTGATGTGAACAAAATTTCTGAAAAAAAAAAAAGAGAACCATTAATGATGATACATTTTATCAATTCATTAGAAATCATGTTAATGGATGAAATACTCTAAAGTAAAAAGTTTTCTATTAAAAATGCCTAAGGAGCCACAAAATTATATCAGTGATTGAGTCATATCTCCAAAGCACAAGGAAAAGCTCAAAATGTTTTGCAGATCATTAAGAGAGAGAAAGTGAAAAGTGTGAAACAGGATTTCTCCAGTGGGAACAAGGCATGGGATGACTTGAATAACTGTGGTGCTATTTGCATATATCAAACAGAAAGCTAAGCAGCAGGAAGCTAGGGCACTTGACTCTGAGCCCCTGATCTGCCATTGGAAATCCACATCCTCACAGGTACCTACCCATTTGTGACCATGTGCCCAGCTCTGGGAAGGGCAAGGACCATGGGAATCATTTCATCTTGAGCACCATTACCCTCAGGGAGAATCTTTCTTGAGTTCCAGATCTGAAACAGCCATCAATTCTAGGAATAGAATTGATGATTTGAGGGTAGGTGGTGACTTTAGAGAGCAGACTCCTTGTGTCAGTTCTTACTGTTGTACTATGTAGGAAAAACTATACACACACACACACACACACAAACACACACACAAACACACACTGTATTTGGTTGGGGGACCCAGCTCTGGTATTGGAACAGTGTCCTTATACAAAAGTGCTTTAAATTAATGATGATAAGAGATGTGCTGGCCCTGTTTCAAGTGCTTTCATCTATTCCCCCATATAAAAGTCACAAAACAGAAATAACTTGCTTAAGTTTACACACCTACCAAGTGGTTGGGTTCTAGAGTAGCAATATCCCACAGATATTATCCCATCTGTACTGACAAAAATGTTCTATATCTGCACTTTCTCATACAATCACCTAGCCCTAACTACTTGTGGCTATTGAGCACTTGAGACCGGCTAAGAGTAATTGAGAGACTGGATTTTAAATTTTACTTAATTATACTTATTTTAAACTTCAGTGACCATATGCTGCCAGTGGGTCCTGAATGACTCGGGATAGCCCAGCTTAAGAGACTGCCCATGTATCTCCACCAAAGCTGTACCCCACAACAATATCTGCATTCCTTCATTTTATAAATATTGAACTCTCATCATGTGCCAAGCTTTGTTCTTGGTATTGCATATATACCAGTGAACCAAAACAAAATAAAACATCTGCCTTCATAGCACTGTGCTCAGTGCTTACTATTAAATATCCAGTTTAGGAATTTGCTGATGCAGTCCTATTAACTGCTCCTCTTTCTATTGGGTCTTGGACCTTGGAAATCACCCGAGGAGTAAAACCTCCAAAGCATAATTTTATGAAGGAGTAGACAGGCTTCCTGTAGGTGACTCCTTTTCCTCCTGCTGGAAATCACTGTCAAAAGTTTGGATGCAGATACATCACATCCTCAGGACTGATATGGAGCCTCCCACTTTCTGCCTTAGTCTAAATGTTTAGACGTGTCCAGGCTCCAAGAAGGGACTCAGCTCATCCGATAGCTTTTACACAAGAAGTAGAGGTCTGGGTGTGAGAGCTGTCCTCGCCTAGGCCCTGGAAATCCCGACCTCCTTTTCTGCTTATCACATGTAAGTAAACAGGAGGGAGGCAGAGAAGAGTCACCAGAAGGGTTTTGTCTTGAAGTCATAGGACAGCTCTGCCTTTTTTCTCCCGCAGAGAGAAAGGAGCAGAGGGAGGGAAGAAACGGAAGATGTTCCTTTCTCTACCTGAGCTGCCGTGCTGACTCCTAAGTGAGAAACCTGGAAGAAAAGCCTTCTCTTTTTCATTATTTTCCATTGTTCTAAATAGACAAACTTACAACCACATGGTGAATTATTCCCTCTTAGAGAAAACCTATGATCACCAAGGACCTACTACTTCCCCCAAAACAGATTCTCTGATTCTCTGTTACCCTCTTGAAACCAGTGAGATTATAAATCAAATGATATTCAACTGAGACAGATGAATTAAATAAAATAACTGCATCTTAGGTTAAAAAAAAAAAGACATGTAACATTTTCTAGAGAGAATTAAGCTCATCAGAAAATGATTTGAGTAACTATTTTCTCAAATTTCCTAAGGAGACTACCTAACTAGGACCATCCTCATACATAAGATAGAAGTTAATTCATTACACGCAGTGGGTGTTGTAGGGCATTCGGCCCTCTATTCCTATGGAACCCTGTTTGTGAAGGGGTGGACCGGGGTATGTTGCACAACTCAGCAGAAGCCTTGTTGCATTGTCAAATCTGGCTTACCAGAAGTTATGTATTGACTATCACAGGAAAGCATAAAATTCTCTCAAATTGTACTTGAAATGAGGCTAGTTAGAGTTGAAATATGCTGTAAATATAAATCTTATGCCAGATTTTGAACCATAAGGAGGATGCTAAATATCTCATTTATAATTTTTCATATTGATAACATGTTGAAATAATTCAACTTTGGATATAGTAGGTAAAATGAAATGTTATTAAAATTGATTTCCCTTTCTCAATGTTGGTACAGAAAATTGGAAATTGTATATGTGGCTCCCATTGTACTTCTGGATAATGCTGGGGAGAGAATAAATCTGATAGGATGAGGGAAAAGATAGCTCTGCTCAGAGGTTATTTCCATAATCAAGGCAGGAGATGATGGTTAGCTTTTCCTTTTTTTTTTTTTTTTTTTTTTTGGGAAAAAAGTTATATCAGTGGCTTACAATCCTGTCAAGCCCAGTGCCATCTTCCTTTCCTGATACATGTTTTACAGTGCTTCTTCAAAAATGTCAATATAATATCCTAAGAGCATACAAGGGAGAAAAGGCAGGAAAGCAATTATATTAAATTTTTACTTTTTTTACTCAATAGTTATATAGTCTTTAACTATTACAGTTAAAGATTACAATAGAAGGGGCACATGGATGGCTCAGTTGGTTGACCAACTCTTTGTTTGGGCTCAGGTCTTGGTCTCGTGGGTCATGGAATCAAGCCCAATATCAGGCTCTGCACTCAGCACGGTGTCTGCTTGAAGATTCTCTCCCTTTGCCCTTTCTCTCACTCATGCTGGCTCTCTATACCTCTTGCTCTCTCAAATAAATAAATAAATCCTAATAAAGAAATATTACAATAGAAGATGTAATGAAGGAGTTTGGTGCTTGACCCTCAACCTAAATTGCCAGGTGCATGACAGCTACAAATGGCCAGGTCACACCAGCATGCTGTTCTGGGGACTCATACACCACAGGTGACATTTGCCTCCAGGACATGATTTTCTCAAACAGTGAACAATTCTTGGAAAGTTCCCAACAGAACGAAATACAACTTTTCTTGATTTACATGCTCGTTGCCCTTCTAGAAAAAAAAAAATCAGTCTATAGTTCTGCTATAAAACTTGTTTTAAAATTTGTTCCAATGCAATTGATATGTTTAGGGAACAATTTGAACATAATGCTTTTGCTTGTGCATGACTTTTTCAGGGAAAAACACTAAGTGAAGCCAGACACCTGCCCTCAGCTGAGTGAGCCCATAGGAATACACACCTGTAAACACTAATACACTTCAAATACCTACCAGCCATCTCAACTCACCACCTGCATCTAGAGCCGCCTGCATGCACATAGTTTATGTTGTTGAGATTTTCTATCCAATTTCAGATAACCCTCCTCCCACCACTTCACAATAACACAAACTGCAGCTTTTTCATGGCCCACTTCTACTAGCTAACTTCGGGGCTTTTTCAAATCAAGTCCTGTATTTATTGTAGTACCATAGTACTGTGCTGCTATAGTACCATAGCACTGTATTTCTTAACTATTTAATGTGTGTAAAACGGTGCTACTATTTTTATGGGGGTTATAGGTTTTTCTTTGTGTGTCCCTGGTGAGTGTTATGCCTAACCCCATTTTTCTAATATGTGCTGTGGTTTTTACTGCATGATTTTGCTCATTTTAAGGAACACCCATGTCTTCTTATAGTAGAAATGACTTCCTGAACATCTATCCCTCCCTCAAAAAATGTGTCTTTAGAATATAACAGAGTTGGGTTTAACATTCGTATAAATCTAAATAGATGTTGCACTTTCATTAATGTCTGGAGAGACATTAGAAAGTAGTGCGAAACTGTCCTATGCCTTGCCCTGGACTCCAGCATCCCAGAACCCTGTTTACTAAATACCAGTCATACCCTACAATCACAGCACTGATCCAAAAGCCCCCATAAATTTCCAAATGACCCTGGAGGGTTGCGTGTTACGCTGCCCCGGTTGAGAGCCACTGGTCTGTTTGAAGCTGGGGGAAGCAGATAAAGAGGATTAGAAATTCATCAGACAGAAATGTATTTACTTATCCTAAAAAGCTCATCCTCACTAACTCCAAGTCAAATATTTTGGGTTTTTTTGTCTGAGAAAATATTTCAAAGCTTTCAACGGTTTCTGTAAGTCTATCCTGAATATATTCAGGTATTGACACATAAATATACCCATAGTATGTTAAGAAGACTTTCACCATTTCAGTCAATTTAAAAATAATGACCACAAGACCTGCATTTATACTACGGCATTTTGCTGGTATTACGATGATCAAGTTCAAATCCAAGTAAGCCAGACACCAGGATTTCTACTGTTTCTACTGTTGTTATTATACTATTCTAATCTGTGAAGTGTCACTATTACCATGCTTATTTGATGTAGTAACAAAACAGGTTTGGAAAACCTACAAACATGAAAACATCACTTTACACACGCATTCCAAGATCTTCAAATTGAACTCTGTCTAATGTACTCATAAGAGTAACCGCATTTCTTCATTCTCTCCACTAACCAAACTGAAAGTTCAAAGCTGCTTTGAACTTGAGATTTTCTATCAAAATTTTTGCACATTTTTGTTGTCACCAGTTGAATTATATGCAGTTGAGTTGAATCCCAAACCAGTTTATGCAAATTTTGTGGATTATCTAAGTTACATAATTTAAATCTACTATAAACCTCTAAAGGTGCAAAAGGAGTGCTTGCACCTATAACTACTAAGATAAGTGCTTTCAAATGGCTTAGTGAAGGTGAGTCATTAAAAATTGCCGTTACGTTATGTGTGGTTGACACAATTATAAAAAATTCAAAATAAAAAGTAGAAACAATTAATGATGCTACTTTTTGATTGATTACTTAATGTCTTTAAATCCTTACTCCTCTTTAAGTAAAGCGAAATTGGAATTTAGACAATACATTATGATTAGATTTTACTTAAGCTACCTGACTAGGTCTCCAAGCACAGACTCATGGTCAAAGGCAAGGTGGTACACTACAGTATAGTAATGGTAAATGGTAAATATATAGGCATTTTAGACTTTTACATTGCAAGAAAATATTTAAAGATGTATGTAACAAGTTTTTATGATCTTTGAGTTTTTTAAATCAACCAACAAACTACTAGTTCTGGTTGCATTGTATAAGACGACTTTTACTATGCATTGAATTTCTAGAATTTGGCATGATAGAACCAAACCACAACAGCCAATAATGAAGTATTCACAAGTAGCAGAAATTATACAGACACAGGTCATCATTGGTTTGTCTTCATAACATTTGGTACAGTAAAAATGAAAATAACCTCTCTCATCTACTTTCCTGAACCAAACCAAAAGCCAAAAGCCAAAACAACAACAACAAAGTTTTAAGGAAAATTTCAAAATGAATAGTTATTAACTTTAAAAAAAAAGAATAGTTATTAACTGTTTTCTAACAACGTCTGTTTTCCTATTAATCATCTTCATTTTCCTGAGATGGATAGAGGAGATTAATTGGCTACACTCTTAATTTAAAAATACAAACATCACCACAGAAAACTCCTTTCACATTCTTTATCCATGAGCGAGATCTCAGAATTAAAATAGTTATTTTGAGTCCAACTGGTAACTATAAACACCAATGTAAACAAATCTTTCATGGTGGAGAAAGATGGCAAGAAAGAGCAGGAGCGGCATTTAGAAGGTAGATTTATTTCCTTGTAAATTTATTCCAGGGAAGGCCTGTTTTGCAGGTACACTACTCCATCCAACATGTGGGATGTGTACATGTTCAGGATAATCTATACCAGAACTCCCTCCTCTCATTTTTATTTTCTGTAAAGCTGCAGAAACAAATCCTTTGTTTCCTTAGTCATTTTAAATATCTCTAAGGGATTTAGACCTTAGAAAATATGGGATGATCCCAGAGCCAGGCGTACACATCTCTTGCATTCCACCTCCTTTCAGTGGAAGTGCTGCATGCTTCCAGATTTGGGTAGCTTCTAGAAGTGGAGACACTCCTGAGAAGGTGGCAGGTAGAGGTGGAATTGGAAGAAACGGCACTTGTGGGTTTTTATAAAATGAATAACATTAGTCCTGCTCCTCGAAGGAATGGTAACAGTACCAAATGAGGTCTCTTTTTATTAAAATTGGTCCTCCAGTGAGTTTTCAAGGCACAGTTATACAAAGTAGAACTCTTGCTGCTTGTCTTTGTGCATTTCCCTCTAACTCAAGATTTAGAACGGGAGTGGCAACGTGAAGCACATGAGCTTCCTCAGCTCCTTTCCACACTTTGGTGGATGTTATAATCAAACTTTTGTTCCTTCTCAAGAGGCAGCTTTGTGCAGTGTCAATGAGTAGGGGCTTGAAACCAGGATTCAAATCTGCACTTCGCTACCTCCTAGATATGCAGCTTTGGATGAGTTCTGGAAGACTAATTCTTGATCAAATGGCCCCCAAATTACAATGGTTTGATAAACAAACAGTATACTAATTGCTCACGGAAAGTTTTTCCAGATAATCTGGTGACTTTTCTTGATGATGTAGGTCAGGGCTCAGTAAACTACAAACTGTGGTCTATATTTGGCCTGTGGAATGTTTTTTCGTATGACCAATGAGCTAAGAATGGTTTTTACATTTTTAAATGGCCAGAGTTTTTGATGTTCTAGAAGTAGCTGCATAATATTTTCAATTTCGGTTCTTGGTCCTCAAAGACTAAAATATTTACTCTTTGGAATTTTACAGAAAGAGTTCCTTGGTAGGGACTCAAGCTCCATCTACATTATGGCTCCACCATCATCAACAAGAGGCTTCCAGAGACCATTCATTAATCTAGAAGGGACAAAAGCACATAGGATGGATGGTACATGAGAAAGTTTTATGAGTCAGGCCCAGAGGGCTGCATATCAGTGTCCAACCCAGCCACATTCTATTAGCAAGAAATTGGTCGCTTGGCCATTTCTAGCTTCAAAGGTGACTGGGATATATAGCTCAGCTGCTTTCCCAGGAGGCAGAAGAGAGGGGATGGATAAAAGTCAAATAGTCTCTGCCACAGCAGATTACTTAATTTCTCTATGTTTTCATTTCACCCTGTGTGAAATGGGAATAATAAGTAGGATTCTAGAGAACTGAGTGAGTTAATACATATAAAATGCTTAGAACAGAGCCAGAGCCTGGAGGACCACAAGTGCTGTATAAGTGTTTACTATTATTTCTCTTTGCCTGCAGGTTAGAAATCTAGGTATCCTTCTTGACGTCTACTTTCCCCCATGGCCCTATATTCAACCCATCACCATGACCTATTGACCTCTAATATCTCTCAGATGTGCCCTTTTCTCCAGGATGCCACTGCTTTAAAATATAGGTCTCACTATTATTCAGGTACGATGAGGTCAACAGATTTGGCAATGACTGCCATTGAAAAGATAGTTTATTAAGCTCACAGATCTCCCAAAGAAGGGGCACACCACTCCATGGGGGGCCACACAGGGAAGCACCAGGGTTAGTGAGGAGGCAGAGGGAGAGAGGAATAGGCCAAGCAGGGTAAGCAGGTTTAGGATTGATTAGTTTGAGTAATTTCAGGGGACTCTGGGGCTGTCCCTAGTTGTCTGGCATCTAACCATGGGGTAATTGAGGCTGGTAGAGAGTGGCCCAGAATGTAAGAGCTTGATAAAGGAGACAGTTGTGGGAATGGGCTCTGAATTGGTTGGTCTGCATACGAAAGACATGTATGTAGGCCCATTGTTTATCATCCCTAGGAATTAGCTAACACGGGGAAAGGCAGTCCCTTCAGATCAGCCAAGGCCCAGATGTCAAGCATCAGGATATAGAAAGTAAAAAGACCTGGTTAACACAGTCACTATCCCTCAACTGGATTGCTTGCAGTTTCCCCCCTGGCAGGCAGAGTGACCTTTTGAAAGCCTACATTTGATTGTGTCACCAGCCAGCTTACAACTATGAGGGAGCTTCCCCAATGCCATTGGGAGAAAGATCAAAGTCATTCACAGGGCTAGAGCGTAGGCCTCTCTCCCACCTTCTTCCTGCACTGCTCTCCCCCTGGGCCTCTGTGCTTTAGGCAACCTGGCAAGCTAGTTCCTCCAACATGCCTTGTTCTTCCACCTACTGGGCCTTTGCACCTGCTCTGCCTTCTGTCAGAAAAGCATTTCCTTGCTCTATACCCTCTCTTCCTTCCCTGTTGAACACATGCTACAGATTTCAGCCCAGATTCACTTCCTCGGACAAATTTGCATGCCCCCAATCCAATCCCCCCATTGTGTGATCACTTGCCTGGATGCACAATGGTAAAGCTGTGCTAGTCTGGCTGAGTGGGTTCAAATTGTAGCTTCATGACCTCTATCCTGTTTGATTTGAATAAGTTATTTAATTTTTCTAAAACTCGATTTCTCCTCTTATAGAATAGGGATAACAATAGGAACATTCTCTTAGGTTACCTGTTAGAATTACATAAGATAATCTGCATGTAATGTTTAATAATTTCTAAAACTTAAATGTTTGATATTAATATTTCCGATTAAGCCTCAGAATTCTCTGCAACCCAGGACTCTTGGCAGCTACTAGCAATTAGGATTCAAATTGAGACCATTTTTACATTCTTGATTAGGAGAATGGTTTGTTAATTATTATCAATCACTTCAGAAGGTTAATAGAAACAAATTAATAATTTAGATACTGTTATGAGACTGACATTTGCTCACCATGGGCACCAAAATGATTTTTTTTCTTATTTGACATGACATATACTATCATCCTTTTTTTGTTAGCATTGACTTCCATGTATTATTATCATAATACAGAGAAAATAATTAGAAATAACATAGGATGAAAGCAAATGTGAGTATATCATTATTAACTGTTTTCTTCCTAATTTTCTGCAGATAAAATTTCATTTTGGTTTCTGAATTCCTTCTGATAAAGTCTTACTTTTATAAAAGTAGAAGAAAGAGGTATGATTAACATGTTCATATACAAAGATTGGCTTGATTAATGGTTACCAGGAGCTGGAAGTGGAGGAAAGGATTAACTAAAAAGGGCCATGAGAGAATTTTGGTGGGTGATGATTGTGGTGGTGGTTACACAATAGCATGCATTTGTCAAAACTAATGTTGACATTTAAGAGGTGAATTTTACTCCATACAAATTATATCTCACATAAAAAAAGATCAAATTGATAATTTGGTTTTCTCTTAACCTTAGGAAATGTTAGTAGTGACATTGGCTTTCCATTACATATTGAAAAGGTCAAGAAGAATACATTGGTATATTCACAAGACCATGATCCAGTGATAACATTAAGCCTTAAAATTAATCACAAAATAGTGTAGTTATACTTAAGTAATTGTTGCCCTGACTTCGTAGGTAGAGTACTGCATGTGGAAAGTGGGAAATGGGAGGTGAATGCACAAAACATAGCATCCAAAGGAGACTTCTAAGAGGCTGCAGTTTTACCTAAATACATGGAATTTGGAAAATTCTAGAGCTTTTGCAAAAATGATGAGAGCATCTTTACATGGTATAACTACTATATTATCAAAATGGAGTATAAAGGTATAAATTGAGCACTCTAGAGTGCATGCTTTCAATACCAAAAGGACTTATGCCTGCTAATTAAACCTCACTGCAAATTGAATTGCATTCTTATTTTTTATGGGTAAAAAGATATTAAATTTGCTTTGTTCTCATCCCTAGTTAATATAGAGGGTGAATGCTTTGTACAGAAAGATATGACTTTCTTGGGAAGTATGAGTCATCAATTGAACCAGAGGTACCAAAAAATTACCCCCTAAACCAACAACAACAAACCAAAAAACCCAAAACTAAACCAAAACAAGAGTTTTGAGAAGGTGGTAACCATCCGGAGATAAATGCTATTATGGTTATTTCTTTTTAAAAATTTTTAAAGATATATTTATTTATTTTAGAAATTGAGAAAGATAGAGAGTGCGGGATGGGGGGCTGGAGGGAAGGGGAAAAGGAGAGAGAATCCCAAGCAGACTCTCTGCTGAGCATGGAGCCTTCCATTTGGCAACCATCAGTTTGTTCTCCACAGTTAAGAGTCTGATTTTCGGTTTGTATCTTTTTTTCCCTTGTTCATTTATTTTGTTTCTTAAATTACACATATGAGTGAAATCATATGGTATTTGTCTTTCTCTGACAAACTTATTTCACTCAGCCTTGTATTATTTAGATCTATACATGTTGTTGCAAATGGCAAGATTACATTTCTTTTTGTGGTTGAATAATCGTCTGTTGTATGTATATACCACAGCTTCTTTAACCGTTCATTTAGCGTTGAACATTGGGCTGCTTCCATAATTTGGCTACCATAAATAATGCTGCCAGAGCATAG
Source organism: Nyctereutes procyonoides (assembly GCF_905146905.1). Lineage (NCBI taxonomy): Eukaryota > Metazoa > Chordata > Mammalia > Carnivora > Canidae > Nyctereutes > Nyctereutes procyonoides. The sequence goes on along the minus strand of NW_026575146.1, from coordinate 541,666 downwards.
GGGTGCATAAATCGTTGCAAATTAGTGCTTCATATTCTTTGGGTAAATATGCAGTGGTGGAATTACTGGATCATATGATAATTCTACCTTTAACTTTTTGAGGAAATTTCATACTGTTTTCCACTATGGCTACACTAGTTTGCATTCCCACCAACAGGACATGAGGGTTCCTTTTTCTCCACATCTTCGCCAACATTCCTTGTGTTTCTGATTTTAGGCATTCTGACAGGTATGAGGTGATATCTCATTGTGGTATTGATTTGCATTTCCCTGATTTTTAGTGATATTGAGCACCTTTTCATGTGACTGTTGGCTGTCTCTATGTCTTCTCTGGAGAAATATCTGTTCATGTTTTCTGCTCACATTTAATTGGATTATTGGGGGTTTTTTGGTGTTGAGTTTATAAGTTCTTTCTATATTTTAGATACTAATCTCTTATCAGATATGCCATTTGCAAATATCTTCTCCCATTCAGTAGGTTGTCTTTTAGTTTTGTTGATAGTTTCTTTTGCTGTGCAAAGGAAGAAGCTTTTTACTTTGATATAGTCCCATTTTTTTGCTTTTATTTCCCATGCCTTGGGAGACATATCTAGAAAAATGTTGCTATGGCTGATGTCAGAGAAATCATTGCCCATGCTCTCTTTTAGGAATTTTATAGTTTTAGGTCTCAAATTTAGGTCTTTACTCCATTTTGAATTTCATTTTGTGTATGGTGTGAGAAAGTGGTTCAGTTTCTTTCTTCTGCGTATAACTGTCCAGATTTCCCAACACCATTTGTTGAAACTTTTTCCCATTGAATATTCTTGCTTTGTTGAAAATAAATTGACCAGATAATTGTGGGGTTTGCAGCGGGGGGAGGGGGAGTCTCTATTCTTTTCCATTGATCTATGTGTCTATTTTTATGCAGTACCATACTGTTTTGATTACTATAGCTTTGTAGTATATCTTGAAATCTGGGATTGTGCTTCCTCCAGTTTTGTTCTTTTTTGAGATTGCTTTGGCTATTCGGAGTCTTTTGTGGTTCCCTACGAATTTTATTTATTTTTATTTTTTTAAAGATTTTACTTATTTATTCACAAGAGACACAGAGAGAGAGGTGAGACATAGGCAGAGGGAGAAGCAGGCTTCCCACAGGGACCCCAATGTGGGACTCAATATCCAGACCCTGGGATCACACCCTGAGCCAAAGGCAGATGCTCATCCATTGAGCCACCGAGGTGTCCTGATCTTTTGTGGTTCCATACAAATTTTAGGATATTTGTTCTAGCTCTGTGAAAAATGCTGTTGGTATTTTGATAGTGATTGTATTTAATCTGTATATTGTTTTGGGCAATATTGACATTTTAAAAACATTTGTTCTTCCAATCCATGGGCATAGAATATCTTTCCACTTGTTTGTATTATCTCTTTCATCAATGTTCTATAGTTTTCAGGGTACAGGTCTTTCACTTCCTTGGTTAAGTTTATTCCTAAGTATTTTATTACTTTTGGTGTACTGGTAAATGGGATTGATTTCTTAGTTATTCTTTCTTCTGTTTCATTATTAGTGTATAGAAATGCAACAGATTTCTGTATATTGATTTTGTATCCTGTGACCTTACTGAATTCATTTATCAGTTCTACTAATTTTTTGGTGGAGTCTGGGGTTTTCTATATAGAGTATCATGTCATCTGTAAGAGTGAAAATTTTATTTCTTCCTTACCAATTTGGATGCCTTTTATTTCTTTTTCTTGTCTGATGACTATGGCTAGGTCTTCCAGAACTATGTTGAATAAAAGTGGTGAGAGTGGACATTTTGTTTTGTTCCTGATCTTAGGGGAAAATCTCTCAGTTTTTCACCACTGAGTATATGTTAGTTATGGGTTTTTCATATGTGGCCTTTATTATGTTGAGGTATTTACCCTCTAAAACTAGTTAATCGAGAGTTTTTATCAGGAATGGATGTTGTACTCTGTCAAATGGTTTTCTGCATCTATTGATATAATCATAATGCTTTCATTCTTTCTCTTGTTGATATGATGTATCCTGTTGATTCATTTGCAAATATTGAACCACCCTTGCATCCTGGGAATAAATTGCAATGAATATGGCGAATGATTTTTTCAATGTATTTGTGGTTTCAACTTGCTAGTATTTTGTTGAAGATCTTTTGTATCTGTTTTCATCAGAGTTATTGGCCTGTAACACACTCTCTCTCTGTTTTTGTTGTTGTTTTGTTTTTGTTTTTGTTTTTGTAGTGTCTTTGTCTGGCTTTGGTATCAGGGTAATGCTGGCTCATGGGATGATTTTGGAAGCTTTTTTTTCTCTTCTATTTTTGGGGTCGTTTGAGAATAGGTACTGGCTCTTTTTGTATGTTTCTTAGAATTCATCTGTGAAGCCACCTGGCCCAGGACTTTGGTTTGTTGGGAATTTTTTGATTACTGCTTCAGTTTCATTGCTGGCAATCCATCTGTTCAAATTTTCTATTTCCTCCTGATTCAGTTTAGAGAGGTTATACTTCTGGATATCCAATTTTTTGACAATTAACTTTTCATAATATTCTCTTATAATCCTTTGTCTATATTGTCTATATTGTCAATTGGTGTTTCTCTCTCTCAGTTCTGATTTTGCTTGAGTACTCTCTCTTTCTGTTTCTCTCTTTTCTTGAATAAATCTGGCTAAATGCTTATCAATTTTGTTGATCTTTTCAAAGAACCAGTTCCTGGTTTTATTGATCTGTTGTGTTGTTTTTGTTTTAGTCTTTCATTTATCTATAATCTTTATTATTTCCTTTCTTTTACTGGTTTTGGGTTTTGTTTTCTTTCTTGAGGTGAAGGATTAGGTGAGGTGGAGGATTAGGTTGTTTATCTGAGATTTTTTTCTTTCTTCTTGAGGCAGGAGTGTAGTGTTACAAACTTCCCTCTTAGAACAGCTTCTGATCCATTGCAAAGATTTTGCATCATTGTGTTTTATTTTTATTTGTCTCCATGTATTTTTTAATTTCATCTTTGATGTTTTGGTTAGCCAACTTATTGTTTAGTAGCATATTATTTAACCTCCATTAGTTTTTTTCCTCAATTTTTTTCTTGTGGTTGATTTCTACTTTCATAGCATTGTGGTCAGAAAAGATGTATGGTAGGACTTCAATATTTTTTAATTTGTTAAGACTTGTTTTGTGGCCTAATATGTGATCTATTTTAGAGACTGTTCATGTGCACTTCAGAAGAATATGTATTCTGCTGTTTAGTTGGAATGTTCTGAATGTATCTGTTGGATTCATCTTGTCCAATGTGTCATTCAAAGTCATGTTTTCCTGTTGATTTTCTGTTTGGATTCTCTATCCATTGATGTAAGTGTGGTGTTAAAGTCTTCTATTTTATTCTATTACTATCAATTATTTCTTTATGTGTGTTATTAGCTGCTTTATGTATTTGGGTGCTCTTATGTGGGATGCATAAATATTTACACCTGCTGTATTTTCTTGTTGGATTGTTCCCTTCATGATTATATATATACTGTCCTTCTTATTACAGTCATGGTTTTACGGTTTGTTTTGTCTGATAGAAGTGTTGCTACCCTAGCTTTCTTTTCACTTCCATTTTCATGATAAATGCTTTACCATCCCTTCACTTTTAATCTGTATGGGTTTTTACGTGTGAAATGATTCTTTTTTAGGCAGCATATAGGTGAGGCTTTTTTATCCATTCTGTGGATCTCTGTATCTTTTGATTGAAGATCATCCATTTACATTCAAAGTCGTTATTGGCAGGTATGTATACTTACTGACATTTGTTACTTGTTTTATGGTTGCTTTTGTAGATCTTCCCTGTTTCTTCTCTTGCTCTTTACTTTCATGGGTTTTTGTCTTTATTTAGTGATATATTTAGATTCCTTTCCTTTAGGTTTTGTATATCTATTACTTGTTTTTGAATTGTGGTTATCATTAGGTTTGTATATAACCTCTTATGCCTGTAGCAGTTTATATTAAGTTGATGGTCACTTTTCAAGCTTGAAGCCATTCTTCACTCCTCTTTCCACCATGTTTCTGGTATATGTTTTCATATTTCACACCTTTTTATTTAAGGAATCCCTTGATTGAATTTGATAGGTATGCTTATTTTTGCTACCTTTTTGTTCCCTACTTTCTACTCCTATTCAAACAGTTCCCTTTAATATTTATTATACTGCTGGTTTAGTCGTCATGAACTCTTTTAGCTTTTGTTTGTATGGGGAACTCTTTATCTCCCTTTCTATTCTGAATGATACCCTTACTGGGTAGTGTATTCTTGACTGTAGGGTTTTGTTTTTTTTTTCTCTCAGCACTTTGAATATATCATGCCATTCCCTTCTAGCCTGCAGTTTCTGCTAAAAAATCAGCTGATACCCTTATGGGGGTTCCTTTGTATGTATCTGTTTTCTTTTCTTTCACTGTTTTTAAAATTCTGTCCTTATCACTACTTGTTGCCATTTTACTCACTATGTATCTTGGGCTTCCATGGGTTGATTTTGTTGGGGGATTTCTGTGTTATTGTTATTCCTAATGTTACTTTCCTCTTGCTGTCATGAGCTTTTTTCTTTTAGTTAAAAAAATGAGTCTGTTTTAACATTTGAGGGTGCAAAACTCACCATCTCTCTTTTTATTTTCCCTGGAGTGACCCACTTATGAATTATTGACAAGTTATTTCTTGCATGTGTTGAATATTTATAAATCATTTACTATATTCTAGGCATTGTACTAGATATTTGGAATTCAAGGACACATTACCAAGAGATTTTCTTATTAATGCCATGTTTTTTCTTTGATTTTTCACATTAATTAACTCTGTCACCCTACTTTAATTTTCAGATCATCAAAATTTCATTATTTTGAGTGATTTATGTTTTTGTTCCCCAGAGAAAGAGAGTGTAGGAAGGGTAGAGGTAGAGGAAGAGAGAGAATCCCAAGGAGATTCCCACTGAGCATGGACCTCCATGTAGGGCTCGATCTCACGACTCTGAGCTCATGACCTGAGCTGAAACTAAGTGTCAGATGCTTAACCAACTGAGCTATGCAGGCACCCTCAGAATTACATTTTTTTTTAAGTTTCTCTTCATCCTCTAGTACTTCTCCTTAACCTCTCTATGATAAAACTCTGTGTTTGATGCTCACCTGTATTATTATACTATTTTCCACAAAAATTCCTGTGACAGACTAGTAAAGTCTATATATATATATATATATATATATATATATATATATATATATATAGATTCTGTTTCTCATATATATATATGAGTGAAGGACAAATAGATTTTAATTCCAAAGGTTTAGATACTTTGGCACTTAACCATTTGTCTATTCATTCAAAAATATTTCTTTAGGACTTATCATATGACCAGCAATGTTTTGGATATTGGAGGCATAGAGGTAAACCAGATGGATAAGACAACTGCCCTTCTGAAGTTTATATACTAGTGAGATATAATAAACAAATTAAAGAGTGAGTAAAAATGGTAAATTCAGAGAGTAAGGTGAAATAGAGCAACATGACAGAAGACAGGCTCCTTCAGTCAGAGAAACTTTCTGAGGAAGTGACATTTGACAAAACATCTGAGCAATGAGAAGGGATGCTTTCAGATGGAGAGAACATAGGTGTAAAAGTTCTGTAGAGAGAATGTCCTATTTTAGGAGCAGAAAGCACACAGGACAAACACAGGTCTATTTGGGAGGTGAGTAGAATTAGCTGAGGTGAAGAGTCAGCAGAGGCTGGGCCACTTACTGTCCTCCAGGTCAAGTGACAAAAGTTGGATTCATCCATAGTGCCTAAGAAACAGCTGGAGGATTTTTAGCAGGATGCTGAAAGGCTTTTAAGAAAACTTTATTTGAAAATAGTTTCTGATTTATAGAGAATTTGAAGAGCACAAGGAATATATATTCTTTACTCAGATTTACTTATGGTTAACATTTTCTCAATTTCCTTCATCATTTGCAAATCTCTATCTCTGTCAAAATCTTTTTTATTAAACCACTTGAGAGTAAATTGCATATTTTATGGCCCTTAAACTCTAAAGACTTCAATGGGTATTTGCTGATAAAAGACTATACCCTCCTTGAGAGAGTCAATTTGATGTGTCAACTTGACTGGGTCACGGAGTATCCAGATATTTGGTCAAATATTATCTTGTGTGTGTCTGTGAGGGTGCTTTTGGATGAGATTAACAATTAAATCTGTAGACCTACTAAAGCAGATTGCCCTGCGCAATGTGAGTGGGCTTCATCAATCAGTTGAAAGAATGTATAAGATAAAAAGACTGACCTTCTTCAAGTAAGAAAGCATTATTCCTGCCTGATAGCCTTTGAACTGGAACATCAGTGTTTTTCCTGCTTTCAGATTCAAACTGAAACATTGCTTCTCTCTGGGTCTTAAGCCTGCTGACCTTGGGACTGGAACTACATCTTAGCTCTCCTGGGTCTCCAGCTCACTGACTCACCCTGCAGATTTTGGGACTTGCAGTCTCCATAATTATGTGAGCAAATTTCTTATTATCTATTTATCCATCCAGCTAACTATCATATATGTATGTATGTATGTATGTATCTATCTATCATCTCTATTTCTCTATGCCCTATTGATTCTGTTTCTCTGGAGAACCTTGACTAATATGCCTTACATAATGACAGAGCAGTTATCAACTTAAGTAAAATGTAGTATTAATATAGTATCCAGAATATTATCTGTTTTCCAATTCTATCAATTGAGTCAGTAATTTCCTTTTAGAGTTTTTTTTCTCTTCCCGTACAGAATCCAGTCTATGATCACATTTTGCATTTGTTTTTCAAGTTTTAGCTCCCTTAATCTGGAACAGTTTCCTGGCTTTTTTTTTTCTTTTATGATTATTGACAGTTTTGAAGCATTCAGTCTCCCACTTCCCATCCATCCCTGCCCTGACCACTCTGTTTTAATAGATCAATCCCCATTCTGGGTTTGTTTAATATTTTCTCATGATTAGATTCAGCTTGTGCATTCTTGGCAGAAATGACATAGAAGTGATGTTTGCCTTTCTCCGGATATCCCATCTGGAGACATACAATGTCCATCTGCCCACCGTTTGTGATGGTAACGATAATCACTCAGTCATGGTGTTATCTAGTGTGTCCACTGTATAGTTACTATTTCTCCTTGTAGCTAATAAGCAATCATGCAGATATCCTAGTCCATACCAACATTACTCCCTAGATTTAACATTTCTTAATGATCCTTGCCTGAATTCTTCACTGTGAGATTTACAAAATAATGATCTTCCATATTTACTACTCATCCCACATTTATAGCATACTACTGTAAGCAAGAGCTTTCCCTTCCTTTTACCCTTATTTATTTATTATCAGTGTGGACTTGTAGATTTCTATTTTTTCAATGACTTCTGATTAATCACTGCCCCTAATTATTTTATTTCTCAAATTGTCCCAATGGGAGCTCCTTCAATCTGTTCCCTGTGTCCTTGTGACAAGGCCTCCTCATTTTTGAGGGGCATTTCCTTAAGTTTTCAACAAAAAGGTGTAGGTTCACAACCATCTCACACAACTTTCTCAGGAGTTTTCCTGATGTAACTTGAATCAGTCCCCATACGCAGAGGGTAGGTAGAGACTGAAGAAAGAGGCCACCCCAGCATGGTAGGTGGCAATTTTAAGAATAGCAAAGGGAGGGCAGCTCGGGAGGCTCAGCGGTTTAGCGCCGCCTTCAGCCCAGGGCGAGATCCTGGAGACCAGGGATGGAGTCCCACGTCGGGCTCCCTGCATGGAGCCTGCTTCTCCCTCTGCCTGTGTCTCTGCCCCTCTCTCTCTCTCTGTCTCTCATGAATAAATAAATAAATAAAATCTTAAAAAAAAAAAAAAAGAATAGCAAAGGGAACTTACACATGAGGCTTGTTTTGGGCAGCAGCAAGATGAATGGATCCCCATACCTGCCCTCCAAATCTTGAGAGGCCCTAACTAGGCTCAGTCACATATACTGTGCAAGTGTTTTCGACATTGCATCGCCATCTCAAGGCTGTGTCCTTGGAGCAGACTTTGGGAGTGTGAAAGGCAAGCTGATCTCACATTCCATGGACAGGTGAAGGGAGTGAAGAGCCTTGGGGTGCCTAGATCCAACTCACAGGTCAATTGGTGGTCATATCTTTTTGACCGTGTTCCTCAACAAAAGCAACTTTTCAGTATCTTATTGTCCTTAGCTTACCCAGCCTAGGAAACTCATTTCTCTGAGAATCTGATTCCTTTTAGTGGAGATGAAGTTCTTTCAGTAGACAGAGCTAGGAAAAGTGCATGTGTGCATTTATCTGCATGTGGATACATACATATATTCAAATACACATTTTAGAAATCATGAGTCCTCATCAATACCTCCAATTGCAATCCATCCTGTCAACATACTTTCTTGCCTTCCACAACATCATAATAGGATGATGAAAGATCCTTCTGGCTACTCTGTGGACAATGTACTCCAGGGTGGACAAGTGTAGAAGCAGGAAGGCCAATTGGAAGATATTGTAACAGTTCAAGGAACAAGGGATGGTAACTCAGACAAGAATGACAGTGGTGGAAGTACTAAGGAGTGGTCATACTTGCATTTTTAAGGTTTAGATTATAGTGTAAGGGCAGGATATGCTGTGTGAGAAAAGGAGAGAGATCAAATATTACCCCAGAGATTTAATGTGAGCACTGGGTCTGAGCAATGACTCAATTGGAAGAATTTTCAGTGGAATTGATTTGACACTTAAAAAAAAAGAAAAAGAGCCCTATTTCAGTAGGATCCATTTAAGATGTGGAAGTGAACACAAGTTCAAGATGACCAATGAAGTCTCTACAAACCCAGATTCTTTCATTAGGAAAATATTTGAAAGTCAAACACTTAAATACTTCCTTTACCCACCTAAGGGAAGTGTTTGGGATACACAAATCCCAGAAGGGAAGCTGTGCAGCTGAGGAAGATGCCTAACATGAACAAGTTCTGGGAGCAAAGCAAGAAAACAAGCCTGCTTTCCAGGCATTCCTTTATTTTATTTTTTAAAATTTGTTTTATTGCAAAGAACACTTAACATGAGATCTACTCTACCCTCTTAACAATCTAAGTGTACAATACAACACAGTTACCTGGAGGTACATTGCTGTACAGATCTTTGAGTAATTCCCTAACATTAGAACACATTCAATGTACATTCCAAACAAATTGCAAAGAAAGCAAGAATCACATTGCCTAATGACATATATATACACCCTATGTATGACAATCACAGGGGAGCAAAAGGACTCATCGTCCATCAAGAATATAACTACTTTCATTTTCTGGTGGCAGAGTCGAGAAGATGTACGGAAATGGCTCCTCTCAAGGGGAAGGAAAAGAAGGAAAAATAGGTCATCAGCTTGGACCTCATGTAGTTGAAGGAGGAAATGTGTTTGGTGTCTGCTACATCTTTGCATCCTTCAATGACAGTTTTGTTCATGTCTCCAGTCTTTCTGGCAAGGAAATCATCTGCTGTGTGACTAGAGGGATGAAGGTGAGGCTGACCTAGATGGGTCTTCTCCCTACGCTGCTGCCATGTTGGCTGCCTAGGATGTAACCCAGAGGTGCAAAGAGCTGGGCACCACTGGCCTCCACACCAAACTCTGGGCCGCAGGAGGAAATCGAACCAAGACCCCTGGACCTTGAGCCTAGTCAACCCTCAGAGCCCTTGCCCACTCAGGATTGGAGACTGGGTAGATGGAAAATGTCACCCTCGTCCCCTCCAATAGCACTCACAGGAAAGGGGGTCACCATAGTAGCCATCTGCGAACAAGATTCCTCAAATTTTTGTTTTCTGTGAGTAAATTGCCTTTGTGTAAGGAAAAGTAACAACATGACTACTTTCATTTCTTACGTTTCCCTTAGCCATGTTAACAGACATGCAATTTCTACACTGAAGCCATCAATGCATGTTTTATGATTTATTTAACTTTTAGTTCCTGCTTTTATTTTTATTGAGCACTATAAGAGAAGCATTTAAATGTATCTGACTATTCCTTGTTTGGGATTACTCATGTCATCTTTTCATAATGTGGACACTTGCTTTTGCACCCCCACCCCTAAGAACCTTCCAAACAAATAAAGCCTTCCAGAGTGCAGACTTCACAACTCTCATTATGCTTTACCTTATTGCTTACATCCTACCTTACTTCAGGATAAGGATGTGTTTCAAGTCACATAAAGAAAAATGATTAATAATTTATCTATTGATTCATTTGATCCTTTAACCAGGCCCCAGGATGTCAAATCTAAGGCCGCTTTCATAGATGAAACTACCAAACACAGTTTGATCTGCTTCCTTTACTATGGACATTGCTCTCATGAATGAAATTCCACAGCAATGGCTGGATAGGCATTTGGATATAAGTTTATCTAAACATCCACACAATAGCCTATCTCAAACCCAGAGAGGAATCCCAGCTATCCATGTATCCCAGGTCCAGACAGACAGTTCCAGTGGGTGATGACACCTGAGGAACAGCTTCCTATCTGTTCAGTCTAGAACTGCATACTCCATATCTCGTGCAAAATTCCAAAGCTCTATCTGAAAATTCTGAACACTGCAGAGCTTTCCTTATCTCTGAGAGCCCAGGGGCCTGTGGAACCAGCACTTCCTGCATGATGGGAATAGGAAACACAGCGAATATGATTTATTGAAGATGTTTCATGCTGTACTTGTGCATCACCAAACCCCACACTGTCTGCACAATTGTTGATCTCCCCTGCTTACGGAAACATTAATGTCTACGATGCACTCGCCCAGGAAATGGTGTGGAATAGATGCTGGTATGTTGACCTTCAAGCACTTGAGAAGCCTGATTGGGCTAGACCGATAGGAGGAGGAAGCTGAGGCAAAGGAAACGACACGGGACTTAAAGGCAATTGTTTTAAAACTGCAAAGTCTGTGGGAATGTGATTTTACGCTTGTTTTCCCATCACAGCTTTGTTCACTACATACTCCTATCATTGCCCCTCTGCAGGAGATGATCTATTTACAACTGCATGGACCTGGAAATTTTAACATTTATTCCAAGAGAATGCTGTTAAACAGATCAAAATTTGAACCTCTAAATCCCAAATATCACACACATATGGGAATAAAAAATAGGATTCTTATGCTGGAGAAAGGGGGCCTCATCTTGCACCTCACAGCCACTTTTTCTTGGCATTGTGTTAGCAATTTCCTGGTAGCAATTCTCAGTGAGGTGTTACCTGGAAGTCTGCCAAATCGGTCTTATGCAATTTGTTACAATGACTGTAGGTCACAATCTTTAACTGTTGGCAGGTGTTCTGGGCTTGCCCTCACTTGAAGAGCCCCAGCTAATCCAGTTTGGTATAATTCTTTTCTGTTGAGTTCTTGAAGATCCTCTTATATACTCTCTGGACCAGAAAAAATTAGCTAGTGTGAGCTCAAACCCTCAAATCTCCACCCTGCTCAGAAGGTCAATTTCTGAAAGCTGAGAGATCTTTTGAGAGCTCTTCACGTATCTCTGTCTGTTTTCGAAAGATTTTTCAGAGTGTGAAAATGAAGGGAATGTCGCAGGCAGCAACTTATTGTCAAGGGTTACCTGACTGCTCCGTAACTGTAAGTATGAGTCAGCTTGGGTTGCTATAACAAATACCATAGACTGAGGGACTTCAATAGCAGACGCTTGTTTCTCACACTTCGGCGGCTGCAAAATCCAAGAGCAAGGTGCTGGCCAATTCTGTTCCCAGTGAGAGCTTTCTTCCTGGCCTGCAGAAGGCCACCTCAACAAAAGAATATTTGTCACCTGGGAAGGTGACCACCTTAAGCAGTTATGACTTCCAGAAGTTCAAGAGCAGCAGAATGTTTGTTGTTCTTGGCTGTGAAGCCGTCGGGTGACATGCAGGGTATTCATTCAAAGCCCAGGATCAAAAGATAGCTTATGCTGCAAAAGCTGTTTGTGACGCAAACACTAGGGACAGGCTAGCCCTTGAAGCCCCTTTCATTGTTGTGTCTACCCAAGTTTTATGAGTAGAGAACTGGGAGAAAGAGATGATTGTTCTAATTACCTGGGGTTTCTGGGTCTCCCTTCTGTTCAACTATCCTGGTGCACGGAGATGGCTCTTCATCCATGGATTCTCTCACTATCTCACCCTTTGGTGAAGGGCTCTGCCTTCCTGGCTATCATGTTGCCTCTCACTCCAGGGCTGCCTCCTCACCTCAGAGAGGATGCCCCTCCAGGCTCCGACTGGCCTTGTGGTCGCTACTGACTGTGTTTGGAGATTAAGAACAGGAAAAAAAAAATCAACACAAAAAGATATGTTACCTGTCCCATGTTCCCCAAATTCCCAGGGTGGTTGTATTGTGACATCTCAGCTCCTTTAGATTTTCCTTACAACTGAGCCAGGATTATTTTCTTCCAGTTGCCAAATAAACACTACATGGGGAGCTTCACTTCTCTCCAGTTTTTTCAGACTGCCTGCCCCACTCTTCCATGCTAATACTAGCTATGGCAAATGACTGGGTTACCTGTTCTTTTGTATTTTGTTTGCCTTTTATGATTAACTTTTATCTTAAGCAAGTGCTAACTTTTCTGTAAAGAGCATTTCTTCCTGCCAGGTCACAGGATCATTGTATATTGGGGAGAAATAAAGACTTTTTATTACATCTCTTTTTAAAATGTTTTAATTTTTATTAATATATAGATAATGTAACCAGCTCATTTCTCTAGGTTCCTGTCCTTCTGTTTGGAGGACTGTTGATTTCAAGTGATCATAAATAACAGAAAGAATGGCGATGGCTCACAAAAACAAGTGATTACCAGAAATAACCTAGAAATGCTCAGAAAACTTTCCCATGTGCTATGTTTATGACACAGAATTTATTATTCAAAACTCATGCCTGTCTTGCAGTCTAACCAGCCTCCCTTACATTTTCATACATGGGAATGCCCTTTTTATGACTTAAAAAAAATCATAGGCCTATAGTAGGGAAATGTTGATTGAGAAAATATCTGAAAATACCATAACTTTAACATTTTAAGATGCAGTTGGATTTTATCAGTGGTCAAATCACCTAAATACATTTGAATAATGATAGCACGTATATGTGAGAAACTTATTTGGGCTACAGGCAGAGCTTTTGTGACACACATATTAGGCACTTGAAAAATATTGAAGAGGTTGTCTTTATTACTCTTTCTATATTTTTCTTATTCAGACAAATTATTTTTTACCATTAATTTGAAAACACATGTAAGTCACACAAAAACATCCTGAGGGTTATGCCCCCCTTTTATCTTCACATTTATTTGAACATTTATCTGATGGCCTGTAGTATAATTGTATGGCCCCAATGGTTCCTGGAATATTTATTTATTTTTTTTTAAATGCTTTTTTTTTTAATTTTTTTATTTATTTATTTATGATAGAGAGAGAGAGGCAGAGACACAGGCAGAGGGAGAAGCAGGCTCCATGCACCGGGAGCCTGACGTGGGATTTGATCCCGGGTCTCCAGGATCGCGCCCTGGGCCAAAGGCAGGCGCCAAACCGCTGTGCCACCCAGGGATCCCCGGTTCCTGGAATATTTAACAACAGGCTCTGTAACTAGGGAACTTTCAAGTTTGCTTTCTAGAAATTGTTCAATCAATGATGAGTGCCTGAGACGCAAAAAGGTCTAAGATAGTGGTTCTCAAATATTCTTTTTGCCCTAGAGCCCTTCCTACAAAACCAGTCTTAGTCAGAAGCCTCAATGTAAAACATATTGTTGTGGAGGTGTGCTCATTGAGGAAATGTCCAGAAGCCTCCCTACTCTCTTATCCCATAGAAGTCTCTGGAGAACATCAGGGAAACCCTGGTGCCCTGAGGTGCATAGTCTGAAAACATCAACCCTTCCACCAGGAGTCTGGCCATTCTAGTTCTGCTAACCCTGGCTAAGTGATATCTAGCAAGTCCCTTTTCTAGTTTTAAATGTCCTCATCTGTTTAGAGAGGAGTTACAGCCAGATCTGTCAAGACCTCTTCTGTTCTAAATTATAAACTCCCACTTATGTCTTAATACTTTTACTTTCTTTTAATTTTCTAAGAGGCTGAGGTTCTCTTTAAAATAGGGTCTGTCCCCCAAGAGACAGAATCTCCACGTGTCCCCAGGAGAGGTGGGCACCCAGAAGGGTGAGTGGCAGTGCTGCTCTGTGGCTGTTGCAGGAAAAAGTCACTGAGAATGAGCCTAACTTCAGGAGAATCTATTCCATGAAAGCCAGAAGCCAGCTTGGAGTCCTAGGAAAGAAGGAAGCCATGTCAGAGGTATACTTTAAGGTCATGACTGGAGAGCCAGTGGTGGAGAGCTTGGGTCTCAGCTGGAATAACCTTCAATTCCTCAAGCACCCTTCCCCTCAATCCTTCCTATATTTAAATCTTTCCCTAACCAAGGAGAAATTGTTCTGCTACCTGTGAACAACCAACCGAAGACAGGAACATAAAGCTCTGTCCTTTGAGGAGCTGCCTGGTAGCCGAATTCTTACCTTTAATAATAGTAATAGTAATGTTAATATATTCTATGTACCAATTGCTATGCATAGACACTTCACATGTATTTTGCCCTTTAAACCTCACTGCAAAAAAAAATAAAATAAAATAAACCTCACTGCAAGCCTTCGCTATATTCATGACTTTGATTCTCAGTTTATAAATGAAGAAACAGGCAGAGGCTAAGCAGCGTCCTGAAGTCACAGTGTTAGTAAGTGTAGAGCTCTAATTCAAACCCAAGCTTGTCTTATTTGCTCTCTTCTTGCTCTTCTGACCCAAGAGACAGACATTATCTCTGTATCTACACATGGGATTCTCTTTTGCTTTTGTTAGACTCCAATCAGTTATAATTCCTTCCTATTCTTCACCCTTAAAATACACTGTTGGAGACAATAAGCTATAGTGAAAAAGGGGAATTGTGAAGCCATAATGCCTCACTGTATATTAGCTGTGTAATTTAGGATGAGCTATTTAATCCTCTCTGCTTCTGTTTTCTCATCAGTAAAAGGAGGTTAAGAATGAGTCTTACCTCGAATGGTTATTTGATGTCGAAAGTAAATAAGACAAAAGACCAGAATCTGTTACAATAGTGTTTGAGTGTATAACATATACTCAATGAATATTATTATTACTTTCCTTGCTTATAAGAAATACATTCTGCACTGCCTATGTTGTTGAGCTATATTTGTAATGTTTGTGCCTATGGTTATCTGTACCAGCAGGGACTGGCAAGGTCAGCCAGTGGGTGACCAGCAGGGTCACTCTGTCAGTACCACTCATCACAATGCCACATGAAACCAAATACTCACTAAATGCTGTGTGGGTGATTGTCTTAGTCTGTTCAGGATGCTATAACAAAAATACTATAGACTGAGTTATTTAAACAACATGCATTTATTCCTTAAATATTTCTGGATGCTGAGAAGTCCAAGATCATGGTGCTGACAGATTTAGTGTCTGGTGAGAACCTGCTTCCTAGTTCATAGATGGCAGTCTTTACACTGTGTCCTCACATAGCAGAAGGGAAGGGAGCTCTCTGGGGTTCCTTTTATGAGGGCACTGATTCCATTCTTGAGGGGTCCACCCTCATTACCTAATCACATGCCAAAGACCCTGCCTCCAAATATAGCACACTGGGGGTTGGGTTTTAACATACGGGGGAGAAAGGGAGACATTCAGTTTATAGCAACAATAATGGTGACTATGACACATTATTTTGGGAATTTATGGCCTGAATTTGTCCCTCTGAGGTGAAAAGGAAGGTTGTCATAGAATAGGACTCTTCATGCCACAACTAGTCTTCACTTATCTCCTTATGAAGAGGGAAATAAAGATTCTTGAAAACATCACATTACAACAACCCAACCTGCACTCCTAGGAAAAATGGAACTGTTGTATTGAATTCAACAGATTCTTTTCCATCAAGAAAAAAACTTCATTTTCCTGCTAAAATTGAGTTTGGAGGCCCTTTCTCTTCCTTAGCAGAACCCAATATGTTCAATTTCAGCAGCTACAAATGGTTTACTTGAAACTTGTGGTAGAATTATTTTCTACAGCAAAACTCATTTCAGCCTTTGTTTTCATTTCACTTCAGGTTTTCACAAAGGAAAAAAAAAAACACCTTTAAATAGCCATATTATTACTGCTCTTTTTGTTAATAGAAATAACAAGAACACCACACAACAAACAAAATATTTTTTCACATTCACTTTTCTTGATATTCATGACAACCCTGTGAGGAAAGTAAAACAAATCCATCAGAAAACTCACTTTGTTTTCTCAGCATTCCCAGGTATTAAATCTTTATTTTAGGTTCTTTCCAGTAATATGCAATGTGAGATCATCAATGACATTTTGCTAGATCTTCCTGTTTTTGGACATTTGACCTTTGAATCTCTGTCCTCTTACTCCCAGTGGAATTGTCTTAATTAAGATTGTCTGGCATCTTGTGTGTTACAACAGCCTCCAATAGGTCTTTTTAGCACAAGTCAAAACAAATTGTCACTCATTGCTGTCAAAATCCTGCTCAGCCTCCCAAGATTGAGATTCGATCTTATGTCCCCCAAGTTTATCAAAGTCCACCATCAGAATTAATGTCCTTGTCACCAAACTCTCATTGTCTTTTACTTACAGATCTTCTCATGATAATATGCGGTACATCTTACTTGAATAATATCTATGAATATACTTGTCTCCTTAGTTGTCAGTAAGACTGATTTATTCAGGTGTGCAATTGCTCAGATCCAGCATGGACCTTCCACTTGGTAGTACTGTACTGCTGCAAGAATGAAAAGGTCATAGCACTAAGGTGCTCTGAGATAGTCTATTTAATTTATCAATATCAGCTACTCTTATTATATAATGCCAGCAATATTTGTTCAATATTAGTTCTTCAGAAAATACAGTTTTTATTATTTGTGTGTTTTGCACTAAGGTCACTTTAGTTGATATAGTAACAGAAATTCTTTCTTGCCCACAATTTCAGGTTGGGTCCTATGGAAACCTGTTTGTAGAACAAATACAGATTTCAAACTGTTCCTGACCTTCAGACAGATGTTTAGAAGAAAATAGGGAAGTCGAATCTGAATTGGGACAATCTCATTCACGGACCCCCCTCAAATTAAGCAAGCTATGTTTAAGTTGTAGAGTTCTGAAAGGTCATACTTGGAGAGAATTGAGTTTTGAAAAATGGGGTCAACGATAAGAGGATAATGTAATTCCAATTTGTCAGGATAAAAAGAAGTCTGTCTTTTAAAATTGAGCTTTGGAGAGAATCAGTTTTGTCTTAAAGTTATATACAGGAAGCTTCAAGAGAAATTGACTTTAACAAAACCAAAATTAAATATTGCTTGATAATTGGCAGGGTAAGTATTATGTGACATTTGTAGAGAAACAATCAGGAACAATCTTAAGGCTCTATTTGATATCTACAGTTGGATACCTATGAGACATCTTATACGTTGTGTGCCCTAGTTTAAATGAAAAAAAAAAAGAGCATGCAGATGATTTTTCTTTTGTACATGACAAAAGAGGAAAGAGTAATGAAATTATATGTGTATATATATATATATATATATATATATATATATAGAGAGAGAGAGAGAGAGAGAGAGAGAGTTCATTTTTTAAAAAAAAGAAGAATTAACCAATAATTTTAATGGTTAACATCGAAGGTTCATGAGAATGAAGTAGAGGGGACTGGAATAGGAGCGAGATTTCCCTGTTGGTTTTGATTTTTGTACCATGCAAATATTATGCATGATCAAACAATAAAATTGAATTAAAAATGGTGAAGTAAAAGCAAACCCTAACATTAAATAAAAACAATGGAAAAAAAACTTAACTATATATCAAACTTATAGCAAAATCACATAGGCAAAATGAATCTAAATAATTTTGAACACAGTACTCTGGTTGTGCATCTTGTATGGGCAATATTTTAAAGATAAGAATAATTGCAAAAAAAATCCTAAATTTTACTTATTAAGTTTATGGTAGTGGTGTTGGTAGAATAATTATGAAATTATTTCTATGTATACTGAGCAAATGACTAAATACATTGATGTTTTGGGAACTAGGGTTCTAGCTGTACTGAGAGAGAGAGAGACAGACAGAGACAGAGACAGAGAGACAGAGAGGGATATGACATGAGGGAAGGTGAGGAGAATGCTGTTGGGCTTGAATTCAAGATATCAGTATGAAACAATGATCTAAAAAGTTATAGATCAAATGACACCACAGTATTAAGTGAGCAAATGTAGCACCCATATTTCATCTTCTAAATATTATTGCCTACTAAAGATCAAGAGGTCCTTGTGGAAATAACTGATTCTGGGTTTGGGACTGGAAAAACACAAGATGAGTACAGAATATCCAAAAAGATAATCAAATACTGATGGGGACTTGACAAGAAGACAAAGGGGATTTTTCCTTTCATTAGTGACAGAGTAAGAGACACCTAATTTATCTTCTTATATTAAATAACTAGAAAACTGGGATATATATATATATATATATATATATATATATATATATATATATATTTATATATATCCTGAGGTATATTCCTGAGAAAAGGAAACAAAGACCTACAATTGACCCAGTCTATTGCTTGAAGGAAATTTCTAGGCTGCAGAATAGGAAGAAGGATACGAACAGGGATTGGGAATCTCATTAAATTGAGGAGAAAAAAAATAGAATTCAAGAAGGCCAAGGCAGTCAGAATTTTCAGGGCAAGATACTGGAGAGGAGGCAACTGAGCTCCGATAATTCGGAGAGGCTGCAGCAGAGTACTGTTTTGTATATGCTTTGGAAGAAAATACTTGAGACCAAAGAAAGGAATACTGGAAAGCAGTGGACTGAAGAATTCCTGGAGCTCAAATGGGGCTGAGAATAATTTGCGTTTCCACCAGACAGGGGAGAAGGATCTCATAACACACGGAACATTGGATAGAATCTTCAGAAAGGTATCATCCTTGTAGTATGGATAAACCCAGACTAGACAAAAAATTGTTCTTGATCTATACCAACAAAATTTAATCCACATAATGTGATGAATAAAATTGATTTGAAGTGCATGCCAGAACAAGTTCTAACAATAGTTACAGGAATGCAACAAAATACAGCACTGACAATCTCAAAGTCTAACATTAAATTAGAAATTACTAACTATGCAAAGAAGTAGTGCAATATAACACATGTCTATGAAAAAAGTCAGTCAATAAAAATTTACCTCCCAAAGACTGAGATGTTCAAATTGGGAAAAGTATTAAAGTTGCTATTATAAACATGCTTGATATGCATCAGAGAGTAAGGGAAAATGGTAACATAATGAGCAGAAATTCCAGAGATGAAAATATAATATCTGAAATGAAAAATATACTAGATGGTATTAAAGCAGATGAACTGAAAAAGAAAATGTCAGCGAACTTGAAGACATTAAAATAGGTGCTAATAAATGAACTACAGAGAAACAAAAACTAAGGAAGGAAGAGAAGAAGAAAATGAGAGAGGAGAAAAGGGGAGGAGGAGGGAGGTGAGGGAAGAAGAAGAGGAAGAACAATAAAACAAACAAATGCAACAAGAACAACAAAGCTTCATGAGTGTTTAATAATAGCAAACAATATATATACATGGACTTTAACTCTGAGGAGGAAGAAAAAATATTTGAAAAAATCATGGCCAAAATGTCCCAAATTTATATATATGCAATATTATACACATATTAAGTCATAACTATATATATAATTGTATGCATTATGAATTATAATTATATCTATTTATATATGTAAATTTTCAGATCAAGAAGCTCAGTGGAATCACGAACATGATAAACCTAAAAGAAAATTACACTAAAATCCATCATACTCCCATTGTTAAAATTAGTGATAAAAAAATTAAAGCAACTAAAAATAAAAAGAAACATTATTAACAGAGAAACAACCATAAGAATTACAGCAGTTTCTTTGTCAGAAACTATGTAAGTTAAAAGAAAAAGGAGTGACATATCTAAAGAACTGAAAGAAAAAAATAATCTAAAATTCTATAGCCAGCAAATATATCTTTCAAAAATGAAGCAACATAAACATATTTTTGACAATGAAAATCCAAGCAGACTTTCACCAGAAAAATAAAGGAAATTCTTTAAGTAGACACAAAATACCAGATAGATGCTTAGATCTACACAAAGGAATGGAAAGGACTAGAAAATGATGTAAATGTGGGTAAATAAAAGAAAATCTTTCTCATTTATAATTGCTTTCAACATAATTGACTGCTTAAAGCAAACATAGCAATTGCTGATTAATAATACACACGGAAGTAAATTGTAGGTTAACAATAGCATAAAGGACTGGGGGGCGGGGGGATATGGAAACATATTGTTGCTTAAATTATCATAAGTTCATAAGTTATGAATTATCATAGCATAAGTTCTTAAATTATCTATAAGGCAGTATAAAAATTGAAAGTAGATGGGACCAGTTAGATAGCACACTGTAAACTCTATGCAACCACTAAAAACAAAACAGAAAAAATTTCATAGGAGTCCCTTTGAGGGGGCTTCCACTGATCACATTTGTGGCAAATTTGAACATTGATAGAATGATGACAGTGGTAGCACATTGATTTTTTTAAAAATCCATCAGTTCATGGTAGTATTCAAAAACGAAGAAAGTGGGGGTCCCTAGGTGGCTCAGGGGTTTAGTGCCACCTTCGGCCCAGGGCGTGATCCTGGAGTCCTGGGATCGAGTCCCACATCAGGCTCCCTGCATGGAGCCTGCTTCTCTCTCTGCCTCTTTTTCTCTGTGTCTCTCATGAATAAATAAATAAAATCTTAAAAAAAAAAAAAACGAAGAAAGAGAAATAGAGGGGAAGAAAGAAAAAAAGGAAGTTGTTTCTATAAAAGAATACCAATTAACTATATGCAGAAGAAATGACACACTTTTAAAAAACTTGCAGCTTTGCAACCCTAAGTAAATACATGATAAATGAATAAAAGTTTCATGGAAGAATAATTAATGGATTGCAAAATCACTGGATGAAAATTTTTAGAGGAACTAAATATTTATACAGTTTTAAATTTTTACTCCACCAAATATTATTTATTAATTACAAAGAGAAGTTTGTTTTGAATAAAGAGCCCCGACAGAAATTACTTTAAACAAGTAATTGAGCTTGGTATTCTCTACTAATGGGACTATTATGTACCATTTGATGAGATGCAGTCAGAAGTGTACATCAACTTTGAAGTATTCTTACCAAGCAGTTTTAACATGAATCTAATCATGGGGGAAACATAGAACAAATTCAGAATGTAGCACGTTCTCCAAAACAATTGTCCTGAATTAGTAAAAAATGTTCATGTCCAAAGAGTCAGCAAAAATAAAATTTTTAAAAATACAAGGTAATTGTCCTATATTAAAGGGGACAAAAGAGACTTGACACTCAGATGCATTGTGGGAAGCTGACTGGGAAACTGAGGCTTTCTAAGGATAGATAAGGGAAACAAGGTAGTGAGAGACAGAAACCAGAAACCAAGCTGGCTGTGTGCATCTCCAAAGCCTGGGCTCAACTTTTTGTCAGTATTCATGGGTTTTCACAAGCCCCCACATTTAGCTTATTAAAAGATAAGAATTTTAAATATCAGTTTTCCAGAAGTGCCATTTTCACAATTCACCCTTCATCTCATCAGTCGACCACACAAAAAAGAGAAAATGCCAGGTGTCCCAAATTTCAAGGAGTGTGTTTATCTTAGACCACAAAAGTGACAGGTGATTTACTCCATCCTAAAAAGAAATTACAAATAAATAGAGACACTCTTGAGACCTAAAGATAGATCTGAAATATGGAGTCTAGCTCTTCACTTCCAGGACTCCAATCATAGGCACCTACTTTTTGGATACCAGGAAGGAAGTGAGTTAATGTGAAGCCAAGAAAGGCAATAACACAGAAGTAGAACATTTAATAGGAACAAAATGTGTCTGTAACCCCTGTCTCCATATTTAGCTCAGCAACCATCCATCATCTGCAAAGGAAAGCATGAAAAGCATCATGTTTGTGTTGAAAGGAGGAAAATGTGAGTGGCATACGTGGTAGCAAGGCTTGGAAGTGGGAGGCAGTGAGGAGCTATATATTATACCTGGAACGCAGGCGTACTGGTGCCAGCTTCAAAAATGGACTGAGAATAAGAAAGAGCTAAAATTTTAACAGAATCTGGAGCCTTTTGAAGTGTGAATGAATGAAATGAGATGTGTGAACATGCACAGACCCGTCCTTCTGTTCAATCCCAGGAAGCTCCCAGCCTGCAGATCCCCAGATACCCGCGGAGGAAAAGACCTTCTGGATGAGGACACACTGTGGGTTTCCCTGTCAGAACAGTGTGGGGCACTAAGGATGCGTGTCAGCCTCCTCTCTGGCCAGTTTTAGATCTCTCAAGTGTTTGGGCTTCCTTGGGTCCATGATGGAGCAGCCTGTGCTGTCAGGGGCATCTTCAGACATTCACTGGCACATGCACAGTGTGGATGTATCTGTGAAACACATTTGGCTCTTTGTCTCCTCTTGATGGTTGCCTGTCGTTCTCAGCATTACCGAGGGTGCTCTGAAAAGCTGGAGCTGGCATCCTGCGAGCTTTTCCTGTGGGGGCTTCATTTGGACTAAAGCTCCCTTTAGAATTTCATTTCCCAGAGGATCCAAGTTGGAAGCCAAGTTGTTAGATGCAAAATCATCCCGGTTCTCCGAGGTGTGGGCATTGTGAATGCTTCTGATGAGGAGTGGGGGCACGGACAGAGATAACAGCATATGGACAATAAAGGCTCTGCGTGTTCAGGAAATGGGAACTTTCAATTCTTACATGTAAAATGAGTGATCCACATATTAATAATTGTGTTTCTTCATGAAATTCAGTGTCCTTAACTCTTGTTTCATGTATCACTCCTTTAATGTAACTATTACTTTATTCATTTCTTAAGGTACTGAAGATAGGGCTTTTTAATTTGGTTATGTTGCTGTGTAACTCTTCTCAGGTAAAGGTATCCCCCACTTTTCAAAAGTTCACATTACGCCACTCAATTTTATAAAAGGCCTAGTAGTACCTATTTCTGCTAACCAAAAGGAATCTGAAGAGGATTTTTGCTTTTACAAAAGAAGGTGGAAAGCAAACATCATGTGCAGTTTGTTCTGCAGAGAGCTGCTTTAGAGGCAGTGTGCAGAGAGCAGTGAGAGTGGTACATCCAAGCTCTTTCCCCGGAGACCCTAAACTTGGCATCTCCGCAGCAAGCCATCCTAACTTTGAACTGGGTCTATGACCATTTGTGCTTTCTGCTTTCTTGTGTGTGCATCTTTTAGCAAGACGTGACCTAAGAAAGCTTATGTTTGGGGTCTGGGGATGCTCAAAAATGTTTCTATATCAATTAATGGTAATTACTTCTTGGCTTTATGCCATTTCAACTTAGGAAAATTTTCATAGGAATGCTCCACTTTTGGATAGCAAGGGACACCTGCCATTTCCTTTGTGTTCCAGTTGTTTTTCTGTTCTGATTTCTAGCTGCAGAAATGCCAAACCCTTCCATTCCCCTTGTACTTTCCTTAGAGATCATTTTATTTTAGGAATGTGGAAATGGACTCTTGCCCTTAGTCCTAGGCATGTTATTGCTGTCCTGGGATCAGACT
The DNA here is from genome assembly GCF_905146905.1 of Nyctereutes procyonoides. Lineage (NCBI taxonomy): Eukaryota > Metazoa > Chordata > Mammalia > Carnivora > Canidae > Nyctereutes > Nyctereutes procyonoides. The sequence goes on along the minus strand of NW_026575146.1, from coordinate 517,991 downwards.
TCATGATTCCTGACTCCTGGAATTATTATCATCCCATTGTTCCACCTGCCTTTGACAAGCTTTAATTCCCCAAGCTACACACACATACACACACACACACACACACACACACACGGTACAGAACAGGTCCTCAGTAAGCTCCTGCTAAGTGGAAACATGGATATCAAGGATTCAATAATATTCATAAGAAGTTGGATGCAATTCCTGTTCTCCTCCCTCAGAACTGGGGCAGAATTGTGGGCTATCCAACCATCTCTTGGGGGAGGGGAGCATGAGAAGTCTACCAGAAGGCTGAGCAGTTCCAGCCTGAATGGGGTCAGGCTACTAGGACAAAACTTTGTTCCGGTATTGTTTATACAGTGCCTGGCTGCTTAGAAGCCAAGCAGACAAGAGGAATGTTGCCTTGCTTTCTGAAAGGGTGGGCGATTTGGAGGCTGTGAGCAGATGATGAACAGAAACCTCTAAGTAGAGATGGGATAGCAGCACTTGAACGTTCACCAGAGCCAGCAGAAGTGTTGGGGGTTTCTTTTGGCTATTGCAGCTACTGTGAGCGGCCATATCTTTGGAAAATGCAAGGGTTAAAATGGATTCATTTAAGTAGTAAAATCTATTACCAGGAGGGTATCCTTGCCCTTTAAGGGAAGACAGAGATTGTAAGACGGATTCCATTAGGGCCTCATAAAAACAGTAGTACATGGCAAATTTATTTTGTTTACTAATGGTGGAGGGAAATATGTATATACTCCATGAGATGTTTGGTTGTTTATGGCAGATGGGAGGTAAAGGTAGCATCTCCTGGAAGTGGAGGCAGGAATGCTGAGTGAGGATCGGGTAGTTGTGCAATCATACAGAGTTCTAGAAGCAGGTTTATCCCAAGGGAGAGATGCACTGGGACAGTGAGACATCTAGGGGGTGACATGGTAGCCACATGCTCCTAGCTGGGTTCTGTAAGTGACACAGGTCACTCAGCACTGAGGAGGTGTGCTTGGACAGTGAGTCACTTTGGCTCTTTGGAGCATAGTAACATCTCATTACCTTTTATTCTTCTTCCTTCATGTTTTGGATTCTTTTGAACCTCTGACTTAGTGGCTCTTGACCTTAGTGGTATATTACAATAATCTGGGACATTAAAAATAATGATGTTCCTCTTATCTGCAGGAATTCTTCTGGGGTTGAGCTTGGCATCATTATGCTTAAGGCTCCCAAAGTGATTCTAGTATCATCTATGACTGCCAAGAAAATAAAGATCTAAAACCCAGGGGTACCCTTCACAGTTTGATTCTGCAGGCCTGTGTTTGTATATACATATGCAAAAGATTATGATCAGTAAGACCTTTCCAGTAGACTTTAGCAGCTTTCTTCACTAGAGTGATCTTGATATGATACAGTTGACATTCTGCTCATAAGCCTCGCTACCATCCTATGAGGACTCCTAACAAATGACCAATATGTAGAAACTCCAAATTCTGTTAGTTTATGAGGTGCATCTTCATGGTCATCCTAATGTAAACTTCTTATAAGGGCTATTTAGGACTCCTACTGCCTCTTTATGCTATGAAATGTGGGTGTAGATTACCAAACATATCCAGAAAGAATTTCCCTTAGCTCAAGATTTCAATCGTTTGCTTAGTCTCTGATTTTCCTGAGATTCCTTGGGACACATTATAGAATGGGACATCCCACCCCCACATTTTTGTTTCCCACTTCAACCCTAGATCACCATCAAAACATATCCTGATCATTAACACATGTAACAAACACAGTATTGTTTCTTTTTCCTTTGTCCTTGCTGTGTGATACGTAGAAAATACACACTTGAGGAATCAAGTGACCTCAGTTCTAGTTCCAACTCTAGCTTAATAGCTATGTGACTGTGTAACAATCTTCGTTTCTTCTTGATTTATTCATCTGTAGAGGAAAAGGGATTGAAATAAATATCTGGTTTTCAACACCATCCCCTTTATGAAGTGAGAGCACTCTTTCTTCAAAATCGTGCTTGCTACAAAAGTCAATATATAATTCTGATTATCAGGAAGCTATACTCATTATGGAGTTTTAAGGGCAACTGAATCCCCTTGGGTTTCCTCATTTTCTCCTCTAACCTTGAAAGGATTCTACAGAATCCCTAGGTCATAGAGAGGAAGGTCAAAAATATATGTACTAATTATTTAGGTCTTTTCTACTGTATCATCCTCTGAGCACAAATGCATGCACACATGCACACATATGCACATGCACACAGAGTTTGATGAATCAGCCTTTAGAGGTGGTAGATACACTGAAAGAGTCACACTAGCAGTGATCAAAACATGGAAATAACATGCATTCACTGGTAGGTATGGAAAAAAATGCATTGGGAGTGCCTTGTGCCTCCTAGCAACTATCAGGAAGGGAATGGCCTATCAGGTTTGGTGACAGGTATTCAGTGGCTTGGAGGTTTAACACCTTGATAAAGCAGGTGATGTTCCACTGGTGGAGACTTCATGACTGGCAATCTGGGAACAGGGTCTTGGAGAAAGACCCGTTAGGAAACAGGCTTGAAACAGCTGGGGTTACTTAGGAAGTCCATATATATAAGAAGTTATTCACTTCAGTTGGAAGTATGATTCCCTATATCCCAGATAGGCTAGTAAAAAACAAATTATATAAACAAGTTATATATTCACTACAACTAGAAATGAAAAGTAGCATGTCTCTTCATTTCCCCTGGTTCTCCTGGATATCTCCATAAATCTAAATGCTTACCTGAGGGACAGCTAGCTGCTTAGCTGCGAACCAATATATTTGTTTCAAGAAAGATTTCAGGTCTTTCTTTGTCCTGAAAGAATGCCTACCTCCAACTCAGCAGGGGTTCCCAAAATTAAAACATTACATGGGGTTAGACATCATATCCTGAAAGCCAACATACTTAACTTTAAGGAGCAAAGCTTGCTGGATCTTATAAATTTGTCTGATATTTCTGGGGTCCTTCTAACTCTAAATGAAGAGGCCCACAGTCTCCCTTCTCTTTCTAAAGAAAGGAGAGGGTTTGACTTTCATGCTGTGCTCTTGAAATAAAATTGAAATCTATCATCTTAGGACTTAGGACTTTCAGAACTTGCACATTAATCATTGTTTTATATGTTGCATATGATCTGTGCCATTCACCTGATGAAACCATTGATAACTGGTATCATTCAAATAAGTGAGATATTAGTCACAAGTGTCTGACACAGTGCCTGGCATCCATAAAAACAACAATTAAACAAACCTTTAAGCCAACAGAAACAGTCTTGGAGGCTTGCTTTAGTTACGGCTGGTCTGACTAATTTGAAGTCAGGAAAAGCCTGGCCTGCAGGAACCAGCTAGATGGTCACTTACACGAGTAATTTGAAGGGCTCTGACCTTCCAGCAGTAACACTGTCTAGTTTGTCTGCTGTATTTTGGAGCTGGAGTGTCTAGACTCTCATTGTTGAGTGTTGCTGCCACATAGGGTTAGCAGGGAGTATACCCTCATTTTGCTATGCTCTCTGAGTAGGTGTAAAGGTAGGAAGTTAATTATTTTCTAATGGGATATTGGTAACATTGGGGTTCCATCAACCCAGTGAAAGTACTGAATGGGTTAATATGAGTCAGGTGGCTGTTGCTGGTGAAGAGTGTTGAATAAGATGATACATGGGAGTGTTGGATAGGGCAGAAGGCAAACTTGGATTAACTCCATGCTAATTCCTAGCAATTGCCTTGGCTTTAGTCTTCATAATTCACTGAGGGAAATTGTGCTTGATATTTGGGAAGATACAAAAAAAATGGCAGAGATGACTCCTTCCCTCATATGGTATAATATTTAGATGGGGACGGAACACACATGAAATTATTGGTAAATCACTGATGCATTTTTAAGGATGCAGCGTGGTACATCTCTTGACTGATGTCCCATTTTGGTTTAGTAGTGGTATCAGCAGAATTTTCAGTGAAATGGGATCCTAATTTTTACTTGCATTGTATAAACTCCCTGTTAATATAGAGATTGATGAAGATAACTGGGAGAGTCCTATTTTCTTAATGGAAAAGATGAAGAAGGTTGTATGCATGTGCTATTTCTTTGTAAAACAATAATGCAGAGTGATATCTTACCCAAACTCAAAACATGGGCCCATCTGCCTCTCCTGACCTCACCTCTCATATGAACTCATTAGAAAGGAGTCAGACCTTTGCTACAGTCTCTATGAGTCTACATTTATCATCATGTAGATAATAGCTGTGCAAAATGGAGTTTAAAGAATAGTAGCATCAGCATGACCTGGCTGCTGAGAGCTCCCAGAAATGCTTCTAAACCTCCACTCTGAAGGATGTTCCTCAGAAACTTGTGTTTTAACAAGATTCTCAGAGGATTCTTCCACAACCTAAGGAAGGCTGAGGAAATATTGTCATAGAAAATAGAGTTGATTGACAGCAGAGATGACTCTTTTTGTAAATCGGTCCCTGTACATAGTTTTAAAAATTCAATTGGACAGTCTTTGGCCCTTATAGGAATATTTAATCCTTTTATATTTAATGTAAGAACTGGTTTATTCTAAAATGTATATGTGTATGCCAGGAGCTTTTGTGAATTACCTTTTTCTTTATTAAACATTTTCTGTGTTGTTGTAAGAATTTTCCATCTTTGCCTTATGTTTTAGCAATAATATATTTATGTTTGACTATGTTTGACTTATATTTTCTTAATTTTGTCACATTAATTATATATTTACAAATCCAAGTATTATAACTTTAATAACAGGAATATTTGTGGGTCTGTTTATATTACCTATTTTTTCCTCTTGGTCCTTTTACTTGATATGACCATAGTTTTTTTTTTTTTTTAAGATTTTATTTATTTATTCACGAGATTCACACAAAGAGAGGCAGAGACATAGGCAGAGCTGGAGAAGCTGGCTCCCTGCAGGAAGCCTGATGCGGGACTTGATCCCAGGACCCTGGAATCATGACCTGAGCCAAAGGCAGACACTCAACCACGGAGCCACCCAGGCATCCCTGACCATAATTTTTTATTGAATGCTATATATTACTTATGAAAGATTGTGGAGGCACTCTCTTCCTTTGATAGGGCTTATCCTATCCTTTGGTTCTGTAGTTAGAGAAGAAGCACATCACTTTGATTCAATTAGCAACAAAACTGACGAGTCTGGGTTGAAGTCTGGAAATTGACCTACTTCTGGTTTGCTCCTCCATAGTGGTGTGGCCCCCAAGAGTCCCACCTGAGAGCAGAGAGTTGACTTAGGGCTTCTCTTTGTCAGGCTGTAAACTCCAATTTTCATCTCTTCAATTCTGTGAGTAGGCCAAAACTGTTCTGATTTCCTGTGATTTCCTGCCTAGCTTCTTGTCCTTAGCAGCTTAAGGGTTTGGCATATGCCTCTAGATGAAAATGTGGTATCTAGTGTACTTCTCTGTGCTTCCCTTCCCTCGAGGATTCTGTTACCTCAAGTCTTAGATGCTTTGGCCAACCAATCTCCCAACTTCCCCTTCACTCCCAGTCTTTTTCTTTTTTGTCTGCACCCTTGTGAGATATTCAGAAACTGTTTCTCTATCAGCCACAGCTCTCTGGGTGGATTCTTAGCCTCTAATCCTATGCCAAAAATTGGCAATTGCCCTGAGGGGAAAAGCTGTTTGCAGACTATCAGCTCAGCTCTCTGTGGCTCCCTTTTCTTGTCTCTGCTGGATCTTGGCCCTTCAATTCCTGGTTGCCTCAGTCATTTTCCAATGCCTTCTGTCAGACAGCTGTTGTTATAGCTGGGTTTTTTTGTTTTTTGTTTTTTTTTACATTTTATCTGAGTTTTCTATTCTCATCAGAGTAAGTGGTCTAGTGCAAACTATTTTAGCTAGAAGTAAAAGTCTACCATGTGATTTTAAAAATAATCACTCAGCATGTCTGCTTATTTCTTGGTCAGAACCTGAAAAAATATTAGCATTTTGCCTTAATCTTCCCATGCCACAGTTCATTCAAGATAGTTTGCAGTATGTTTGGTAAACTTCAGAAATAAGAGAAAAATCATTACCTTGAGATGTGCATTCGAAACACTGAGATTTGGGGAAAATAATAACCCTCCAATGAGATTCTGTATATGCAGGTATCATTTTTTACCATAAAGACAATATTTGTTCTACACTTATTTTAATATGCTAAGGTTTTCTCAGCTTCCCTTGAGGAATATTTTGCATCAAGACTTTAGATATTAAATCTGGATGTGTTTGAGGTCTGATCGCACTTAGACCAGCACCTGCAAATTCTATAATTTTTTTTCATCAGTCTTGTTTATAGTTCTTACATTTCAATTCGGGCATTATTGAGGCAAATTATAGGTAGCTAGATTTTTTGATGTTGAGTTGGCATCAAGATTTTTGTTTTATTTTTGATTGCCAATATCATTTTCCCCAAACCTTGCTCTCTGTTAGTGTGTAGAACATCCCAATCTTGTCCAATATTTTAGAATGAAGTATGTTTCTTCTTGCTTACAATACCCTGCCTGTTTCGTTACTTGTACCCCTAAGGAACCATGCAAGAGTGAGTATCAAGTATAGGAATAGAATGCAAGTTTTCTTACTTCTAGGCCTGAACCCTAAATCAGAAAACCAAAGGCCAAATCCCAAATGGATTGCTTTCTCTTTTATTCCTAGCATTGGGATAAACTTCCCAAGAAGTGACCTCCTTTCTCACATTATTGTCATATTTTGATCCATCTATGGAGACATTGCCCATGGTCTTTGTGATTCTTCTGAGCCTGTATATATGATCCTAAAAAAAGTTCATTTTTTCTCATCACCTCTCCTATTTCTTATCTACTGCCACAGATAAAGAACAATTGTATTATATCAGTTACATACCTGTATAAGTGGTAAATTGTTTATAGGTATTTATCGCTATATAAATGAGCCAAAGTTGGCTCCTTAGTGAATGAAAACAGATTCCCTTTACTTTATGCTTGGTCATTTCTATAGCAGCTGATGCAATCTTGCTATTGTTCCTAATTCTTTGCTTGAAGTCTACCACCTGGAATGGGCTCTAGGCATTGGAAATATCATTCACAAAGATATAACATCATGGCAACTCCACAGCAAATGGAGGAAATGCAAACTGGTCTCTGAAATCGCAGAAGGAGCAGAAGTAAGGCAGCTAAAGGAAAACTCAGTGTTGTGCCCAAGATCGCAATTCCGAGAAACCACCAAGGAGCTGACACCGATGCAAGCACACAAGGGTTTTTTTACAAGCTCGAGCTTTGGTCAAGTATACTCCACACAGCAGAGCAGGGGCTTGGACCCCGAAGTGGGTTACAGCTGGTTTTATTATGGGCTGGTCTAGGGGATTTTCAGAAGGGATGGAGGAAAAAAAATTTTTTTTTCTTTCCAATATGGGGAAAGGGTGGGGGAGTTTCTTCAGATCTGATATGGGATTCTCTGCCAAGGGCATTCTGAGCTTTATTATCTTTCTGATATGAGATTCCCTGCCTAGGACATTCTGCAGTTTTTCCTGTAAAGTTCAGCTCTTATTCCCAGGGGCCTAAGATGGCTGTACTTGTGCTAATGCTAAACTTGAGGTGGAATGGCCTTAATTTTTCTCGGCCTCCACACTCAGGACGGAGAATGAGTTTAGGAATTATTTTCCAACAGTCATTGCTGTAGAAAGCATCTATGCAATGACTATTTTGATGCGGAGTAGACAGTGCATTGTGAATGGTGGAGAGGGGATATTTGATCAAGTAGTTCAATTTACAAGGCATCACAATACTATTTCTTAGAAGAAAAATGTTCTGGGGAGCTGCAATAAAAGACCAAAGCAACAAAGTAAAGAATGAAGGCTGTTGTCTTAGTAACCAAACAACATTGTTTTCTTACCTGATAGAAATGGTAAGTTAATTGTGACCCTCAATTGTGAGAGATACCTTTAGGCTATGTAGGTATTTCTACCTCTCTAGGGCTCTCAAGAGGCCTCTTCACAAAAAGAAAGGTAATTGCAGAGTGACAGAAGCCCTACTAAAAAACAAGAAAGAGTTTTATTAGTTCTCTGTTTGTCCATCCCAGAGAGGGAAGCCAGTGGCCTTCTCTGTGTGCTGCTCTGGGGAATCCCTAACTTGGGTTGGGGAAATGGACTCATGATCTAACACTGGACTCACCTGTTGGTGAGCCTTTTATTTGACTCTTACTGTTGTTTTTGAACATGTTTCACATTCAAGAAACACAGGGAATAATGTAAGAAACTTAGAGGACCCTGACTAAGGAGGGAAGGTGCTCTGATTTCTGCCATCTCTCTTCCTGTGAGTTTGGGCAAGTTATTTGAACTTCCTGAGCCTTGGTTTTGTCCTTCCTATTCCTTTTTTTTTTTTTTTTTAGATTTTATTTATTCATGAGAGACACAGAAAGAGGCAGAGACATAGACAGAGGGAGAAGTAATCTCCTTGAAGGGAGCTCAATGCGGAATTTGATCCCAGGACCCTGGGATCACACCTTGAGCCAAAGGCAGACGCTCAACCACTGAGCCACCCAGGCATCCTCCATCCTTCCTATTCCAATGAATAGGAATAATAATCCTTAATTAAGAGATTAAATGAGGCAGTGAACGTCAGGTTCCTAGCACATAGTAGTTATTCAGTAAATGGCAGGAATTCTTCTTGACTCAATTTTTCACAATTTTATAAATAAAAGTAAATAATAAGAGGGAACATGAAACTTTTTTTAAGACTGATTCAAGGGGAGGGGGATCCCTGGGTGGCTCGGCTGTTTGGCGCTTGCCTTTGGCCCAGGGCATGATCCTGGAGTCGCTGGAGTCCCGTGTCGGGCTCCCTGCATGGAGCCTGCTTCTCCCTCTGCCTCTCTCTCTCTCTCTCTCTCTCTCTCTCTCTCATTCTCTCTCTCTCATGAATGAATTAAAAAAAAAAAAGACTGATTCAAGGGTGAAGGCAGGAAAGAAAAATGCCTTTTTAATATTTGGGAAAGGAAATAACATGAAACACTGATGTTAAGAGGAAGCATCCGTTACCTTCACGCTTGCTCTAAATGCTCTTGACTCAATTTGGTGAAGCTTCATTTCATGTGGAATAGCACGGAGTCAAATTTCTCTCCTTGAAGAGTTTGGTGATTAGCCTTGGCACAATCACTGAATGCCATGATATGGAGTTCTCAGGGGTCTGTGAACAAGTTCTTCAGGTTCAATAGGGAGTTGAGATCATCCAAGATGCCCTGACTTCAAACAATCTCAAAACTTCTTCAGTACCATTTTATGTCTTTTAGAATCTAGTAAACAAAATCCCTAACTCTATAATGTGCTCAGGTAGTTTGTAATAAGAAAAGAGCTTTCATGTTAAATTTAACAGTTTGCATTGAAAATAATCTTGGGAATGAACATATACCAGTCCTTGTCTTTTTCCATCGGTAGCAGTATATACATTCCCAAGCAGCCTAGATAATGTTGATATTTTACATTTTTTTCTTAAAATTTATTTTGTCTTTTTCATAGTTGTTGTAACAGTTGCTTATTGAGAAGTAAATGTCAGTTAGGAAGGAGTCATTTGCTAATATATCTAGTTGAATGGGACTTTGAGAAAACGAGGGCTTCGAATTGCCTGTTGCTCTTTTTCAGCCTGTATGAGGTTTCTGTAGCTGTTAAAACAAATTACCGCAAACTCAGTAGCTTGAAACACTACAGTGTTATTATCTTATGGTTCTGGGGAGCAGAAGTCCAACACAGGTCTCTTTAGGGTAAAATCAAGGTGTCTGACAGGTCGGGGCTGCTTCTGGAGGATCTAGGGGAGAATCCGTTTTCTTACCTCTTTCAGCTTGTAGAGGCCGCACTCCTTGGCTTACAGCTTCTCTCTCCATTGTCAAAGCTAGTTATGTCACATCTCTATTACCCCATTGCTCTTTGGTCACAGCTGGGAAAGGTTTTCTGCTTTTAAGGACCCATGTGATTAGACTGGACACACATGGGTAATCTAGGCTACTTTCCTTACCTCTGGAGCCTTAACTGAATCACACCTGCAAGGTCCTCTTTGTCAGGCAAGTAACATATTTGCAGGCTTCAGGAATTAGAATGTGAGCATCTCTGTGTGTGGGGTGGGGGTGGTAGTGGCAATTCTGCCTACCTTAAAAGAACAAATGGAATTAAAATTCTGGCAAAAATTGCACAGGGAACTTCTAAGTGTTATCTTCACTAGAGAGAGTTTGGAGGTGGCTTTTAGAGAAAACAAGACTGTGGGTCCTTGATTGAGTTCTGTGGACAGAGCTCAACCTTTATGTGTCATAAAGGCTATTACATGGGAAGTGGGGTTCTCCTTCACACTCAAGACATTCTCTTCAATTGCCCTCCAAGGATCTTGGAAAGAGTGAGAGAGTGTGAATGATTTGGCAAAGGTCTAAGGAATGGGGTCTTACCTAAGAAAGTCCCCAAACCGTCTGGACAAGTAAGGAAGTCTAGGCAGCTTCAGAGATGGCCTTTCCTGAGAGGGATGGGTTTGCCAGAAAGGATGAATATCTTGCTCCTGGCAATCTCATCATGATGGTAATGGAAACAGGACAGTGTAGCTCTGATTGGATTAAAGAACTGTAGGCAGCTGCAGAAGCTCCAGGGATGGGTAGAGGCAGTGACCCCACCCCTACCCCCACTGGGCCTCCAGCAGGCAGTGTGGCCATGTGGGGGTGGTGCTAGAGTGGCTGAGTCTGTCTCAGCGAGGCTGATGCAATGGGCCTTCTTAGAGCCTGAAAGCATCTGGACCCAGAGGTGACTGTTCTCTTCATGAAAGTAATATGTCGAGCATGTTCCAGGATTTTTCCTGTGTTCTTCTCTCCAGCACACCTTCTCATACTGCAGATGAGGAGGTTAATGAGCAGAGTAGAGCTGGGAGTGAGGAAAGAGGAAACTGAGGGGGTGATGGGCTGGCCTGGGTGGTGTAGAGTGAGTTCATAGCTCATCCCTCCACAGCCAGTGATCTAGGACAGATGCCCTTTCCAGGGGCCAGTGGGGTTTGAGCAGGATCCTGAGAGAGGAAGCAGATCAGTAATGGCAGTGACGATCAACTGCAAACAGGGCAGGGAGGAGGCAAGCAGACACTGCACCTCCTCATCTTGGAAAAGTAGAGGCAGTCTTGTGTCAGAGAGGGTCTTTACTGGCTGTTAGTATCGCCTAAATTATCTGCCGAAATTATTAGTGTTAAATCAATGAATGTAGAGAAGAGGAAATTGCTGAGAAGGTGTAGGCTGAGGTTGCTGTGACTTTGTTAAATGAACATTTGTTAAACAGAGCCCTGGGGTGCTGGATGGTGAGCCGCAGGTTCAGCAGAACACCACAAGGGAATTGAAATAGAGAAGCTGATTACCCACAGGTCCTGGAGGAGGTACATGGCATGCCTCCAGGAGCCACAGGGGGATGGGTGAGGCAGGGTGTAGGCAGAGCATGAGGCAGGACCTGGGTTTCATGTCTTTAGGAGGGTCCAGGGGTGGAATGCTTTGGAGTTGCCAGGCTAATGCCGGTCTGGTCTATTCAAGCCAGAAGGAGCCAGGTTTTGGTAAGCTTCATGGGGCTCTCATCTAAGGGATGCACAAGGGGGAGGCTGTGGGAGGTGGGGTAGACTATTTATCACCAGCGTGGTTGAGGGAGTCACACCAGGAACTTTCATTTACTTGTGGCCCTGAGAGCTATTTTGTCTAGGGCACATGCTTGCAGGAGGGGCTAGTGTCAGTCAGCTCAAGACCCTCAGGCCACTTGGCCACACAGAATGGATGCCAAGGCCGAAATATTATAGAGTAGTTTAGTTAAACTCTCAACGTGAAGGCTATTGAAAGGGGATTGAATCCAAAAGGTCCTAATTTGTGCCTTTGGGGAAGCATACTATAGCAGACATGCAATTATCTTTGTTTTGTTGTTGTTTGCAGCAGTCACAATTTGCAGAGTGGCTGCTTCATTTCAGGCACTGTGATAGAGTACATAGACTTAGAATTCAAGTAGCCTGGGTTCTAATCCCAGTACTGCCACTTACTGTTAGTATGACACAGAGCAACCACCCAAACTGCACTTTCCCATCCAAAAAATAGGTATAATATGATATTTTGTAGAGATGTCATGACTAAATGAGCTGATATATTTAAAATGGTTGGTGCAACGCATGGCTCTTCACAATAAAAAATGCTAGCTAGCCTCATGGGCAGCCCAGGTGGCTCAGTGGTTTAGCGCCGCCTTCAGCCCAGGGCCTGATCCTGGAGACCTGGGATCGAGTCTCATGTCAGGCTCCCGGCATGGAGCCTGCTTCTCCCTCTGCCTGTGTCTCTGCCTCTCTCTGTGTGTGTCTCTCATGAATACATAAATAAAATCTTAAAAAAAAAATGCTAGCGTCTTTTTTAAAAAGTACTATTTCATAGGTAAATATTTTATAGACTTACTTTCAGTAGAATATTATCATATATGAATATGTCAAGGTGAGTGGGTTTATTGAACGAGGCCTTACCTGGCAGAGCTTTGATAACAAAGCATAAGAGGAAAATTTGATTCTGGGTAAGAGAAGGGAGAGACTGATCCCAAGTAGGGAACATTAAGAATATGCCCCATGATTGGCCTTGGGGATCCTGGGGCCTACACTACTGATACAGGAAGGCTTAGCTCTTGTCTCATGGAGTCGAAGAATGAATCTCGAGGACAACAGAGAGTGAGTAAAGCAATGGAAGTTATTAAGCAAAGATACAGAGAAAGCTCTCAGAAGTGAGAGGGGGTCCCTGCCACTGAAGGCTTGTAGTGAGAGTCTTTTATTGAGAACTGACTGGGAAGCTTGTGGCCTTGAGATTCTTGTGCTGTCTTGGTTTGAGTTAGGACTGGTGATAACACCTTTAATGGCTTACTTCTTCTTTTGGGTCTGGGTATTCTTTGTTGGTCACAGATGACTGTCATAAAGAGACACCCTCCCTGCCCACACCTAGGGCAGGGTGGTCCAGCTTGCTTCCTTATCTCTGGTTTACTTACACCTTGGAATTTTTGGGATTTCTGTGAGGCTGATTCCGTAGCCCCCTACCTAGCCCTGCCTAGGCCTGTTTGTCCCTAACTCACTATGAAGCACTGAATACTTTATGGTACAGAACAGTCGAAGTATACTAATCATACAATAGAGACTGCTATCTATAACTCAGCAATGTAACAAAATTCTGGTTCCCAACGTGTGAAATCTAATTGTGTTTGCTTCTGAAATAAAAAAGAATCCTGGTTGAGGACCTCCACTAAGCAGTTCTACAACGTCTGGTGTCCTTCAGCTTTAAGATAAAAGTGTAGGGCAAAAAGATCTCTAATGTTCCTTCTGTGTCTAACATTCCAGGACTCTAAAATAATGCTAGGGCCAATATTATGTATTTCTTTTTATAGGAGTTCTCTTTGCCTGGGGAGAGCAAGACCATATGCCAAAAACATTGTGTAAGTCAGGTCAATTAAGAAGGATTGCTCCTTCAGTCTTGGGTTTGCTTCAGCAAATCTTTAGAGCTGGCTCTTTATTTATAACTCTGTAGAGGACCAAAACAACCCTACATCTGACTAGGGTGTGGAGAAGCAAAACATAGTTCAGATGCATTCCTAAATCATGAATTTTTCTCATTGACGTACACACCATCACAGACAGTGCAGCTGCATGTCATAGATTTTTGGGGCTTGATTATAAACAACCTTCGACAGACATCCCTGAGAGAATGGCAAGGAAGTTGTCCCTGTGACACAGCTGATTCTTCTCCTCCACAGAACTGAGGCTAGCGATCTTAAGGACAAATATCAGCACCAGCCCCAGAGCCTAAGGAATATAGGTTGTTTAGGGACTGATTGAAAATCAGTCCTTAACATTCCTCATTTCTACATGTCAAGGAATGCCAAGACTTGGAGCCAGGCATTCATAACATTGAGGAATCATTATATCCTGTTTATTTGGATGCTTGGTATCAGACTTTCTCTCGACCTGGTGCTCCAATACTCTCAGACATTGTCCTTTAGCTTCTGGAACTTTCCAATCAGCTCTAGATTCCCTAGTCAACTGCTACCAGAGTCTTACAGTTCATTATCCTATCTCCCTACAACCCACTCCAAATTTAAACTGAAAGATTATTTATAACCCCCAAGACTGGGGTAAGTGCTTCTCTTATATGGACCTGTAATGGCCTGTGCTCACAGGCTAATTGAAATACTTCTAGATGTTACCTTCTCCCTTTATAGAATAAACTTCTCGAGGATAGGAACTACTGCCGATGCTAATTGTATCGCCAGCATACATACACAATTTAGTACAAATTCCAGCACTTACTAGAAACAAAATGTACTATGGAATGACTGAGTGCGTATCTCATCTCAGGTACTGACCATTAAAACACACGGAGAGGGTGAAGCAATTGGCTGGCTCCTAGTGACGCCTCCCCGAGTCCAGCTTTTCGGTGATGGCAGGCAGTACTATCATCTCTCTCAGTTCTCAAGAATGAAACCTCAGAGTAATCATGATTCATTGCTCTGCTTTCTGTCTATACTTCATGCATCTGGTTTTTCCTCTTTAACTTCTTGCATATTATGTGAAGACAAACACTTGTATTTTTAGAAAGTCCATAACATTCATTTCAACCCTTTCCTCAAGTGGAAATGTGAGACTAAATGTTTGAGTTGCAATAAGTCCTCGGCAACGAAGGCATTTACCTATTTAATGGGTGACTAGTTTTTGGTGCTTTATATTAAGGTAACTAAGTGGCTTATTTTCTAAACCAGGACTGCTCTGAGAATGAACGAGGACACTATTAATTGCACAGGTTGGTGGATAAACTTGGATTCTATGGGGCACAATGGGACATATGGTCATTCTATTTATAGATGAAGATGCTGCTGAATTGGCCCCAGCAAAGCCTGCCCTGGGTCAGTCCTTCTGTAGTTGTGATGTGTTCGCGGTGCACCAGTTACATCTCCTTCCCAGAATGTTCTTGTAGCTGATAAAATAGGTGTGGGTAAAGTTGATTTCTGCCTGGGTCTTAATTTATAAAGGTGCCTGGGTGGTGACACAGATGGGCTAACACTATTGAAAGATTTTCATGACTTAAAGTTTCCAAGAGGAGTGCGGGACGTGCCAGGTCAAACAGGACCACTTGGGAAAGCACGGGGTCTGCTCAGGAGGCAAATGCAGGATCCAGGGGAAAACAGAACCCAGAGCCTCCATTGTGCCTTCCATGGAAAGGGCAAGGCAGAGCATGGCAAAAAGCTTAGGATTGGCTACTTTGATTGGTGTCAGGAGGCTCTGGGCATTAGGGGTGGTCTTGTACCTGGTTCTGGGTGATTTAGAGCAGAGCAAACAGTGGCTTGGTGTGTGCAAGTTAATCAAAAGAGGTGGTTGGGGTTACGAGCTTGGAATTGGTTGGAGAGTTTGTAATATGATTTTGTGCCCCTGTGTAAACTGGATCACAGGGGAGATATAAACAGCTTTGGCCTCTAGTTCAGCTTGTGATTAATGATACCAAATAGACAAATAGAAAATAGACAAATACAGTCAGAATACAGGCAGCTGCCTGGGATGCATTAGTTAGGATGCATTGCTGGAAATGGAATACAGATCGCCTCTGAGAAACTCACTGCCCCTGTAGAGACTGAACCAGCCAACTTCAGGTCCTTAGCTTGAGGCTTCAGTCCATATCTCTCAGTAAGGGATAATAAGCTGGAGGTGCTTGAGGACCCAGACCAAAAGGGCAGCATTGAGGGTAGGTCAAAGATACATCTTTGAAATCAACGATTGGAAGATGTACACATCAAACACATTTTACTGCATATCCAGGAAAACTGTGGCTCATCAGCTTTATTTTAGGCACAATGTGAATGTGAAGTTTCTCTAGTTTTCTATCAGGGAGATGGCCTGACATGCAGATGACCCAAACTCAGCACCATCCAGGGTGTGGTGAGGAAATGGTGACTCCCTCCGGGGGAGCAAAGAAGCTGCAACGCCACATGCTGCCATGGAATCCTGACCTGAAGGCTGTGAGGATGTCACTGTGTTTCTTCTCCAGAGAGAAGGCTGACAGGGTCCAACAAGTGTGTTGAGGGCTGCAGCTTTTGAGAAGCAGTCTCAATCACAGAATGCAGGTTCCTCTGACTTCCTGGGGCTCAGCTGGGAGCTTCCACAGGAGGGAAAAGCAGAGATCTTTGCTGCATAAGCTGGTTCTCTCCAGGTTTAAACCACTGCTTAAAACTGTGCCCAGTTTCCTAGGAATGGGAGGCCCTGACTTCTCTTGTCCCAGCAGCGAGCAGGCTTTTGCATGTCTCCCAGCGTGTTGCCATTTATGGATTTGGGCAAAATAACAGAATTGCAAAGCTCAGACTCCCAGACTTCTTTTTTTCTTTTTCTTCCACACTGAGCTTCCTGTTTCTATGGCAATGAATAGGATGTTTTGCACTAAGAAACACTTTAAATGCCACTGGGGGAAGGTAAGAATCACGCGTAGCTCTCTGCAGAGCAGAAAGGTGAAATGAATGAGATGTTAAGAAAAACGGAGTGAAATAAAAAGAGAGAGGAAGCGGAAATGCTGGAATAGAGGTGGGAGAAAGGAGGAGGGAGGGTAAAAGGCATCTGCTTGGAAAGAAAAATAAAACAGAGGAACATGGCGGGCAAGAACTGGGGCCCACGAGGTGGCAGTCCTCTGGCCAGCAGTGTCCCTGAGCACCTGGAGAGGCAAGAGCACACTGACTTCATGAAACCACAGGGGTTGTGAGGCTGTGGGGAGCATCAAGTGATCTTCACCTGGAAGCAGAGGGCAGGAATCAGGGAGGCAATTCTAGACACTTCCATTACATAGGGCCCCCTGGAAGGTGGCTTCCAGAATAACCTCTAAGGTGAGGGGACTCCAAAATGATACCCTGCAAATGCTTACTCTGCATACGTAGACTAGCACAAGGCCACTGGAAGCCAGTGCTCCCAGCTCTGAGGTTAGAACTCTGGTCTCCCATCAATGGCTGATGCCCATGGAGGGGCTCTGGAAGGCTCTGTAGTCTGGGGTTCTTCTACTGCCTTCTCTCATTATTGAGCGGGACTGTCCACATATGCTCCCAAGAAGCCAGATGCCAACAATGAAATAAAATACGAGGGATTCAAAAGGCAGCCTCGAGAAGTCAAGTGGCCACGGGAAAAGTTTCTTTCTCTCTTTCTCCGGTATAGCTTCCCCCAGTCAAAGCACAGACGTCTGTGACCAAATCAGCATTTAGGAAAGAAACACTTTAGAACCATTTACAATTTAACCTGGTAGAACAAGGAGTGGCATATCAAGTAGTTCTCACTTTTGGTTTTACTAATTCCTCCACTAGAGCCAAGTTAAATCAAATCAAACTCCCTCTAGCTTGAAGTTCCTGTTATATAAGGTTTTAAGAGCTATAAGCTGGAATTAAAGGCACAGTAATAAGAAGAGCCAATCAAGGGCAGCCTCAAAATAGCCTGGTCCCCGTGGAAGGCCAAGGCAGATGTATTTGTCCAGCTGCTAGAAGGAGGAGGCCTGAGGCCTCTCGCTCA
Source organism: Nyctereutes procyonoides (assembly GCF_905146905.1). Lineage (NCBI taxonomy): Eukaryota > Metazoa > Chordata > Mammalia > Carnivora > Canidae > Nyctereutes > Nyctereutes procyonoides. The sequence continues at coordinate 500,481 of NW_026575146.1, read as the reverse complement.
CTCGCCAGAGGCCCGTAAAAGGCTCACCTACAGCTGCCTGTGAAATTGGTTCCTTGTAAATGAAAGTCAACCAGGAGTCATATGAGCCAATGGCAGCTGGACAGAGAGGTCTGGGGTGCCAATCGGAGCCGGAAATGGCCAACAGCCAGGGTAAACAACCGGGGGCAGAAGCTGAGGTGAGTGTCTCTCCCAGGATAGCTCAGTGAGGTGCTGCTTTCCAAGGGCTTGGCCAGGACAACCTGGCATATTTTCAGCTGATCTGGGTATGCCGTAATTTACTGTGGGAGCCTCACATTTGCATGTCTACTTTAAGAGACCCTAATAAGTACACATAATAAAATGTTAATTTATGCCTTCTGCTAGGATTGGAATTGAGTGTGGCTTAATGGAACTGCAAAACAGAACAAATCTGGAAATTCTGGCACACAGAAGAGGAGGGTGGAAGGAGCACGTGCTCCTTTGCTCAGAGGAGACCAGAAACTTCCTGGTGTCAAGCTCCCTTCAGAACCCTAGGAAGGACCTCCCAAAAACCAGGCCCAAATTCCCCAGCACAACCTAGGGATGGCCTCTTTGCCATGATAGCCCTGAAGTCAACACTATAATAGGGCACAGAGTAGGGCCTTAGTAAATATTTGGGGAAGTGATTAATGGTACTGTGAATGTTCTGAGGGCAAATTCGTCCTCTCATGTTTTGGGTATGGTCGGGTCTTGCTTAGGTCTTTAAGAACCGTACACCCATCTCCACATTAAAGGAAAAAGCCGGCACATATGTAATGTTCTGAATTATTCTAAATGGCAAACCTGTGGCACCTGGGTGGCTCAGTCAGTTAACCATCTGACTCTTGATTTTGGCTCAGGTCATGACCTTGGGGCCCTGGGATGGAGACCCCCATTAGGATTCTCACTCAGAGGGGAATCTGCTTGAGGATTCTCTCTCCCTCTCTCCCTCTCCCTCTGCCCCATCCCCACTTTTCTAAAATAAATACATACATCTTTAAAAAGTAAACAAGTAAATAGCAAATCTGTGTAGGTCTCTGAATTCTTCCAACCCCAGCACAGTGCACACTGTCTTAAGGCAGTCTTTGTAAATGCTTCTTTCCATTCAGCTTTGTCCAGACTATCCTACGCAGGTGCCACACCTGTGGTTGACACTCTGTAGATCCTAAACTGGCCCTATTAGTAGGAATAAGACAAAAAATTCCATATATGGAATATATATATGTATATATATATATATATATATATATTTTTTTTTTTTTTTTTTCATTCTTACTGGCAAGAAGTAGAGTTAAAACATACCAGCAGAGGGGCGGGGGATCTTTGTGTCTTCTAAGTGATGCCGATGCCACAGCTGTGTCATTGTAATACTGGGGAGATGATGAAGGAGGAAGTAGAATAAAGCATTAGAATAAAGTAAAAAAAACAAAAAACAAAAAAACAAAAAACAAAACATACCAGCAGACTCTGACAGTCATTGTAAACACCTTTCAGAGTCCCTGCCCAGGTCACAACACTATGTTGCTATAGGACTCATCCCCCCCGCCCCCCCCCCGCAGACAAACTTGGGTAAACTTTTATTCACCAAGTACCCTCCACTGTGATCATAGATTACATCAGAGCTCCCACTGATCCAGCCTGGACAATCATATTCCTTCTCTTAGGAATTAGGAATTGGATTTAAAGAAAGCTAGTCAGCATCTGAGTCTGGCTCAGATATGCATTTTAGAGCCATGGTGGTCATCTGTAGAGAGAATCACAACCAGTTGGTCTATGGGGAAAAAGAAAATGCAAACGTGCAGAGTAGAGCAGAGTCCAAAGAGGCCTGGGTACACTTCCTTCTTTGCATCTTTATGAAACATCCCTGTTTATTGATTAGGCTAACTTCGTTGGCTCTCTGTTATTGGTAACCAAAAGGGCTTTGAAAAGACACCAAGTTTCACCACAGACATCTGTGGCTCTAATCTACAGGCCTAAACTCACCCCTTTTCACCGTGATACAATTCTACTCAAGGTCATGGCACGGTTCCTAACTGCCTCCCTCACCATGACCATGACCCTTTATTTGCTCTCAGCGCACTCCCTGCACTGTCCTGCCCAACCATTCAGAATGAATTCCCCTGCCATTGTGATGTGTGACCTTGCTTGGGTCTGATTTTTCTTCACACTTCTCTGAACCCAGTCCTCTGGTTTCCTTTCTGTTTCTGATAGGATTGCTCCTAGGCTTATCTTAGAATGGTTTGCCCTCTCCTCTTGGCCATACAAGATTGGACACTAGACTTTTTTTTAATGCAAATGGGGTGGTTTCTACTGCTGACTTGTGTTAAACAGAAATTATCTGGAGTGATTTCTACTTGCTGACTTGTGTTAAAGAGAGAGAAATGATCACAGTGAAAAAAAAAAATAAGGTTACTGGTGGGACCTAGTACCTATAGGCACTTGGCTCTTGTGTGTCTGACACAGTATCTACACCCCTGCTAATATTTGTATTTATAGTAATGAGAGAATTTCCCAAGCTAAAAAAAAAAAAAAAAAAAAAAATCTAAACTCCTGAGGAAATGAGAGAGCTAAAGGAGTGGTTGCTTAAGTCCCTGGCTTATTCAAAGAGCCTTATTCTCTTCATTGGAGGAAGACTGGAGGTATACAGCCCAAGGGAAGTTACTGGGCAATGGCAGTGTTCTTCTGGGAGTAAAGGGCAGAATAGGTTTGGGGATGAATACACAGTATATAATACTTCATTCAAACTTCTTTCTCTTTTTGAGGTCAGTATACTATATCATGAAATGAAAGCACAAGTGATGGGAGAAAAGGTCATCAAATGGCTGTTTAGCCATAATCAAGAGATGCTGGAGATGCCATGTGCTTTCGCTGAGGGGGCTGGTACGAAAGGGGAAGCATTTTCACATAAAACAGGACTAAAGACCAAGTGTTTTAGGACCCATGGGGCTCTGCCATGAAATATTTTACATATTTATGGCAAGGAGCCTGAGGAAGCTAATTCTGAATTTCTAAATTTATGCAAAAGAAACCCGCTGTGTGTCACTGGCATGTTTAAGTCAAGTGTTGTGATCCATTTGAATTTACTGTGTCAGCTGGGTGTACTGTGTAGCCCTGGGCCCTTTTTTGTGTGTGTTCCTTGTGGTTGCTTCATCATATTCTTTCTTTTATAAGGAAAACTCTTTGGTAATATCTGCAGGAATGGGGAAAAAAAAGAGGGGACTATTTTTATGAAGAGATAGAGTTGTGTTCTGCATATGCAGCATAAGGAATCGTAATAATTTCTTTAATGGCCACACATATGGAAAAGGTCTCTCACTGCTTTACACTCTCCACTGGATTTCTCCTCTATTCCTTCTGGCTTCCTGTCGTTCCCTGCCAAAAAAATGTTTTTCTGTCATTCTTTGAAACCATTTTAATTTTACTTTGGAGTGGGCTCCAATTTGTTAAAATGTGGGGTGGCACACTGATACAAATTGTGGAGGCCGAGAAAAATTAAGGCCATTCCACCTCAAGTTTGGCATTAGCACAAGTACAGCCATCTTAGGCCCCTGGGAATAAGAGCTGAACTTTACAGGAAAAACTGCAGAATGTCCTAGGCAGGGAATCTCATATCAGAAAGACAATAAAGCTCAGAATGCCCTCGGTAGAGAATCCCATATCAGATCTGAAGAAACTGCCCCACCCTTTCCCCCATATTGGAAAGAAAAAAAAAATTTTCCTCCACCCCTTCTGAAAATCCCCTAGACCAGCCGATAAAAACCCAGCTGTAACCCACTTCAGGGTCCAAGTCCCTGCTCTGCTGTATGGAGTATACTTGGACCCGAGCTCCAGCTTGTAAATAAACCCTCGTATACTTGCATTGGTGTCAGCTCCTTGGTGGTTTCTCGGATTCGCGATCTTGGGGACAACAAAATAGTCAACAATTTTCAAAGTTTGAAATACATCCCTTTTAGGAATAAATATAGTTAGGTAACTGTTTAAAGGATCCTACAAGGACAAAAGCATTTAGGAGATGGAAGACCCTTATAACACTGAACATTTATAGCAATTTCCAAAATGCATTTGTGAGTTGCTTACTGCCCAGATGCTGAGGGCACTGTGGACAAGCAATGCTAAACTTTGTGGACTCAGAGTGAAATGGCTTTACTAGACCCTCTCTAAAACACAACCACAGAGACAGTATTGGACTCCGCTGCAGAAAAGAAAAGTCTTCTCGAAGGAATGAGATGTTAGGTTTTCTAGTTAGTTCCGGCCAAAGGTTGCATGAGTAACTTAGTGGAGAATCCAGAGTCCTCTCTAGATTCCTCATCCACACACCACTTGGTACTTTCTGTCTGGAGGTCTCTTAATATCTTTAAATAATAGAACAGAATACTTTATTATTATTATTATTTTAGAAATTGGATGATGAGACACTGTGGCCTTCTGACCTAGCATCTGACGAGGAGATCTGTCAAAAACCCAATGCTGCATGAGTTGAAAAGATGAGAAGCCCATTGGAAAAGAAAGCAATGATACTGACCGGAAGGCCTTTAATGTGTTCCTGTGTTTAAAGCAATGGTTCTCCTTCTCTGGGTCCCTGATTCCAGGCAGGATGCCCCAGATGTGGCTCTCCCTGTAGGTAGATCATGGCATGTGTGTCCCTCAGGCAAATGTGCCTATAATGGAGAGTGGACAAAGCAGCTATGGTTGAGGAAATGTACTACAGTGTAAGTATAGAGGAGGCTTGTAGTAACTCTTCATTCTTCCAAGCAATGACATTGGAAAACCAATTCTGGAGCAAGGGGGCAGTAGCTGATAAAAATCACTGTGGAGAAGGTGGCCTAAAAGATTCCAAAACTCAGTCCTCACACACCCCCTAGTGTAGAATACAGGGTAGTTCCTTGGATCCTGGGTTGAAGCTGAAAATACATCAGCCATTCTTAATCACCTCCTTGGATGAATAGGATATATTGAGAAGAAATAAATGAGAAAGGAAGTCAAGCAATGAGTTAACTTTGCAACTGCAAAAATTACAGGTGACAAATTAATAACTGTTTTAAAAGGGAAACCGCTTTGATGTACTCAGGACTCAAGTATGAAGGAAGTGAGCAGACTCTCCATTGTTTAGACCAGAGCTTCTCAAACAATAATGTGCATGTGGATCAATCACCCAAAGAGCTTGCTGAAATATAGATTTTTGATTTAGTAATTCTGTGGGCGGGGCTTCAATTCTGCATCTCTAACAAGCTCCTAAGTGGTGTGGAGGATGCTGGTCCACAGACCACACCTTGATAGCACTTAAGTAGCGCATGGCACAGACTGGTCCCTGCTACCAGGCTCATTTGTTTTGTTGTTTTCTGGAATTCTGCTAGAACTGCCATCTTTACCATGCCTCCTACCAGCCTTGCTAGCTCACCATGGAATGGCTCCCTCGTTCATTTGATAGCATTGTAAATTTGTCAGCTCCAAGATAACTATATTTTATTCTCTGAATGTAAGTAATATTTACCAATAGCATTTAATGTTTATAATGTTAATTACTACATATTACCTTGTGATTTCATGATTCACGAATTTGTTTTGTTTTCCCGACTAAGGTGTCTGCTCATAAGAACAGGGACTGTCTTATATCACTTCGTTTCTTCCATGTGGTCTTGCATGGTGCAGTGCCTATAGGAAACAATTACAGAATTAGTTGATCGGTTTTTCTACTGTAGGCTTTGATTTGAAAACATTTCATATGTCTTTCCTAAGAGTGGAATTGGATTTGGGGGTGGCACAGTGAAGAAGGGTTGGAAAGGCCCTGGTTCCTGAAAGAAGCAGAGAGAGGATACCTAGGGAGAATGTGGGTATCTTCTAGTATTCAGGAAAAATATATCCTGTACTTTAAACCTTTACCCAATGCTTTCCTTAGAGTTAGGTGTCTTGGTTTGAACTCTACTTAGGTTTGTAGTTCAAATCACTCTATGTAACAATATTTAGATGTCCTGAGTAGAGTGAACAACAAAAAGTAGGTTTGATAACAGTAGACAAGACATGTAAAAAGGAAAAGATCATTCTGTGCTTCGGAGAAAAAGATGAAATTTTCAAGTCAAGGAAACAATATTGTATAAATATGATAAAGCACTTCTCCTTATTTTCATTGTGAAAGATCAGAGAGGGATAACAGTGTCATAGGCTTCAGCGGACCATCCTCTCTTGCTTGAGAATGGATTAAATTGCTTCATCCACCGTTGGGCTGGGTGATTTTAAGACCAGCATACCTCTTACCTGCTAGAGTAGATCATGCTGGAATGGGTAACAGGAAAAGACATGTGTTCCTGACCATACTCAATCATCCACCTGCACTTGTTGCCTAAAGTTTTTGTTTTTTTTTTTTTTAAGATTTTATTTATTTATTCATGAGAGACAGAGGCGGGGGGGGAGAGAGAGAGAGAGAGAGAGAGAGAGAGAGAGAGAGAGAGAGAGAGAGGGAGAGAGAGAGGCAGAGAGACAGACAGAGGGAGAAGCAGGCTCCATGCATGGAGACTGATGTGGGACTCAATCCTGGGACTCCAGGATCATGCCTTGGGCTGAAGGCAGGTGCTAAGCCACTGAGCCACCCAGTGATCACCATTAAAGGTTTTTTTAATTCTGTCTAGAATTGGTTAGAAAAGATGACTTCTGAGCTTCCTGACATATCTGAGAGGTTACAACTTTTTATTAATAAGTAATCATTATGATTAATGACTACACAATGGCTATATATTATTAAAATTATAATAGTGATCCATAACTAATAGTTTGGGCAATAGAGTTTCAGAATCTAAAGGTACCATAGAGGCTGATAGAGCTAAGGGAGGTCTTCTTTTCTAAATAAGGGCTACCTTTTGACATCCCTGAAAGTTACAAACACAAATACAGGCTTTGCTCAAACACCTCCAGCAAAGAAGGAACTTCCTGGGTCCCAAGACAACCATTTTTGTTGTACAGTACTATTTCTGTCATTAGAAAAATAATCTTTCATCACCATAATAATTTTAGAAAGCAAGAAAGAAAAGCATAACAAAAATTTAAAAACATCTATGGTACTATCACATGATAACCACTGTTAACATTTTGATGTATGTTCCCAGGTATGTGTGCGTGTGTGTGTCTGTGTGTGCATGTGTATTCCTTTATTTTGAAAAATCCTAATATCCATGTTTTGGAACCAGATTTTATCATGCTTTGTCATTAAGTATTTTTCCATAACATCCCTCTCGAAGGCTGAATAAGCACATTTCATTTTTTAAAATAGGTATAATTATTGGGACATTTTTCATTCTCTCAAGCCAAAGCATACCTCTTTATGATTTATATGCATCGGTCCTTTCTCTGCCTTCCAGAATTACAGGCAATAAAAAGTATAATCCTTCCTTTCCAGGCCAACACTTCAAATACGTGATGACTGCTTACAGGTCTCCCTGAGTCTCAGTTTTTTATTTTAATTGGCCTCAGGTGTTCAGACATCTTTCATGGTTCTCAGGCACCACTGTCATCGTAGCTCTTCTCCGGATGAATTTCAGTTTACCATTTTCCCCAGAATTGGATACAAAATTTCAGGGAAGATGAGCACCATCCCCTCTTTTTTGGGTGGAATTTGAATTTCTTGATGGAGCCAGTGCAGTGTTCACTTTTGGAAATGTTGACTCATTTTGGATCCATGTCCAGGTCTTGCTGTCACACCTGGATACCATGGCCTGCTACCTCTTCTAAGGAGGCACTCAGTGCTCTGAGCCTGAACGAACACATAACAGTTTGTATACGCTTTCATTGATCCAACCAATGTTCATTGAGGACTCGCACACCAGGAACTGCTGTGAGCACTAGGGATATGATGGTTAATGAGATTGATATGTCCTCACGCCTCAACAAATTTATAGTCTGCAATAAAGAAAGGGACAGAGCAAGATGCCACAAAAGTGCATGGATATCTGACATGGTCTAAGGTTTGGGTAAGACCTTGCCAAAGAAATATGATTGAGGTGAAGACCTGAAAGAGTGAGGTTCATTTTTGTGAGATTCAGCCCATTGTCCCAGCCTATTGGGAAAATTCAATTATGTTTTTCCTTTTTCTTTGTGAATGATAGAAATGGGTTCCACATTATGGTATGAAGTGTTAGAGAATGACAGATTTCATGAATCCTTGCTTAAGTCACTTACATGCACTGGGAAGGCTTGTCCTGGATGAGTGTGGGCACAACATCTCATACGGCCCCCTGATGCTCTGGAAGCATCATGAGCTCTGCCTTATGAAGCAAATGTCTGCCATTAAAGCCTCTTGGATTTTTGGGTGGTGTTCTCAGGAATAGGTCTCAGCTGGCTGATGAGCATAGGAAACTGTGCTTCTCACCACACACTGCAGCCTCTACTCCCAGACTTTTTCCAGTATTCTTGTCCATACTTCTCATGCTCATTTTTGCCTTTTTAAATAATTGGGTGCTTATCATTCCTCCAAGTCTCACTCCAGCTCTGCAATATCCAAAGGTACCAATTCAGTTTCCAAACAGTCAAGTGTCTGTTTACACCACAAATGCAAACAATGGGGAGACTAGATGAATCTTTCATTTTTCTCAACCGATTTTAACATTGTGGAAACATGTTAAACATCTTCCCTTGTTCTCACCAATCTTGAGCAACTATCTGTACAGAAAAAAAAGGGAAAGCAATATATTCAGATAGTAACATTGATTTCTTCTCCCGAATTATTGCCTTATTTGATCACATTGGTGTTGGTGTACTTTTGATACATGAAGGACTATACTTTACTATGTTTCAGGGTGTCAAGTACAACCCAGGGCCTGGGGTTACATTTAGTGCCCATATCAATTCTCACGATGAACCAGAGATACTAGGAGGAATCTCTGTCCTGGGTGCGAAGTAATCATTGTTGAAAAAATTATAGGACTAAAAAAAATTAAAAAATAAATTTAAAAAATGATATGACTGATATATATATATATATATATATGATAATTCTTTTTGAAATTACTTCCAAACTTGGTTTAAATACAGACTTGCCAAGAAAGCCAGACTGTCCTTCCCCTCTTATAACTCTATGACTTCAGTTAAAGAAGGCATTTTTTCAGGGACAATCTCCTGTGTTTTGCTGTTGCTATTTGATATTATCTAGTGTTCTATGAACTTACTGGAAATTTAGACTTTTTTCTTTTCAGAATTATGTTGTAATGCCATCATTAATACAAATTCATCACAGATCTGTTTTGAGAGTTTTTCTTTTTTAATTTTAGCAGTAACATGTTACTGAATTTCTGGGCAGAGAATACTTTTTTTCTGTCTGGCAGTGAGTCACGGTTTTAATACCTTGAATGGCTTGCCACAGGCTTCTTTCTCACATGTGGGTTGCACTTTGAAATAACAGTGGGTTGAACTGGGTGATGTGATTTTTAGCTTAGCTCATTTGCAGAGAGCTTGGAGAGCAGAGGTAGAAGGGTATGTTGTTAGAGGTCTCAGGCAAGGTGAAAGTCCACTCGAATATTCACTGCCTACTTTGATGATACAAAGAAAATGTTTCTCCCAGAGAGGAGACATGAGGCAGACCCTCAGCAGGAGATAGGGCAGACTGTCAGGTTTTCACATTTAGCAGGAGATTTTTTTATGGTACTTTGATGTTGTTCTTGGAGCTATCAAACACACAGGAATCACTGTTTGAACATTTCTGCACTTTTCTAAGTGTGTTATGTATAAACTAGCAACTATTTTCTGGTCACATTTTCAGCACAAGGTGCTACATTTTATTTGCATCTTAGCAATAACTGGGTTCCTCTTACACATTATTGCATGTTTTACTCATTGGGAAAATCTGAGCAGGGAAAACAATTTGGGTCAAAAATATAAGGCTCGTTGAACTGTTACAGTATGGTACGTATTGATTCTTTAATATTTAATAAGTACTTTGTTAAACATTACATTAAAGCACTATATGCAATTTAAAAATTCTTGAAATAATTATGTATTTGTCCACTTATCCTTTCATTGTGGAACAAATGCTATTGAAAAGTTGTTCTGCACTGGGCATTGAAGATATAAAGTCGAATAATACAACAGTTTGCCTTCAATGAGTTCACAATCTAGCGTCTAGTGTAGGGTCTATTGAGAAATGTCAAAGGAAAAATTTACAGTCAGGGTGAAAACTATCATTCTAGAGAGAAAAAGGGGGTGGTAAGGGAGCACAGAAAGGTTTATTTTATTCTTTATATGGGGAGGAGGCAGAGGACATGCGGAGCTAGCTGCATGTATACAGCCTTCAAGGAAATGCTAATGTAATTGGCAAGACAAGAGTACTCCACGCAGAGCAACAGGCATCAGTTTGATACAGGATCTGATTCAGCACTAGATGGGGACACAGAGCCTCTGTGTTATGGGATCACAGAGGAGATGGTTGCCTGTGAAAGTGGGAGTCATCATAGAAGCCTTCATGTAGGGGCTTGTGTTGAGCATGAAAGACAGCATTTTGTTAGTATTTTCATTTGTACATCTCAAGTAGAATAATTCAGGATAAGAATATTAAACTATTGTAGGGATTGGATGCCACCATGTATGTTTCCTGGAGATTTATTGATACAATACAATTTCTTCTTGAGTGATAAACACCCAGGTGAAGTTAGGGGGAATCTATATGCACTGCAAACTGATGACTCCTAAAGTTGAAATTGAGCAAACATTTATAATGAAAGTAACAGAAATGGTAAGAATAATGAATTACAGTCACACATTTTGGAGGGAGTAGGTATAGGGATACATTGCAAGAAAATGCTGAGAATGAATCCCAGTTTCTCAGTAGAAGCAAGAAGTAGTTTTCACAGTTTTACAATCATTTATGTATTTTTGTTGATCATATGAAAGGCACAGGATGGAAATTCAGGAATGTTGAGATTATATATAACTTTCTGGGAAGGGGAATTTAAGGATCTCTAGTGCACTGACGGGGTCAAGGGATGTGGTAAAAGAAAAATGGAACATATGCTGCAATACTCACAAACATGCATCTGCACTGCAGGTAATGAACAGATGAGATGAATTAAAATCATCTGTTTCTACTACTCATTTCAACCCACTTGCATAATTCTGGGCCAACTTTTGAAAGGAGGCTTTGCTGAGCTTCCTCTTCTGTAATTCCCAACAAATGGTGAATCATTGGATGCATACAGATAACCATGAGTTCCAAAGCCATAAGCTAAAGAAGACAAATCCCTGACAACCAGGAAAGTATAATGTGGAATAAATGAGGGTAAAGCAGTTAAGCAAGAAAATCCCTGTGGCCAGAAAGTTCATGGTTTTACTCACAGCTGCTATCTTTCTGGGGCCATTGGCTCTTGAGATTCAGGAAGTACCTTGGGGTAATGATTTCCGCCTCTTGGAGAAGAATTCTTTAGGCAGCACTCAGTTCAGATGTTCTTTTCTCTCTAAAACTCAGGGTGGTCTCTAAAAGCCCTTCTATGCTATAGGGCAGAGAAGAGAAGGTATTCTGTAGCAGGCAAGTGGCAACTACCTCTCCTATGTTGTATAGTGGCCCTGGAGACGAGCCATGCTTTCCATAGTTCTTGCATTTGTATGAGTCTGTGCATTCACAAGTAGGAATAGAAATAGCTAGAGTTATATAAAGACAACTGATGAAGACTCTGAACTTTAATGTGTGAATGTTGTGAAATCATAGAAGACACTAAGACTTCTTCAAATCAGTCTAGAAGGAGGGTCACGTACAGACTGGTATAGTATACAGGAGAGGTCTTGCCCTGTTCTGCATGAGGCTTACAAAGGGAAAATAAGAACAGGACCATGATAGAAATGTTTGCCTTACAGGTATCTGGCTAAGTGTTTTATTAACACCTTAGTGGGGAAAGATTGAAGGTAATACTGGAAACCACCTTACATATAACTACATATTAGTTGCTCTAATTCTGGATCTTTACAAATAATATTAATGTCCTATGTTCCATAGTGTCAGTTCAAGACACATACTTTTTTTCTTTTAAAAGAATCCATTTTAATATGTATATATATATATTTTTTTCTTTAAAAAAATCTAAACAAGAGATAATCCCATCTGAACTTGCTACAGAAAGATATCTGAACTAGGTGAGTCCAACTGATACTGGTAAAGGCACTAAGCAGAGGACCTCACTAAATGGTGCCCAAACATGGCAAATTCCTCTCTGGGTGTGCCAAAGGAACGTCTGCAAGTTTATGCTTGTTAAAGAGATCCACAGAATATTTGAGAGCTAGAACAAACACCATGCCCAACGCCCTTCCCATTTTATAGGCAAGGATGCTGCAGGAGAAGGAGACTTCCTGAGAAACAGAATTTTACCCCCCAGGACTCGAACCCTTGGCCTCAGTTTCCAGTTGGGTACTTTGACGACTACACCAGACAGTCTTAGAAGAAAAAAGGCGAAATCAATGTGGGTTTCCAGTGGGAAGATATTGTGTAATGGAAACTTTTTTTTCCACTCCCAAAGGAATTACATTTCTTGATCTGATGAACATTTCCTGGACATTAAACAATCATGGCAAATAAACTAGCAAAGAACTTACTTAGAAGTTCTCTTGCTCCTTTCTTTGGCCCTGGCCACCAGAGAGAATGGATATCTTTCAGCTACTCTTCTTTTCTTGCCTCAGCATGGCTAGAAAACAATGAATCTGTGAAGGTTGACAGTGACCCTGTTGGAGGCAGGGCATATTGGTGATGGTGGCTGAAATACCCCGTTGTCTAGATTGGCACATCAGTGGCTGGACCAATCAACTAGCTCTCAGGAGGTGTTGAGGGTCCTCCTCCCCTCTTCCCTTTCTAGTTGGAAACAAATCTGACTAGACTATACGAGGTCTTATCGTAAAGCAGAGGGAAGTCTACTTTACAGTAAATACCACTCTCTCTTTTGAGCAAATCAGTACATTTCTAAGGAGACACCAGCAACTACTTGTAGAAGAATCTGGGGCTTCTAGGGATGGAAACTGGAAGGACGGAAATCCCTCACTGGAGAATGAGTTTATGAGATACAACACAAGCACTTCACTTAGGAGCTTAAAGACAAGATTTGGGATTTCCAAGTTGTCACACGTCCTCAGGAAGAAAGGGTGTGAAACATGGGACAGAAAAATAAGGAAAGATGTCAGAAAGTCATGGGTGACCTCAAACCACTTTCCACTGAGTCTGCAGAGCTGAAATATTTGAGAAAAACATATTCTTCCACTTCCTGCTCCCTTGACATTCCACTGCTATTCCTTAAAGAAAATATTCAAATTGAGAGATATTCAAGTTGAGAGAAGTCCTCTGCCACTGTGTGGGGAAAACAGTCCAGAGAAAGGGAAAGGGCAGGAGATGGTCATCGGAGCACTGCAGGATGCAGCCTGGAAGCCAGTGGCCAAGCAGCTGGATGTGCTCACCCTCAGGGCTTAGGAGATTCTTGAGCACAGCAAGCTTTTCCCGCCACAAGGCCACTGCTTTTGTTCCTTCTTACTGGAATCCTTTTCTAGCTTTTTATAGAGACCTGGCCACATCAACCTTGCTCCCTGCTCTCCCACTTTTTGTGTAGGGGACCCTGTTCGCATCTCTTAACACAATCTTTAACTTGATTTGATTTTGGTTATTCAGCAAATATTTATTGAGCACTTATTCTATTTCAGGCACTGTTCTAAGCACTGGGGATATAGCGATAAACAAAACAACAGAAGGCCCTGCCCTCTGCGCCTGCATTCCAGTGGGGCTGCTAACAGCCAACACTGAGGAAAGACTTACCCTGTGCCAGGCACTGCTCACAGCTTGGAACACATACCAATTCATTTACCCCCGCACCAACCCTCCAACGTACGGACTATTAATATCCTCCTTATGCAGACGAGGAAATGGTGCATAAGAAGATTAGAACACTTGCCCGGGGCCACATGGTTAGTTCACTGTCCTTTGGTCTAAGGAAAAACCCTTGTTTATGAGCTGCCTTTCCCAGTAGAATATAAACTCCACGAAGTGGGTCTTGTTCCCTGTTATACATCCCGCATCTGGTACAGAGGAGGGGTTCATAAAAATTTACAGAATGAATGAAAGGAAGAAAAATGGAACTTAAAAATACCCATTAGGAAGAGTCTGGTTTATTTAAAAAAAAAAAAAAAAAGAAAAACAAAACAAAAAGGACTGCACGTTTAGGAAAATGTCATTTCCATTCATGTTGGCTGTCTAGTGGCAGTATCCAGCCTTACTCTGCCTCGGATTTTGATCCTTTTCTTCCACCATATAGAAATGCATTCTCTTGTAGAGCCATGTTTAAGTATTGTATACTGGTTAGTTAACGTTGAAACTGACTGACGTAGAAATTCTTCTTTTATTACTGCCTCCTTTTTCCCTTATTTATTGATGCTGCTGTGTTTAGTCTCCAGGAAGCTGAGCCGAGTTCCTGAAATGAAAACCACCTCCCCTAGGCTTGGCTTTCAGTTGCATGACTCAGGGGCTGGCTCCGACGCCCTGGCATAAGAACTCAAAAGCCAGAAGTTTGGAAGAGACTTTATTTTGGTATCTAAGTAAGAAGGAAATACCTGGTGCAACTTGTCAGCCTTGATGAGGAAAAAAGAGAGTAATAATAATAATAAAAGATGGTATCCCGGGTGAAGGTGAGGCTGTTTACTAGCATACGTCCTGTGCGCACTTGGCCTTGCAACGTGGAGCAGGATGCACACTGGAGTTCCATGGAAGCAGCTCTCTGTTGTTTGTGAACTCTTGTACCTTGCAGCTGCTTTGGAATGACTGATAATTATTAGGATTTTAAATTAGTGGATTAATGGAATTCACACATGATTGAACATAATCAGGAAGAGGCTGGAAGATTGTTTCAGAATTAAACCAACTGAACAAGAAGGAAAAGGAAAAGTCTCAGTAGCTGATATACTGAAACTCTGAAACATCGAAAGGCTTCTGAACAAGTCAACAGAGGATATTAATGATAAGAATAATAAAAATAACAGGAGGGCCACTATTGTCAGATACTGGACTAAACCTTTTGTGTGTCATCTCATTTTTTGTCTTAGATAACTCGTGTCGTAAGTAGTTAATCCCGTTTCACATATCAATAAGCTCACTGAATGTGTCTGAGATGAAGTTGAGATCCAAACCCAGGTATGGCTGACTCCAAGGCTTTGAGATTTAACCATGGTAGTGCATTTGAGTGGATTACCTTCAGGACCATAGGGAGAGCTGAGGAGGTAGAAGTAGTGGCCTTTCATTTGCCCCTGCTTGATCTGGCACATGGGGTTGGCCAGGAGCCCCTGGTTGACTCAGTCGATGGAACACACAACACTTGATCTCAGGGTTGTGAGTTTGAGCCCCATGCTGGGTGTAGAGATTACTTAAAAAATAAAATCTTTTTTAAAAATTAAAAAAATAAGGCATGGGCTGGAGAGCATAGTCCTTTTGGATTCCTAAAATGTTTCCTCTGGTCTTTCTGCCATTTCCTACCCTTCTGCCAACCTTCTAGAAAGTAATAGCACATTTGGGAAAGGAGTCGAAGAGAGATGGGGCTTACTTACTCCTCATGAAGATTTTGCCAGAAGGCATTGCATCCCATTTTGTAGATTGAATTCAAAGACACAGGGTAGACGTTACTTGGCAGTATTGCAGAGGTTCCAAATGGTAGAATTTGTATTTGAGCCCCAATTTTCCACAGTCAAAGTTTTGTTCTTTCCAAGACTAAATTGAGGCCTTCCCCAGGGAGATCTTTCATCCTCTTGTCTGGATACATGTGGCTGGTGCTCCTTCCTTGGGGGAGGGCCATGGTATAAAGCAAATGTCTACACTGCCTCGTATTTTCTTCCACTTCAGCTACTCAGTGGCACCTCTCATTCCATCTCTGGTTATTTGGGCAGGGATTATTTATTGAGTTGCTGACAGCTATTTCGTTTTCATGGCTAAGTCTCTGTGTTGCCTTATCTTGAGGGTTAGTGAGTGAGGTCCAGGGAGGAAAACAGGAGTTGTGAGGCAAAAAAGCAATTCTCCTTCTTAGATGCTTCATGTTCTTCTGTGAAAATGAGGCCTGCCATGCTGGATAGTACTGGAAGAGGAGAGAGCAGATGAACTCTTGGGCTTGGAGTTCAAGAGATAGGATTGACTGAGTTGGAAAGGAAGAAAGCAAACTGGATGCCCCAAAAAAGTGCCAGATATTACCCCTACCATGCAATTATCCTACAGAGAAGGAATTTCTCAGAGAAGTCAGGGGGTAGACTAACATAAAAGCTGAATCTCTGGGAGCCCGGGCTTGGCAGGGACATTGAGGAATTCCCTGCATTTAGGGGGTTTCTTGGACTTGGGAAGCAAGCATCACAGAGATGACCAGATATGAACAGAAGAGAAGAGCCTTTCCCTAACATTGTCAAATGCATAAGATGACAGAGAGCTTTCCACACCTGGGAGGTGGGGTGAAAGCCCCAATATTGATCGGATTTCTTACTACTTGAGGAGAAGAATGAACTTGGAACTGATTAAGAAAAGAAATTAAAGCGGTATCTCTTGCATTCTAGTTTTACAGACAAAAATTTTTATCTGCTATAGATCCATTCCTTTAGTTAAAGAAAAAAAGTTTGTTTTTAAATGGGCAAATATTACTGTGAGAAGTTGTAGAGCCTAGTGTACAGGATCAAACACCCCAAGAGATGAACAAGGAATGTACACAGCTTATCTTCAATGCCACCTTCCTGTTTTTTCAGATCATGCTTTCTATCTGCTTATATAAATTCATATTGACAGATTCTGTAGTTTTATCATCTCCATTCCTGCTTTGAGAACTGGGTCTGTAACCTCCTAGCACTTAGTGGTGAAATCATTTATTATATTCTTACCAAGGAAAAAGAAGAAGGAAGCACTTAATCTTGGTGGGAGAAAGACTCACTCAGGGACCTGTTGAGCTACATGCAAAGGCAGAGGTCCCTGGCCAAGCCAGGAAAGTGTCTATGGTCAGCAAGATGGCATAATGTGCCTGAGCAAAGGGTTAAATTCCTGAGGAAGGGAGGAAGATAGGAATGATTTATCTCACTATTTGCCCTGGGAGCCGTGCTGCCCAGAGTGAAAGGTATGAAGAAGCTGGGACCATGTTCCCTGAGACACTTGACAACCTCTCTCCAATGGAAGGTAGAATTGAATGGGGAGCACCTAACAGCCTTTACTGGCTTATTGAGGTTAGTCTTGCTAGGGATAAAAATTCCATTCCCAATCATTACAATGGTGATTCTTCCCAAATCTTGACATTAAGGAAGGCATGATGAGGTAACAAAATTTCATATTGTAGGAGGGGTTCTTCAGTGCAATCCCTTTATTCTGTGGGGACTTTAAAAGAAGAACAATGGCAAGATTTTTGGTTTCCTATAAAGGAAAAAAGTAAATACACCTGTTTACTGATCCTGAGATAAGACACTCAACTTTCTCACCTGCTGAACACTAGTAGAAATATGGCTGTATCCCTCCCTCCTTCTTCCCTCTAGCCTGTTGTTCCTTTTTCTATCTTCTTTCTCTTATCTCGATTTCTTATTTCCTTTTTTTAAGATTTTATTTATTTATTCATGAGAGACACACGGAGAGAGAAGCAGAGACACAGGCAGAGGGAGAAGCAGACTCCACACAGGGAGCCCAATGTGGGACTCGATCCCAGATCCCTGGATCATGCCCTGAGCCAAAGGCATATGCTCAATCGCTGAGCTACCCAGGGGTCCCTCGATTTCTTCTTTCCTTCTTCATTGTTATTCTCCTTTTGATCATTTCTGGCTCTCTCTGTGGTTCCCTAGCCTCCTTCAGAAAAATTTTACACAGCTAACATAATAAATGTATTGCTTGATCAACTAATGAATGCATGGATGTGAACATAGGTAACAATGTCAGACTAGAGGACAAAATGAAGAGAGGAGTCTAAGGTTAGTGCACCATGGTCAAGTGTGAGTCCTTTGAATTCCCTAGAGGGGACTGTGCATTGGGTTTGAGCTACCTCATAGCCAATGACAAGCAGAAAACAGGAAGCAGGACTTTGTTACATGACTCAGTCTCCTCAACACAAGAAGACACTGGTGGCTTAGGAGGAGCACACCTAGTAGGGGCACAGAGACCAGACAGAAATTGCATTTGGATATTTCCAATATCAATTATGATCCAGGAAAACTTTGCAAGGTTTTGAAGAGGAAATAATTATGGCATAGACCTCAAGAGGTCCCTTAATAAAAGGGACAGGATTGCTTATCAAGTCCTGGTATTTCCCTGGTTCTCCTGGCTTGGACATTAGTATGAAGTAGCCTGTAGGCTTCCAAGTAGACTTACAATAGACTATAGCTGTCTGCTAAATTCTACAAAAGCTGCTTGCTTTGTTATGGCAGTCGACATGTAATTGAATGCCAGAACTTATTTGGATATTAAAGAGTCATCTTGAAAATGTTCAGGTGAAAAAATAATGCCCTAACTCTCAACATATGACTTAATACTTTGAGAAAGGTAATATTAGCTTACAGCATGTGATTCCAGGCAGAGCCGAGCCATGGAGTGTCTGCTGGTTTCCTAACCATTCTTAAATTAAGGCGCTGCAATCTGTTACATAAATCTCTATTTTCTTATTTTAGGTTCAGCCAGCATTTTGCTAGTGAATAAATCAGACATCCCAGATGTCATTTCTCCCTGACTAGATATAAATCACAACCAAAAGGCTCACTAGGTTTGCCAAAATTGCTTCATATGTCAGTGAAATCTAACATTACTGACCCAGGATTCTTGCTCTCCCCCCTCCCCCCAGAGGAATAAAGAGATCATTGGCCATCAGTACAGCACCAAAGAATATTAAATTCCCATGCAGAGCAATGAAACTCTCCTCTTGATGTTTTATGGTGTATAAATGAACAGGATGCATCCCTTGTTAGTGGATGTGGAGAAGCTTGTAGTGCTTGTTCTTTTCTCATTAAAGATGTCCTAAATAAGCCTTATCAATGAGGACCAACTACTTCACAGGACTAAAAGATATGGAATGTGTTATTACCAATTTATTTCTTTAGGTTTTGTATCTGTTAGGAAGGCTACTGCTGTAAGAAACATTCGAATGCTCAGCACAGTGAGAGTTTATTTCTTCCTCACACTGCCCATCCAATGTGAGTGCTCTGCTGCCCTTGCTCCATCTAGTGGCTCCAATACCCCCTAGATCCTTCTGAGAGGGCTTCCCTTAATCCTCTGCAGCTGGCTGACCCAGAAAAGTAGGAATGTGTGCAGGTTTGTGCAGGGAGTTTTGTGGGTCAAGCTTGGAAGTGGCAAACCTCACTTCCTCCCACATTCCATCCCCCAGAACCCAGTCTAATGGTTGCTCCCAACTCCAAGGAGGTAGCAAATGTGGCAGAAGCACAGCAGAAGAAATTAATTTGTAAATCTCTGGCTGGGCTACCTCAGATGCCAAAGTCCCCTTTCCATCCCATTCCCTTCTCCCTTCCCTTCCCATCCTCCCTCCTTTCCTCCCTTCCTTCCTGCCTTCCCAGAGTCTGCTGAGGTTTTGGTACTCAGTTGAGAGATTTCTATTTTCTGCCCCTCCCAGAAGGTACCTTAGTGATATGGGTACCAGAACTTCCTAACTTAGTGATGGACAGATGATCTGGAAGGAAATTCAGAAACACTACTTTTAAAAATGTTTAATCATTAAGAGATAAACAGATAAAACTAAGAATGAAATATTGCTGACACATATATATCATCAATATATTATTTTCAACAGAAAAGATGCAAATTCCTGACATAATCTCCTTGTCGATTATGTCATAGAAGTAAAATATTTCCAGAATAAATTAAACCATTTTCAGCAGTCATGAATATATAGAGGAAGTTATATTTAACCTAATTCAATATTTAGTTATATTTATAATGTACAATGAACCATAGTAACATTTTAAGTTCAGATTTCCTACTTAAAAAATAATGTTTCAAATTAGTGAAAGATATATTTCTACCCTCTGTCTCTCCCTACTATTGATGATCAAAAGCACCTACCTGATTATTATTCAAATATGGTAAATTAGAAATGCAAATTTTAGAAAGAAAGAAACATTCACCACATTCATCATTAATTCCTACTCCGGTTACTGGTAGGGGAGAGGTGACAGAGAGGAATCTAAGAACAGTTAACTTCCACATGGATTAAATGCATCACTTCTGTGTTGTTCATTAACCATATTTTATTCAGTAGATTACATAAGATATAAGCAATTTTTTTTAGTTTGGGCATCTTATCAGTGTTTCTCTCCTCATGAAAATTTAGTGAAAAAATTAATGCATTGGTAAAAGACTGTTAAAGGAGACAGAAGGAATTCAGAGAGGATAGCACATAAATTAGAGAAGCATTGGCTTAAAGCACAGAATAAAATTTTATGCAAAGTATAGTTCAGCTATTTCATTCGGAGATACATTTAAAATTTTTATTTTAGTTTATTTTTAAAATGTTTCTCTTATGGATGTACCGATTAGGTAAAGGGGAATAATTTTTCATTTCTACTTTTCAAGGACTAATTCATTTTGGTTTATTTACTTGTGAGACAGAAGCTATTTTGTTGTTGAATTTTATAAAGCTTAAGTAAACAAGTGCTATTTACCTATAAGCCCAGGATGACATGGTTGCAATCTTTCTTCCTTCCTTTACTGGCTGCTTCATTTACTAAAGAGAAGTTCTTTCCTCAGCATTACTTTCTCTCTAGAATGTAAGCTTCACTAGGGCAAATTCTTGGCTTATTTATCACTGTATTCCCAGCATCAAAACACTATCTGGCAAACAGTGAGCCCTTAATAAATATTTGTTAAACAGATTTGGATGGATATAAATTGAAGCAATCAGTCTAGTCCTTGGGCCTGAAGAGAAATGATCTTACCATGTCTTGCATCTAGACCTGAAGATCAATTAGTTTTAGCTACATTGACACTATATCAAAAGTCCACTCATTCACTCACTCATTTATTCGTTAATGTATTTTGTGTATATGGTACTAGGTTAGGCATTGAGGACAAGGAGGATTTATAAGATGCAGTCCCTGCTGAGAATTTAATTCACTGAAGATTGAAAATTCTATTCAAATTCAGGTGACATGATAAGGGATTTGAACAGCCAGGGGTGAGTGTAACTGTTCTCAGGGATGGTCTTTTATGAGACATCTGAGAACCATGACTTTGTTTTTCTAAAGAGGATTTGAAAAGCCAGGGACTCTCACAAGTTTCTACAGCTATATTGGCAACTCTTTAAGGGCAAAAATAATATCTTTTCTTATATTTCTTACAAATGGCAGAGCCTCTCTTCTAACTGGAAATCAAATAAATATATATGTTGGTTGATTGAGTTATACTGCTAACAACACCTTAATCAACTGGAGAGATTTAAAGTGGGAATGATAATTCTAGTGAGTCCTTCTTGGAGAGCAGGGGTGGAGCTGTCTTGCCTCATGAAAACTGGCTCTATACCCCTAAGATCTTTATGGAAGAGGATATATTGCAGAGGTTTCTATAATTCTAAAGTAAGAAAAAGCGGATGTTTCCATGAAACATTTCCTCTGGGGTACATATAAATTCATTTTCATGCACTTGGGTATAAATAAACTGTGCCTAATTTGCATTGTGAAACCCACTACAAAGGAAATTACCCTGCAGATAAAAGAAGATGTGAGGGAAATATTTTCCAAATAGATTGAATCTCTAGTGTTTGTCTTGTGTTATCTGCAGAAAGTAATACTTTCCTTCATCTCTTTGATGCACCACAAGAAATTTGACAGGGGGTAGGAAGTGGATGCCAAATTTTATTGAGCTCCCCTTTCCAACAGTAAAATTCTAATTAAATAAGTGTTAGATCCAGGATAGATTAAAGCATGAGATAGAATAAAAGAAGACCCTTGCAATAACATAATGAGAAAAGTACTTTTAAACTGAATTAACACTGTTTGAAAAATTAGACAAACTTGATTCTATCAAACGTGGGGCTCTCAGGAGGTGAAATTTTGTACACACAGCACAGATGTGTGATGATAGATACTCAGAAGAAAATGGAAGCTCATGCTGTGGAAAAACTGACATGGATTGGTCATATCAATCTTTGAAACGATCATAGGTGAGTCATGGCAAATTTTTACAAAGAATACACTAATAAAAATCTGTGACTTAGCCAAGGTGTCTCAACTTTTAAAAAATTGTGCTGATTAGCAGGAAAGAACCAAGCCAAAAAAGAAGCAAGGAAAGGGGAAATAGCTGGCCTCAGTAAATGCCTTTTCAGAAAAGCTGGAAAAACCAACTTGCCATTTTTTTTCACTTTAAGATCCCTCAAGATCATATGTTCTTCAAAGCTTAATATTGATTGTCTATGTTAACATATTTGTCTCTAATATAGTTAGTGATAGACCATAAAGAGTAAAGATACTAAGCAGAAAAAAATAAGTCCTGAGAGAGTAAACTAACCTGACCTGCTTGTTTAGATGTGGGCAGTTCTGCACTAGGAAGTCAACTTTGGCCTGTGTCTCTGTCTTCTTGCTCTGTTTTCCTCACCACATGACTTCCATCTTGTGGTATGTCCACACTTCAGCCAGTGCAGTGGAAAGCATACTCCTTCTTTTTTAATGGCATGTTCTGGAAATGATACACATTAATTTGTCTCAGCTCTGATTGACCACCCAGGTAGTCACATGGCCACAGCTGCAAGGAAGGCTGGGAAATGGACTCTTTAGCTGGGTATCCCAGGGCCCAGCTAAAACCAGGGGAAAGACAAGCTAATAGGAGCAGCTAATAGTTCTGCCATTCAAATTGAGGGAAGAACGTGAGTGGAGTCTTGAAACTGGGATGGTCCAGGTTCACTACCATGACTGGGGTATGTGAAATGGAGAAGTAGGAAGAGGGTAGAAAATTGAGGTAAAGTTAATAAGTGAATTGACGATGATGGATGAGGTGCTGGTTAATATTGACAGCTGACTAAAGATAAATACCATCCTATGTGATTTGTGTGGATTCGTTCATTTCACTCATCAAACAACCCTCTGAGGGGTTTCTACTGGAGAGATGAAGAAACTAAGGCACAGAACAGTTTAAAAACTTACTTAAGGTCATATACCTAAAAGTTGCCAATGTTGAGAGACAAACTCAGGATGAATAGATATTTAAACATGGGAGCCAGTCCTGAGTCCATATGAGGGTAGAAAGAAAATGTTTCCCCACTATGCTGATTTTAGATAATCTTGAGATGAAATGGATACTCTCCTTATCTCTCAAGGAAACAGTTTTGAAAGTTTACCTTTCTATTTATCATGACATTTGTGCCTAAGATTCTTCCAATAATCTCTTCTATTCACTTCCCTTTCTCCTCAATGTTCTGTCTGCACTAAGGGCCTCTTGGCTCCAGTATACAGTTAATCAATCCCAAGGCAGAGCCACTTCTACATAGTGAGTCCTCTGGCACTTCATCAGGGATGGTGAAGAGTTGGGTCTTTTCCCTACATTAACCTGGAACTACCAACTTTGCCTTGCTGAGGCTGCCAGGCTGTATACTGCTGCCAGGTTAGACCCTAGGGCCTTTCCTCCCCTAGGAGTTTCTGATTCCACCCAACCTTGTGCCAGTGTTATGCCCACAGAGATCATAAAGTATCTGATCACTCTTCAGGAAGTGCCTCTGGCCAGTCAAAGCTAAACTATCTGTATGTAACTATTTGCTTAATTTAAATTCAGCACATTGGTTATGCATGGTAAGGCCTAGAAACATGAATAAAACACAATCTTATGATCCATGTAGAAGATGAGTACAATAAAGATGATATGGTAAGAAAAAATAAGTGTCAAAGAGGTCAGAGGCTATAATGACATATGTGTTGAAGAAGTGTTTTATCAATCCAGTTTGAATGAATTGCATCAAAGCTGTATCATATGAATGATTTACTTGAATTAAATGATCCAATTGTAAGGAAGGAAGGAAGAAACAAAGCAAGTAAATCAGGATGGGGTAATTTTTGCCCATCTTCTATCTAATGAGAAAGCATCTTGGAGGACTAGGAGATGATTACCGGGAATCTGCCCTCCCCCAGGAGCCTCAGCTCTCTTATGCTGAAGAGGTCTGCAATGACAAATCCAAGGATATTGAACTTTAAAGGTGATTTCAGGAGTTTTACAGATTAACTTTGACTAAGTAGAATTATGCCTACTTGTGGACTTTACAATCTAACCAGAAGTACCAGAAGTTACTCCACCTTATAGGAGTTTGACAAACACAGTAGAAAGAACTTTCTGGGTGGAAAATGAGCAAATGCAGAGAGGGGACAGAGTAGATTATTGGAGCACAGGGTGAGCACAGGGAAGAGATGGGAGAGGAGCCTCATGAAATGCATCTGAAGCTGAATATTTACCCACCTGGAAACCAGTTTTTCTATACTGGTCAACAATAATCAGACATAGACTTCATTTCATCTTCCCATACCAGATATCCCAAGAAATAGACACCAGTGCCTTTCTGCTTCCTCTATCTCCCTGGCATGTGTCATGCTCCACATGTTCTGCCTTCCTGCTTTTTCCATGAGATAGTGAAGGTGAAGGTGTTTAACCATGAGTTCAAACCCAGATGCTGATGTACAGTAGCTCGGTGAACTTGGGTCCCTTGGGGCTCATTTTCTCTTCTCTTCATGAGCATAGTAACTCCTAACACTCAAGTTTGCTTTGAGGATTAAGTGAGACAAGATCATGTACTTGAGAGCACCAGTGCTTGGCAAGTAATTGACACTCTTATTATCCCACACCTATTGGTGTCCCTGCCAAAGTATTTCCCCTAGGCCTGTTCTTCTCTGCCAACAAAAACATGTATAGTTTTAGATTCCAAGAGCATGTGACTAGCTGCCCTAAAGGCTCTGTACCTTTTTTTTTTTTTTTTTTTTTACTCATTCTACCCTCCTGAAGTCTCATCTCTTCTCAGGGCTTTGTTCTCTGCTTGGGAAATTACAAAGCATTGAGTATAGACCCTAGACTCTACTTCCCTGGGTGACATATCTGCATTTTAACTGAGCTTTCTGCATTCTGGTCCCTACTCTAGAGAGAAAGGGTGGGGATTTTGGAAGCTAAGAAAATTTGTGGAAGGAATTTAAAATTCCGAGATACCTCCTTTTGCAGCCCTTAAATCACATTGTGTTAAGAAGTTGCCAAATCACTCCACCCATGGGCATGGCCTGATGGAAAGATAAATTGAAATTTATTGGTGGACAGGGAACATCTCTATATTAATGCTGAAAAATTTATAGTATGACTTTCCTCTAATTTTTCTCCTGTCTGTGTGTTTTGTACCTTAAAATGTGTTGTCAATAATTATAAAATTTACAAAAGACAAGAGCAGTGATGAATTGGCCTTGTAACTGAATTTCACAAGATTGTAGATTAATTATGTAGAAGCTACCAGACTTATTTGCAGAAGACATGTTAGAAGTTTGGGGGAAATTAAAGTTCAGGCCTGCTGACATGAGTGTATTTCTTTCGGAAAAAATACAACATAACAACTTCAATGGCAATAACTGATTTATCCTTCATTTCTGGGTTTTAATGCAGATCTGATTGCAACGAAGTACATTGTCCAAGTTTCTAAAATTGGTCAGCTTAACAAACTGAAGTAATTGCAATCAGATGTAGCATAGGATAAGGTCAGCAAGTTATCTGAATGGGGGAAAATCTGTGTAGGATTTTAAAAGGCAATCCCAATACGCTACAGTTTATCTCTACCTCACACCCGCTCTTTCCTTCTCTCCATCCTGTCCCCTCCATCCAGCCTTTCTCCACAAAAACACCATTATTTGGGTCTAAATTATAAACTAGTCCATTAAATTGACACACTTAAAAAAAACAATGAAACTCTGCCACACTAAAAACAGAAACACAGTAGGAAATATATAAACTGACCTAGGAGCAGAAAGTAATATAAAATGACAGAGAAAATGGAAAGATTTAAAAATGATCTTTGAAGCTTTAAGAAACACTTACAGATCCTCCATCAATGTGTTCATGAACAAAATGAAAATTCTACAAAATGGTTTGGGTATTAAGTATTATTCAAGCATACTGTATCAGTTCCCAGCCATCCTTCCTGGTATTTTTTTTTCTTCCAGATAACTTGAAGAAATGTTCAGATATATTGATTTTGGTATCAAATGGTCCCTTTGCAAGGCTATAAAAATAATAACCTTTAGTAAGTTTGAAAAGAAATATGAGTCCCTCTTGCATTTTGAAGAGTTATTATGAAAAGAAGGTTAATGAGTTGGTAGTGTACATACAGTGATCAATATTTTAGAACGATGATAATAGAGTACTAGAGAATCCCTAGAAGAGGCAGGTGGGTGGATCTGGCCCAAATTCTGTCTCTGATTTCTGTGAACTTGGAGAAAAACATTTCCTAGTTAAGGAAACTTAACTTCTCCTTACCCAATTTATTATCTTTAATAATAGTTTAGTATTCTTAAACTAAATAGGCTGGACTTCATAAATGATTTTCAAATATTCTCTGGAGAATCACTAGAGCTGCTTAGGGACTGCAGAAGTCTGAAGGCCGAGATAGGAGGGTTTGCCAACCACAGGTCCTAGAACCTCCTGCCTGACTCAGCCACAACATCTCTACATATTTGTTTACTTCTTTGTGTTCCAAGTCAATAATGCTTTTTGAACAAATAATTCTGTGGGAAAAATAAAAATTTGAAAAACTCTGAATGAAATCATTTCTGTGTTGGGAACCCATCTTCCCATCTCACTCTGTACAGATTTAAAAGTCTTCAAAAAACTTTCCCAAGCTCTTTGAGGACAGGAATTATAAAATCATAGACTTATAATCTTTTATAATTTCAAGAAAACGAAGAGCTTTTTACCCATGAGAAAACTTCATCCTGGAAAAGTTTGGAATAACTGATGTCACATAGCCGGTTAGTAGAAGTAAATTAGAACTCAACCCTCCTTTGTCTTATTAATCTATGAATGTCTCATGTCAGACAGCACAACACTTGCATGTTGTAGATGTACAATATATACTTTTAAGATGATATTTTGACTTTGTAGATTAAAGGGGGAAAGAGGGAAAATATCTAGTCACTTGGTAATTATGGGTTTTCTGTGCATTTGTGTCCCTTCTATTTTGGTACTTTATTATTTTAAAATAAGTATATTTTCTGATCCACATCCTTTATGTTTCTTTGCCATTCTCTTTTAGCTTATAGAGAATTTATTCAAAGATTGAATGGTTTGGATAAATAACATTAAATATCCTTAAACTTTGCTTCTACAGTTTTCTCAAATTTTACCCTAAGCGGTTTTCTCATTAATGAAGTTCTAGATCTGTGCTTATCAATGCACTATAATACATGCCAAACCTCTGTCCTGGACTTACTATGATCTAAAAAATGGATTCCTTTTCAGTATGCATCTCGAGGCGTTCTTTTCCTTTACACCTTTGTGTTATATTTTAACTTACAGTATGGTGATGGAAGGTAGGGGAAATTCTACTATTTTGGTTGGAAAAATCATTTCCTGGATGGGATCCATGCTAAAAACAAATAAATCTCATGGAACTGTAAAAAAAAAAAAAAAAAAAAGCCAAACAGATGGAAATTAGAGGAAAGGAAGGCTGCCATTAAGAGAATTGTCTAAATGGTCTATCTGAAAATTACCCAGTTCTCTAGGGGCATATATTTGTTTGACTTGCTATGCACCTTAATTAGGATCCATGCTCTGTGAAGACAGTTACATACATACTTAAAGATGTTACCTTGTCAATTTTGCCTAGAAGAGATTCAAAGCATAAATAAGTTTGAAAAGAAATATGAGTCCCTCTTGCATTTTGAGGAGTTGTTATGAAAAGAAGGTTAATAAATTGGTAGCATACATGCAGTGATCAATAGTTTAGAGAGAGGACATAGAGAACTAGAGAATCCCTAAAGGATACAGTTTTATTGCTCTATTGGATATTTGGACACTAACTGCTTTTAAGTTTTCTCCAAACTTAAGGACTCATTTCAACATGCTCTTCTTGAGAGACTATGTTCCTGAAATCCTGTTGGAACCCGTCTTAATATCTGGCTGATATCCTCATTAATAAGTTAAATTTTTGATATGTGTTTGTTTTATATTTGTATGAATCATCTTTTTTAACTTTTTGAAAACTACACACTTAATTATTATATAACAATTTTTTAGGTCCTCCCACCATGATATCATAGTGGGCTCACCTATTAGAGCCAATTAAATTATGTTGTTGGAGAAGTTCTCCTCTTTGCCTGTTTAAGCCTAGACACGTAGTTGCCTCCCAAGTGGCTCTAGAACTTTTTCCTTTGTTGAATCTCACTTTCTCTGTTTTTCCTTTTTGTTTGTTTTCTTTTCTTTTCTATTTCTGTGATTTCATTAGATATTCTTAGCTAAGTGTGTTGGCCTGTGATGTCTGTCTATATTAGGGTTAGGACTATATTCTTTACTACCGCTGAGACCAAGGACTAATAGTTATTTGATCAACTGGTTGTGGCTGCATAAACAATAGAGGAGCTATATATGAAATTTATTTTATGGGAATTCTGTCTTTCTACCACTGGGCCCAGGGGCTAGGGGTTATCACACCATTAAGCTGGACTCATCTGAATAGTCAGGAGAGTACTCTGTATATAGGAACGTAGTTTATGCACAACTGATAATTTACTCCCTGTTGAGGACACTGATAGCTGAAAATCTTGTTTTATGATCTAATCACTTAGTGATTTCTCTCAGGTGAACAGTAGAGAGCTATTTTCTATTGGGTGACATGCCACAGAGAATTGGAAATGGCTAGTCTTTTTGTTTGTCTTTTAATGAGCTCAAGTCAACTATGACAATGTTTTATACCTCCTGGAAAGGAGAATGGCTCTTTGAGATCTGGACTGGTAAGATTTTGTGTTCTGTGCTTATTTTTAACCTATGGCTAAAGTTGCAAAACTGATACTGCAAGCTCTCTCTGTGTTTGGCTTTATTGAGAAAAATCTTTATCTCTCATTGCATACGTTTGAAATACTTTCCTACATCCTGACGGTATTGATAAATTAAACTATAAAGAAATTAAAAGAGCTCTGTTTTGATTGATTTATTTCCATTCATTTGGTTCCTTTAAAATTCTCTCTGCAATGCTTTGTAGTTTTCAGTATAGTGGTCTTGTGCAATTTTTGTCAAGTTTACCTCTAAATATTTCATATATGTTTATGTTGTTGTAAGTGGCTTTTTTACTAATTTAAATTTCCAATTGTTTATTAATATCCACACACACATGATTTTTGTATAGTGGTCATGTATCTTGCATCCTTGCTAAACTCCCTTGTTAGTTTAAATAGTCTTTTAGTGGATTATGTAGGATGTTATACAATGCTAAGTATGTCATCCATGAATAAAGCATCTGTGCACTTCATTTTTTTCTGTCTGCCTGCCTTATTTTTCTTGCCTTTTTGCACCGCCTAGGACCTCTAAAACACTGTTGAATAGAGATGGTAAAAGTAGATATCTTATCTCAAATTGTCCTTTCTTATGGGTAAATGCATTCATTAAATTCACAATTAATTATGGTATGATGTTAGCTGCAAGTTTGTGGTAGATGTCCTTAATCAGGTTAAGAAAGTTTTCTTTCTTCTTTATTTAGTTTTTATCATGAATTAGTATTTGGTTTCATCAAATAGTTTTTCATATCTGTTGAGAAGATCATATTTTTTTCAGTTTGTTAATATGATGAAATGTAAGGATTGATTTCCTAATGCTAATCTAAAATTGCATTTCTGGGATAAACATCACTTGGTCATGATATTATCATTTTTATAAATTGCTTGATTCAGTTTGTTAATATTTTGTGAAGGATTTTTGTTTCTGTGTTCACAAGGGATATTAATTTCAGTATTCTGTTTTTGTAATGTCTTTGTATGGATTTCTTATTAGAGTAATACTGGCTTCATAAAATGAGTTGGAAAATATTTTTTCCTCTTCAATTTTCTAGATTAATTTGTGTAGAATTGATATTATTTCTTTTAAAAATGTTTGAAGGAATTCAGTGAAACCATCTGGGTCTGGAAGTTTTTTGGTTGGAAAATTTTAACTACAAATTCAACTACGTCTATGCAGCAAGCTGGCACAAGCATGGAGCTCATTTCAGTTGTTTCTCTTCTCTCAGGAAACTTGGTTCTGTACTTGTTATTGTCCCATGTCTGAAAAGTCATTGCTTTGTATACTTGTGCTCAACATTCTAGTTATTTAGGGTAGAGTAAATCCTGTCTCTTTACTACATCATTGTTAGAAGATGCTTTTGGCTCATTTTGCTGTTTATTCACAAAGTGTTGTGGTTGTTTAAAAAAAAATTATTTATTCATGAGAGACACACAGAGAGAGGCAGAGACAAAGGCAGAGGGAGAAGCTTCCCAGTGGGAAGCCTGATGCAGACTTGATCCCAGGACCTGGGGATCGTGACCTAAACCAAAGGCAGATAACCACTGAGCCACCCAGGTAACCCCAAAAACTGTTCTGGTAAAAAGTAAAGTTTCAATTTTATTCAATCTTAAAATGAAATATTTGTCATGGAATAGGTAATCGGGTCTTCACTAGAATTAATAAGAGGATATTTTATACTCATTAGATAATCTTACCAGATAGTAGGATTTTGTATGTCAGAAAAATAAGTTTGCATGCTTTGTAATGACTTTGTTATACCCTTGATTTGTTTTTAAAAAAAAAACAATAAAACTTTCTCCCTTCAGAACTGTTATGGTTTATTCCAATTGTATTCCTTATTTCATGTTTATTTTAAAATGTTACGTCATTTCAATTTATATGCAATTGATCTCAATGTGTATTCATTCAAGCATTTATTACCTTATATGCCTATGCTTCAATCTTTTTTCTATGTTCAGTATTAATCAAATAATGATCTCTCTCATAATATCACATTTTTTTTACTTCATAAGAGCAAGTCACATTTTTAAAAAATATTAAGATATCTTTTATACCCAAGCCTGTCTTTGAGATTTTCTATAGAAAAAAGTCATAAATAAAGTCATAAAGATTTTGTCTTTCACCTAATAAAAGAGAGATGATAAAATAATCAGGTTTATTGGTATATTCTATTTTTCTAAATTATCCCAACATTGTTGTATAAGTTCATGAGAATAATTCTTAAAGAATTAATTAAGTCTAGATTAATTTTATACAGGGAACAGTTATTAAATAAATATGTTTTATTGGTTGTTCACTTTATAAGATGCATTGGAAGGCTCTAGAAATTTGTCAGTCTATAATATGCTCTCCCTCTCAGTAGAAATATTCATTTAATCCTTTAAAAAGAGTTAGGTATTTTATACGTATAAAAGAGTTAGGTATTTTACACATGTAAAGAATTTTACTCTTCTTCATTATAATACTATTGATTACCATAATGAACTAAAAACCATTCAGTCATAACATCAACAAGTTGTTTCTACTTTCCTCTCATGCTTGCCCAAAGTCTCAAATTTGGTTATCAACATAGGAAAATCTGAGAATTTCTTGGAAAAGACTAAACCAGATATAGTTAATGTTATAGATGAAATTATATACCACAAAATTAATATATTGAAATCCTAACCTTCAGTACATCAGAATATAACTTTATTTGGAGATAGGGTCTTTAAAAAGATAAATAAGGTAAATTGAGGTCATATTGATGGGCTCTAATCCAACATGACTGATACCCTTATAAGAAGAGATGAAAACACAGACACATGAAGGAAAGATCATTTGAAGAAAAAGGAAGATGGCCATCTACAAGCAAAGGAAAGTGACTTCAAAATGAAATCCATCCTGCCAATACATTGATCCTGAACTTCTAGGCTCCAGAGCTATGAGGAAATACATTTCTGTTATTAAGCCACCCACTCTATGGTACCTTGTTATATCATCTTATGAAATGAACACACTTAACTATTGATATTTTATTGTATAGGCATTCAAATTGATTCAACTTGGACAAATCAATTTGGGGAGTAAATGAGGATTTCTAGAACTCTTCTCAATACAGAATGAAATGATTTTATCAAAGCAACTTCTGATCCAAGATCCTGTAGGAAAAACATGATTAAGACTGATGAGGAGAGAAGCAGAACTATGGTTATTTGTCTTAAAATATTATTGATACTGCATTTAATGTTGTATATTTTACTGTTTATTCCAGAATGTCCTTTATCTTTTTTATTGATCTATCTGTATCCCTCAACTTAGTAAAAAATATTTCTATAGTTTAACATGAAACATTCTTTAAATGTCATATTTTTCCCCTGACCTCTCGGGATACAGAAACAAATATTTTTCTACTATGTCTCTGCTTTTCATGGCAATTTGGTCATTTGCATAAGTTCAGTGAGAATCTGACATAAAAATTTTTTAAACCACAGAATAATTGGACAAACTGATTGTGTAACCAAAAATGCCTGGAATATCAAGTTTGAGAGTTCATCCTCTTTAATACCTTTATGATAAGATAGGACTAAAGAGTAAGGGTTCTAATTCACATGTGGAATCCATATATAAAGCCCTCCAAGGAAACCAGTCTGGCACCTGTCATGTATAACAGAGTCCTTAGGGGCATTAGAAGTAGGAAGAAAGGTCGTTTCTTTGTGGGTCAGATATTTTAGCAGATATTGGAGACTTTGTAGAGAGAAGAATTCACTCCTGTTTATTGGTAGCACAAGTAAAATCTAATGGAGAGAATGTCTTGGGCTTGGATTCTGAGCTTCTAGTTAGAAGAACAACTAATGGAAGCTTTTCAAAGTCCATTCAGAGTCCAGGTGTCTTTAGGAAATTTCAAGACAAAAATTAATTTTAGCATCCTAGTAACTAGCTCTAGATATGATGATCACAAGGAAATTGATACATTTAGATAGCAGCCCTTGTTTCACCAGTATAAAGTAATTGGACTAAGACTTTATGAAACCAGCCTTTTGTGATTAGAAATAATCTTTAGAGATTTTTCAGGGAAGACTATTAAAAAAACATCTAAAATGTGGAAATAGAGGAAAAGGATGGCTGAGTCCTTTTAATATCATACTGTCCCCAAGAATCAATTATACAGAAATATGCAACTTTGTTTGGCATGCTATTATTACTGATTAAAGCACAGACTCTGAGACACTGTATGTTAATTTTTTACTTTTGTCCAACAGAAATATAATCAATTTATGTCTGGTAGAAAAGATGATCCCAAAGTTTGTAGATTTATTGCCTATAGGCTATTTTGCCTATAGTTCGAGTTGTCTCGAACTTGGCAAACTTACTTCAGTTTATCTTTCCTGAGGAATATATAAATTTCTGATCCTCAAATGCTCTTGGAATAGGTTTGCCATTCTGCTTGTTCTCTTGTGAATTAGGTTAATTAATCTGACACATGTTTACTCTATATCAGTATCAAGTTTTTGACATTCTGAAAATTTTATTTTGACATGGCAGAAACACTGATATCATACTATTTTCTCTATAAAATCATTAAATATTCATCTTGGTTATAGTACCCCATATGTGATGGGTTGCATTGTGTCCCCTCCAAATTCATATGCTGCAATATTAACTTCAAGACTTTAAAGTTCATCAGAAGGTGAATGCATGTAAAGATAGTGCCATTGCAAGCGTATTTAGTTAAGATGTGGTCATTAGGATGGGCTCTAATCCAAAGTGACTTATTATCTTTATAAAATAGGAAAACTTTGGGTACGTATGCTCACACACAAGGAGACTGCCATGTGAAGACAAAGGGAGAGACCAGAGAAATGCTAATACAAGCCCAGGAGTGCACAGATTGCCATCAAATCACCAAAAGCCAGGTGAAATACCTGGAACAGATCCTCCCTCCCAGCTCTCAGGAGGAGCCAACTCAGGAGCACCTTCGTCTTGGACTTCTGGGCTTCTAGAACTGTAAGAAGATGAACTTCAGTTGTTTCAGCCACCCAGTTGGTGGTATGTTGTTTAAGCAACCATGGGAAACTAATACACCATGGATGTTACTAATGAATGATTTTATACCTGCTGTTGTGTGGGTAACCGAAGTAAAATGCTTGACTCTGTCAGTGATATAAAAGTTTAAAACGTGGTTCTCATCTCTGAAAGATTTATGATCTATATGGTAAGATACAATATGGTCTTAATTCAGGTGAGGATAGAGTGCGAAGTGACTCACAAATTATTTAAAGGAACTTAACTAACAGCTGGATCAGATTAAGAACAGAAAATGGCCTAACACAAAACAGCCCTGAAATGATAAATATGGTGGAAGTATTGATGAGAGCACAGTATTGGTAGAGCATTGAAGAGCACATGCCCATCTACAGGTAATGGAGATGGGGTTGACTCTTTCAAACCCAAGGCGAGAACAAATCCATAGCCATAACAGAAGTCAGGAAGGACAAAAAGAGGTGAACAAAATGTTAATATAGAGGAGAAAAGAAAAAGAAAACTAGCATATATAAAGTATCTATTATTTGTCAGAAATTGTTCTGGATTTTTAAAAAAATTCTATCTCCTTTAATCCTTATAGAATATTGTTAAATGTTTATTTAGCAGTTAATACAATTGAGGTTCAGAGAGGTCAAGCGTGTTGCTCCAAGCCACAGAGGCTCAGCTAACAAGTGTCAAAATAGAGTTTTGAACTTTGGCTGTTCTGGCCTCAAAATTCATGCTCATTAAACTGCCTTCCCATTACTCTCATCGTATTATAATGATATGGCATAAACACAACACAAGCAGCTTAATGTTAGCTCTAGTTATGGTAATTATTAGTGCTGCTCATCAGTTCCAGCACTTCCTCGCACATGACAAACTGTGTTTTCTGGATTCTTGTGGTTGAGTAGATCATGGATTGGTTCTGGCCAATGGTTTTGGCTTCTGTAGGGAAAAGCAGCTGATGTCATCTCTGGGTTAGAACTTTCCGTTACTGGAGATAGACTGTCTAGAGCTCTGATTTCTCTGCCCCAGTCCCAGTGCAAATGTGTGTTGAGATAAAGCCTAAGTCATCCTGTGTTCTCGAGGGATTATGATGAACAAAACTCCTCCTCTGACCCACACTTGATTCATTATGTGAGTGAAAAATCAACTTTTGCTGGTTTAAAATTATACTAATAAAATAGCATTTTTTTGTAAAATGAATGATGTAGGAAGTGCCGTTCCTTCATCTGTAGAATTTTATGATTCAGAGCATGTTTATCACTAGAAGTGCATTAAAAATGAATTAGCAGTCTATTTTTTAATTATGAAAAAATGTGTGCAAATGAAGTGATTAAATTACTATTTGAAATTAGTTCTGCTTTCAGTTTTTTTGTTTGTAATGATCAGATGTGTGATGGTGACTATATATCCTTTGTTTAGGTTAAAGGTTTTCAGCTGCCCCTTGTAGGGTTTACTCTTATTTCCCATGGTAGTGCTCCCCATAAGGAAGATGAAATAGTGGAACAGGAGCCTCCTGTGTGGCACCACACAGTACCAGCAAGATATTTGAAAGGACAGAGAATTCAATGGTAAATTTCACGGATTCAGAGAGTGTCACAGCTATCACATGTTTTGTTTTTGATCACCTGGAAAATAAAATAAAGCTATGGATATGCATTATGAGAAACCACATTGGGCTGTATACTTGAAGACATTGCATGAAAAAGATAAGACCTGGACAGAGACTTAATGAATTGGAAACAAATTGACTTATGGGAAAGAGGGGTTTGAGCAAAGTAACAGGTAAGCACACAGAGATGGCAAAAGCGAAGAGTAGTACGTGTGTAGAGGGATCAGAGAAATATAGTTGTGGGTTGTAGATAATGGTGATGGGTTAAGGGGGGAGAAGTGAAGTAGATAAAGGGATCAAGAACACACTTATCTCGAGCACTGATTAACCTAGAGAATTGTTGGATGATTTTATTGCACACTTGAAACCAATATAACACTGTATATTAACTATACTTCAATGAAAAAGAAAGAATCTCATTTCCAAATAAAAGGTAGAACCCAAATCTATGCAATATTCAGCATATTCACAGCGAGGTGACAGTTGTAACACTGATCTCAGTAGGCACTGACGTTGGAAGTTGAGATGGCATTCAGGGCTTATATGAATGCTTGGCGCAAGCCTCAAATGAGCAGGGTATTTTGCATGAGGAAAGAGAAGTGACAATATGAAGAAGCTGTGAGAATTGAGGACCTTGCTAATCCAAACTCCTAAATATGTGACACAAGGGATGCAGGAATGGAAAGGCTTTCCCTTGGAGAATCTTTCTGGGGGTCGAAATCCTCAGGGAAGTGCCAGTTTTCAGTAAAGACTAGAAGTTAAGAGGAATAATTATGGAATTAAAAGAACTGGCCTACCAGTAAAGGTGATTTTAGAGAGAAAAAAAATACATTTCAATTACATACCTTTGTGGATGTTAAATTCTAGTTCTAGTTGTCTTTGACCATTCATTTGCCTAAGCTAGATTGCTTGAGGTGAGAGAAATCTTACCTCAAGCTTTGGAGAAATTGCCGCAATACTTCATGTACAATCTTTGTGCTTGTTATTCTGTGGGAATAATAACAGGACTTTATGGGCAAATGATTATTTGACCATCTGGAAAATGGAATGGATTCCCCAGCAATTATATAACTCAACTATCACCTTGACCAATTCTGTGTGGCTGGGATAACAAAATCCCTTCTTAAAAGCCATAATGTACCCCACACAATAGGGTTAAGTATGGACTTGTGGAGATAATGGATGGCTCCACTTTCCTTATGTTTGAATTGGGGGTACCCATATCTCTCAGATCTGGCATCTCTCACTTGCCAGTGATTCCTCATAATTAGGGCATTGGTAAGGCTAGACATCCCAGAAGGCTTCTTGATGATTTTATCCCTTAGTCATATTTTCCCAGGACCTGACTCTACTGATATAAGGATGTGGTCAACTGTCAAAGACTCTTAGTTAGGCTTCTTTTCCTTATTGTTATTCTAATCGTGCTTTGTTGTTTTCTCCTATGCCTCTCTGCCCAGTGCTAAGACTCCTTCATTGCCACAACTTCAAGCTGACAGATAATCTTCTCTGTTCATGGAGACTTCCATATGTTATTGACTCTAGACATAGCTGCCTCGGCCTTCCATAACTCCTATTAGATTCCCAACTGACTAATGTTGACACATAGGTAGAGACATCTCTACACCCCTCATTAAACATGAAGCAGTTACAGAAGATAAGACCTTCCATCCTCAGCAACCTTAAAAATTTAAGGGCTGAAATTATTCAGGGGCAAATGCAGAGGCTGCTTTTAAGCAATAGGCTTGAGCGATGGAAACGTGATCAAGGCAAAAGGGCCTCAGTAACCACTGAACTGAATGCAAAGAGGCTCATTAAGCAACAACCTTGAGAAAGCCATAGACTTCAAATGATTAATTGCAACCAGACATAGTTCCTAAGATTACCAAAAAGGGGAGCATTCCATACATTCCCATAATCCCTCCTCTACCCTATAACTGTGGCCCCTTACCATCACCTCATTGCAGATAGTCTCTGCTTTACTGTCTTGCCTGCTGCTCCTTTGCAGTGTATTCAACAAACTTCTATCTCCTTTGTTAAAAAAGAAAAAAGAAAAGAATTGGCCCATGATAGACATGGTGTTTCAGGGAGCACTGGAGAAATGTTAGGAAGAGAAGAAAACTGTAGAAGTCTACATAAGAAAAGAAGCAGCTCAGAGCAACATGGATATAAATTGTTGAAAGAGGAGACATGATCAGAACCAAAGGAGCATAGAGGGTGAGCATGATGAGTTTAGCTGGCCATAAGTTGCCCAGATTAGACCCAAGAGTCCCCTAGTAGATTCATGGGCATGGCCTTCAGCCCTGTCAAGAGTCAGCTGTGCCTGGATACATTGCCCTTCTCAGAAAGAAAGAGCCTCCAGCAGGTGGATGCAATCCTGCCCTTTTGGAAAGTCAGCTGTGGCTGGGTTAGTCTGCATCTTCCAAAGACAGGCTAGTTCTCCTTGAGGTTTTTAACATTATCTGTAAGTGGGGTAAGAGTCTTCAGACTGTTTTAAGCAGGACTTATAACCCACCACCTGTTGCTCTAAGCCCCTGCCAAAACCAAACAGAAAGCAAGGTAGGAATGACATCTTTGCTGAATATTTTGCAAGAAACAGCTTTGGGCCTTTCCTGGTAATGTAGAAGGCCCCATCTTCAAATCTCATCATCTGGAGAAATAGTCATTCTTGGGAATATCAAATCATTAATGACTCAGTACAACAGAAGTAATGAAGGCTTTAAAAAGATCTTTGAGACTATTTTAAGTTCATTTCCTCTATGCTATCCTGGGGAATGGCTGCCTTTTCAAAATTGTTAAACTGTAGCAAAAAG
Source organism: Nyctereutes procyonoides (assembly GCF_905146905.1). Taxonomy (NCBI): domain Eukaryota; kingdom Metazoa; phylum Chordata; class Mammalia; order Carnivora; family Canidae; genus Nyctereutes; species Nyctereutes procyonoides. The sequence goes on along the minus strand of NW_026575146.1, from coordinate 462,122 downwards.
GCAAATACTTATAAAAGCCATTTTCCCCCTACTTTCTATCCTATAACAATCACTGCAGAAAACCAATTACTCTCAGTGCTATGCTGCCTTCGCTCGGATTCTAGTCTGCGTGGAGCAGAGGGAGGCCTCGCATCAGGGCCTGGTTGCAGAACATGTGTCTTTCTTCCACCTCCAATACAACATCAGAGTCTCACTGAAATACTGCCTGGCATATAGTATCAAGCCTGAATTTAACAGGGGATATATTTTGAGAGGCCTCTATTCTAAGTTTCCTATGACTCCTTAAAGTGCAGATTGTAACTTATGTGCCATATAATGCTCACAAAGTCTGAAACCAGAGATGCTTTACTCATCTGTTACTGCCATAGATTTGCTTTGAGCTCCCTTCTAAACTTATTTAAAATCTTTCTCTGTTCTCTTTCATATGGCCCATGATTAAATTATCCAAGTTAAGCAGCCAAAAGCAATCAAAAATGATGGAAATAAAGACAAGAAATGGTTTTATTTACAATGCAAATGATCTGGTTCACTCTCAAATAAGAGACCAAATCAAATCAGCTGCTCCTCAAATCAAGAGGAAGCCACTATACAGACCCACTGGCACTTACCAGAGCAAGGTTCTCTGGTGGATCTTGGCTCTGGGGAGGGCTTCAGACAAATTTTACTGTAGTGAGGGTTTGATTCAATGCATGTAATTGGAGTGAAAAAATACTGAATGCAGTGGAAATGTACTCCATTACAACATGACAAAATGCAAGTGCCAAGTGGCTGTCAGAACATCTCCATGTACAAATGACAAATACCCTGGGGAAATGATTCGAAGTAACAAGGACAGCATTTATTAGCACTTCTACAACCTTGATTGCTCAAAGAACGGCTGTTTTACCTAAGTCAATGTTTTTCCCTCCAGTGGCAAAATGGGCACAGCAAGAATTGCTCATAAGAAGAGGGTTGGGGTAAGAGGTTAGGTGAGGGATAGAAATACTACTACCACATTATTATTTTCCCACCTCACTGCCAAGTGTTTTTCTTTCTGGAATTTCTCAGAAATGCTGACCATCACTCAATGCTTCATCTTGCTTATAATAAGCTCTCTGTGAGTTCTTCTAAGTCTCCCTTATAGCTTCACAACCTGTTTTGCTATTTGCACAGGCTGCCTTGACTCAGGAATATAAATATACAGTGCTCTGATAGCTAGAATGTCACCCTCCCCTCCACAAAGGATCTTATAAATTCAGTAAAGAATATTGAGTAGAGAAAACACAGGGATCCAGCTTTCCTAAGGAAGAACACCTCAAAGTAAAACAGTTTCCTTAAAAAAAAAAAAGTCCTCTTTTTGCAACCTATTTGCAATCTATGTTCTTTAGTTGACTGAAACCTCTTTTTCTTTCCTAGTAAAGCACTAAGCACATCAGACAGAGAGTAGGTTGCTGTTTTCTGTGTAGTAGGGTTCCTGTCACAGCTCAAAGGGCAGGAGTCACGTTCCACAAGGTGCTGAATACCCACCTTCTGTGGCAACTGAGCTCCTTGCAAAGCTGGCATATAGGGGTCCTGAGTGGAGCCTAGCCTTTGGTAATTGTGGCCAAATAATAACTCTCAGCAATGACTTTGCCCAGATACCTCCCCATATTTCTAGTGCTGAGCCCAGTGCCAAGCACATAGTAGGTGTTAGTAGAGTCTTAATGATAGAAATGGCAAGGATCCTAAAACCCAAGTCCTCCACCATCTGCCTAATTCTCTCTGCAAGTCCTCAGGGAGGCAAGCAGATGGGGTCTCCTAGGAAAATCAACACTCTATTACTAGCAAAGGTTTTTGCTTTAAACTTTTCTGTAGCTTCCTATTGTGAAAATGATATGTACTATGAATTGTGTCTGAAGAATCTGTTAACCAGATTAGAAGTTGGAGAGGGGGATTGTTGAAAGTCTTCCCACCATCAGCCTTTTCTTAAAGCTTCATTCACAAGGTCTTACACTCCGCAGCTGAGAGTACACTTTCTCCCAAGCAGTTGACACCACTACCTTCCTATTACAAGGAAAAGAAACAATCCAAAGGAAAATTCCCCAAAGTGACATTCCACTGAAGCAAAAATTTTTAAATAGCTTCTTTGTTCCTTTATGTGAATGCTCTAATCTGTAATACCCTGGCTTAAATTTTTAATCTTTGACCTTCCTTCAAATTTTTGTCAATGTGGAGTAGGTAGTTGGACAAAGTTTGGGCACCTCAGATCCCTTGTTTGCAGAGGTGGGAATATGCAACCCACACATGATTTGTATGAATGAAAAAAGCAGAAATCTGCCCTATACCATGTCTCTCCAGATTTCAGGTTTGCTCATATCAGTACTGGTAGAGCATCTCCAAGCTCCTGGTAATGCAGTATCCAAGGTGGCCTAGCCAAGTTGATGCCATCCTTTTATTAATTACACTAAGTCCTGGTAATTCACAAAATTATTTGTACCATTCAAACTGCAGTGACAATTTCCCTTCATTCCTGGTTGCATTCAGGGATTCCTAATAAGAATTATTTTGATAAACTCTCATATTAATGTTATTTTTAATGATAAAACATGTACTGTAAGTAGCTGGGAAATTTTTGAATAGTGAATGCAATGTCTGAGAAATTAATTTTGGTTATTCTTATTGGGACCTGATGTAGTCTAGGAAAGAGAAGATGGCAAAGAATCACACCACAGAAAGAAACATTCAAGGTCATCAAGGTCAATGCTCTTGTTTTATAAGTGGCAAACTAGAACTTTTAGAGAAGGCAAGTCTCTTTAAAATCATCTGATCACATCTCCCCACCCATTTTGCAGGTGAGAAAACTAAAGCAGAAAAAGGTGAAACGGCTTGCAGGTGACAGGGGTTACATGGCTGTGTTGCCCATTGTTTTTGATGTATTACCACCAAATCTAGAAGGAATTATGTTTACCTACGGAAAATCAAAGATTGACAGCTGCAGTGCCCCATCAGAGAAAAGGAGTAAGACTTTCCAGCAATAGATATTTTTTCATTCTGACTTCAACCATATGTTGTAACTTCAGGACAAAAAATCTTCACTGAACGCAAAAATCTGAATGTTAAAACTGAAAGAAAATACTAAAATAAAAAATTATTCCTGCATAGATTCAACAAATTAATATATAAATCAAACAGCATTATATTAGGATATATGCATATTCATTCAACACATTTCAAGAAGCATTTTAAGGGAGGAACATTTTGCTTCCTGCCCTCTAGAGGCTACCGTTCTAATTAGGTTGATCAGATTTGGGGAAAAAGGTAATCAAGCTACAGTAAAAGCCACTAAGTGACAAGTGCTACAGGAGATATGTAAAAGAAGTGGTATAGAATCAGAGATTCCTGGGCACCTGGGTGGTTAAGCAGCTAAGTGTCTGTCTTGGTTCAGGTCATGATCTCAGGGTCCTGGAATCAAGTTCTGCATCAGGCTCCTGCTCTACAGCGAGCCTGCTTCTCCCTCTGCCTCCCTCTGTCTCTCTCTCTCTCTCTTCTCTCTCTCTCATAAATAAATATATAAAATCTTAAGAATCAGAGATTGCAGAAAATTCACTTCTAGTGTGGGGATTGGAGAAGGCATCAAGGAGAGCACATACTTTAGAAAATGTATTGGGTAATAGATGGAATTTCTGTGGGCAAAAATATAAGAAGTAAGAGACACAATATATTTTCTGGCAGAAGAAATTAATTATAAGAGGAAAAGAAAAACAATAGCAATAAAAATAAATTGCCATTAATGGAACACTTACTATGTTACATATATTAGTTAATAAATTCCTCATGACAATCTTAAGCATTTATTATTATTATCTCTACCTAACAGAAGAGGAAACTGAAACCCAAGGACATAAAATAACTTGAGTCTGTACAGTTAGTAAAGAGTTTAACTTTGGCTCTGTTTGATTCCAAAGCCTAGCTTTACCTCAAAAGAGTTCTAACAAAATAGGGAAAAATACAACCACTATTCAAGAGGCCTCAAAGAGTCAGAATGGTTCTAGTTAGGTATTAGCCCTGGTGAGTCAAGGAGAATACAGAGACGAATTGCATTTGGTTAATTCCATGGCCAACAGTGAAATCTCAGGTCTCCTGACTGGGGACCAAAGGCTCTGTCCGTTAAATTCTTTTCAGCTATTAAAATCCAAGAAGGCCAGAAAAATGAATAAGGTCAATGCACAATACATGTCCTTTAATAAGCATGTATTTAGAATCATTAGGTTTTTAAAAAGTGCTTTGAATCATAACATTATGAATTTTAAGCCAATATGGATGTGTGGAAAAGCTTAATACTATTTAAATGTTTTTTTTGAAAATTAAATATGTGTGAAATCTGGCTTCTGTTTCTCAATGGCCTCCCACTGTATTTATCCAAAAAATATTGGAAGCAATTTTATTTGCCTTCTTCTTGTGTAATGAGACGCATTTGCCATACATGTGCTCAAGGGATTGGGGAATAGCACTCAACATCCTGTAAGTGAAACTGCAGTCTGCCTTCTGAGAAGAGACCCGGGTTTTGCCTGATGGAGACTCATCTCTAAAGCCATCAGGATGCTAAGCTGAAGCACCCACAGGCAGTACCTTTTCCATTTTCCATCTTTTGAATTTTGTCTCCGCCATTTCCCCTTCGTCGAGATGAAAGGCCAGATTGCCATCTGGAACCCCTATGTTAAGGTCAATAATCATTCTTTCTATTTTTACTGCGGGTGCTGTTTGGAAGAAAACTTCCTGGTTGACCAGGATGAATCTCTGAGGGGATCAGTGGCGTCTCCTTATCTGAGTGTGAAGAAAAAGGGAGCCAACAATCTTTCTGGTTTGCTTAAAGAACAGCATTTCCCAGAGGCTAGAGGTCTTCCAGCTCAGGGTCGAGAGACTTCTCTGAGGCTCGTGAACAGAGAAACCAAGGGGTGTGTCTGACCAGTCTTTGCTGCAGGCTGCCCTGCTTTCCTTGCCAAGGAAGGACAGCATTAGCTAAGGGCAGGAAAGCACCGAGAAAGTATGCGCACAGATTTCTGGATGGCAGCAAAGATGTTTGTGCAAACAACTGGCTGAAGGTAATATTGCCGTTTGGAAGGAATCTAGGTTTCTGTCTTAAATAAATACTGCTTGGACTTAACCTCCATCAGAATAACCCGACGGTTGTGTTCCATTGGGGTGCAGTTCAGCAACTGTGGAACAGAAGCATGAGGTCTCCCAGGATAGAAGACCAGGCTGCCAACTCCAGCCCCTCCTTGTATAGAGCGACCTCTGGAAAGTCCAACAACCTAGAATTGGTTTCAAGTGAAAAGTTGGCATAAAATACTTAGGTCCTAGGGAATTTGGTGCATTAAATGTGGTGGTGCTTGAGACTTTTTTTTGACACGTACCAGGCATTCATTAAACTCTCCCTGTTTTAACTGAATATTGCCCACCCTGTGACCCATTTAGAGACGAATATGCATAATTCCTGTGTTTTCCATCTTTTATGGACAAAACAAAATATTTTACCGAAAAAGGCTTTCTTGATTAAGGGCCATAGCTCAGTAGACCCTCATGTCGGGCACAATCTTCTTTCTTTCTTTCACCAACTTTGGCTTCTTTACTGTGATCATTGCCATGTCTGCCAACATCCTTATCACTAAGACATCTATGACAAAACTCACATTATCACACAACATTGATTGAGGTCATTTTGGATTAACATTTTTAGGTTTTTAGGATAAGAACATTAAAGAGAATAGTCTTTCCTTTTTTTAAAAGATTTTATTTATTAATTCATGAGAGACACAGAGAGAGAAGCAGAGACACAGGCAGAGAGAGAAGCAGGTTTCCCCGCGGGGAGCCCAATGCAGGACTTAATCCCGGGACTCTGGGATCATGACATGAGCCAAAGACAGATGCTCAACCACTAAGCCACCCAGGCGTCCTGAGAATAGTCTTTTCAATTCAAGAGATCCGCAGTCCGAGTAAGGAGCTGAGATGCTCCATTTCACTGTTCTACCAAACCTCTTAGATGTGCCTCCTCTCAGCAGGGCTCAGATGTTGACTCCTCTTAGTCCCAAACTCCAGCATCTTGGGCTCTGGCTGCTTCCTTCTGTCCATAAGGTATTGTCACTGATCTTAGACTGGAGAAAAAAATGCATGCATCCTGTTAAATTCCAGGCAGGCAGTTTGAGAGGTTGGCAAAACAAAAACAAAAAATAAAAAGAGGTTTCTCAGAATGGTGCTGTCACAATGCTATGTTTGGACCTGCCTCTGTGTAAGTGTGTGTGTGTGTGTGTGTGTGTGTGTGTGTGAGAGAGAGAGAGAGAGAGAGAGAGAGAGAGAGTGAAAATTTATGCCCTCCAGGGCTCATTATTCCCTTACTGCATCCAGCTCCCTTTCCCCTTCTTCAGAATGGCTGGGTCTATGTCAAGATGTCACTCTTCAGACAAATTCTTCAGCCTCCACATAGGCACACAACATGGACACTTGGGATTTGTTTTTGCCTGAGAAAAGAGTCCACAAGTTTAAAGCTAAGGGATGAATAATGGGATGAAGGAGACTGAGAACCATTGAAACCAAAATCCCATAAAGCCTAAAAGAAAGATGCTAGACCCTGGGCATACTTATGCTGCCTTCCCCTATACTTTGCATTAAATTCTATTCTAAGTTAGATTTTAAGAAAAGCAAATGCAGCCCACACTGTATTGGGTATAAAGTAATTAAACATTAATGTTCCAAGCATCAGTTGCCAGGGGAAGTATTAACTTTATTACAGATACACTGCATGTATTATTTTTTGAACAAAACAAGTAATTTATCCAGACCCTCTCACTAAGCAAGAATTCAGTCATTCTTTGCACCATACAGATTTAATAATGTCCGCCCATGGCCATGATAGAGTGTCGAGTCCTGATCTGTGGGGAAAATATGAGTGACACCTAAGCCATATGTTCTTTGATTGAGAAGGACTGAGAGCTGCAGTTCTTGCCTTTCTAGTAAATAAGAAAAGACTGATAACCACTTCCTGTCAGGTATGAAGGCACCACACAAGAAGCAGAGGTCCCAGCAGCACGTAGGTTGCTCAGTTCATTGAGCATCCTACTCTTGATTTTGGCTGGGGTCATGATTTCAGGTCCTGAGATCAAGCTCCATGTGGGGCTCCATACTCAGAGGGAAGTCTGCTAGAGATTCTCTCTCTCTCTGTCTCCCCTTCTCATCTCTCCACTCATGTGCAGGCTCTCTCTCTCTCAAAATAAATAAATCTTAGAAGAAGAAGAAGAAGAAGAAGAAGAAGAAGAAGAAGAAGAAGAAGAAGAAGAAAGAAGAAAGAAGAAAAAGAAGAAAGAAGAAAGAAAGAAGAGGAAGAAGGAGAAGGAGAAGAGATCCCAGTGCAATGGAGCACCTAAAGGGGTGGGGGTTTCCCTGGTGAAAGAAATTTGAAGCATGGAAGGAATGGATGCCAGGGAGTTTCTCCATTGATGCCACAGGGTAAGGAATGTGGGTGGCCTCTAAAAGCTGAGAGTGGCTTCTCCCTGACACTGAGGAAGACAATGGGGTCATTAATCCTACAATTGCAAGGAACTGAATTTGGCCAACACCCTGAAGGAACATGGAAACAGACACCCAGTCTGTGGTATTTTGTTATGGCAGCCATAGCTAACTAATACAGATTTGGGTGTAACACAGTCACACTGTGCCAGGACTTGTGACATACAGAGCTGTGAGCTAGTATATGAGTATTGCTTTAAGCATCTAATTTTGTGATAATTTGTTACACAGAGGTAGGAAGTGAATATAGATCCCAAAGTTCATGCTCCTATTCAAGATTCTATTTATTATTATTATTGTTGTTGTTGTTGTTGTTGTTATTTACAATGTATAAAATTGTGACTGGTTAAAAATAATTTTCCTAGACATTTTTCTTCCCACAGCAAGTGCATATAAAATGTACTTTATTTAAATTTTATGAATGACAATGATTTCACTAAATAAACCAACCCCACAACCAGGTGCAGTACATGCAGTTCCTTCCATTCCCATCAGTGTCAAGTCTGCATAGATAACTCCAGGTTTTACGTTCAGCCTCACACGTTTTCACAATTTAATATTTCTGAGGGCAAAGGTTTTATTTTCACAAAATCACATCTGAGAAGTGTGTGCATGCGTGTGCATGTGTGCATGGTGGAGGATGGGATTCAACCTCAGTTTGTAGATGATTTTAAGTTTTTCAAAATTAAATACCCCAATACAAAAGTCTTAAATGTGTTTTTTTTAAAACTTTATCTTTTTTGCGTATTTTTAGTGATCCAGTTGTGATGTATTTAGAAGACTGGAACATATAAATTAATGGATCTTTTGATCCAAGAAAAATCCAGACGTGTAAGAAGTACTATCAGAATCAATGCTCACAATACTATAGTAGAGGTATAATTTCCAAGTGTAAGTTGGACCAAATGTTTTCTTTTTCTGAAATAAATCATAATGTCTTTTTTAGGATGAATGTTTGCATACATGTTCAACCAGAAAAATGCACAACACTGGCTCATGTGGTTTCACAGTGTTTTGACAGGACTGGTATATCCTGGTGTTTGCATGTCCCACAGCCAGATGGATATAGGACTCTTCAAACTGGCCTGTGTATTTGTGGCCTATGTCTCATCTCTGACTGGAACCATCGACTCTTGGGTGAAAGGCCAAAGCTATCTTCCTTATCCTATAAACCGCTCATTTGCAGCAAGAAAAGAAAACAGGAAAGCCACTTGCACCTAGGAATACTTTAGATTAAGTAGCAAGAAATATTACTTATTAAATTCTGATGATTGAGTACAGGTCTTTTTAACATTTCACATGAAAAACTGGGAAATCTACATAAAATACTTCTGTTAGATACCAAAGTCTGAAAAGCAGATTTTTCAGTTGCAAGCTGAACTAGCTGCTTTTTTCATGGAATGCCACTTTTTTTTTTTTTTTTTTTTAAGAACAACTGACAGGCTATAGTCATTCAGATTTGGGTATTTGGCAGACATTTTCTTGAAAATTAATGAAATCAGACTGCCAGTTCAAAGGAAATAATTACCACTCTTGGTAGCTAATTATAAAATTATAGCTTTCAAGCAAGAATTAGAATTTCAGAAAACTTGTATCTGCCACATTTAGTGTGACAGTTTTCTGATATTAAAAAGTTAATGATGAGATTATTGGTGATTTATGAATGTGATTTTTTAATATTGATGGTAAATTTTGCCAACATGTGAAAGATCTGCTTAACTCAGTGAACCAACTGAGTTTCCATCGATGGAAGATACATTCAAAATAGAAGTTGGATTCATAGATATTAATGTAATGGAGTATGAAATTGGATTGTTATTTCTGATTCTCCATTGCAATAAACTTTTAGGAAAGTGCCACTTGTCAACTTTTGGTATTGTATCAAAGAAAAAAAAATATTGGGATCCCTGGGTGGCGCAGCGGTTTGGCGCCTGCCTTTGGCCCAGGGCGCGATCCTGGAGACCCGGGATCGAATCCCACGTTGGGCTCCCGGTGTATGGAGCCTGCTTCTCCCTCTGCCTGTGTCTCTGCCTCTCTCTCTCTCTCTCTCTCTCTCTCTCTGTGACTATCATAAATAAATAATAAAAAAAAATTAAAAAAAAAGAAAAAAAATATTTGTAAGTATCTGGAAAGATCATTAAAATATTTTTCCTTTTTCTAGAGACATATTTGTATAAGGCTGGGTTTTTTCCCCCTATACTTTAACGAAAACACATTGAATGCTGAAGATATGAGAATCCAGGAGGGTTTTATTAAGCCAGATATTAAAACAACTTACTAAAAAAATTTTAAAATGTTCCTTCTGTCATAATTTTTGTTTTGTAATATATGACAAATTCTTTTTTAATATATACTTTCAAAGTAATCTCACTTCCAACTTGAGCTCATGACCCTGAGATCAAGAGTTACATGCTCTACTAACTGCACCAACCAGCATCCATTTTTTTTGATGTGACAGATTTTTATTAGACTATTATTCATGTTAATACATAATAGGCTTATTGTTTTTGTTTTTGTTTTGTTTTGTTTTGTTTTTAGAAAGAAAGCATGCACAGGGCAGAGGGAGAAGGTGAGAGAATCTTAAGCAGGTTCCATACCCAATGTGGAGCCCAATGTGGGGCTCAATGTCATAACCCTGAGACCATGACCTGGACTGAAATCAAGAGTCAGATGCTTAACTGACCAAGCCACCCAGGCCCTCCAGGCTTATTGTTATTTTTAAATGAAGCAATAAATATTTTTAAATTCTTAGTTTTCATTTTTAAAACTGTCAATATTGGTAGATACAACTCAGGAGCAAAAGCTATTTGCAATCCTTAATAATTTAAAGAATATAAAGAAAAATTTAGACCAAAAGGTTTGAGAACTACTTCTACAGGGTTAAAAGAATGAGATACAACCACAGACAGAAAAATGCATAATATATATGATATATAATTTACCACAATGTAATATAATATGTAATTTACATATATAATTTACCAAATGCTATTAAACAAACTTTTTCTATATCGCCTTACTGTGGTCAAAATCCCTGCCTCTCGATCACAAACCCTCTCTCCCATCTTTTATTGATTTATTCTTCAATTTTAAAACTCATTTACACTTCTATATAGCTTATTATATGTCAGATACTGTCCTAAGTGCTTGAATTTATTTAATTCTTATGTCAGCCCTATAAGGCACTATTATCATCCCAATACACTGTTGAGAAAATGGCATGGAAAGCTTAAATGATTTGCCCAAGGTCAAGTGATGAGTCAGTATTTAGACACAGACAATCTGGCTGTAGCATCTCGCTAGAGGATAGCTTTTAGCTATTATATTGTCTCTCTTTAAAATTTTAGATTTTTGGCTTGAGGTTTAGGGACCACTCAAGTGATGTGGTTTTGTGCAGCCGATCAAGAGCAGGCTTGTGGATATAACTACTGATGGTGAAGGTGATGGGCCTTATCTGTTCTGGTTTATCTTGACTCAAAACTGTAGCCCTTTGTGTTGGGAGGGATTCCTCTTAGACTTCTCATCCTGTCTAGCCTTGGGTTTTGACTTCTGACGTCCATCCCCTATGGAATCATTAAAATCAGAAGTTCAGAGTTTAGCAAATGTCCCCAGGACAGAAGTGGCTCTAGTACTCTGTTTGGATTTACCTCTTTGGTTTTCTGCTCCTATTTACTATCTTTCTAGTGCTTCAGTACTTTCTAGAAATATTTTTAAATATGCTTTCAGGCATTTTTAGATGTTTTCAGTAGCACAGTAGCAGTTTGGTGTGGTTACTTAGTTTGCTCATAGAGGATATTGAAATAGAATTTCATATTGTATTAAATTGAGCCTCTGTAAACATAATAACTGTTAATGGATGTTCTTGGGCTTTGACATCTTTGATGATATTCAATATTTTCCTGGGCTTTAAAAACAGCACCTCAACTTGTAAGTTATTTAGAGTATTTATTCATTTATTTATCCCTGTATATTGCTGAAAGAGTTTTAAATATCATGTTTTCAGAATGCCCTTCCCAACTTCCTTTCAAGCCTTTCCCCTGTGCCCAACAGCTTATATCTACAGTTGTACTATCCTGTCCTTCCCCACAATGAACTCATCTACAGTTTTATCCCCATTCATTAGGCCAGTTAAATCTCATTGGATTCCTCATTAATTTGGGTTTTCACTACCTCAAAGAATTTAATGTCATCTTCAATCTTTGATATTCCTCCCCAACTCCTCCATGACACCTATTTATTACAAGGATTAGCAAGAGACTGATCTTTTCGGTGGTTGAAAACTCTTCTTTCATATAAATGCCCATTTATCACCACTCAAAGCATTTTTCTGCTCCCTATGAATCAAACTCTTTTCCAGTCACCAGGCAACACAAAAATAGTGACTTTGTGACTCAATTTCCATGATTTGTTTTTGAGTAAACTCTTGAAGGTGTTGGATATTTAGTATACTTACTAAACTCCCTTTTACCTATGATGTATTTATTCTCACAGAACTCTCTGGTGTGTTTGTTAGGAAACTGTGTTCCTTTTCCCTCCATAAGTAATATTTTGGGAAAAAATTAATGATCCTCTCATTTGTTACAGACTCATCTAAAATGGAAAGTAATAGCTTAGTGCTTGTCCTACAGAATGGGCTCCAAAGTATACATCAATGAAGCAGCTAAGACTGAGGCATGCTGTCTGAAAACTCAGTATGTTGCCACAACATTCTCACAACCATTAGAGACAGTGCTCTCTATTATAGTTCTTTTCTCTCTGCATCTAGATAGCATCAAGAAGACTAGGTTACCTGCATAGCTTTTCTAGGAAGAAGCTAGTTTCATCAACATTTTTTGTTTGTTGGATTCTACGTCAATCAAGCAGAAACAGGCAGAGGCCAGGAACTGTGGTTACCCAGTGACCCTTTGAACAAAGCTAGAATCAAATCATTCTCTTTAATGACACAAGTGCTGCTCACCTCCCCAGAGTCTTAGATTAAAACCCTCTGGAAACCTGCCCTCCTCTGAACAAAGTCAAGGCTGATATAGTACCCTTAGACAATTTGGGTGACCAGTGAGTTCAGCTCTTATTCCCTTCCCATCAGCACATAACTACAGTTGCAGTGTTAAATGACCTTTTAAACAAAGATATTTGCACTGTAGGTTTTCATCTAGGTCTAGGTCTCAAGAATGCCAGCATCAATATCTGAGAACAGAAGTTGCTAATTTATAAGCCCAGAGTGTTGGGAAAATCTGCTGAGAAAAAACAGGTAGTCCACTAACCAGTATTTTTCCAAACACCTTATATCTCTCAAAGGAAAAAATAAAGGAATTGTTCCTTCTTCTACTGAAGTGGTAAATGAAAAAAAATAAAGGCTTCCTTGAGTGGACAGAACTGTGCACAGAGCATAGGAAAACATACACTTCTGGAGAAATCAATGAAACAGGTAATAAAGCATTCATCCTCTCAACAAATATGGACAAGTTATATAAATTAAATGGAAGTGATAGTTAATTTTATGCATCAACTTGACTAGGCCATGGTGTCCCCAGACATCTGGACATTCCATTATTTTCTGTGTATCTATAAGGGTATTTCTGGATGTTGTTAACATTGGACTCCGTAGATTAAGTAAAGCAGATTTCTCTTTTCAATGTGGGTGGGTCTCATCCCGTCAGTTCAGGACCTGAATAGAACAGAAAGGCTAACCCTCCCACAAATAAGGGGAAAGTCCTTCTGCCTGACAGACTTAAGCTGGGACATCTGTTCTTTCCTGCTTTTGGACTTGAACTAAAACGTTGGCTTTTCCTGGCTCTTGAGCCTGCCAGCGTTTGGACTGAAACTCCCCCATTTGTTCTCTTAAGTCTCCATCTTGCTGACTGCAGATCTGGGCTTGTCAGCCTTTATAACTGTGTGAGCCAATTCCTCATAACCAGGAGGTGAGTAAATAAGTTAAATAAGTAAGTAAAGAAGTAAAATAAGTAAATTAAATAAATAACTATAATTAAAGAAATAAGTAAATAAACATTCAATTGGTTCTGTTTCTCTGGAGAACCCACACTCATACAGAGTTGGGTACCAAGAAATGGGTTGCCAATTTACCAAATGCAGAAGTGGTTTTGTGACTAGCTAACAGGTAGAGGCTGGAAGAGTGTTGGGCGTGCATTCTAGAAGTGGAGACTGACCTGAAGGGACCGCTGATTGAAATATTGACATTAAAGATGATTCTAGTGAGGGTTTAGGGGGAATAAAGGGGGGGGAAAGCTGGAGAGAGAGCTTCCATCTTCCTAGAGAATACATAAATAATCATGAATGGAATGTTGATAGAAATATGGATATTAAAGTCCATTCTGGCAAAATCTTAGATGGAAATGAGGAACATGTTATTTGAAACTAGAGAAAAGATGGTCCTCATTGTAAAATGGCAAGGATACACTGAACTGTATTGTAGCATTTAGTGGGAGGCAGAACTTGTGAGTGATGAAATTGGATGTTTAGCTGAGGAAATTCTTAAGCAAATTGTTGAAGAAGTAACTTGGCTTCTCCTGACTGCTTATAGTTAAATGAAAGAGAAGAAAGATGACTTTAAGAAGAAATTGTTAGGCAAAAAGGAACCAGAACTTAAATATTTGGAAAATTCTCAGCCTGTCCAAATTGCAGATAAGGGAGAAAGTATGTTCTAAAGAAAACACCAAGAGTGTGACTATACTATCACTCAATAAAGTTGTTGGGAATCACACAAGCAGAAACACTGCCAGTTTGAACCAAATGGGATTGGAGATGGGACAACAATTAAGGAAGGCTGCTGGACTTCTTGGATTCTACAAGACAGAACCATAGAACTATTTGACTACAAATTGGTACTGTTCTTCAAAAAAAGACAAAGGATCCCAAAGGCAGATCAGAGAGCATCAGGGTTGCCACTTCCACCACAGGAAAAGGGGGGCAAGACTATTTCTTCCTCCATTTTAGAAGACAGGGCCCCTGCAGTGAGTGGCAGGGCTCTCAAAGAGAGCTGTATGTATAGGGCCACCCTGCAGAGCTTTGGCAGTGGCACTGCCACCTCAGTAGGTCTAAAAAGTGGGACATTGAACCAAAAGGGATTATTCCCCAAATTTAAGGTCTAATAGAATTTGCCTTGCTATGGTTTGCCTTTCTTCCTTCCCACTCCTCCTTTTTGGAATGGGAATATCTATCTAATGCTTTGCAGATTTACAGCAGGAAAGAAATTTTGCCTCAGGACGAATCATATCTCAAGTCTTGCCTATACCTGATTTAGATGATATTAAGATGAGACCTTGGGTTTTAGACTTTAAAGTTGGTGATAGAGTGGATTAAGACTTTGGGGACTGTTGAGGTGGAATGATTGTATTTATACATGAGAATGGTATGAATTATGGGTGTCAGGAGAAGAATGCTATGGATTGAATGTTCGTGTCCCCACAAAACTTATATGTTGAAAGCCTAATGCTCCATGTAACTATATTTGGAGACAGGTGAGAAGGTGATAAAGGTGAAAGGAGGGATCCCTGGGTGGCGCAGTGGTTTGGCGCCTGACTTTGACCCAGGGCGCGATCCTGGAGACCCAGGATCGAATCCCATGTCAGGCTCCCGGTGCATGGAGCCTGCTTCTCCCTCTGCCTATGTCTCTACCTCTCTCTCTCTCTCTCTCTGTGACTATCATAAATAAATAAAAAAAAAGAAGAAGAAAAAAGGTGAAAGGAGGGCAAAAGCATGGTGCCTTTATGAGAAAAAGAAGAGACACCAGAGCTCTCTTTCTTTCTGAAATATGAGGACACAGCAAGAAGATGCCATCTACAAGCCAGAAAGAGAGTCTCCCCAGAAACCAAATCTGCTGGTACATTGATCTTGGCCAGTCTACAGAACTGTGAGAAATACATTTTTGTTGTTTCAGCCACCCAGTCTCTGGTATTTTTTTAGTTTTTTTTTTTTAATTTTTATTTATTTATGATAGTCACACACAGAGAGAGAGAGAGAGAGAGAGAAGCAGAGACATAGGCAGAGGGAGAAGCAGGCTCCATGCACCAGGAGCCCGACATGGGATTCGATCCCGGGTCTCCAGGATCGCGCCCTGGGCCAAAGGCAGGCACTAAACCACTGCGCCCAATACCAGGGATCTCTCTGGTATTTTTTAATAGCACCTGTGCAGATTAAGAAAGTACCCATTTCATTTCTTTAGAGAAGCTCTAACTAGTCGAGAGGTAGCAGGTGGTGAAAGCATATGATCACCACCTCACACAGGATCCCTATAAAGATGGCATTTACTTTTTAACTTGAGTAATGCCAGTGGTAGGATGGTCTGTACATGGAGAGTGCTCCAGTGGAACTCTTCACAATTCTTACTTCAGAATGTGTGGCCAACAAAACCTACCTACTTCAAGAAAGCAAGCTGTCCTTTTGCTTGCCGTGAGAGGAAAAATGCAATTTGCCCTTCATGGTCTCTTTACAGATTGTTTCTATCATAATGGTAACTTTATTAACTTTATATATTTATTTATTTATTTATTTATTTATTTATATTTATTTATTCTTTATTTTTTGTTTTTATCTATTATGTTATTAACTTCATTTAATTAACTTTAATATCTTTATTAGCTCTATTATTACACAAGGACAGTTTGAAGACAAAGTGATCAGGTGACAGAAAAACTGAGAAGCAAGCCAAAGGGCTGCTCACTTCCTGTCCATATTTAGGAGGTGTCCACACTGAATCACATAAGCAAGTTCCTCAGCACAAATGTCCTCTGAAAAATCCCTAGACTGTTCATTTGAAGCAATGGCCTCTGTATAATTTTTAGTTTTAAAGCCTAGGGATATAAGGAGAATGTGCTGAGATTTTAGGAGATGGAGGGAAACCATGATCAAAGGATTGGAAGAAAAAGGAGAGAAATGAGAAGTTAAGGAAATTTGTGTGGAAGGAAAATGTCTTTATTTATGCAGAGGCCTATTTCTAGCAAGATGCTGAAAGTTCTCAGAGAACTTTCAGAGAGAATGAAGTTCCTCATTCTACCTGAATAAAGAAAATGGAATTGTTGAAGTTAAAGTGATTTACGTTAGAGGAAATTATCTTACTAGAAGTGGCAATGTCTTCTCACAAGATGAAGGTGTGCTCACTTGACTCTCCAAAAGGAGCTTTCTGAGGTCTTAGGTCTTGTCATGGACTCAGCCCCGACCACCTGGCCTGGCCAGCCAGAATACCCATAAAGTTCTGGACTAGCCAAAGTGATCATTGGCTTAATGTAGAAATAGCCTCTGTCACTGCTAAGTGGAGAGTTACAACTCTTTTCTCACCAATTCCTCCAAATACCATTTCTGTTCTAATTTTTTTAAATGTCACATAGGCCTGACTTCTCGACATTATTTTAATTTTTCAATTAATAGATACATAAACTGAGTCCAATCTAGTGTTGAAAACTGCAAAGAATGGTCAATAAATCTATGTGAGGATACCTCACAGAGAGAGATGCCTGAACTTGGTCTGGAATATACGACTGCTGTAATTCCTACCAGCCTTGTGATTCTGTACATACAACATTTGTGTTGGTTTTCCACACAAATAATAGACAATACATTTCTGTAGGGAATAAATTAAGAGAGATATTACATGCTACACATGGGGTGTTAAGAAATGTTCCATTTAGAGCTCTTTGGCATAAGCAAATAGCACAGACTTCATGCAAAGAAAAAATTTAAAGACAATACAGATTTTTGAAGTTTTAAATAATTCAAGAGTAGACTATTCATTTAAAACAAAGTTTTAAAAATAGTTAATATATGGGGTGACTTGGTGGTTGAGTGTCTGCCCTCAGGTCTTGGGCCTGGGGTCCTGGCCAGCCAGAATAGCCATAAAATTCTGGACTAGCCAGAAGGACTAGCCTTCTACATCAGCCCCTGCAGAAAGCCTGCTTCTCCCTCTGCCTGAGTCTTGGCCCCTCTCCCTCTGTCTCTCATGAATAAATAAATAAAATCTTTAAAAAATAAAATAAATAAAATTATTTAATTTACTCATATGTTATGGTGGCTTTGTAATGTGTCAACATGACTAGGCTGAACTACATTTCCCCAAATTCTCTTGCAGTTTCCAGCTGACAATAGCCCACAAGGGCTATTCTCAGATTTAGTGAGTAGAAAGGAAGCAGCAGCCATCTTGTAACTTAGACTCACTGATGTGCTGACCCTCCCTGTTGCCTTGAGGCAGCATCTGCATCCGCATTTGCTTTACTTTCCCTGGATTCTTCACCTTCTCTGACTCCTGGGTCAGATATATGTGTTTACTTACAAGAGGAAGGGTCCTGACTTTTCCTGAATCCCTACACCACAGGTACCAGAGCAATGAGAACTAACGAATTTCAGTGCAGCCTTGTGTCCTCCAGGCTAGCTCTGTGTCTGTGAGCTCCAGCATGTTCTTACTCTTTTCCACTTTGTAACTATCTTCTCTTCCTTACTGCCTATCCTCTGGACTCCAAACAACAGTCTCAGATGTGAAGAAAATACCCTTGCCAAAACTGCTTACCCAGTTCCCACAGTTGTAAAATTTAAAACATTAAAATTAAAACATACTCACATGTATGTATCTCCTAATGGTTATGCTTTTCTAGTTGAACCCTGACTAGCATACATGATAAAACTCTTCCAAGAGGTTTAGACACCAGGTGGACATTGAATGAAATGAATACTTGCCTTCACTAAGATTAGAAATGTGCACTCGGTAGAATCCCAAACCCTTCAGTGATCAGATTGCTTCCTTAAACTTCACTGGAGCCAAACTAAAAAAGATGAGCTGATACAGAAAACTATTTAACGAAACTCAAGGTCATTTGGTACTAACTTTTAAACATTGATAGAGAAATACTCCTATCTCACCCATAGGAAAACAGAAGTTAAAAAGCTTAAATAAACCTGGACTTCTGGCTGTATTAGAAGGCAGCCCAAGGTCAAGATTTTATAACATTCATATGGTTCCAGTTAGAGTTGGGTGAATGGAGAAAAACTGTGATTGTTATCAGACTGACTTGTTGAACTCTGATGGAAGGAAGTCATATACATGGTATATGCTAGATATTTGCCGATTTCATCCTCTACTTTGGGAACAATGACTTCCTGCATAGTATTGTATAACAGAAAGACAGAGAATGACGTCACATGTAAGTCAGTGCTTGTATACGTACGCGTGCACACACACACACATACACTTGTAATAATAGCTAACACTTCTAGAATACTTTGGTTGTATTAACCCAATTAGTCGGGGGGATCCCTGGGTGGCGCAGCGGTTTGGCGCCTGCCTTTGGCCCAGGGCGCGATCCTGGAGACCCGGGATCGAATCCCGCGTCGGGCTCCCGGTGCATGGAGCCTGCTTCTCCCTCTGCCTGTGTCTCTGCCTCTCTCTCTCTCTCTCTCTCTCTCTCTCTCTCACTGTATGACTATCATAAATAAATAAAAAATTTAAAAAATCATCTTTAACCCAATTAGTCATCAACATAACCTTTGACTGGGCAATATTGTTATAGCTGTTTTTCAGAGAAAAACAAGGCACAGTGGGATTCAGTGGCTTGACAGGGTCACATAGAGGTATATGGTGGAGCTGAAGCATGATTACCAATGCAGCCCAGTGGTAGGGCTCCTGTGCCGATGGGCTCTGCTGTGCTATCTTGCTTACAAAGTTTTAATCCACTTGGCTGTGTAGGTATGTGAACCTGTCCTTCACAGTTATTAATAATTTGGCTGCAAATTGTTTATCAACTCCATCTTTTTCTTTTCTCTTATATGCTCTTTACAATCCAGAAAAAATTAATTCTTTCCATAGTTTAGTATTTCCTTGTTTTATCACAGTAAATAGAAACCTGAAGTAATTCAGATAATCAGGTTAAGGCCAAGATACATCCCTAAATTCCTAAACTCACCCAACCCTTTCTTCTCTTTGCATCTTTATTAATGCCATCCTATTTTGTGGGATGTCTCTCCCCATTCCACCTTCACTCACTGTGTGCTGCCACAATTTTTAGAAATTCTACCTATTTTTAAATAATTTTGTTTGAACAGCATCCTCTTCATGATACCTTCTCTGAGCTCCCTATCCTGAAGCAATCCCTCCTTCCTCAGAATTTAGACAGCCCCACGCTGGATCATAACATTGTGCAGTGATTTGTATACTTATTTTATTTTCTTTATTTTTCTTTTTTAAAAGACTTTATTTACTTGAGAAAAAGAGAAAGAGAGAGAGAGAGAGAGCACAAGAAGGGGGAGGGAAAGAGGGAAAGAGAGAAGATTCCCTACTGAGCAGGGATCCCGATGCAGGACTCAATTCCAGCACCCTGGAATTGTGACCCCAGCCAGAGGCACATGCTTAACTGACTGAGCCACCTAGGCACCACCTTGTTTTATTTTTTAATGCTAACAGATTGAACATCACAAATTTTATCCATAATTGAAGATCTATCTTGGCATGTTAGTATCACATCCTTTATATATGTCGTTGATCATTGCTTCTACTCTCACATGACAAAGATAAATCAAAAGTGCCATAGAGTGCTCTATATGTGAAACCTTCCCTCACTAAGCTCCAGTGGATAGATGTGGCCACTTGGAGGCCAGTTAATTTTTCTTTCTACCACCGACACAGCCAGCCTTCTTGCCTTTTCTTTGAAAATATTTGAGACATTCTCAGATAATAATACCTACTGTTGTTCACCAGTTTTACTAATACCTCTAACCATACTATTTATCACATTCTTATAGCGCCCTAACTACACCTCCATCATCTGATAAAGAGTGACTTCCTTGAGACTAAGAACATATTTTATTTACCTCTACATGATTCATGATTCCTGAAAATGTATGTTGCATGAAAGAGACACTCACTAATTACTTTTTTTTAACTTAAACTGTCTTTGGGTATAACTTACATAAAATAACATACATCAATTTTTAAGCATACAGTTTGATAAGTTTTGACAAATGTATACACTCATCCCCAGTCAACATTTTCATCTACCCACTGGCTTACCAAGGCAGGTTAGATGGTGAAAAAGCTTGGTGGAGAAAACTTTGTCATTGACATTTAGAATCAGCAGAATGAAGTAATAAAGCAAATCCAACTTACTTTTTGGTCAGTTTTATTCTTGTTTTAAAATTTCTACAAAAATAAAATGAAATAAAATTTCTACAGAAAATATACCCTTTTAATTGCCGGTAACTAGGGTAGATCATGCCTATCCTTGGAACACGACTATCATGACTCTTGCCGCTTTGTAGGTCATATTTCCACCCTGGCTCCAGGAAACCACCTACCTCATTTCTGCAATAATAGATTATGAGTTGTTTTGTTTTGTTTTGTTTTTGTCTTACAACTACATGTGAATGAAATCATTTGGGATATACTCTTCAGTGTCTCACTTCTTTTTATTCAGTTTAATGCTCTTAAGATTGATCCATAGTCTGGTGTCTATTCCTTTGGTTACTGAGTAATATTTCATTGTACAAACACATCACAAACTTTCAAGCATTCTTTTTTGATATGCTTGAGTTGTTTTCAATTATAGATATTAAAAATAAACCGCCTACAAATGTTCTTGTTTTGTAGATTTTTCTTTATAAGTGCACATGTAACGTTATAAGAAAATTCCAGTTTTCTTAATTGATTTACAATTATTTTACTTCCACAAGGAATGTCTGAGAATTCCAATTATTCTACATTCTCATCAACAATTGGTGTTCATGGTTTTAAAATTTTAGGCGCACTGGTGAGTATAAAGTTGTTTCATTGTTTTAATTTAGTTATCTGATGATTAATGATATAGGTTATTTTTTCACTGCTTAATGATCATTCATTTATCTTTTTTAGTGAGGTACCTGTTCAACCATGCTGCTAAATTTTTCAAATTGAGTTGTGTTTCCTCTCACTATTGCTTTTTAAGAGTCCTTTGTATGTATACTCAGGCTATGGGTCTTTTTTCTTTGAATATGAATTATAAACATTGTATCCTAGTTCATGATTTGCTTGTACATTTTTAAATGATATCTCTCAGAGTAGAAATTTTCAATTTGATGAATTGAAATGCTTTAATATTTTGCTTTAAGTTTATTGCTTATTGTGTCTTGTCTAAAAAAATGTTTGCCTAACCAATGTTGAAAAGGCTTTTTGCTTCTGTTTTCATCTACTTTTATAGTTTTACTATTCACGTTTAGATCTTTATACAATTAGCAATAATATTCATGCACGGCTTGAAATAAGAGTAAGGTTAATTTTTGTTTTCTAAATTTTAGCACTATTTATTGAAAATATAATCTTTTCCTCCATTGAATTACTTTGGCATGTTTGTCAAAAAAAATAATTTGATATATGTATAGGTCTATTTTTGGACTTCCTTGAACTATATGGCTATTCTTATGACAATAATATATTATCTTGTATCTTGACTAGTGTAGCTTTTTAATAAGTCTTAAAATCTAGTGATGTACATTCTCTAATCTAGGTCTTTCTTTTCAAAAGTGTTTTATATATTCAAGGTCCTTTGCAATTCCATATCAACTCTCAAATTAGTTTAACAACTTATCCAAAACAAAAACAAAAACAAAAAAACACAAACAAACCACCCTCATTGGGTTTTTAAATGAGATTGTGTTGAATCTATTGAACAGTTTAGGGAGAATTGACATCTTAACGGTATTGAGTCATTGATGCAAGAGCATATCTCTCCATTTATTTAGGTCTCTGATTTCTATTATCAGTATTTGCAATAACCAGCATACAATTCTTACACATAATTTTTAACCTTTATATGTTTGCATTTCATGGTTTTTGGTGTTATCATAGATGGTATTTTTAAATTTTAATTTTCAATTATTCATTGCTAGTACCTAGAAATACATTTGATTTGTGGATATTGATCTTATAACTTGTGACCTTCCTGAACTCACTTATTTGGTCTAAGAAATTTTTGTAGATTATCTGGAATTTTTTATATAGATAATTTCTTCTTTTGTGGTAGAGACATTTTATTTGTAATCTGTATACACTTTATTTCTAGTTTTTGACTTAATATACTGGTTATAACCCCCAGAATATAGAAGTATAGGTAGAAGTATAACAATGGGCTGTTTTGTCTTATTTCTGATCTTGGGCTAATGAAATAATTTTTTTCTTCCTATTATAGTAGCTATAATTTTGTTCCTAGATGTCATTTTTTTCAAGTTGAGAAAACTTCCCCTTATTCTTAGTTTGCTGAGAATTTTTTTTTGATCAGGAATAAATATTCAATTTTGAAAAATGCATTTTCTGCTTTTTTATATTTTCAGTTTGTTGATGTTTGAATTTTGAATGTTATACATTGACTTTTGAATGGATCAACCTAACATTAACACTTGATAATGATATATTTTTAAAATGTATTTTTGGCCTTGATTAACTAGTATTTGGTGAAGAATATGTGGGTCTATATTCACTAGGATATTAGCCTGTAATTTTCTTTTCTTGTAATATCTTTGTCTAGTTTTGGTATGTGGGTAATGTTAACAGAACAAAATGAGTTAGGAAGCTTCTCTGTTCTTCTAGTTTCTGGAAGAGTTTGAGTAGAATTGACCTTTGTAATACTTTAAAAATTATATTGGAATTCTTTGATCAATTTGTGTGGTTTCTGGCATCTCTTTCTCTTGTGTTCTGTCTCAAAGAAGTGAATGCTTGCAATGATCTCTCCTCAAGGTTCTTAGCTTTCCTTAGATTTTAGGTTAGTTCGTAACTCTGTGACCTCAGTTCTATGATGACATCAAGAAAAGTTATGGTTGTGTAAATTATCTGGGCTTTTATTTTTATTAGAAGACCACTGTTCACTTTCTAGCTTTCTATCTCTCTATCTAGCTGTTTACAGCAAGAAGAAAAGTCTGATATTAGTTATTTCACTGTGACTGGAAGGAGAGTTCAACAATCTTGTTATAAGTTAATTATAAATAGATACCAATAGTCAAATAAAGCTGAGTATGGGCGAATTTGCATAAAACTACTTTGACTAAAGCTTGATATTTGTAAGTGAAAAAAATACATTTCAATGTGTGGCTTAGTTTTTATTTCCTGATTCTTAGTAGGATTGTGGTAATTTTTATGTTTTTACAACATTCTCCTAGATATATATCATCGAAAGACCTTGATACATGGCTTTGCAAGGCACATCTGTGAATTTTTGCAGACATTTCAGCCATATTGGTGAGTCCCATTTTATGTCCAGATCAACTATGCATACACATAATGAAAATTTACTGGTTTACATTTTTCTCTCAGTCTAGAATTCCCAGGGGACTGAAAAAAATGAAATAAATCTTATCAGCATTTTTTACAACTCTTAAAGCAAAAACCATAACACTTTTGAAGAGCGTACAAAGTGTTATAGTGGCCAAGGGACCGGAAGAGATAGAGGCACCACAAGAACTTCATATATCCCAGGTACAAATGTTCTGGATGCATAGCATTTCTAGGCACTGTTTTCACCTAAGTTTTGGATACCAGAGGGGAATTCCTAGCAAAATGACCAAACTTATTATTCATAAGATTAAGCTCTGAAAGCAAGTTATGTGCCTATGAAAATCTGGAACTTCTTGTGAATGTGATGCTCACTTTGGATGAAACTTTTATTTGTATGGAAATACATTGCCATCATCTTTGAGCATTCACGAAGTGCTCAGTCTATGCTTGTTAAGTAAATTACTGTGAAGGTTGAATGCACAGCTTTGAAGTCTTCTTCCAGCCCAGTGCTTGCCCTTCTTCTGAGGTTGAGCTTTTTTTCTCACCAAACAAATATAGAGGCCTTTCGTGGCAGGACCATTTCTTAGAAAAATACCTAGAAACCAAGTGTGAAATTTCACTTTAGTTGGCAAGCTAATATACCATGGGGCCAGTGTTCTTTATATTCCAAAGTCTAACTATATATTCTATCACTCGGACTGTGAAGAACAACTATAGTGTGTACTATGCAGCATCTAGCACATTCATTCCAATCTGCTCTAGGTACATCAAAGATATATATGCAGTTGAGATGTACAGGTCAGAACCACCAGCTCTTCTGTCATTACTCAGAAGTAGGGGGTGGGGAACCAGTTGGTTACAAAGCATTTCAGAGCTCCTGAGAGATATCGGTAGAATGAGACATGCCATATATAAAATATAATTATATAGTTCCCAGTGGTGTTATTTTGAAAGACAATAATCCATTTAGTATTTTGAAGTGGCTTGCCCAGACAGCATTCTTTGGAACATCTTGGACTTTTCTTGACCTCAGTCTCTATGGTATTCCAGCTTTTAAGAAATTTCTATAATTCTTTGGACTTCCTGAGAAAAACAACAAAGACTTTTCATTGTTAAAATGGAATTTGCTCAGAATTCCGAATTGCTGGTGTCAACAATTTAACCAAGTAAAATGGATGAAACGTTCTTTATTGATTATTTCTTATTCTATCATTTCCTTATACAATGTCATATTCAAAGCATAACATGAGTTCAATTACAGAGTGGGCTACTTCTTAACTTATATCCTTTTTTTTTTTTTTTTGGAAATATAGAAATGTACTACCCATTACTACCACTACTACCACTTTTATAAACACTTCCTAGTTACCTGGCCTATGCTCATAAATAATTTGAGAAACAGAAATTAAATACACTAAGAATGTGTGATAACACAGAACAAAGTTTTAGTCAGGAGCTCTTGGTTAAACCGAGCTCTTTAACCAAGGGAAGTAGTTCCTTAAATGATCTAATTGTAGTTTCTTCATTTATATATTTGCAAAATATTACCTGCTTTACCTACTTCGTAGGGTTAACAGAAGATAAAATAAAATTATATATAGCATGATATATATATTATATATATATATACATACAAGTAAATATATAAACACGTGACACACAGATCTATCATCTATCTATCTATCTATCTATCTATCTATCTATCTATCTATCCTCTACTCACATTAGTCAGGCAACAGTTTCAAATTCCTCCAGGAATTTTATACAACTAATTTTTATACAAGTAATATATTGGTAGTAGACAAACAGTAATAATACTAAAAATGAATAACAATTTTTGTGACACCTTCTTTGTACTTCATGCATACATTATCTTCTTTAACCCTTGCACCTTGCCATTGAGGAAGCTGATGCAAGAGGAGAACTCTTTTCCGGTTGCACAGTCAGGAAGCACAGCAGAGATTCAAACTAGATTTGACTGGGGGAAAAGTCCATGTTTTGTGCATTACTGGGTCCCTCTTTTGCTGTCTGTCTGGCAGAGTCAGAGGAGCCAGTGGGAAAAGTAGTGAAAATTTAGTTTTAAAAAGAAATTAATATCTCTATATAAAAACCTGTGTGGATAAAAATGTGGAAAGGATTTCTTCCT
The DNA here is from genome assembly GCF_905146905.1 of Nyctereutes procyonoides. Lineage (NCBI taxonomy): Eukaryota > Metazoa > Chordata > Mammalia > Carnivora > Canidae > Nyctereutes > Nyctereutes procyonoides. Next base: position 436,224 of record NW_026575146.1, on the reverse strand, counting down.
CAAATCACTGAAGAGCATTTGCAAGTGATTTATAATCTCAAAATTCCAAGATATATACAGATGTATACAACTGATATACAGCGTTGGATATTTTTCAGAGTCTGAGCCACTTAAATAACAACATGCCCTATATTAGGACAAACTGGATGGGGAAAGGCCTGGAAAGTTAAAGTGTCCCCACCCTTCCCCAAGATCTCCTTCAAACAAAAGGTAGGTAAAACCTAATGCTGTTTCTGGAACACTCCTCCTTATTCTTGAGCAAAAGATCACAAGATTTTGGAAGAAAGTTAAATAAATTACTGTCCCAGATGTATAACAGTATTGGAGCTATTTAAATAAGTCAGCAAACAGAAAAGTTTTCTGGACAATAGCAAGTATTGAAGCTTGTAACAGAGATTCAACCTCAGTGGGAAACCATAGAATAGATAAAATAACATCAATTGATGATCCTGTGAAATGAGAACTTATAAGCTAACAAGAACAAAATTAATGAATTTTTCCATTACTAAATAAAGTAATTTTTAATTTAATTTAAGAACAAATTAAGTGTGAGGCATGAAGTTGTACAAATGCCCATTTTTTGGCATAAGTTTTGGAATTGTACCTGTAAAGATCAAAATTTATGTTGGATTTCAAGTTAGTTTTTCTATATAAATTTATTTTATATGAAGAGAGTTTCTCTTTTTTTAATTTATGCAGTTTGGAAAAGACAATTTTAAAATGAGTTCAAAAGAGAATAGTAAAACCCTCAAGATGAGGGATTTAGCATAGGCATGTTCTTAGGATTAATGTTGGTTTTCTCATTTATTGGAAAACATATTTTGAAGTATTTGGTTTGGTGTGGTTAAGTTTTTAATATCTTATAAAATAGTGTAGGGTCCTGAACTGTAAGAATATATAGATTGTCACTATCAAATGAAGCCTATATTTTTCTTTTATAATAATCTTTCTGACTCTAATATATATATTTATTGAGTTTATATAGTCTGAAAAATTAATACCTGGCCATAAATATGGCCCCATTCTTATTTTTTTCTCTCTACAGACAGAGACAAACACACACACACACACACACACACACACACACACACACACACACACCCTCCGGTAGAGTATTAGCTGAGAATGGATAGAGTATTACAAACCTCTAACCAGAGCTTTTAAAAAATGTTTTGGAGAAGGAGTAGCTCCTTGATAATATTATGAATTTGCTATATTTTTTAAAAAATTATCAGAGAGTTTCCATTGTACCAGATGATTTGGGGATGCCAAAAGACACTGTCAAAGGTATACAGAATGGGATTTGGTGTGAGAAAACTCACATTGCTTCATGCCATTGGGCAGACACTGGCTCACTGGTGCTGGTTAGAACTCTGGCCCTGAGAGAAAAGTAAAAATACGTTCATAGATGTATAGCTATGGGGTGACTTGTAATCCCTAAGATCATCTATTTTATTTCTTTTCAGATGGTCTATAGCAGAGATCACTAGCTCAAGGATTTAGAGAAGACTCTGTAGGTGACATTCATGAGCCAAACCTGCCTAATAGAGCACTGACAAATTTGACAATACTTCATTCAGATGACCAGTTCCATCTCTTTAGGGTAAAAAAATAAACTGGAGAAACACAAATACCATGATTTCACTCATATACAGAATCTAAAAAATAAAACAAATTAATAAACAAATAAAAAGCAGAATCAGATTTATAAGTACAGAGAACTGATGGTTGCCAGAGGAAGGGGCAGTAGGGGGGATGAATAAAATGGGTGAAGAAGAGTGAGAGATACAGGTTTCTAGTTATAGAATGAATAAGTCATGGAAATAAAAGGACAGCATAGAGACTATAGTCAATGGTATTGTAATAGCATCGTATGGTGACAGACGGTAGCTACACTTGCCATGAGCATAGCATAGCATTATGCACAAACTTGTGGAATCACTATGTTGTACACCTGAAACTCATGTGGCGTTATGTGCCAACTATACAATTTTTTTAAAATAAATGAAACTCTGTTTTATAATGTGAATCTGCCAAACTTAAACTCTTGGTTCTATATTTGTATTAATTGCATAAATTATCAAAGCTACATTATTAGGCTAATATTGACCTTTGGCTTCAATGTACTATGTCTCTAAAGTTCTTGATCCTAGATCTTACTATATAGATAAAGAGAGTGAGGAAAATTAGGTAACATGATAAGGAGCATGTGTTTATTGTTCATCCCTTCATTACACATTTGTAGAGAACCTATTATATCCTAAGCCCCAGTTCTATTCATTGTACGTACATTTGTGAACAAGATGAACTTTCTGCCTTTGTAGAATTTACATTCTTGCAAGCAGAAGTGGGGACATTGTTAAAAAATAATGGTGAATTGGAAAGAAATGCCATGAAGAGGATAGATCTATAGAAGTTTTGAGTGGTCTGTTCCTTCATATCTCAGACAAGGATAATGAATCCTGTAGAGATTAATGAATGCTCAAAGGTGTAGCAAGTTCCTGGAGAACCCAGAGCTGTCTTTGTGGGCTTGCAAACCACATGACCACAAGGGATCTTATGCGTCATTTGATGTTGTGCTATCACTGTACAGAAATCCTTACTCATTTATCTTTGAGCTTGTGATTTGTAAAAGAAGTGCAATGGAACCTTGGAGCATGCAATGTTCTTTGCACAGAAGCACAGAATTCTGGTGGATCCATGATGCACAGAATTTAAGACTCAAAAGCAGGTACAAAGCAAATGTGTTAGGTCTATGTCTGAATAATTGGGGTGAGGGTAGGTGTGGAACAGGTTCCTGACAGCCCTAAGAGACTACACTTTTCATTTCAATGAGAATTTGCTTTGAACAAATTGAAGTCAATAGTGTTTTAAGAAATTCAAATGACCCAGAAATCTTATTATATCCTTCTACATAGTGTAACTTCCTGGTATTAGCCAACCATTTATGCTAAATATGATGATACAAAAGAAAAGGAAAGATGGGGAAACTCACAGCTCCTTTTCCTTTTAATCCTTCCTTACTCCTTACTAATCTGGAGGTAGAGAATGTTGGTAGGATGTGTGTGCATCAATAATGGAAATAAATACACTCGAGTTCATTCTGTGCAGCATTTCCACTGTCTGGTAAGAATGAGGTACATATGGGTGTAAAAACTGTGAGATGTGAATGGTGTGATTTCAGTGATTTTGCATATGAATTAAATGCTCTTATATTTGCATTTGAAAGTATCAGTACACAGTATAGAGCTAAATGATACAACATGCTAATAATTGATTTTTTAATTTTTTCTTTATTTAGCACAATATTAAATTAAAAATTCATCTTTTTTCCTGCTTTTTCATTTTGCATTGGGCCTTGCAAATTATGTAACTGGTCCTGCTAAGTCTAGATTATAATCCATTCTAACTTCTATACCATAAAAATACAAGACCTCACTATGCTCTGGTTTGGTGTGTTAGATTTTAATGGTGATAGTTATTAGCCTAAACAAGGAAACAGGGATTCCTTGTTTAAATGGTTTTCACTTTACACAAGAGTTATCATAATCAGGATTTCATAGTAAATATTAATGCATCCAAATTTGCCCATCTTTGTCTGTTCTGGGTTTTTAATTCATTAGTGCCCTGCGAATAGGACAAAATGAGGTAGTGCAAAATGACAAGCAGCACAGACAACAATTTGTGTTAATTACTGCTTTTTTGGTTTGATCATTGAAACTTGCATATCTGACGTTGAAATAAAAGAGCAGTTGTCTCAGCTGGAAATAAAGGATAAGTATATAGGGTGCACTTTTCCAAAGAAAGGGGCTTTTCAAGTAACACACTGTCATTATTTGGGAAAAATCATTCTGAAGAGATAATATTTGCTCTTTTTTCTTTTCATTTTCAAAGCTCTTAACGTATAAACTTGAAAAGATTTTGACAGGCATTTATATCTGAGGAAGTTGCATTTGAACCTGGATACAATTTGGTACCTTCAAAAGTTTAAAAGCATTAGCCCTGTGTATTAGTTTGCTGCCGTAATAAAGTACCACAAACTGTATGGTTTAACAGAAAATTGTCTTCAGTTGCAGAGGCTAAAAGTCTTAAGATCAAGGGGTCAACAGAATTGGTTCCTTCTGAAGGCTGTGAAAAGTATCTATTCTGTTCATTTTCCCAAGCTTTCAGCAGTTTGCTGACAATCTTTGGTATTTCTTCTGTTGTAGAAACATCACCCTGGTCTCTGCCTTCATCTTAGTATGCCATTTTCCCTGTATGTGTGTGTGTTCAAACTTCCTTTTTTGTAAGGATTCCAGTCACACTGGATTAGGGCCTCAGGACCCCATTTTAAGTTAGTTATCTCTCTCTCTAAAAACTTTACTTGCAAACAAGGTAACTTTCTGAGGTACTGGGGGTTAAGACTTCATCACGTGAATCTGAGAGGACATAATTCCATCCATAACACCCTAACATCCATGCACATACCAAAGGTGGTCAGGACAAGGAACCAAAATCTGTGTCTAGTCTCTAGTTGGCTCCTATTTAACATTTAATTCTCCAATGCAGGCCAAATCATACAGGACTCCTGAGGCTGACATCAGTGTGTGCTCCTGTGAGGGAGACCAGCAAAAGGATGTATCCAAGACTACTTGGATTCAGAGCTACTCCAAGACTTCAGTAGTTCCAGACATGTATGCCAAGTGTGGTTCATGGACGAGAAGAATGATAAATATGAGGCCTTTGCATAATCAGTAGTCATAATACACTTTATTTCTTTGGCAAGTAATAAGAGTTTAACCACTGGAAACTTTAATTTTTAAGGTTTGATTTAACACATGATTGTCTTGCTTCTGTTAATTGTTTAAGTCTTCTAGCAGTCCATGCTCCTGTGCATGTGAGACGGTATATTTGAAAGCAGTCAGAAAGACTTCAAAATACTAGAGAAAGATGCCATCCAGAGAATAATAGAACTGATGGATAGCAAAATACCACAGCTACCTTGTGACTTGGTTTGGGTATCTGACCGAGCATCTGACAGTGCCTGAGACATACTGGACATCCAGGAACTTTTTGTTGAATAAGTCAATAAAACTAATGAGTGAGGGTTATGTTTCTTTACATAGTTTTTACAACTTATTTCCTGATCTTTTTTCCCCGGAGTCTTGGACCATAAGAATGGAGGAAGGGATATTTTATGTTTAGTTCCTGGTCCACTGTCATCTCTGACCATTTTTACCCACAGCTCACATGCTTTTAATAAAGTTGATTCCTGCAATGCACAGCCAAGTTTACTAGATTTGGAATGTCTAACTTTACCCTACCATTAGAAATTCCTTTGACTTACAGCCAGTTATATGCAGATATGTGCTTGTGATCAGTTGTGGCTGAGATGGATAACCTTCTTTCCATACGATTATTTGCCTATTAAGCCTTTTTGCTGACTTTGCATTGTAGGACAGGTTCTTCCTTAAACCACACTTTTGGATATCTATCCCAAACTGAAGAAGGAAGTCAGCATTCTCTTTTTCAGTTTAAGTTTGACTTTGTGGATATGATATAGTTTAAAGGCTTTTAATAGGCTAATAATCTTACTTAGCTTGAATGGAAGAACAGTTCATAATCTTTTATTCATCCACATTCACATGTACATTTGCATACTTAAACATAGTAATTTAAAGACAAATATTTTTATGCTCTTATAAATGTGAAGATTAGACACAAAAATGAATAAGACAAAGATATAGTTTTCTGGGTTGGCAGAATAGCCAGGCAGAAATGTTCTTCAGGGAGTTGGAAATATGGACCTGGAGCTCAGGAAAAATATTTGAGAGTCAGTTCTTTTAAGGTGATAGCTAGAGCCATAGTAGTAAATGAGATTTCCAGGAAAAGAGTGAACAGAGAAGAGATTAAAAAAGGGGACAAGAGGTAAATCATGATGTATGGCCTAGAGAAGCAGAATTCTTCTTTCAGGTGATCCCTGGCTTGGGACTCAAATATCCCTTTTTGGAATATAAACAGATTTGACTCATTTGAAGTAAGCTCAATCATTATCTTTCATAAACTTGTAAATTCATGAGAAACTTCTAGTACTTTCTATGATTGACATGATAATGTCAATCATGGAAAATCCATCAAAGGGATTCTCATACCCTTACCTTGTTATGTCTTGAGTGCAGGGTTAAAAATAGTGAATAAAATTTATGTTGTACCAGGCATTCTAATGAACAATGTATACGTGTATTATCAATCCTCACATTATGCCATAAAGTGAATATCATATCTATCTCTGTTTCATACACAAGGTGACTGAAGAATTGTAAGGTTAAGTAATCTGTCTCACATCTAGTAACAAAAATGGCAGAGTAGTAATTCACATACTGTATGTTGGATGTGAGAACTTAGGCTTAGTCATTTTACCAGATTGCCTTCCATGACCATATTCTTCAAAAGGGTGAGTCTCATTCACTTTTCTAATTGCCTGTCTCAAACATTACAGAAACCAGAAACCAGTTTAAAAGATAAGCCAAATGTTCAATAACAATTACCCAATGCTCCAATTTTTAATTTGAAAGAGTCTAAGTGAACAAATTTTAATATACGGAGGGGCCTTACAAAGCAAGCATGGACCCTTGGGTAACCTAGCATTCAGATTTTGAGAAAGGACAGTATAAGTAATCTATTTAGATTTTTTTAAATGTTAAGTTGTCATTTACCATATCAATAGCAGCTATCCCAGATATATTTTTCATTAAAGTTTCTAACTTCATCCATGCCTCTGTCATCACTGCTGTACACCCACAGATCCTCTTTCATGGGAAATGCAGGCTGACAGTATATACAGTTTTCTGTTTTTCTCATATCAGCCTGTGATCTTATCTAGAGGGTTACCCATCCTTTTGGATTTCCTACTTTTTTCAAGGGAGAAATGTACCCATCCATTTTATAGGCCTACTCTCAATACAAATTGCATGTAAGACTATGATACCTTTTAAAATTAACATGATAAAAGCAATAGAGTGTCAGTCCACTGGAAGTTCAAAAGGAGATTCAGTGACTTTGATGAAGTTGCTATATTCATGTATGACCCTCACCAGAGGGTCTGGGATACAGTAAATATCCAATGAGAACTTTCTGAAACAAACTGGAGTAAAATAGAGGGTGGAAATCTAGCTCAGAATATTGCCTAAAGAGGAAAGGTGGGGTAATATAGCCGGGAATTCATGGAAGCCAAATGCTGGTGATACCAGGCCTCAGAAGGGGAAGGAGAGAGAGAAAGGCACTGGAAATCAGTGATTCCTCCTATAAGTTCAGTCTGTAGCAGGTGTTGGAATCTATGGTGCTATTTTTCATGAATACTGACAACTTGACTCTGTTCTTGTTCAGATTTTTTTGGGGGGTGTCCTTAAAGATTCTAAGATGCTATCACCCTTATGGTAAAAGGAAAGGTAAAAAAGAAAATTAATGCATCTTAATCATTTCAAGCATCTCATAAGAGTTCTTCAATTTTCAAACTTGCATAAATATTTAGTACTTTAGACATATATCTCGGCACTTGACATATTTTGTGCATACTGGGGAAATAGCAATAATAGTTTGTTGATGAACTCAAGAAAAGGTATGTTTCTGAAAGGCAAATCATTCCATTATTCTGGCAAACCAGAAACCATTATTCTGTAGTATAATCAAGCAGATGAGTGATGCAGTTTGCTTCTCTTAGCAGGGTGTGGGTACAAGAACCAAACAGATGGCTCAGTTGACTCAAGAGAGGGGGTTTGCTGGGTTTAGTCGGGTGTAGCACAGGAGGGTTCTGATAAGAATTCAAAGGGAAAGGTTTGTCCATGCTAGACAGGGAGTTAAACAAATGAGAAATGCCAGTATGGAAGGACCAGAGGACTGAAATGTGGCACTGTCAAAGAGGAGATTTGATGAGAAACGGTAGCATATTGAGAACTCAGATTAGGATGTCCTAGTCCCAGAGTTAAATATTTTGAAGTGGAAAAGTCCAGAAAATCAATCAAGAGCAAATGTGGCCATGCATTGTTTGATAAAGTGGAATTATCAGAGTCATTTGTTAGACTTATTTGAGCTCTCTCTGAGATTCCCTTCTGCACCATGGTTAAAACTTTAAAGTAACCAATGGAGACAGGCTTCTCTCTTCTCAAGTCAGCCTAAGCAGAATTCCTACAAGCAATAGGAAGAGAGGCTGTCCTTGGCTTACCCCTCAGCTTCTCAATGAACCTCTTATAGGAATATGGGCTCTGGACTGACTGCTCTCAGCTAGCCCATCCTCGTCAGTCCTAGTCTCTTCTCTCTAGACCATGCTGATCCTGGAAGATGCCAACTGGCCTGTACACTTGAAATTTGGGTCATCTTTAGTCTTTCTCCTAATTCTTGGATGTTGAACCCAATCTCCATTTAAAAACAACCTATGTATTTTCCCCACCCATATTTTGGCCCTAATTCTTCTCTCTGAACTTTAGGTATTTTTGTACCCTTCCTTACAGTAGATGACCTGACTGTGGTTCCCTCCCCTTAGAGGACATTACTGTCCATCAAATTCTTTGGTTTGACTAGATATTAGGCTTGCTTTTCTTTGAGTCTATTCCATTTTTCTAGAGCTATTTAACATCTCTCAGGAATCCATTTCCGAAAGTATCTGCTTTTTTACTCGGAGTTTGAAGATCTAAAAAATGAGTCCATACTTAAGAATATTTTAACCTAGATTATGTGTTATTATGTCAGACAAGCCTGAAGGAATGTATCTTTCTAAAATTATGGCGACAAGATCACCACTTAAACAGGTGGGGTAAATGTTGTAGGGCATAAAGATCTTTCCTGTGTCTTCAAATCATGATAGTGGAAACTCATATTTTAGGAAGTAAACTGTATATGCCTCTCCCTCAGCTATTTCAGAGCAAGAATAGAATAGCCAAAACAAAGAATTAATCTGGCAGATAATATTCCTTATTCAATAGAGTAGCTCAGAATGTCTAATAAGGAAGTTCATGGACAATTTTTCTTCCTTGAAAATTACTGCTTAATCTTGTTGACCTTTCTTGGAACACTTGGATGAAACATTCCCAGCAGTGAGAAATCTCCTGTAGTCATTCTACACATATTTTTCACTCTAATAGGAGGCTTGCCGGTATCAAAATAGGAAACAAAGATACTATGCCCTCAGACAGAGAAAGTGATTTTAGAACAAAGCCTGAAACCCCCAGTAGGCACTCAGAATACCAGTTTCCAGCTCTTTTCCTTGTCTTAAGAGACAGCTGGTTTAGTGAAGTGAGAAGCATTTTGTTCTCTAAGCAAAAAGCTTCAGGGCATGGAGGTTGGGGAATCTGTGAGGTTATTTTGCATATTCAGAATTAGTTGCTTTTGCTTTCACAGGAATTAATTTTTTTATCCTGTTATAGTGTGTTTGTTTTGAAGATTTTGTCTTTTTCTAAAGCTTTTTTTAATTGTTGTTGTTAAGTACTGATTTAAAATTGTTTTTATTCCCAACCAAGTAAAAGTCTCTGATCCTTTAACTTTTCCTATGCACTGGAAAAAATGCTTCAGATTATGGACTTATGGCCAAACTCCACATTAGTGTTTTTGCATATAGACACATCTACTGGTGACAAGTTTTCAAGGATGAGACTCAATTCTCTTCTCTATTTCTAAGAAAAATGTAATGTCCCCTGGTGTGGAGCCCCTGCAAAAAAGGCAGCCCCTTTGTTGTACAAGTGAGTGCTAGAAATGAAGTTACTTCAGACCTTCTCTCATACTTTAATGTCTACAGTTCATTTGCAACACACATCTCCCATTTGCCGTGAGCTGTAGCACTCACATAGATGTATTATTTTTCTGGATCAACTTTCATAAAAAAGTCTCTGAGAAAATGATGGTCCCTACAGATACTCTAAAATAAAGTATTCTCCACAAAGTCAACTCAGGAAACATGGTTGGGAAATTTATTCCTGGCAAAATTGTTTGATAGTATAGGAAATAGTGACTTTTTGCTTTGAAATTCACTATATGTATTAATAAAGGTTCTGAAAAGTCCCACAACCATGAAATCTCTTTGACATTTTTAAGTCTGTTTCTCAAACTTGTTTAAAGATGTAATCTCCCCCCCCCTTTTTTTTTCTTTCACATAGTCACCATGGATCAAATGCAATCATTACAGAGCAATGAGACCTCTATAGAAATGGCTTTATTGAGTTGCTCTTTGGCTTTCATCCTTGTGCCTACACTGAGGGGCTTACTGGGATCTTGTCAGGGAAATTATTAAATTAAGCAAAATGCTACTGTCAATGCTCACTACCATCCTATTTTCTCTTCATAAAAACTCAGGCCGAAATTTCTCCCTTTGTCTCAGTATCAGGAAAATTATGATTTGGGGGATACCAAGTATGCTTTTATTTCATGGACACCACATATATTTTTGTCATCTTTGTGCTGGCAGATGAAAAGCCCAAATTCTGAGCCACTCAAAATGCAAGTTCCAACACACAGTTTATTTACTAACCTCTTCCCTAGCTTAATTTAATTTTCCTTTAATATTTGTCACGCTTTAACATTCTCACTTGTTTGGATATTATCGAGTTACCCTATTCTAGTATATGCATTTATAAATGATGTGTTATTGTAATAAGGAGATGTATAAAACATAATTGTTTAACATTTCCACTAAGTATTTGAATGAATGAATGAATGAATGAATGAGATACTTAAGCTGACCAAACGTAATATAGTTATGTTAGACTTGCTGTTTTGAGGACCATTGAATTCAGAAAAATATCAATCCTAAAAATGTTATCATCTTAGCCTTTTTATTTAAAACCATGATTCATTTCAGTTTTTGTATTTAGCTTGAAATAGAGATGATATCCCATCTTTCCATATAGATATCCAGTTGTTCCAGTACAGTTTGTTGAAAAGATTTTCTTTTCAATTAAATTACACTATTTTGAGCTAAATGGTGACCCCAAACAGCATTAGATTCTAATTCATGGAAACTGTGAACATTAACCTCCTGTGGTAAAGTTTTTACAGATGTGATTAAAGCTCTTGAGATGAGGAGATTATCCTGCATTGTCAGGGTGGTCCCTAACTGCCATTGTAAATGTCTGGCTAAGAAAGAGGCAGAGGAAGATTGGATTCACTCAGGAGACAAAGGAAGATGTGATGATGTAGGCTGAGAGAGAAATTTGAAGTAGGCTTTGAATGTGGAAGATATCATAAGCCAAGGGATATATTTCTAGAACATGAAGGAGGTGGGGAGGGAATCACCCTACAGAGACATGAGAGTGGCCCTGGAGACACTTGATTTCAGTCCAGTGAAACTGATGTAGGACTCCTGGTCTCTGGAAATGTGAGAAGAATTAAAGAAAGTGAACATCTTTGGCTATGCTATAAATCACAGAGCTTGTAGAAATGAAGCCTAGCTCAAAAGAAGTCTCTTCTCCCTCTCCACAGGTAGGAAGCAAAGGAGCCTCTGGAATTGGGGAAATATTTAGAGAGGGAGTCAGAGGAGACTAGACTTAAGTTGGAGATGCTACCTGGGTTCTGTGGGGACTAGCATCTCATTCCCTGAGCCCTTACCAGGATGGAAAGAGGTAAGGCAATGTGAACTTCAGACCATATGAGATGGGAACCTGAAAGCACACAAAGCTCATATTCTGCTTTCTGTTTTGCAGTATGAGAGCCCCAGAAACCAGCATAGTGCAGGCATGGTCAGGTAGCCATGATCCAGGTAGATTTCTAGGCAAATGGGCTCAAAAGAAGGTCTGGAGGAGTTTCAGGGAAAGCAGTTGATAGTTTCTGAGCTCCTAAGGAGGATGCAGGGAAGTGCAGAGAGAAGTGGGTGACTACAGGTTGAATTTGAGATAAAGAAGCTGAAGAAGACAAGAGCTCTCATCTAGAGGCAATGACTAAATTCATAGATGTTAGCACAATGCTCAAAAGGCCAGTGAGGTTTGACCAACTTCAATGGGTATCAACTGACGATATCTAAAGCCAGAAATTATGGGGATAAGGCATCTTCAACCAAGGCTCAGGGGCATTGTTTAAGTATTCCCTGATGCCAGGGAGCACATGACTCTCCCTGGGAAGTTTCAACCTTGAGCTTAATAAAATAAAGAGGGGGAAAGGGAAGACACTTCTAAAGACTGAATATGTACCCCAAAGTGTCTAAGTATTAGAAAATGATTGAGATGAAAATTTGTGCTCTAGATTCATTAAAATTGTAAATGGATGGAATAATTTTTCCACTCTGTAGAGATTGGAAACTTTGGGAAAAAGTTGAATTTTGATATAGGAAGTAAACAACAAAGTTATATTTAGGGAATTCAAATATTAACATGTAAATTTTGACACTGCCACATGTAGGTCATTATTAATTTATATTTCAACAGTAACTATCTAGCATATCCATTTAGTAGTTAATGAATATTAGGCTCACTGAATTCAGTAAATTGTCCATGTACACATAGTTAAAAAGACCTAGTTCAAATCCTGTGCATCTAACTTTAAAGTTGTGTCCTTTCTGGTACTAACACATGGCTCCAAGGGAGAGCCCATCATCAAAAGCCTGTTAACACCACAGATTGATTTTTTTTTCTCATCATTATGGGTTGTATTTTCAGCTTCTTTTCGTGCTTGATAATTGTTTATTGGATGCTAGACTTTGTGAATTTTACCTTGTTTGGTGCTTGATGTTTTTGAATTTATAGAAGTATTCCTAAAATTGTTCGGGCATAAAATTATTTGGAAATAGTTTTAGACTTTTGAAGGTTACTTTTAAGGTTTATTACATGGATCAGAAAATCCTTAGAGTTAATTTTGTTCTACTATTGAGGCAATGGCTTTTGTATTCTCTACTCAATGTCCTGTGAATTAAAGGTTTTTCCCTTCGCTGGAATGAACACAAACTATTTGTAGCTCTGTGTGAGTTCCACAGATTGTTCCCTCTAATACATTAGGGTATTTTTTTCTCCAGTTTTAGGCCATTTCCTTACAGTACAATGCTATGGATTTACACAGAATGCTCTAGGAATTTCTGGAGATCTCTTTCTATGTAGCTCTATCTTTTCCCATGATCTGCCCTATGAATTCAACCTGACTTGACTTTTTCAGACTTTGAACATAATATTCTCAACTCTTGGGCTCCATTAGGCTCCCCTTTCATTTTTTTCACTAAAAAGAAACTCTGACATTAAAATTTAACCAGAACTTCTATAATACCCACCAAAATCAATTAGGTAAATTCTCAGATTCTGGTAATCAACATAATAGGAAACAGAAATTAAATCTGAAACTTACGATATTAAATACATGAAAAAATGACCATATTTTAAAGTAAGAGTGTAAGCAATACAAATTGCTAAGAAACTATCACGATTGAAGCTTTTCTTTGGAAATATCTTATTTTAAAATTATGATGAGGTGGATTGGAAGAAGAAATATTGTTAAAATGTCTAGAGTACCCAAAGCAATCCACACTTTTAATAAATTCCTGAAAAATATTAATGGCATTTTTCATAAACTAGATCAAATAATCCTAAAACTTATATGGAACCACAAAAGACCCTAAATAGCCATAGCAACCTTGAAAAAGAAGAACAAAGCCGGAGGCATCATAATTCCAGACTTCAAGTTACATTACAAAGCTGTAGTAATCAATATAGTATGGCACTGTCACAAAAATAGACACACAGATCAATGGCATAAAATAGAAAAATAAGAAATAAACCCATTATTATATGGTCAATTAATCTTTGACAAGGAGGGAAAGACTATCCGATAGGAAAGAGATAGTCTCTGCAACAACTGGCATTGGGAAAACTGGACAGCTATATGCAAAAGAGTGAAACTGGTTCACTTTCTTACACCATACACAAAAATAAACTGAAGATTAAAGACCTAACTGTGAGGTCTGAAGCCATAAAAATCCTAGAAAAGAACATAAGCAGTAACTTCTTTGACATCAACTGTAGCAACTTTTTTCTAGGTCTGTCTTCTGAGGCAAGGGAAAGAAAAACAAAAATAAACTATTGGGACTAAATCAAAATAAAAAGCTTCTACACAGCAAAGGAAACAATCAACAAACTAAAAGGCAACCTGTGGAATGGAGGAAGATATTTACAAATGATATATCCAATAAAGGGTTAGTATCTAAAATATATAAAGAACTTATACAATGCAACACCCAAGAATCAAATAATCCAATTACAAAATGGGCAGAAGACATGAACAGATGTTTCTCCAGAGAGCACATGCAGATGGCTAACAGACATATGAAAAGATATTCATCATCACTTACCATGAGGAAAATGTAAATCAAAACTACAATGAGATATCACCTCACACTTATCAGAATGGCTAAAATCACCAATACAGGAAACAACAGGAGTTTGTAAGGATGTGGAGAAAAAGGAACACCCATGCACTGTTTGTGGGAATGCATACTGGTGTAGCCATAGTGGAAAAGAGCATGCAGATTCCTCCAGAAGTTAAAAATAGAACTATCCTATGATCCAGCAATTGCACTACTGGGTATTTACCTAAAGAATACAAAAACACTAATTCAAAAGTATACATGTACCCCTATGTTTATAGCAGCATTATTTACAACAGCCTAGGTATAGAAGTGGCCCAAGTGTCCATCGATGGATAAATGGAAAGAGAAGATATGGCACACACACACACACACACACACACACACTAGAATATTAATGAAACCTTGCCATTTGCAATAACATAGATAAAGCTAGACAGTATGATGTTAAATGAAATAAGTCAGTCAAAGAAAGACAAATACCATGTGACTTTACTCATATGTGGAATTTAAGAAGCAAAATAAATGAGTAAAGGAAGAAAAAAGGGAGAGAGAGAGAGAGAGAGGAATCAAGAAAGAGACTCATATATAAAGAACACACTGATGGGGGACGCCTGGGTAGCTCAGCGGTTGAGCATCTGCCTTTGGCTCAGGGCGTGATCCCATGGTCCCAGGATCGAGTCCCACATCAGGCTCCCTGCATGGAGCCTGCTTCTCCCTCTGCCTGTGTCTCTCCCTGCCTCGCTCTCTGAGTCTCTCATGAATACATAAATAAATAAAATCTTAAAAGAAAACTAAAAAAATAAAGAACACACTGATGAGGAGGAGGGGCAAGACGGCGGAAGAGTAGGGTCCCCAAGTCACCCGTCCCCACCAAATTACCTAGATAACCTTCAAACCATCCTGAAAATCTACGAATTCGGCCTGAGATGTAAAGAGAGACCAGCTGGAACGCTACAGCGAGAAGAGTCCGCGCTTCTATCAAGGGAGGAAGACGGGGAAAAAGAAATAAAGGAACAAAAGGCCTCCGAGGGGGAGGGGCCCCGCGAGGAGCCGGGCTGAGGCCGGGGCGAGTGTCCCCAGGACAGGAGAGCCCCGTCCCGGAGGAGCAGGAGCTGCACCAACCTTCCCGGGCGGGCGGAAAGGGGCTCGCAGGGAGTTGGAGCAGGACCCAGGAGAGCGGGGATGCCCTCGGGCTCCCGGGGACACTAACAGACACCTGCGCCCCGGGAGAGTGCTCCGAGCTCCCTAAGGGCTGCAGCGCGCACGGCGGGGCCGGAGCAGCTCCGAGGGGCTCGGGTGGCGGCTCCGCGGAGGGGGCTGCGGGGCGGGACCGCGAATCCCACAGCGCAGGCCCCGGAGCACAGGGCGCCGGGACACAGCCCAGGATCCGGCCTCCCCCGGGACAGGCAGAGGCCGGGAGGGCCCAGGACAGCGAGGACGCTCCTGCCCCGAGCTGAGCAGATCAGCGGCCCCGCCCCGGAGCCTCCAGGCCCTGCAGACGGAGAACCGAGAGCCCCGAGCCCCGTAGTTCCTGCGGGGACTGACTCCAGGCTTCCAGAGTTGCCATAACAACTGCGGTTGTTCCTCCTGGGGCCCCACGGGGTAAACAACCCCCGCTGAGCCCTGCAGCAGGCAGGGGCAGAGCAGCTCCCCCAAGTGCTAACACCTGAGAATCAGCACAGCAGGCCCCTCCCCCAGAAGACCAGCTGGACGGACCAGTTCCAGGGGAAGTCAAGGGGCTTAAAGTCTACAGATTCAGAAGATACTCCCCCGTGGTTTTTTGTTTGTTTGTTTGTTTTTTTTTCTTTTCTTTTTGATTTCTGATTGCTTCCCCCACCCCCCCTTTTTTTTCACCTTTCTTTTTCTTTCTCTTTTTCTTCTTTTTTTCCTTTTTTTTTTCTTTTTCTTTTCTTTCCTTCTCTCTCTTTCTCTCCTTTTCCCAATACAACTTGTTTTTGGCCACTCTGCACTGAGCAAAACCTCACCTCAAAAGAAAGAATCAGAAACAGCCCTCTCTCCCACAGAGTTACAAAATCTGGATTACATTTCAATGTCAGAAAGCCAGTTCAGAAGCACTATTATACAGCTACTGGTGGCTCTAGAAAAAAGCATGAAGGCCTCACGAGACTTCATGACTGCAGAATTTAGATCCAATCAGGCAGAAATTAAAAATCAATTGAATGAGATGCAATCCAAACTAGAAGCCCTAAGGACGAGGGTTAACGAGGTGGAAGAACGAGTGAGTGACATAGAAGACAAGTTAATGGCAAAGAGGGAAACTGAGGAAAAAAGAGACAATCAATTAAGGGACCATGAAGACAGATTAAGGGAAATAAATGACAGCCTAAGGAAGAAAAGCCTACGTTTAATTGGGGTTCCCGAGGGCGCCGAAAGGGACAGAGGGCCAGAATATGTATTTGAACAAATCCTAGCTGAAAACTTTCCCAATCTGGGAAGGGAAACAGGCATTCAGATCCAGGAAATAGAGAGATTCCCCCCCCCCAAAATCAATAAAAACCGTTCAACACCTCGACATCTAATAGTGAAGCTTGCAAATTCCAAAGATAAAGAGAAGATCCTTAAAGCAGCAAGAGACAAGAAGTCCCTGACATTTATGGGGAGGAATATTAGGGTAACAGCAGACCTCTCCACAGAGACGTGGCAGGCCAGAAAGGGCTGGCAGGATATATTCAGGGTCCTAAATGAGAAGAACATGCAACCAAGAATACTTTATCCAGCAAGGCTCTCATTCAAAATGGAAGGAGAGATAAAGAGCTTCCAAGACAGGCAGGAACTGAAAGAATATGTGACCTCCAAACCAGCTCTGCAAGAAATTTTAAGGGGGACTCTTAAAATTCCCCTTTAAGAAGAAGTTCAGTGGAACAATCCACAAAAACAAGGACTCAATAGATATCATGATGACACTAAACTCATATCTGTCAATAGTAACTCTGAACGTGAACGGGCTTAATGACCCCATCAAAAGGCGCAGGGTTTCAGACTGGATAAAAAAGCAGGACCCATCTATTTGCTGTCTACAGGAGACTCATTTTAGACAGAAGGACACCTACAACCTGAAAATAAAAGGTTGGAGAACCATTTACCATTCAAATGGTTCTCAAAAGAAAGCAGGGGTAGCCATCCTTATACCAGATAAACTAAAATTTACCCCAAAGACAGTAGTGAGAGACGAAGAGGGACACTATATCATACTTAAAGGATCTATCCAGCAAGAGGACTTAACAATCCTCAATATATATGCCCTGAATGTGGGAGCTGCCAAATACTTAAACGAATTATTAACCAAAGTGAAGAAATACTTAGATAATAATACACTTATACTTGGTGACTTCAATGTAGCTCTTTCTACCCTCGATAGGTCTTCTAAGCACAACATCTCCAAAGAAACGAGAACTTTAAATGATACACTGGACCAGATAGATTTCACAGATATCTACAGAACTTTACATCCAAACTCAACTGAATACACATTCTTCTCAAGTGCACATGGAACTTTCTCCAGAATAGACCACATACTGGGTCACAAATCGGGTCTGAACCGATACCAAAAGATTGGGATCGTCCCCTGCATATTCTCAGACCATAACGCCTTGAAATTAGAACTCAATCACAAGAAGAAGTTTGGAAGGACCTCAAACACGTGGAGGTTAAGGACCATCCTGCTAAAAGATAAAAGGGTCAACCAGGAAATTAAGGAAGAATTAAAAAGATTCATGGAAACTAATGAGAATGAAGATACAACTGTTCAAAATCTTTGGGATGCAGCAAAAGCAGTCCTGAGGGGGAAATACATCGCAATACAAGCATCCATTCAAAAACTGGAAAGAACTCAAATACAAAAGCTAACCTTACACATAAAGGAGCTAGAGAAGAAGCAGCAAATCGACCCGACGCCCAGCAGAAGAAGAGAGTTAATTAAAATTCGAGCAGAACTCAACGAAATTGAGACCAGAAGAACTGTGGAACAGATCAATAGAACCAGGAGTTGGTTCTTTGAAAGAATTAATAAGATAGATAAACCATTAGCCAACCTTATTAAAAAGAAGAGAGAGAAGACTCAAATTAATAAAATCATGAATGAGAAAGGAGAGATCACTACCAACACCAAGGAAATACAAACGATTTAAAAAACATATTATGAACAGCTCTACGCCAATAAATTAGGCAATCTAGAAGAAATGGACGCATTCCTGGAAAGCCACAAACTACCAAAACTGGAGCAGGAAGAAATAGAAAACCTGAATAGGCCAATAACCAGGGAGGAAATTGAAGAAGTCACCAAAAACCTCCCAAGACACAAGAGTCCAGGGCCAGATGGCTTCCCAGGGGAATTCTATCAAACGTTTAAAGAAGAAATCATACCTATTCTACTAAAGCTGTTTGGAAAGATAGAAAGAGATGGAGTACTTCCAAGTTCATTCTATGAGGCCAGCATCACCTTAATTCCAAAACCAGACAAAGACCCCACCAAAAAGGAGAATTACAGACCAATATCCCTGATGAACATAGATGCAAAAATTCTCAACAAGATACTAGCCAATAGGATCCAAAAGTATATTAAGAAAATTATTCACCATGACCAAGTAGGATTTATCCCCGGGACACAAGGCTGGTTCAACACTCGTAAAACAATCAATGTGATTCATCATATCAGCAAGAGAAAAACCAAGAACCATATGATCCTCTCATTAGATGCAGAGAAAGCATATGACAAAATACAGCATCCATTCCTGATCAAAACTCTTCAGAGTGTAGGGATAGAGGGAACTTTCCTCGACATCTTAAAAGCCATCTACGAAAAGCCCACAGCAAATATCATTCTCAATGGGGAAGCACTGGGAGCCTTCCCCCTAAGATCAGGAACAAGACAGGGATGTCCACTCTCAGCACTGCTATTCAACATAGTACTGGAAGTCCTAGCCTCAGCAATCAGACAACAAAAAGACATTAAAGGCATTCAAATTGGCAAAGAAGAAGTCAAACTCTCCCTCTTCACTGATGACATGATACTCTACATAGAAAACCCAAAAGCCTCCACCCCAAGATTGCTAGAACTCATACAGCAATTTGGTAGTGTGGCAGGATACAAAATCAATGCCCAGAAATCAATGGCATTCCTATACACTAACAATGAGACTGAAGAAAGAGAAATTAAGGAGTCAATCCCATTTACAATTGCACCCAAAAGCATAAGATACCTAGGAATAAACCTAACCAAAGAGGTAAAGGATCTATACCCTAAAAACTATAGAACACTTCTGAAAGAAATTGAGGAAGACACAAAGAGATGGAAAAATATTCCATGCTCATGGACTGACAGAATTAATATTGTGAAAATGTCAATGTTACCCAGGGCAATTTACACGTATAATGCAATCCCTATCAAAATACCATGGACTTTCTCCAGAGACTTAGAACAAATTATTTTAAGATTTGTGTGGAATCAGAAAAGACCCCAAACAGCCAGGGGAATTTTAAAAAAGAAAACCATATCTGGGGGCATCACAATGCCAGATTTCAGGTTGTACTACAAAGCTGTGGTCATCAAGACAGTGTGGTACTGGCACAAAAACAGACACATAGATCAATGGAACAGAATAGAGAACCCAGAAGTGGACCCTGAACTTTATGGTCAACTAATATTCGATAAAGGAGGAAAGACGATCCACTGGAAGAAAGACAGTCTCTTCAAAAAATGGTGCTGGGGAAATTGGACATCCACATGCAGAAGAATGAAACTAGACCACTCTCTTGCACCATACACAAAGATAAACTCAAAATGGATGAAAGATCTAAATGTGAGACAAGATCCCATCAAAATCCTAGAGGAGAACACAGGCAACACCCTTTTTGAACTTGGCCACAGTAACTTCTTGCAAGATACATCCACGAAAGCAAAAGAAACAAAAGCAAAAATGAACTATTGGGACTTCATCAAGATAAGAAGCTTTTGCACAGCAAAGGATACAGTCAACAAAACTCAAAGACAACCTACAGAATGGGAGAAGATATTTGCAAATAAGATATCAGATAAAGGGCTAGTTTCCAAAATCTATAAAGAACTTATTAAACTCAACAGCAAAGAAACAAACAATCCAATCATGAAATGGGCAAAAGACATGAAGAGAAATCTCACAGAGGGAGACTTAGACATGGCCAACATGCACATGAGAAAATCCTCTGCATCACTTGCCATCAGGGAAATACAAATCAAAACCACAATGAGATCCCACCTCACACCAGTGAGAATGAGGAAAATTAACAAGGCAGGAAACAACAAATGTTGGAGAGGATGCGGAGAAAAGGGAACCCTCTTACACTGTTGGTGGGAATGTGAACTGGTGCAGCCACTCTGGAAAACTGTGTGGAGGTTCCTCAAAGAATTAAAAATAGAGCTGCCCTATGACCCAGCAATTGCACTGCTGGGGATTTACCCCAAAGATTCAGATGCAATGAAACGCCGGGACACCTGCACCCCGATGTTTCTAGCAGCAATGTCCACAATAGCCAAACTGTGGAGGGAGCCTCGGTGCCCATCGAAAGATGAATGGATAAAGAAGATGTGGTCTATGTATACAATGGAATATTACTCAGCCATTAGAAACGACAAATACCCACCATTTGCTTCAACGTGGATGGAACTGGAGGGTATTATGCTGAGTGAAGTAAGTCAATTGGAGAAGGACAAACAGTGTATGTTCTCATTCATTTGGGGAATATGAATAATAGCGAAAGGGAATATAAGGGAAGGGAGAAGAAATGTGTGGGAAATATCAGAAAGGGAGACAGAACATAAAGACTTCTAACTCTGGGAAATGAACTAGGGGTGGTGGAAGGGGAGGAGGGCGGGGGGTGGGGGTGAATTGGTGACGGGCACTGAGGGGGACACTTGATGGGATGAGCACTGGGTGTTATTCTGTATGTTGGTAAATTGAACACCAATAAAAATTAATTTATTAAAAAAAAAAGAACACACTGATGGTTACAAGGAGGAGGTGGGTGGGTGATGGGTTAAATAGGTGATGGGGATTAAGGAGTATACTTGTTTTGATGAACATTGGGTGTTGTATGGAACTGTTGAATCACTACATTTTAAACGTGAAACTAATATAACATTGTATTTTAACTAACTGAAATTAAAATTTAAGAAGGCAAAAATAAAATTATGATGACAAGGTGGGTAGAATATACACAGTTGAAAACAAAAAATGCAGTGATATATTACAGCAGAAAGAGGGAATGCATTTTGTAATCCACAGCATCAAATTTGTGGCTCTAAGTAATTACCAGTATTTGAGTATTTTTCCTATTATGTTAACTTTAAACTGAATAATAGCAGTTTCATTTATAAAGTTAATAGTTGACAACAGCAAATTAGAAGAGCCATAAAATTAGTCTGCTTTAACTGGGCAGGATTTAGGATTTACCTTACCTATCTGAATCAACCCATGTCACCACTCTTAGAGCCAAAACAATGTGGATATTGGCCTATTTTAATACTTTTCTAGTTCAGATGAAATCTACCATGACCTAGAAACTCTGCCCTGACAGTGAGCTGAGGTATTTGTAAGGCTCACCTTGTTTATTTTTCTCTCAGGAATTATATTCTATACTGACTGATACTTAATATTTGAGAACCATTGTTTTCTTTATTTTGTCCTTTTTAAAAATCTTTCAGTCATGAAGATAGATCTGACTCCTATTACTCCATTTTGGCTAGAAAGAGAAATCACTTTAGTTTTATTTAATCTCATCTATTTACCGCTTTTCTGGCGTTTGCCTTGGCATAAACAAGTTAAGATCAGTAACATTTAAATTAGGTTTAGTCTCATCTTGACTGATGCTAAAAATCTCAAGTGTATTTAACTCTGTCATTATTACTAGGCATTTCCATCATACAGCTCTGGCATTGTGATGCCCAATACGACAGCCATCTCTCAGATGTAGCTATTGAGAACTTACAGTGTGCCTAATCCAAATTAAGATGGCCTATAATTATAAAATACACACTGGATTTCAAAGATTTATTTAAGAAGGTAAAATATTTCCTTAATAATTTCTTATATTTCTTACATTTTGAAATGAATATACTTATGCATGATTTCATTAGTTTCTTTTTGTTTTTTTAAAAAAATATTTTAAATGAGTGTACCAGAAGATTAAAAATCACATATGTGGCTTGCATTATGTTTCCATTGGATAGTGCTTTCCTGAACACTTTCAAATGAATTTGTAAACATCTGTTCCCAATCCTAGAACAGTCACTAAGTCATTGGCATTTAAAGATCAGAAAATGTGTGACAATGAAAATGGAGAGAAACCAAAATAGATGACTTGAGTTGTAATCCTAGTTCTCTAGGAAGATGCCTGCGGTGGCTTTTGCAAAACCTTGCCACTTTTCCAGAGACTCTGATTGGCTTTTTAGACATTCAGCAGATGATCTTTCTGTAGTCCTGAATTTTCCTTTATTTCAACTTAAATATTCTTCAGAGATAGTAGTTCTCAAAGTGAGGCCTTTGCTGCAGCAGCATCAGAATTACCTGGGAATTTGCTAGAAATGCAAATCATAATGTATTAGGGATGCATTCTGCTCGTGGAGCTTAGCAATCAGTGTTTTAACAAACACTTCCTATTATTCCAATGCATGCTATGCTCGAGAACCACCGCTACAGGAACTCCTATTTAACATACTAAACACAATGGTTGTCTTAGAGGTCATCAACTTGCTTTCTTCCTCACTTCCTCATTTCTATTAACCTTAATTCTTGTCATCAAGGTGCAAAACATCAGTGCCCTCTTTGATTCATCCTTCCTTCTCAACTCCCATGTTCCATAAGTCATCAAATCCTACCAATACTGAGTTGCAGGTGGCCTCCGTGGACTGACTATGCCCTCATTTGGTGTTTTCAAATATTTTTCTTCTCTTTTTGCTCTCATTTCCACTACACTCTGGCTAAACTGAACTATTTTTTTCCTCCATGCTCTACTTTGATCAAGTTCTTATCACTAATAAAAAGTGTTCCTTACTCTCAAGAGCCTACCCCATATCCAACTCACCGGGATCAAATTACTTTCATTTAAGGATCCCTGGGTGGAGCAGCGGTTTAGCGCCTGCCTTTGGCCCAGGGCACGATCCTGGGGACCCGGGATCGAATCCCACGTCAGGCTCCCGGTGCATGGAGCCTGCTTCTCCCTCTGCCTGCGTCTCTGCCTCTTTCTCTCTCTCTATGTGTGTGACTATCATAAATAAAAATTAAAAAAAATTTAAAAAAAATTACTTACATTTAAAGGGAGAATTCAAAAGTCACTTCTGGAAAGTTTTCAGACTTTCCAATCTGCAGTAGTTTCCCTCTTTCCAAATTAAACAAAATCTCTACCTCTTTTGACTTTTAATTTTATTTCTTTTATTGCTCTACATGTTTTTTTTTAAATATTAGTGCACATGTTTTACCCTTCTAGTAAATTTAAGTTTCTTGAGGGAAGCACTCAAGTCTGATTTATCTTGTTATCCCCTAAGAAATAGGGAAGGAGGCACTAATATTTCTCATATATCTTCCAGTCCCAGGGCTTCTGCATTTTTTATTATTTGTGCCTCAATATTCTCTGCTTAGTAACTTGATGGCTCATTTCCTCACTTGCTTTAATGATCTCTCAAAGAAAACTTTTTTTTAAGATTTTATTTATTTATTAGAGACAGAGAGAGAGAGAGAGAGGCAGAGATACAGGCAGAGGGAGAAGCAGGCTCCATGCAGGGAGCCTGACGTGAGACTCAATCCCAGGTCTCCAGGATCATGCTCTGAGCTGAAGTCGGCGCTAAACCGCTAAGCCACCAGGGCTGCCCAAAAACTTTTTTTTCATCTTCTTGCCTTACTTTATTTTTCTTCATAGCACACATTCCTACCAGGCATATATATGTATATGGATTGTCTCTTTCTCTTTTTGATCACCATTGTACTTCAGATACCTTGAATTAGAATTATTTGTTGCATATGAATGTATGAATGAATGGATGTATTAACTTCCAAGTCTCAATCACTGCATCTGTAATGTTTGGACTATTACACTTACCTGTGAGAGATTTGGAAGAACAATGAGGTGACAGAAATCTGTCACATAACAAAGCATCAGACACATTGCAGCACATAGTAACTGATAACTATTATTATCATTACCATTAACTATTTTATGAGTATATATTGTTTTGGGGTTCCTGCCCTTTTGCCCTATTAGACTCTGAATTCCCTGGGTTCACTGATTTTGGACAACGTATCTTTGCACAGCTCATCTTTCTTTGCACATCAGAAAACAGTATTTAGTGATTACTGAATGCATGACCTTAGCACATTGTGTGGATTGCACT
The DNA here is from genome assembly GCF_905146905.1 of Nyctereutes procyonoides. Classification (NCBI taxonomy): domain Eukaryota; kingdom Metazoa; phylum Chordata; class Mammalia; order Carnivora; family Canidae; genus Nyctereutes; species Nyctereutes procyonoides. The sequence continues at coordinate 411,535 of NW_026575146.1, read as the reverse complement.
ATTCTCACTTATGAAACAAGAGAATTAAAATCTCCCAAGTCTTTTCTGACAGTGACTTTTCACTAAAAAACATGTTACAAACCCCACAGCCTGATAGTTTGGAGACAGAGGTCAGAGTATACAGACTCCACTAATTACTTCAAATCTTTTATTTTTCTTACTTTGAATCTTTGTAGTGTTCTCAGTGAGAAACAAATACTTGCCTCTTGGATTTGATGTTTGCCAATGCCCCTAAATATCATCTTATCTTTTTCCATAGAAAAGTATGTATATTTTTTCTGTTTCCTCCTGAGTGAACTCAATTCTTTCTGCCTATCTGGATCCCATCACTTATATATTCTTGTGATAAATGAACCAACTTTTAATAAACCACTGAAATCTTGGTGTCATTTAGTGTGGATTCGCTGTATAATGTTTCTGAGAAGTTATACTCAAGGCTCATTACAGCATTTAAAAATAGGTACTCTGAGTGATAACAGTAACAGTTGTTTGCAGAGCTGGGCTAGAAATCTGTCTTTGCTCTAACTAAATCTCTGCACATCTCTTTGAGCAAGTATGTGCTCCTCTGCTATAATTTTAGTGAACTTTCTGCTGGTTCCTGCAGATCCTACATTCTGTCTGGCTGACTAATGATATATTCCCTTTTTTCTTGAGCCATCCTATGATTTCATCACATAAATAGCAGCTTGGTTTCTTTCCTTGAATACTTGGAATGCTACCTTTTATTTGGATTGCTGCAGACATCAGTAGAATGAGATGAGTCATAATTTATTTGACCTATTTGAGGGCAGAAAAGCAGAGACATATTTCTGATGAGAAGGAGGTTTTCTTCTAGGAAAAGAAGCTATTCTAAAACTGACTACAAACATTGCCATTGCTTCAGACTAATGCAAAGGGTCAAGGCAGCAACTTTTCAAATGCCTATATGGGTCAGGCTAGAAGTGGGAAACTAGTCAAGAGGGCTTAGTGGAAGATATGGTGAGATGCAAGGGGTGTGCATTTAAAAAGGGCAGCAATGCTTGTGTTTGGACAATTACTATGATGCTGAACCATATGGACTCAACACTTTTTTTTCAAGTATTGCCAACCCTTCTGGTTTTTCAAGAGAAAATATAAATCCAGATCTTAATATAATTCTTTTCTGATTGTCAAAGATTGATGATAAATTAGGTTGAAAACAATATTTAAATGCTAAACAAAATATGTCTGTGCAAATGCTGTTACTTTGTAGTCTGATTTGTACACCCCACAGTTTTGGCTTTTCAAAAGGAAATTATTGAACAGGGTATTATCACCTACTTTTAAGGGTTCATGGAGAAATACATCTCTCAGAACAAATGCTATGATACAATGCTCACTAAAGATCTTACCATTTCTAAATTCTTTTAGATTCTAAAAGGCAATGACACTTGCATTAGTTGCTTGCTATGAGCAAGAGAGTAATGGAGATACAAAGCTGTCTAAAATAACATCTTTCTCTTTCCTCAAGGAAGTAATTACTTAGTTAGGAGAAACAGACAGTATACTTTCCTTTCCATCAAGTGCTGTTCTTCCAAATCATGACAAATGTAAATGTCATGGAAACATTTCTATGAACTATAAAAATTTCTAGGAATTCAGAGAGGTGTATGGAAAATAAATGGGCTGTTTGGTCAGAGTGGACTCATGAAGAAGAGAGAATGGATTAGATGTGGATATGAAGAAGAGAGCATGGATTAGATGTAGATAAGAGGACAGGAGGGAACAAAGCTGCAAAGATGGGTTTGCATGGGACATTATTTGTCTTGTCTTGTCCATTGGGGTGTTAAAGGTTTATACTGAGGTGTAAAGGGGTGATATTTTGCATTCCAAATCTAGCAAACAATAGCAACAATAACCAAAAACTACATAACTTTGGAAAGCTTCAACAATGAGGATGAAGTATTTGGACTGTCCAGTCCTGGATGTGAGGGTGGACACATTAGACACATCTCATGCTATTCCTGTCTAATCCTTTAATCTGAGTTAATTCTTTTTGTTTTGATTCTCTGTTCACCAACCAATCTTCTGAATCTCACTTGACAGTCCTGTGAACTTATGACATTGGTCACTAGAGAGAATACCTAGGTCACAGATACTTTGGTCCAACTCTTTTGCCCCAGCTGACTTTACTCTTTGTGCTAAGGAGATAGATATATGGTAGAGATAGATAGATGATAGATAATCGATAGATAGATACATACATAATATTTGCTATTATATATTTTTATCTTAATGATATATATGTATATGTATAACCAACTGTATACATGTGTGGTGTTCAGTTGGTTAGTTAACATATACATGCAAATGTACACATGCATATATATATATACACTTAATGATATATGTGTGTATATATATTTAATGATGTGGATATATGCATATTTAATAATAAACTTTTGCCAAATATTATTTTTCAGATAAAAAAACATTAAACTAATTTAGTTTATTATTCATTTCCCTCTAAGGAGCAGTTAAAACATTTTGAATTCTTTTTCAATTTTCATCTTATTAAAATTATTTTCAGTGAGATTATTTAATTTTACCATGGTTTTGATTTAATCACCTTTGAAATCCACATTAAGTTTTATGAAGTATAAGTTCTTCTATTTAGAATTTTCTCTCTTGTGGTTATTTTTCCAAGTCTGATTTTCTGAAGTCGAAGTTACCACTGTGACTTTTGTTAAGATTCTTCATTTTTCTATAAATATTTTGATAACAAAATTTATAGGCTAGCCTGTTTATGTTTTTATTTTATGTTATTTCCATTAAATCTATTTTTAATTGATAATATTCTTTATGAATTGAGCAAGGTACTATTAGCTCATATTTATTTCTTAGTAAATCTATAACATCATGGTGAGCAGGTATTTCTAGACATCTTGTGATTAGATATTTTTTAGAATTTGAAAATTCTACCATTAATCAATGTACCCCATGCACTTCTGATTACATTGTATACCATGTACTTACCTTTATTAACAGTGAGTGGAATAAAGAACAAACAGGGTCAAAGTAATGGAATTAAAAGATACCACTTTAGGGACACCTGGGTGGCTCAGTGGTTTTGTCCCTGGCTTGGGCCCAGGGCATGATCCTGGAGTCCCGTGATTGAGCCCCACATCGGGTTCCCTGCATGAAGCCTGCTTCTCCCTCTGCCTATGTCTCTGCCTCTCATGAATAAATAAATAAAATCTTAAAAAAATGATACCACTTTATGTCCAACCACCTTAGACTTACTGGTGACTTTCTGGTTTTGTATGATTGTCTTTTGAGCTTGGGTTCATTCAACAAGTATTTATTCAGAACTGACTATGTGTCAGACATACCACTTTGCAAATATAGTAATGAGCATGTTCCTATGGGCCCTATGCTCATAGAACTCATAGTCCAGTGGGGAAGACAATCCAATGGTTAGTTACCACAATGTACAATTATATATGTATGATTAATAATATGATAAGAAAAATTCTGGATGCCAAGAGAGTGCAAAATCTAACTTAACCTTACAGTCATGGAGTCTCCTCAAAAACAATGATATTTAGGTTGATAACTCTGGGAAACCAACTAGGGGTGGTGGAAGAGGAGGTGGGCGGGGGTTGGGGGTGACTGGGTGATGGGCACTGAGGGGGGCACTTGATGGGATGAGCACTGGGTGTTATTCTATATGTTGGCAAATTGAACACCAATAAAAAATAAATTTATTTTAAAAAATTATATTTAGGTTGAGGTCTGAAGGATGAATAGCGTTTGCTCAATGAAAAGGAAAAGGACTGTGGTAGGAGGAACAGTATCCCAGGAAGTTGTGTCATATGGCACAGAGTGAGAAGGGAGTGTGTCAAGAGATGAGGTAGCAGAGACAGGGAGAGATCAGATCATATAGAGCTTTGTAGGTTTTTCAGAGTCTGAAATTAATCTAAATCACACTGGGAATCCATTAACATGTTTCAAGAAGAGAAGTGACATCATGGACTCTGAGAACAGTGTACAGAATGAATTAAAGGACACAAGACTGGAAGCAGAGAAGCCAGCATTGACAGCTGTTGTGACAGTGGCGAATGATGTTGGCTTGGTTAGTATAGTGGTCATGACAAGGGGCAACATAGGTAGATTTGAATAGATGTAGTAGGAATGGGTTGGTGAGGGAGGGAACAAGAATTGAGTTCCTGAGATTCACCTTACACAACTATAGAGGGAAGTGATTTGCTAATATGAATATTTATAGAAATATCTGGTTTGGAGAATAATATAATGCATTCAGACTTAGAAATGCTTAGTTTCAAGTGTCTATGAGATATCCAAGTGCACACGTTCAGAGATAATTGGAAATAAGATTGCAGAATTCTTGAGGGAGAATTAGATGGAGATGTTGAGAGTAATGAGCACATGGCTGGTAGTTAAAGCTGTGGGCCTAGATAAGGATACCCTGTAACAGTAATTGGAGTAGGAAAAGCAGTGGGCCTCTGGCAGAACTCCAAGGATCACCAGTACCTGAAGAACAGGTTGAAGTAGACGACTCTACAAAGGATATTGGAGCAAGAATAGACATAGGAAGAAAACCAAGAGAGAGTAAAGCCAGGAAAATCAATAAAGGATAAACGTATCAAATTCTGTTGGAAATGTAAGCAAGGCAGAAGTCTGGAAATGTTCTTTGGAGTTTCTGACATGTTGGTGATGGGTTTTGGTGGAGTAGGAAACCAGATTAAAGAGTGAACAGGGAATGAATAGGTAAAAACAATAAATTTGACAAGTTTGCTTGAGAAGTAGGAAAGAAATGAAAGCCATAGCTGAATGGAAATATAGAGTAGAGGAAAAGATGTTGATTAGTGAAGAGACACCCAGATATTTAAGTGATGATTTAAAGAAGTTCATAAAGATACAGAGGATAAAGTTACAGAAGAGAAGAGAGTAATATGTGAAGGGGGAGGGTCCTACAAGGCAGGAAGCATTGTGAATGAGAGCATACTGGTGGGGTGACCCTTAAATTTCAAACAAGCAAACAGAAATAAACAAATCTGTATCAGTGTTCCCTGTGGTATCATGAAATGCAAGTTGGCATTTTGTTCCTGGCCTCTGTGCTCAGAAATTATGAACTATGTCTTTCTCCCATTTTGGAGATATGCATTATGACTGGAGCCTTCTCACTCCCCTTGCATTCATCATTGTCTGTCTGAAATCCTGCCTCCTATCCTCCCTATGGATGCACAAACATGTCACATCTCTCCACTTTGCAGTGAAAAGAAGATGGATGCTGGACTCAGTTGGCTGTGGACTTAATACTGATTCCATCACTCATTTTTGTAGTTTCACTTTGGACAAAAACCTAACCTCTTTGAGCCCATAAAAGTGGATATAATTTTTTGAAAATTAAATGAGAGAACACTGTAGGCTCTTAAGTGTATTCATTTTCCTCCCTTCCCTTATAAAGAGTTATCTCTCTCAATTGGTGATCACCTGTGTGATTTACAAAAGCATTTCTGAATTTCTCAGTCTCATCTCATCTTATTTTATGTAATGTTGCATTCTTCCTCACAGTATTGGTTATTCCTTAAAGTCCCAAGCATTTTAGGCCATCTGTTGTGATCCCTTGAATCCAACTTTTTGGGGCAAGAAGGAAGACAGGCTTGTGGGATAAGAGAATAAAGTCATTTCTGAACTTCAATCTATACTCTTACAATATAGCAAAGAATCAGAAAATAGCACAGATTAGACGGAAACAGAGACTCTCAGTCCTGGCTTCAATAACAGGATATTATCAAGCACCTTAAGTGATATTGCTTAGTTCCATTTTTGATTTTCCAAAAAAACACTATGAATCTTTAGCAAGGCTTGGGGGCTGGCTAGCAATTAAAAAAAATAGAACGAAAAACTAAATTCCTGAAATAGTAGCCCAAGCTAAATTTATTTCCATGCTAATATGTTGATTGCTCAGATAGAAATGAAAATTTGGGAGCAGCCAGACCTGTGAGCATAAATAAATATCTCAGAGAGAATCATTGGTTTTGCCTATAGTTTAGAACAAATCTTGTTTTCAATGAGAATTCTGTCTTGTTGCATGAATTTAGTACATGACAGTGAGTTACAAGATTTTAAAGCTGTGTATAAGTCCTATCTTTAATCATGATGTGACAAGGCAACAACATTGACCACTCTTCCTCATTGAGAAATAGTTTGTTTATGGAGGTACCAAATTGTGTCGATACTCATTATAGTCCATAATCGTTCTTTGCCACTCAACCATGTTTCCATATCACTTAAAAAGGTGGTCTTCAACGGCAGCATGTGTAATAGTTTAACTTCAAAGATATGGGATGGGTACTTGGGTGTTCATTATAGAAGACTACTGAAATGGAAAATAAGGTACAAAACCTAGACTCTTCCACTGACCATTTTGTTGGAGGCCCTTGAAATGGTTGGAGTGCTAATACTTTTAGAGGACAGGAAGATAAATATAGTGTTGAAGATGAGAGGAGAGAAATTAAATCCTGGGAAATCAGAAAGAATGTGTAGGAAAAGGAGCTGTGTGTATGACGCTATAAAGTTTTTCAAGTTGTTTTTATTTAAAATAAAATAACATGCAAAATGCAACTTTAAAAAAATATGTAGGTGTTGGGAAGCATTTCCTTTCTGAGGTGGGGGTAGTTGGCTTCTATTCACTCCCACTAGAGCTGTGAACTCTTTCTAACTTGGAGACTAGTCTCCTCTCACTACATCTCATTTCCAAACTTCATGAAAAAGGATGTGTCAGACACCAGAGTGATTTCAATTTGGCTAACAATTCCAGAAACTAAACTACTGATTGCTTTGTAAAAGTCTCTGTCCTGAACAGAGCAACTGAACACCATATAACTATTTATTTCACATTTAAAATTTCAACCAATGGCTTTAGAAGTAATTGGAATGTCCTTAAATTGGTCAGATACAATGTCTGTTACCTGTCCATCCTCTCTGCTTGTTCCGCCCTGGGAGATTATTTAAGAGGCCCAAGCTCTATTTCCCATTTCAGTTCTAATTTGTACTTACAAACGTGTTCTCTCTTTTTCCTTGATTTTTTTCCACACCTATTTACTCAAAGAGTTATTTTAGATTAAAATGATGGAAGAGTGATCTTGGCAAGATGAAGAAGCTGCAAAGGGAATGAAAGTATTTAAAATGCTACTGAAAATCAGTATCTTTTTAAAAAATGTGATATTAGGGGAAAAGTGCGACTTGTAGGTCATATGTCAACTTGGGGCTTTAGATCTCTTAAGATATGGGAAATTTGCTTTGAATGCCCTTCCAAGATTTCTCTGAATTATTTACTGGGAGGGAATTTGTGACATCACATGATGACCTCTAGTTTTGAATTTTGCCTCTACTGAATTATTTTCAGCTTTGTATCATATGATTTTTTTTTACCATCATGTCTTCCAAAGATGTGTACAGTCAGTTCTTGATTTCTACAACAAATCTATTCATTAAGAGCTTTCTTATGTGTAGAAAATTTTGCCAAAAGTTAGAGATTTATAATTTACATAGACAAACATCTTTGTTCTTAAAGATCCTACAGCTAATCACCTGGGTTTCTTTTTTAAAAAGATTTTATTTATTTATTCAAAAGAGACAGCATGTGATCACAGATCAGGAGGCAGAGGGAAGGGACAAGGAGATTCAAGCAGATTCCTCGATGAGTGGAGCGCCCGACTTGGAGCTGGATCCCAGGACCCCAAGACCATGACCTGAGCCAAAGGCAGATGATTAAACCTTTAATCAACTGAGCCACCCAGGTGCCCCAAATCTTCTGGGTTTCTTGGTGATCTTTTCTCTTTGCTTGTCACACTCCCTTCTCCTTTTAAGTCTTCTGCTCTATTTCCCTTAAGCAGGAAAAATATTAATCCTCTCATTTTAGGTATTTCCAACTTTTATTGCTTTTGCATATGTAACTTTTTATAAGATTTATTGATTTATTGATTTGAGAGAGAGAGAGAGACATGAATGAGGGGATGGGGGTCGGGAATGGCAGAGGGTCAGGATTTGCATAATCTTAGAAGACATGGAAGACAATTCGATGAATTTTGACAAATACAGGCAGCTGCATAATCTAAACTCCTGTGAATGTAAAGAGCACATCTATCACCTAAGAGAATTTTGTCACCCTTTACAGTTAATATTCCCACTAAAAAACACCTGCTTTTTATTTTTTCATCATTGATTAGCTTTGCCTATAGTAGAACATCACATAGATGAAATTATAGAAAAATTATTCTTTAACTTAACACAATGTGAGTGAAATTCACCAATGCTGTTGTATGTATCAATAGTTTATCTCTTTTTATTGTTTTTTTTTTAAGATTTTATTTATTTATTCATGAGAGACACAGAGAGAGAGAGAGAGAGGCAAAGACACAGACTTGATCCTGGGACTCCAGGATCACGCCCTGGGCTGAAGGCAGGCGGTAAACCGTTGGCCCACCCAGGGATCCCTTTCCTTTTTATTGTTAAGTAGTATTCCTTTTTTTTTTCATTTATTTTTTTTTTCCATTTTATAAACATGTCACAATTTAAAAAAATTCTTATTGATAAAATTTATTTATTTATTTATTTATTTATTTATTTATTTGAGAGAGACAGAGAGAGGCAGAGACATAGGCAAAGGGAGAACAGATCCCCCGCAGGGAGCCCATTGTGGGAGGGGCACCCCATCCAGTTCCCTAGACCATGACCTGAAGGCAGCCAACCAACCACTGAGCCACGCAGTCATCCCTTATTGTGGCTTTAATTTGCATTTATATGATGGTTAATGATACAGAGAAAATTTTCCAGTACTATTGGCTTTTCATACAGCTTCATTTGTGTTAACTCTACTTATATATTTTGCCAGTAATTTGTTGAGTTGTTGGTAGAAGTTCTTTATATATTTTTGATACTAGTCATTCATTAGCTACGTGTATCAAGAATATTTTTTAACCAGTCTGTAGCTTGCCTCTTCATAATCTTAACATTGTCCTTTAATGAAAGCAATTTTGAGTTTCAATGAAATCTTACTTAACACTCTTTTGGTTTTATGGCTACTACTTCTGTATTCTAAGAAGTTTTTAGCTACACCCAGTTTATGAAGATGTTCTTCTGTATCTTTTCTAGAAGCTTTGTGGTTTTAGTCTATATTATTTGACCCAACATGCTTTAATTTGTGTATGGGGTGTACGTGTGTGTGAGAGAGAGAGAGAGAGAGTGAGAGAGAGAGAGGATCAAGGATTTATTTGTTCGATTTTTTTCATATGGATATTCATTTGTTCACCACCATTGTTGAGAATATTGTACAAATCAGTTGACTGAACAAAGTTAAATCTATTTTGGGCTTTACACTTATTTTGTTGAGCCCAAATTTTGCTCTTATAGGTCCTTTGCATTTCAATGCAAATTTCAAAAAAAAAATTTTTTTTTTGGTCTTCTAAGGATGTAATTACCTTGACTCTATACAGAAATTGAAGAGAATTAATATCTTAAAAATATTTAGTCTTGGGATCCCTGGGTGGCTTAGCAGTTTAGCAACTGCCTTCAGCCAGGGGCGTGATCCCGGAGTCCCAGGATCGAGTCCCACGTCAGGCTCCTTGCATGGAGTCTGCTTCTCCCTCTGCCTATGTCTCTACCTTTCTTACTGTCTCTCTCTGTGTCTCTCATGAATAAATAAGTAAAATCTTAAAAAAAAAAAGTTTAGTCTTCCAATCTGTGAACCAGGTATAGCTCTCTTTACTTAGTATTTTAAAAATTCTTTAGCAATATTTTATTGTTTGGGAGGATTTTACACGTGTTTTGTTGAATTTGTCTCTATTTATGATTTTGAGGTTATTTTGAAAGAATTTTTTTAAATATTATCTTTTCCACTGTTCACTGCTAGTGTATAAAAAGAATTTTTCTCTATTGACTTTATATCCTGTGACCTTGCTAAATTTTCTTATTTATTTTCATATTTGCATTGCACATTTCTTACTATTTTCTATGTACATGATCAAATTGTAAGTAAAAAAAAAATATTTGCTTTTTCCTTTCTAATACTTCCGCATTTATTTATTTTTCTTGAAGTATTGTCCTATCTAAAACTTCTAATACAATAGCAAATGCAATTGGTAAGAACCAACTTTTGGTTTTTAAAGATTTTATTTATTTACTAGAGAGAGAGAGAGAGAACAAGAGAGCACATATGAGCTAGGGGGAGGGGCAGAGGGAGAGGGAGAAGCAGGCTCTCTGCTGAGCAGGAAGCCTGACTCAGGGCTAGACCCCAGGACCCAGGAATCACGACCCAAACTAAAGACAGAAGCTTAACCACCTCAACCATACATGTGCCCCCAACTTTTGGCTTTTAAATTTTTTCTACTGTTTGTCTGGTTTCTACAATTTAGTAGAAATAATATAATATAATATAATATAATATAATATAATATAATATAATCATTTTAGATTATATTTTTTTATTTTCTTTCCTTTATTTATTTTGGATTTGATTGCCTTTTTTCCACCTTCTTAGAGTGATAGCTTGAATTATTGAATTTAAATGTCTATTTTTAAAATATTTATTTATTGTAATATTTTAAATATAAATATTTATATTATAATATTTAAAATATTATATATAAGCATAAAAAGCTATTTACTTCCCTCTGTGCATGGCTTTAACATAAATTCCACATATTATAGATAATAAATTCCATTTTTATCATCAAATGGTTGAAATATTTTATGATTTTAATTCTGATTTCTTTCTTCTATGATCCATGGGATATTTAATAGTGTGCTGATTAGTTTCCAAATATTTGAGGCTTTTATAAATACTTTGTAATAATTTATTTCTAATTTAATTCTATGTGGTCAAATATATTGGTAAGATTTTAAACTTTGAAATGTATTAAAACTTGTTTTACTTCACAGCATGCAGGTCTTGGTAAGCACTCTATGTGCAGTTAAAAGGATTTACAGTTATTAGGTGATTTGTTTTATAAATGTCAATTAGATCATAATATTTGATCATAAAGAAGATGTGAGATATTATATATGTATATATATATACATACATACATACATACAATGGAATATTTTTCCACCATTGGAAAGGATGAATACCCACCATTTGCTTCAACATGGATGGAACTGGAGGGTATTATGCTGAGTGAAGTAAGTCAATTGGAGAAGGGCAATCATCCTATGGTTTCACTCATACGGGGAATAAAAGAAATAGTGAAAGGGATTATAAGGGAAAGGAGGGAAACTGGGGAAAAGTTAAAGGGAGACAAACCATGAGAGACTCCTAACTCTGCGAAACAAATAAAGGGTTGAAGAAGGGGGTGGGGTAACTGGGTAACGAGCACTAAGGAGGGCACTTAATAGGATGAGCACTGGGTGTTGTACTATAAGTTGACAAATTGAATTTAAATAAAAAATATTAAAAGAAAATGCAAACAGCAAGCAAAGAATTTAAAAAAAACAATATTTGATCATATTGTTTAAATCTTCTATGCCCTTACTGACTTCCTGCTTAGTTATTCGATCAATTGCTGAGAGCATTGTTAAAATCTCCAACTGTAATAGTGGATTTGGCTATTTCTACCTTTAGTTTTGTCAGTTATTTCCTTCATTTATTTTGAAGCTTCGTTATTGGACATCCACACAACCATGATTATTTTTCCTGATGAATTGATCATATATCATTTTGAAATGTCTCTCCTATTGCTAAGAATATTTCTTCTTGTGAAGTCTATTTTGTTTGATATTATAGCTACTCTAACTTTATCTCACTGTTTTTATATCATATCTTTCCATTCTTTTATTTTCAACTTCCCTGTTTCTTTACATTTAAAATGCTTCTCATGCACAACAAAAGATTAGGTCCTATGGTTTTTTAACCCATGGTAATATGTCTTTTAATTAGAGTGTTTATTTCCATCTAAGTTTTTATATAATTGGATTATGTCTACTAGTTTTCTCCATCTTTCCTAGTGTGCCATTTTTTCTTTTCTGCCTGTTTCCTTACCTTTTTTGGAATAATTGTTTGCTGTATTTTGTGGGATTCTGTTTTAATTTCTCTATTGGTTTTTAGGTATTTCTTTGCACTGTTTATTTTTGTAAGGATAATAATATGCATTCCTAACATCATATATACTTAGAGTGGATTTATATTTTTCAAATGAAATATAAGAACCTTGTAATACCGCAGTTTATTTTACCCCATTATTTTTAAGTTCTTAATATATATCTATATGTATCATGTACCTTACAATATGGTTTATTTTTTGCTGTAAACAGCCACACACTTTTTTTTTTTAAAGATTTATTTATTTATTTTGGAGAGAATGCAGTGTGTGCATGCACATGCTGGGAGGAGGAGCTAAAGGAGAGGGAAACCCAAGCGGACTATATGCTGAGCATGAAACCTCATGTGGGGCTTAATTTCATGATCCTGAGATCATGACCTGAGCTAAAACCAAGTATCAGACACCTAACAGACTAGGCCATCCAGGTGCCGCAGCCATATACTTTTTAAAGAAAATAAGAAAATATTAGTATCTTTTATATTTTCCCACATGTTTATCATCTCCAAGGTTTTTCATTCCTTCATGTAAAGACAAGTTTCCATCTGATGTCATTGACCTTCAGATAAGAACTTCTTTGCATTTCTTGTAAATAAGCTCAGCTAGCAATGAATTCTCCTACTTTTGTATTATATGCAATAGTCTTTATCTTCACTTTTTTAAAGAATATGTTCTCTCAGTGTAAAATTCTGGATTAACTGATTTTTTTTTTCCTTTGGGCACTTTGAAGATGCTATTTAATTGTCTTCTTGCCTCCATCATGGCTCTTGAGTTATAAACCATGATTCATATGTTGGTCCCTGTTTTACAATATGCCAATTTTTTCTCACTTCCTTCAACATTTTTTTAATCTTTTTTTCCCCAGCAGTTTGACTATGATGTGCCAAGTTGTGTGTGTATATGCATGAATGTGTGTGTGTGTGTGTGTGTTTATCTTATTTAGAGTTCGCTAAACTTCTTTGATTGCTAAGTCCATGTTTTTTACCAACCATGGAAAGATTTTCATAAATATTTCTTTAAAATTTCCCCCATTCTCTCTTTTTCTTTTTTTTTCTATGTCTAACTACATGTAGATTAGTTTTTATCAGTGTCAAGAGTCTCTGTACCTTTATTGTTGTTGTTAATCCTTTCCTCTCTTTTCCTGAGATTGGATAATTTTCATTTTTCTACCTTCAAATTCACTTACCTTTTTTCTTTTACCATCTTTACTCAGCTGTTAAGCCCATCTCATGATTTTTTTCTTTTCAGAATTATATTTTCCAGTTCTAGAACTTCCATTGATAAGATTCTCTTAAGTACATTTATTATGGCCCATTTGTCTTGAATATATTTGTAATTCCCTAGGTCTTTGAATATATTTGCAACCACTCCCTTAAGGTTCTTGTATACCTTTTTTCCCCCAAAATATCAGTTATCTCAGTTAGTTTTATTGATTGTTTTTTCCTCTGAGTCACATTTTCATTTCTTTACACGTAATTTTTATTGCAGAATTTTTGCATTGGTTTAGTAGGACTATCACAACAAAATATCACAAACTAGGTGGCTTAAACAATGGAAATTTACTTTCTTACAATTCTGAAGTCTAAAGGTTGAAGATCAATATTTCAGCAAGTTTGGTTTCTTCTGAGGCCTTTTTCCTTTGCTTACAGATGGTCACACTCTTACTGTGTCCTCACATGATCTTCACTCTGTCTATGTTGCCTGTGTCCTAATATTCTCTTCTAATAAGGGCACCAGTCATACTGGATTAGGGCTGACCATTGTAAGTTAATTACCTCTTTAAAAACCCTCTTTCCAAATATCACATTCTGTGATATGTAAGAATTTGAGGGGATGCAATTCAGGACATAACAATGGATATCATAAAAAATATATTTTAGAACTCCTAATTCTATTATCTTCTTCTGACAAATGTTGATTTTTTGTTTAAAAAAGGGGTGATCGGGATGCCTCGGTGGCTTAGCGGTTGAGCATCTGTCTTTGGCTCAAGAAATGATCCTAGGGTTCTGGGATCGAGTCCCTCGTTGGGCTCCCTATGAGGAGCCGTCTTCTCCCTCTGCCTATGTCTCTGCCTCTTTCTCTGTCTCTCATGAATAAATAAATAAAATCTTAAAAAAGAAAGTAATCTTGGCTGGAAACAGATCCAAACTCTCTCCTCTGAAGTGATAAGCAGCTGAAACCTTGTCTGTTTATTGTTGTTATTGCTATTTTGTCTTCCAATTGTTGCTCTTTGCTGAACTTCTTGAAGTCTCTCATGAATGAATAAAGCTTCACCCATGAAATTGAAGGATGCTTAGGTTCAGATTTTGGGGTCCTCTCTTCTATAGTTCCTTTCTTTCCAAAATTATCCTCATATTTTCCAGCTGCTCTGACATCCTTGAATCCTGCACTTTGACCTTTAAGCCAAGTCTTTATGATCCAGTTCTGAATATCTCTATACCATGTAGACTGGAGTGTCCTTTTAGGCAAAAAGTCATATAAACACAAATCTCACCCGATACAATTCCCTTTTTTCATGGTTCAACTGTCTTCTAACTTTTGTCATATTTTATTTATTCTATAGTATCGTTAATCATTAATTTTTTAAAAATGTTTTATCAAAAGCATAAAATTTTTCAGTGGAAAGGTTGGTGTGATACAAGTTGCTAGTCTAATACCAAAATTTTAAAATAAGTTTTGAATTTCTTGAGTTTGCATAGATCCTTGATGCAGAGACATAAGATAAACACATTTAACTTAAAATCCTGTGGTATTAATCCATATGCCATGTTAGAAATAATGCATTCAAGTGATATGGGCTTAATCTCTTCAAAAAGAAGTGAGAATACATGACAACTCTGATAAAAAAAAAACAAGGGGCAATAAAGAGAAATGATTCAAGAAAAGGATGAGATTGAGGCAAGCATGCAAATAAGGGAGGCTCAGATAAAATAAGGAATACAAGCAAACTCCAAACGCAGTGGCAAAAACCAAAGTTTATGCATTTGAAGCAGTGAAGATGAAAATTAGGAATACAAGAAAAGAAATCAGTAATTGCTATGGTCTGAATACAGCCCTTAATAATTCAAAGGTTGAATCCTAACCTCCAAGGTTATGGTATTAGGAGATAGGGCCTTTGGGAAGTAATCAGGTCATGATAGCAAAGCACTTATGAATGGAATTAGTGACTTTACAAAAGAGCCTCCAGAGAGATCTCTCGCCTCTTCTTCCATATAAGGCTATAAAGAAAAATCTTCAACTCTCCACTTAACTATGCTGGCACCAGAGTTCTAGGTTCCAAAATTGTGAACAATAAATTTCTGTTGTTGATAATCTACCCATTCTGTGGTATTTTGATAGAGCAGCCCAAATGGACCAAGATGGTAATACAATGTAGAGAATTGGTTTGAAACATTCCCAGATGGTCAACTATGATGAATATAGTGACAGGAGATTTTATCACAGAGGAAAGAGAACAGTGAACCAAAGGAGAATTCTGTTTGTTCTAAAGAAATAAATGTAGATGATTGGAATAGAAACGATAATAAAAATAAAAGAGAAGGAAACTGCGTAGAAGAACTGGAGTCTACAAATCAAAATGATATTTCTACTTAGTACACATGTGGCATTTTTACAGATTCTCTGCTCACAGTAATGAGCCAAAAAGGAAAGGTCCTTGTGATGACAGATTGTCTATTCACTTAAAGATGAAAATTCAATGGTCAAAAAACAAAGAAAATAATCAGTAACTAATTTAATATCATTTCATTTTAGTTATGGATAATTGTCATAAAGAACATATGTTTCAAAAAAAGATTATTTTTCATAACAGTATGTCACAATTTTTACATATAATGACACATGAGAAAGGTTATTTCTATGTTTTTTCTATGACATACTGTAGTAAACTTGAAATAAGAGAGTGATTTTGTATGTATATATGTATAGGCTTGGTTAAAAAAAACTACATTTTTCTTTATGTTGTATAATTTTGATAAGTGAAATGGAATACCAGGTTTGTAAAATAAAATTAATGTTAATTTTTAAACTTAAAATCTTCCCAAAACATTTTTTTGTGTCCTTCAACTTACTTCTGTGAACATTAGTTTTTTGTTGTTGGTGTTCTGGTTAAATGTATATGCAATTCTTAGCCACAAATTTTTAAGGATAATTTCTTTTTCTTTTTTAAAAAGATTTATTTATTTATTTATTTATTTATTTATTTATTTATTTATTTATGATAGACAGAGAGAGAGAGAGAGAGGCAGAGACACAGGAGGAGGGAGAAGCAGGCTCCATGCTGGGAGCCCAACGTGGGACTCGAACCCGAGACTCCAGGACAGTGCCCTGGGCCAAAGGCAGGCGCTAAACCCTGAGCCACCCAGGAATCCCCAAGGATAATTTCTTCAAGTAATTTATCATTACCATTGACAATAAACTTTGTTTACACAAATAGGTAATAACAAATTTAAATTTTTAAAAATTATCATCTCAAATTAATTTACAACAGTTAACAATTGTAATTAAAGAACCAATAGTTCTTCTTTTTATTTCCCTTACAAATGCATCCTTGAAATATATTGTGATAAGACATATGAGTTTATATGTAATTAAGTTTTTATATCAATATATAAAAATAACAATGAAGTTCTAATTTGCAGTTTGTACTTGCATTGCTGGAACAGTCATTCTGCTGCTGGCTGCTGGCTTGAAAGCCACATCAACCATATAAGTGTGGTAACAGCGATTTAGGACTGCTGTCTGGGCATGTTCTTATTCATCCTCCCTAACATTCAGCCACAATCTGAGCTGCACAACCTGCTCCTTGTGCATCTCTACATAAACTTGTCTATGACAGGCAGCAGCAGCTCACTCTTCAGGTGGCTGCTGACTCAGATACCTCAGAGTTGAGTATTTCTTTGACCATGCTCTGTATCTTGTGGTACAGAGAGAAGATGTTGCTATTGTATTCCTCGGTGTCAGGAACTGTGGGCCATGTTATCAGATTGTACTTTGTTCAGGCTATTCCCATAGTGGTCTCAGAAAAAGCTCTCAAGTTTGGAGGTGGCCAACCTGAAGCTTTCAGCAACCCCAAGCTCCATGAGTGATTGAGGCTTAGTATATCCTAGGATCTAAGAGTTTTTTTGGAAACTATTACAAACTATTACATTAATTTATTGGAAACTATTACAAAGTATGGAAGTCAATAGATGGTCATTATTTTCTCAATATACCATTGGCTGAAGCTTGTGTTGGGTTCTGTTAATTATTCTTTGATTGTCTAATATTTTTGTATTCTGCATTTTGATGCTGTTTTTGACATATTAATGTCCTTGATTGCTTTAGTCTTGTTATTGATTATAACTTTTACCAATTTATTAAAAGATTCCCTTTTTTATTGTAATTATAATTTTACTTTGTCTGGATAGAAATACTGTAACCCTGTTCTCTTGTATGTTTATTATTTGCCCAATACTCTTTATTCTTTTATATTTAATATTTATTTGTCATTTTGATGTATATATGAAGAGGCCTAGTGAGCTAGATAGTTTTGTTTACTCTGGGTATTTGTCTTTTAGAAAGTAATTTTTTCCCATTTACTTTTATTTTTGTCTTAACTACTTCATTTGTTGTTTCTTCTGTTATTTTGTTTTATGCTTCTTCTTTTGACCTTTACTGTATTTATAGTGTTTTGTCAACACTATATTTCTATTTTATTTTTGTTAGTAACATACCCTTTTTTAGAGCATTTATATTTTATTATTACTCTCTTTCCCTAGGCCTCAATGTTGATCAACCATCATTTCACTCTCAATATTTTAAATTTTTGGTTTTTAGTTGACAATCTGGGAGACATTTATGTTGATATTAGATAAGACCTGTTTATTTTGTACATTTACAATTCTATTCATTAATGCCTTTAGATATAGACTTTGGTTCTACATTAGCAGATTTCTGAGTGTTTTTTTAAAAATTTCTATCTTCATCCTAATGGATTTTCTCTTTAAGTTCCTATTTCTCTTCCATAGTTGCCATGTAGTCTTGCTTCTTTTAATGATATTAGGAAAATATTGTCTACATTTTTTTTCTTTCTTATTTAAAGTTATTTTTATAGGCATGTTTTCTCTGAGTCTTTGGAATTATGTTTATATTCTCTTATCGTTATCATTTTTCTACATATTTATATACTCTTAAATGTGACGAGATCTAGTCAAAGGAGAATTTGCCCACAGACATGAAAATGCATATAGTTAGTCCTATTTAGTGCCCATCTGAAGGTGACTACCCATTTTATCTAACTCAAAAGGCAGATATTCTCTAAAAATATTTGAAAACAATATATAAAGCATTAAAATATTTGGAAACAATATAGAAAGATATTGATCAGGTATATTTTCTCAAAAGAACTGTTTGGAGTTAAGGGAACAAAGTAAGTAATCACTTAAGAACTCTTCCTTCCCTAAAATTCCTTAAAACTCTTTCCTTGCTATTATGTATTAATGGCCTTGTTCACCTTTCATAACACCAATGTAGTGAGTTCCAAGAACATAGAACAGCATGTGCCCTAGCAGCTCTGTGGAAAGTAGTGTTGTTTGAACTGGATGACATCATTTCCTGTTCAAAATGAGGAATCAACGTTTAAAAATTTTTTCTCTAACACTTTCAAAATGAGCATGAATTTTTTGCATCATTCTTTGCTTTGGGATTAGTAATACTAAGACAGCTGCAATAGCAACAGAAATTTAAAGCCTAACAAACCACAAAGTTAAATACCAGGTTTCTACTCTTCAAAGCTCAAGAGAAAACTATGAACAAGTCAAAACTTGTCATGTACTTCAGTAATTGGAATGTCTGAGGTTAGTTTCAGGTAAGCATCCCAGTGAAACAAGGTTAAATTGTCAGCTTACATCAACATACTTAGTTTAAAGAAAACTCAATGGGATTGACAATATTTTTCACAATGTAATCTGCTTTGGTTGGCCCTCATGCTGACAAAAATAAAAAACCTGGCAAAATAGGCTGCTTTTCAAAAGGTCTTACAACTTCTTTGGAGGGAGACTTTTTCCCCCAGTTTAGTTTGTTTTCTGTTGCATAAGGCTCTAAACTTGTATATGTACACCCTACATGAGAGTAGGTGTTTCTGGGGAGGATGAGCTGAGAAAAGCATGGATGGATGTGGTTTGGAAAAAGAATAGGATGTGAATTTTAGAGCAGCAAACTGTCTAAAACCACTTCAAAGAGAAGGAAGTAGCTTAGTGACAACATCTCAGGTGTGGGAAGTTAGCTGAAATGCCTTTGATTCCATAGTGCAAAGAAAAGAACAAAAGAGTTCTTTGCTTATCATTCAGCTGCTCAGAGTCTTCCTTTTCTCTCATGTTCTGTGAGTACAGTCCCTTAGAAAAAAGATCTTGATGTTCCAGCTCTTAATGTTATGCCATTTGTTCAGCAATGATCAGGATCAGAAAAATATCTAATCAGCAATTTAGATATTAATCATATTTTTTTGAAATTTAAATAGATGCTTAAACTCAGTGGCAAATCTTAATTTAGAGGTTTCAGTTGAAGCTCAATGCTCACAATTTATTTGATCTCTGAGGCTGTGCAGAGCTATGGGAAGGAAGGAGCTCTTTGGGCCACTTTGCATTTTGGTACTTCTGAGCAAATGCAAGTTGTGAAGAATATGTAAGGTGATACCTCATTATATGTCTTGTGTGAATTCCAGGAAAATGTGATGCTTGATGTTTGATTAAGGGTCTGTTATCTGTTTTCTTCTACAACTCTATTTCACATGCATTGATGAGTCAAAAGCACGCTCAAAAAGAAGAAGAAGAAGAAGAAGAAAAGAAAAGAAAAGAAAAGAAAAGAAAAGAAAAGAAAAAAGAAAAGGAAAGGAAAGGAAAGAAAAGAAAAGAAAAGAAAAGAAAGAAAAAAGAAATCAAAGAAAAGAGAAGAAAAAGGTAGCCCAGAAATTTTTTTTTGTTCAATGCTATGTAGTGCCCATATAAAGAACTCATGGGGGGATTTTTTGAATCAAAGGGAGACCCAAATGTCATTGGCTAAAACTGAAGATAAAGGATTTCTCCAGAATGAAAAAGGCAAAGTCTCAGCATTTTTTCGCTGCTGTTGAGTTATATAAGAAGCAATATTATAATCATAATATTTCTGGGATGCCTGGGTGGTTCAGCGGTTAGGGCGCCTGCCTTCAGCTCAGGGCGTGATCCTGGAGTCCCAGGATCAGGTCCCACATCAAGTTCCCTACATGGAGTCTGCTTCTCCCTCTGCCTTTGTCTCTGTCTCTCTTTCTGTGTCTCTCATGAATAAATAAATACAATCTTTAAAAATATATATCAGAATTTTTTTAGGTGAACACAGATATCAATTTAAAAAAAATTAGATGATCTTATAAAGAGTCCTTCCCCTGAGAGAAGGATAATTTTGCTCATAGGATAAGGTACTAATAGTCTAAAGCAAGTGACTATTAGTCACTATTAGTGAGAGTATTAGTCACTATTAGTGAGAATAATACTCTCACTCTCACTTGGATGGTTCCAAATATACTCTTGACAAAATTCTAATGCAAGCCCTTTTCCAATGTTTCATGCAGATTATCTACTAGTGATAATTTTTATTTTCTTTATAAACATACAAATTCAACAGATTTAATATACCAATGCCATAGTACACTCTGGCTAAATTCTAGAGCGGGGTTTCTTAACCTATGCACTATCAACATCTTAGGGTGAATAGTTTTGTTGCGGGAGCTTTCCTGTGCATTGCAGGACATTTAGCAACATCTCTGGCCTCTACCCACTAGCTGCCAGTAGAACCTTCTCCCTGCACCCCTCAGTCCTGACAATAAAATAACTCCAGACATTGTCAAAACCAGAACTACTCTAGAGTTTCTTTGGTCATTGATTATAAGACATCCTTCCATTTATTTTTATTCTCTTAAGAAACCCTGTACTTTAGTCACCCATTGACAAATTGTTGTGCTGCATTTTAGAATGGCCAACTTCTCCTGGTGACTTACATAGTCCCCAAATAAGAGAATCTATTTTTTAAAAATCAGCATTCATTGTTCAAGATTCTGGCTTCCCTATGACAGACAGAGTCTGCTCTACAAAGCATTTGATGCAATGCCCTGAAAATAGAAGAATATAACACATGCTATTTATTCTTAAAGTTGAGATCATTTTATGCTTGACAGAATCCTTCCATTGGCTTTAAAGTTCATTTTCTCTTGTATTTTCATGTACTTGAACTTCCATTATCCTCCTTTACTTGACATCAGCCCTCCTCAAATGCCTCCTGAATAAACAATGGCAATTGCTACACACCTTCTTGTCTACTTGATATTTACCCTTAACAATCAATTGTTGCAGCCGACTCTGAAACAAGTATCCAAAAATCTCAAAACCTTTCACTTTCCCCTTCTTTATGCTATGCTTTATTTAAAGAAAAATCTGGTTTGTTTTTGAGAAAAGAGTTTTTTTCTTTGCTTTGAAGTTCCTTTTTTCCAAGACTCTGTAATGTCATTCAACACATTGTATTACTATTCATATGTATCTCTTTTTCACTAAACAATGGACATTCGAAGACTTTACTGCCTATTTATTTCTGCATCACCTGGTGCCTAGGACAGAGGCAAATGGAAGGCAGTATTGTTTACTGAATTGTGTTAAGTGGATACGCAATTGGAGAGCTCAAGGAGACAATACTGCAATACTAGAAGCTGCCCCAGAGGTTGACTGCTTAAGTCATCAGACATCCAGTCACACTTCTGTTCTCTTCTTTTGCCTCACCAATAGGCCCAGCTCCATTACCTTTCCCACTCACACACTCAGGAGAAAGAGAACTTTGGAACTTTAGAGTTTTGAGAACGAGTACTATAAAAAGCGATTCTAAGCTGAAATGGGAAGGATAATTTAGAAGAAAGAATTGATAAGGAGAGGTATGTCATACGTCACTATCAATTTTAGAATAAGAAATAGATATGCATTGAAATAATAAGCCTTTTCATGAAAAGGAATCAAATCAATCAACTTTTAGGAAAGAAAGGAGCTATTTTGTCTGTGGGCAAATTACCTTTAGAAATTATAAAGCCAGGATGCCTGGGTGGCTCAGCAGTTGAGTGTCTGCCTTTGGCTCAGGGCAGAATCCCGGGATCAGGGATCGAGTCCCACATAGGGCTCCCTGTGAGGAGCCTGCTTTTCCCTTTGCCTGTGTCTCTGCCTCTCTCTCTGCATCTCTCATGAATTAATAAATAAAACCTTTTAAAAAAAAGAATTTATAAAACCTGCCATATTAAAGTTTCTAAATTAATATTGGACTATTAGAAGAGGGCAGGGAGGCAAGAGTTAGCATTTTCTCCCTTTGTCACAAATTTGGCCTTTTAAAAGACCTACTCCTAGGTGCAGATCATAAAAAAAAAAATAGCTTAAATCAAGGGATAGCTCAATAAGAAGCTAAATCCACATATTCCAACAA
The DNA here is from genome assembly GCF_905146905.1 of Nyctereutes procyonoides. Classification (NCBI taxonomy): domain Eukaryota; kingdom Metazoa; phylum Chordata; class Mammalia; order Carnivora; family Canidae; genus Nyctereutes; species Nyctereutes procyonoides. The sequence goes on along the minus strand of NW_026575146.1, from coordinate 388,985 downwards.
AGACTCAGTCTCTAAAAATAAAATTTGTAACTGAAGAGCAAAGATCTAGAATCACATAATTCTAGAGCTAGGAAGAACTCAGTCTCCTCATTTGTGACATAAGAAGTTACAATGGATGATTGTTTAAGTATGTTTTTTCTTGAGATCATATAAAATTTTGAGTCAATGGAAGATGATTTAATTTACAAGACAAAAAATCAAAACCAAAAAACATCTTTTCATAAAATTCTTCAAGAGCACATCTATTGTAAGTAATGATAAATATGTGAGTTCAAGTTAGGAGACTAAGAAAATAATAATGATGTGGAAAGAGGCTAAGAATGATGCTGGTGAGCAGAGAGAAATTTACAAGATAAAATCACTTAATAGGAAAATATAAGAATTTTGAGAGATGTTGCCATATACACACAAGACTGCTGAACTGCATGGTCACCTACACAGTATTCTTTCATGATACCCAGCCCCTGTGACCAGGAGGGGATGTTCTGGCATGGTCTTTCTAATAGTGGAGGTGGATTTTGGCTGATGCATCATGAACATCCTCTTGCTTGGTTCCATTAGTAGCCTTTGAAATAGGATTTCTGGATAGCTTAGGCATAGTCTGTGGTCATGGAACAGTATTAGGCTAATGAGGGCTCAAAGTCTTGTTTTTTGGCCCTGAGGGTGGGGTAGCTATCCTGGTGAAGAAAAGACCACATGCAGAAGGTTCATCAGGCATGCACCCAGCTGTTAGGACAACAGTTCTCAAATGTCAGTGTACATCAGTGCCCCTGGGGAAGGTGTTAACAGCGCAAATGCCTAGGCCCTCTTCCCAGAGATTTTTTATTTAAAAAGTTGAAAAAGTTATAAAATAAATGTCACTGTCATGAGGATGAGAAGTACAACATAGGGGAATAGTCAATAATTCTGTTATAATGTTGTATGGTGATGGATGTAACTACACTTATTGTGGTGAGCACTGCATAATTTATAAAATTGTTGAATCACTATGTTACACCTTAAACTAATACATTGTATGTGAACCATACTTCAATAATACACATTTTAAAATAAATTAAAAATTAAAAAATAAAAAGTTGGATGTTGGACCCAGAACTTTGAATTTCTTACCAGCAGTCCAAGAGATTCTGAAACAGGTGGTCTTCTTTGAGAAATGCAGTTCTAGAAGTTTAGTTGATTTCTGCTTCTCCTGCTTGGCTCAGGTCCTCTGAGTTAGACCCATTAAATTTTTTTTCATCTGCTCCTATTTTGATGAAGCCAGTTTTAGAATCATAATTTACTTCTAGAATGCTCTTAGTGTTATTCAAAATAGTATCATTTGGCAAAGTGGAAAGGATTTTGAGAAGAGAGAGCATAAAAAGCTTTTGAAAAGAAAACCAGATCATAAGATGGCCTATTAAGCAGCAAGAATAGATTCAACTTTCAAGCTATGGAGAATTTTGCAAATGGTCTCAATGAGGAAATGACTAATGGAGATTTTGGGAGCCAAGGGAAAGAGAGAGAGCACCATACTCCTGTCAGTAGTTAGACCAAGAATGTTTGTTCTGCTAGAAGACCTTGTGACACAGGGAGAGCCAGGTGACTGAGAGATTAGTGTTCTCCTCACAGACTTTTATTCACTTATGTAGAAACCATTCCAACTGAATTTCCAAGACTGAAGAACAACCAGGAGAAAAGTTGCCTGGATTTATAGGAAGTCTAAAAACCTTGGCTACAGCATAAGTATTTGGATCTTAGGTTGAAACAGCTGAGAGATCAATTTTGTGGTCCCCATTATTAGAAGAACCCAGAGTGAGTGGTTAATTACCCAATATGAGTTGTGGTGGGAAATGGGCTTAGGCAAACATATAAGGGCTGGTGAAATTTTTGGAAAAAACAACATACAGGTACAGAGGTGTTTGCCCTTCTGACAGAATGATCATTTTAGAAGAAAAAAAAAAAAACAGAAAAAAAACAAATGCATGTAAATTGATTTGGCCAATATATGCCAAGAAGCATAATGACTAACAGCAAAGGCAGTGGAAAATACTGTGGAATCTGTTCTCACTGTAGTTGGATTCAGAGAATCACCATAGGATTAATAAATAATAATAACATTAAGAAAAAAATACTAAGGCAGGCAGTCTGAGCCAACCCTTTTTTCCACGCCCTCCAGCCTACCTTTCTAGAACCAAGGCCATCTTCCTATGTCTCTAGACTGCCCTCTAGTCGTCCCTGCCTGTATTGCCATCTCTTCAGGCAGAAAGTCTACAGAATTTCCCTCGTAAGACAGATTGCTCTGCATCCCAGTGCCTTTTTGTTCTGCTCTTTTCTTAAATCTGAGAAGCTAGTGATTTTCAAATACTCCTAATAATGAAATTCTTTTTTTTCAGATAGCATTTCATGCAGAAGCTCAGCACATAAAATAAGTACTCCTTAGCTTGAATGGAACAGACCCTACAACCCTATCCATCTGGCCTCCTATGAGAGAGAGGCAGTCCCATGGAGCATTTAGGCAACTACTGTGTGCTAAACTCATTATGCCTATGGACTCCTGTTACTTATCTTAAAGGCTATATTTGTATTAAGCAGAACCATCTTGAAAATGATATACATGCATCAGAACTCTTTAGGTTAGAATTGACAGAAATCCAACTCAAAGCAACTGAAACAAAAATGAGAATCTTCTGTTTATGAATCTTGAAAATGTAAGGGTATGATCTGAAGTAGGACCAGATATAGATGCCCAGAAAATGTCAACAGAATTGTCTCTTTCTTTCAGGTTTTGTTAAAATTTGTTGGCTTTATGTCCTATAAGTTCTCTCCACAAGGCTGCAGAAGAAGACATTCAGGACTACATGGTAGATATAGCTGGACTCTCATAAAAAGAGACATCCTTTTCTCTTTGTCCAAAACCTTGTTCCTTCCCCATCAGCCCTGCCCCACCAATTAAAAAAAAAAAAAAAAAAGGACTCTGATTGGCCCTGTTCATTACTGGGATCTGCTATTGCACTGGGCACTGAGGTTATATATTCATGACTTCTACAAGGAGTGAGTGTACCATAAAGCATCCTTTTTATAGACCATTCAACTATTTTTTCCTCTTAATAAAGGGAATGGATCATCTAAGTGTAAGCCACGATGAGGTTCAGGATGCAGAAGTCCACAATGTCATTAGAGCTATAGCTCCATTTCTGTGCTCTTCATTCCGCCCTCCCCCTCCTGCCTGCTTTGTCCCAAGACTGGTTTCACACATGCTAGTGAGATGGCTGCAAGGAAATCTCAGGGCTATGTGCTTTCTCCTTCAAATTATCCAAAAGACCTGGGCTTCCTTCCCTCTGACTAGATTAACTAAGCTAATGGTCATGGCCCTGAGCCAATCAGTGGTATAAGAGATTGGGAAATTACTGATGGGCTCAAATCAGTTAGATCCACTCCTATAGCTAAGGATGGCTTAATGGATAGGAAAGTTAAGGTTTGAAAATAAGGGGATGAAAGCAATGAATGCCCTTCTCCACACTATAGTGGGAGAAGTTAACTCCTTCTAGGTCATAGGAACTGTATCAATCAGTGTCTGATCAGAAAAGCAGAATCTCCAAAATCACTATCTATCATCTATCTATCTACCTATCATCACTATATACTATATTATATATATATATATATATCACTATTTTTTGAAAGTACATAACTTAACTGATTTCATAGGTTCACAGCTGAAGAAGAATTTTTGCCTCAGGATGAATCACACTTTAAGTCTCACCCATACCTGATTTAGATGATGTCTAGATGAAACTTTAGCCTTGGAATTGATGCTGGAATGGGTTAATACTCTTGGAACTGTTGGGATAGGGTGAATGTATTTTACATGCAAGAAAGACATGAATCCTGAGGCGCCTGAGGGGTGAGAGGAAAGAATGTTATGAACTGGATTTGGTCCCCCCAAAATTCATAAATTCAACCCTAATCTCCAGTATGACTGTATTTGGAGGTAGGACTTTTAAAGAAGTAATTAATGTTAAGTGAAGTCATTAAGTTGCGGCCCTAATCTGATAGGGCTGGTGTCATTATACAAAGATGAGGGGGCACCTGGGTGGCTCAGTGATTGAGCATCTGCCTTTGGCTCAGGTCTTGATCCCAGAGTCCTGGGATTGAGTCCCTCATCGGGCTCCCTGCAGGGACCCTGCTTCTTCCTCTGCCTATTTCTCTGCCTCTCTCTGTGGGTCTCTCATGAATAAATAAATATTTTTAAAGAGATATCAGAGCTCTTTCTCTTTCTCTCTCCACATGCACACAGAGAAAAGTTCATTTGAAGAAGAGAGAAAGCAGCTATCTGTGAGCCAGGGGAAAAAAAACTTATCAGAAACCAGCCCTATTGGCATCTCGATCTTGGACTTCTATCCTCTAGAACTGTGAGAAAATAAGTGTCTTGTGTAAGCCACCCAGTCTGTGATGTTGTGTTATGGTATCCTGAGCAGGCCAATGTACGTATAATAATTTTCTTCAAGAATTTGACCATACATAACTATTGGAGTTGGTTAAATAATCCATATGAGGCTGTTGTTTCTGTGTCATGCTGAAGCCTTAAGTTCAGATAAGCAGTCTGTAGTCAGGGAGAAAAGATAGGCATGAAGTATGAAGGCAAGGACAAACTAAAACCAGCAAAGGCAAATTAGAAGCCCCAAGGATGCTCTGGAACTTGCTGGTCCTTCATCACCTCTAAGCCACCAACCCTTGATGATGAGGTGATCTGAAAGAGCAGCTGGTAGTCATAGACCTAGACATGCACTTGGCCCAGGAGTCAGAAAAGCTGAAGGAAGAAATATGGCAAAGCCAAAGGGGCCATGGGTCTCCTTCCTGCCCCATGCTAACTGACCCAGCAGATAACTGACCATATGTCTGAGCATCAACAGTGCTTCATGATCTGTGCCAAGCTTCCAAGCATAAAGAATTAAAAATATATATATATTGCTGTTGCTTCCTATATGCCTTCCAGATCTCATGCAAATGTATTATGTGGCTCGTGCTAATCCAGAACTATGCAGTGATGGGAATTTTAGAAAATGTAGAATACCTAAACTGACACAACACAAATCTACCACAGGAATTGCATGAGGTAGGAAGAAACAAAACATGCCAACTGGATAGTATCTTAACCATTGGTCAAACTAAAGATTAGAATCCATAGCAGTCCTCCATGAACATTGGGCAGGATTCAGCCCCCATCTTAGAGCACTCTGTATCCTAATGGATAGCAGCAAGGCCCATTGTCCAGGAAAATCCAAGCAAAAGCTAGTTCTAGATGCTTACGTTCTATTGAGTATATCAAAACCAGCAGTCACCTAATCTTGGAGTCATTCTTTTTTGAATTTAAGAAGTGATTGTTTTCTGGAGTGTCCTAGGAAATGTTTTATTCTCAAGCTTTCTCATTTTATACTATCTAAGCCTATTCATATAGGAGAAAGAATGATGAATAGCATACAAGAGAAAGAGAGAGGGGATGCCTATTTAGGATTTCTATCATTGAGCAAAGGAGTCATACATTTGGGTAGGACTTTTATTCTTTTGTAATGAGCTTTACTCTGGTGATGAAGCAAAATATTGCCTGTTTGAAGGCAGCAAACTGCCTATCAGTTAACTATCAGTTACATCTAAGAAATTGAATTATCTGTACGTATTTGTGTATAAGATGAACTAAGAAGGCTGCAGCAAGAATAAATTTATAAATCAAAGGGCCAGAATTAGAGATAGAGAAGTCTATAGGCAGCTATAATACAGGTGGATCAGAAAGCAACAAATAGACTTTTTATCTGAAATCATCGGGTGTGATGAGAGGAAGTAAAGTGTAGTGATTAAAAGTACGACCTTTAGAGTCAAACTACCCATGAATGTATCTGGTTTCCAATGTATGCTATGGGACCTTGGACAAGCTACTCACATTCCTTTTGACCCCATTCATTCACATTTAAATGAGGGTGAGAGTAAATCTAGCTATTTGAAGTAAAGATTAAGTGCTTAACATATGTAAAGTGCTGGCTAGCTGCTAGGCACACCGTAGGCACTACGTGTTAATTGTTTTTGTGATTCTCTATCTGTATAAGCGGAAATGACAGAATGCCATCACTAGTGTTTTTCAAGCAACATGTTGAGAAACACCAAAGATACTATTTTTCAAGTACTTATCATCTGTTGAGTGCCCATTATAGGGCAGGTATGATACAAAGTACTTTGCAGTTATTTAATGAAATCCACAGAACAATCCAGGAAGATAGTTTTTTTTTTTTTTCATGATTTTATGTATTTATTCATGAGAGACACACAGGGAGAGGCAGAGACACAGAGGGAGAAGCAGGGTCCCTGCAGGGTGCCCGATGTGGGACTCGATCCCAGGATCCCGGGATCACTACCTGAGCCAAAAGCAGACACTTAACAACTGAGCCACTCAGGTGCCCCAGAAGATACAGTTTCTTATTCCCGTTTTATGGATAAGAAACTGAATCTCAGAGTTGAGTAATTACTCAAGGTCACATAGCTAAAAACAAACAAATACTTAAAAAGATAAGGATCCCAACCCAGTCTTATTTGGCTATGAACCCAAGGAATGCTCCACCTAGTATTATGGTATAAAGCCACACTCCACAATCCAAGCACTGAGTCTGCTCCTGAGGGAGGTTCTTTTGCATACATTCTTAATGAAGTTCAATCTTTCTCTCAAAGCCCTGAAAGAAACCAAGTCTTGAGCCTACTGAGAAGGAGACAATTTTAGGCCTTTTTCTGCATTTCTTGTACTTTTGAGGAATGTCCCTAAGTATAGAAAGCCTTAGGAGCCTCAGCCAGTTTGGGGACAGGGAGGACTGGCTGATAAAGCTATTCAGCACTGGGAGATTTTCTTTCTTTCTTTCTTTCTTTCTTTCTTTCTTTCTTTCTTTCTTTCTTTTTTTTTTTTTATTTTATTTATTCATGAGAGACAGAGAGAGAGAGAGAGAGAGAAAGGCAGAGACACAGGCAGAGGGAGAAGCAGGCACCCTGCAGGGAGCCTGACTTGGGACTCAATCTCCCATCTCCAGGATCAGGCCCTGGGCTGAAGGCAGGGCTAAACCACTGAGCCACCCGGGCAGCCCAGCACTGGGAGATTTTCACTGAGATTTTGCCCTCAGATCAGAATAGTGAGGACTACCAAAGGGAAGAAGACAGAGAACTGATGGGAAGTATTAGCAAGTACCCCAGATATCTGAAAGAGTTACCTGGATTAGGCAAAATGGCAAAAGAGGCAGGTGAGACAGAGAAAGTGATATATCCTCCGAAAGCCACAATTCCTCCAGCCCTAGGGACAAGCTCACTAGTCCATTTGTGGCTGTCTTGGGCTGTTCCACTTCATCTTTCAGTACTGGATTTGCCCTTCAGGGTGCTCTCCAGTCTCACTGGGATTATCTCTGCACAATTACTTCATGATCCAAATTGTTGATTAGAGACCAAGTTTCTTTGTCAACATGTTATGCTTGCTGCTACCAAAAACAACATTTTTTTTTTTTTTTTAGTTAAAATGTAATGCAAAATCAATTTCAGGGTCACCATGGTCACATCTTGAGAATGACATACATCTGTAGTTGGGAAAGTTGCTCTGTTGGCTTTGTTATTGTCCTAAAAGATTTTTTTTAGCCAGTGCTCCAAGTGTGCACTATCTCGGAAGACCTTGGAAGGTTCTTGATTATACCTCTGGTGACTGATAGAGGTGCATGTGCATGTGCATGTATAAAGGAGCCACTGCCCTGTGTTCTCTCATTCCCATCCACTCTCCTTCATCAACTCCTGAGACTTGAATGCAAACCCGGCATGATATTGCCTGTATCAGAGACCTTTCTAAATAGTCCTTAAGTGTTTGAGAGAGCTCCTTTTATCTGTATCAGCTTCCATGCTCTCATGATAAACATTACTTCTGATACTATAAAGAGTTACAGAGAGACTACCTAGAGAAAATAAAACAGAAAAAGAGGTTTTATTTATTAGATTTTTTTTTCTCTCCTAAAAGAAGCGTCGATTGAGGTGAGTTGATTCACAGACAGGAAGAGAACTCTCTGTCTTTTCTATATCTTATCTGTTCCACCTGGAGACAAAAACTAATGATTGGTCATAAATGGTTAGCTGATGCTTCTTTATTGACTTGTGGTTTGCAGCAGCCTTACTTCCTTTGCTTTGTGACATCATTTTCCTGTTCATTTCCCACAGTTGCATATGTGGGTTTATGTGGTACACACTAATCCAACAAATGGAAGAAATTATGGACCATGTCAGAGTGCTTTCAGGAATAGAATTTGGAACAAAGGGGGCCAATACTTGAAGCATCCATAAAATAAAAAGGGTGATGAGATAACTGACAAAGAAGCTTCTTTGCTTAAAATTAGAATCCTGCTTACAGAGTGTTTGAGTGAACCATAGTGATTTTCTTTATGGCCTGTGATCTTCATGCTTCCAACACTCTTATAGGCTAGAGGGCTTGTTGGGCTACTAGGCAGATCTTTATCCCACAAAGCCCAATGGGTTGAGTAAGACTGACTAGCCACAAATGGGAATCATTTTCTTTCTTTTTTTAGGGGGGGGGGTCGTTTTCATCAGCAAGAGAGAAGAAGACTTCTTTGGGGATAGTATAGTATGAGGGAACCATAAGATTCCAGGAACTTTAGGATGCTGGTACAATTCCCATGGAGAGAAAAAAAAGGGTGGGGGGGAGGTTGAGGTTATTCCACTTGGCCAAAGAGTCTTGAGGCTAGAAATTACTGCCCAAGATAGTTTTGAGTCACTATAAATTCTGTGATCATTCTGATACTAATAACCTCACTTCCCCATGAGCTAAGAGCTCCTTGGAAGGTTACTGGAGTGTCAATAGTGCCCCCTGACTGGACTGAGAGTAACTCTTACTCTGAAGAAGATACTTCATGGTGTACTTTTGCTAACATTGTCTGCTGTGAGGAGCACCTCTGGTAGCTGTTCACTAGAATTCTCTGCTGCACTGTTAGGGTTTCAGCTTGATAGTCAAGAACAAGGTGCTTTGCAATGTTACATTGCTGTTTGATGTCTATTTGTTTTTTATGTTATCCATGCACTAGCTACTACACTTACATGTTGAGCTAAACACTTGTATTAAGTCCATTATCCAAGCAATTTTTCACTCAGAATTTAACTGACCACAGAAAAAGATAATCTTCTTTTAGAGTCTGAGTTATATTTCTTAAAGTGGTACTGAAATATGTTTGCTATTGCATGGTATTCACAGAGGTTCAAGGAAACATTAGAGTCACAAGGTGTGTGGTAATGCTTTGTCACAGAATGATCCCATGGTTACAAGCAAAGCCACAGTTATGCTCTGGGAGGACAGTAATAGAATGAAAAATTTAATAAGCCCCAAGTTGCTGGATTATCTAAGTATCTTTAGGGGAGTCCCTTAGTTTTTCAGTATTTATGACAGTGCTTGACATATAGGATATGACCAAAAATGTCTATTGAATGGGTGACAAAGAAATGGTTAGCCTAGGCAGAGCCTGGAGAGGACTCTTTGCATCCAGGGCTATGAAACTCCAGCCTAACACTGTAGACACCTGGTGTACTTTAGCATCCAGGGCTATGAAACTCCAGCCTAACACTGAGACACCTGGTATAGCAAATGCTGCCATAGAATTTTCTCTTCAACAAAAAATCAGGGTAGCTTGATATATGAAAGAAAAGCTTAGTGATTAGAATAACCTAGCTTTTGAATATGGGCCTTCAGAATTTCAGCTTAGTCATCTATAAAATGGGATATGGAAACATACAGGGTTGGAAGATAAATTAAATAGTATTAGAGATCACTGTAGTTGGAAAAGCATCTCATTTACTACCTAATGCTGTCCTGAAGATTTTTCCATACACCATTTTGGACACTTGGACAAAAACCAATCAATCTTTATCATTTTGAGGGATCCCTGGGTGGCGCAGCAGTTTAGCGCCTGCCTTTGGCCCAGGGTGCGATCCTGGAGACCCGGGATCGAGTCCCACGTCGGGCTCCCGGTGCATGGAGCCTGCTTCTCCCTCTGCCTGTGTCTCTGCCTCTCTCTCTCTCTCTCTCTCTCTCTCTCTCTCACTGTGTGCCTATCATAAATAAATAAAATTAAAAAAAATATTTATCATTTTGAGATGAAGTATATTAGGTAAAAAATGAACATTTACTGAGTACTTGATATACATATACATGTCAGAAATATCATATCTTCCTCATCTACTATTTATAATAACTCTGAGATAATAGTCTGTGACTTACATAGATCAACTGAGCCTCAAAGTGCTTAAATATCCGTATCCAGCTTGCAAATGATGAAGTCATCATTTCAGTCCATAGTGTCTGATTCCACAGCCTATGAGCTGTTCTATACATGGTGCTGCTGCCCTACGGGTAGTGCAAATTGGGTGAGAAGAGTTTAGAACTGTTAAATTTTTCTACTTTTGGCATTTAGTTGATGTTACTAATTATTTGCTTGGTTTCAAAAACATCACATGTAGAGAAGAGGTCTGGGTGAACCTTGTACTTTGTGCCTAGTAGCCTATTCAAATTAATTTTAGATCAATTCTTGCCTTTAAAGAAGTTAGGAAACATTAACATTCATAATTCGCTAATATGGTTTTTCTTAGGTGTTAGAAAATTTCTATTTTAGCATTTCTTTGATTTATTAATGCAATCGAATTTCATTTTTTACATTTTTTCTTGTAAGTTTATAGGTGTCTCTTTTTCCTCCAAAAAAGAAATACCTTTTCATGTCTTAAGGATGAATGAACCACCTATGGATAAACATACTATAACCACACACAGACACACACACACACACACACACATCTATGGTAAAGAAGCAATACTGCTTATTTTTATGACTTCATTTCTCTTATAGATGAAACGACCCTATGTATATGTGAATGATATACATACATGCATATGTAATATATATAGATGTAGATTATATATGCATATATGTAAAGAATATGTGCATATCTGCATGTGTATCTATACTCTATATGCATTCCCAATAGGATGAATGTGAAGCAAACCATTAGTTTTAAACCTTTGATTTGTCTCGTGAGTCTTCTACAGCTCTTGTGGCTATCCAACACGATACTTCTCATTCCATCCTGCTTCAAAATGTATACCAATGTCACTCAGAATAAATATTCAAGAGCACTTCCTGAGAAGTTGCTTTTATGTGACTGTCATCTCACAACCTGGACCATCTAGGCTTCCATCCCAGGAAAATTCTTATATACAGCTACCTTTTAAGATCTAGGAAAATATCTTTCTTCCCCATCAATCTAGGGCTACATAATGTATATATCTCTATGCTCCAAAAGCACAGGTTTATCCACTTGTCATTACATCTGTCTCATGGCAATATGCTGCCAGTCTGCTGAACTAGCATCCCTGGTTGTAAGCCTATTGTGATGACCCTTTGCATCCTGAGCCGGTGACCTCTCCTTTTCAGAGGCACTATTGGCTTTGTCAAACAAGTTGAGGACGAAAATTGCTAATTCTGAGCTGTGTAGCTGGGGCAACTCCTCAGTCTGAAATGAAGGATACATGTGGGTAAAATTGTCATATAATAGCTACGATGAAGGGGTTTCCACGTGCGCACCACCCTCCCAGACTCTGGACTCTGTAGCAAATGGATGCCAGTTGTCCAGAGTTCTAGTGTCAGGGAGAGAGATAACAATGATGACATTCCAGCAGTATGGTCTATCAGGATGCACTACTATGTCACAACAAGAGCCCCAGAGCCATCATCACCACAATGACACATGTGTACACTGAATGGTACCACTGCTTTTCCTTCTCTTTTTTACTATCATCCCTGGCAGGATTTTGATGACTGATTTTCCCATGAGATCATTAAGCCTGAGGTTTGACATTACATTGGCCTCAGGTTTATCTGAACATTATCCCTTTTTATGTCATTGTATATTTTTCTAAATCTTTTATTTGATTGCTTCCAAGTCAGAACAAATTAAAGTTGTTGTTGCAATTGCTTCTGTGAAAAAAGGAGTGAGTTGGGAGTGTTTGAGGCAGATGGAAGAATACAGACTGCAGCTGATTCAACTCCTCTGCTGCAGGTGAAAGTGTGTAAGTGGGGAGTGTGAAGTTTAGACTTCAGTATCGTCATCAAACAGTTACATGTTTGTCTTCACCACCATCATCACCAAACACAATTTGTAAGCACTGTTGGTATATGGTTGGACTGCGTGACCCAACACTCAGCTCAGTGTTGCTGAGAACTATTTGAGGGCATGACAGTTCACCTGCATCTTGCCCTTGGTCAAGCACAATGTGAGGTTAAGGCCCTTTAACAAGGTTACCCTACAAATTGAGGCTTCCTGATCTTCCTTGGTCATGCAACACTAGAAAATGATAACATTTTATGGCATTTGGATAAATGGTTAAAGATGCTCTTGGCCTGAGGCCACCAGTCTAGGAACTTTGGCAACTCCAGGTCACATATGGCTGCCATAAGGACAAGGAAAGTAGTATCTTGGCACACCTGTGGCCCATTCATGGCACAGCATTGCACTACTATCCCCAGTTGAGCAGTGCTACTCTAAATTACTTATATTGGTGAACCACATGTGTACTTACTGACAAAGTTCTATGCTTGTGATATTTGAAATATCCCCAGAATCAGTGAATGCAATTAAATATTCAATAAAATATTAAATTCCATTGATTGTTTCTGCATGAATCCTAGCAGTTCAGTTGACCCTAAAGGCACAGAGAGATTGGAGGGAAAGGAGGAATCTGTCACAAAATATGTCAAGGTTTCATTACTATCAGATGCCTCTAAATCATGGATGTGCCATTTTCAGAGTATCCAGGAATTTGGTAGAAATATTTCCATTTAGTTACCTCTACTGAAATAAATCTCAGCCAAATCCAAAAAGTAAATCAGACAGTCCACTGGGCATGGTGGCATTGGAGGGAGACTTGGAGGAAAGAGCTAATTAGTGTTGTCTAGGGGGTTTTCGGGGTATTGTGGCACTTAATAATTGCTTTAAATTGGTCATAAAATAATAGACTCAGGATCCATCCCTTAAGAGAGTATTGCATGACATGTTCCTCAGGAGAAATCTAGTATACTTGTTCCTCAAAGAACAAATCTGGAGACACTTCCTCCTAAAGTTTTCTGTTAGGTTTCCCCAGGATACCCCCTTTCTCTGGAAAACATCTTGTTCTCTCTTCAACCACAGCCCTCATGTGTCAGGTGGTAACTGCTTTTCAGGGTATGGATGAACTTAAGAACTCAGGTCATGTCTTACAGACTTCTGCACAGCATCTTTCAAGTACCCAATGAACTATCAAATGACAGATGATGAGTATGAAATTTGAGGAATATTTATCCGCTATTATATGTATTTTATACACTACAGATGATAAGCTGGTGTGTTATAGACTAGATAGGCTGCTCCCAATTTACAAACATTGCTTTCCCAAATTCGTTTTAGCAAATCAGTTGTGGAGAACTTGGAAAGGGTTTCTTGGAGAAACATTTTTGTATGTGGTGGGTAGGTTTCCACTCAGGCTATAAAATTCAATGTAACAGTGAATGTCACCACATCAGAAGACACATGCAACATGCCTGAAATCTGCACCTGGGGTGGGTGTGGAGGGCCCATAATGCAGAAATAGGGAAGGGGTATGCATTCCCCCATCTGTGTGCAGCTGGTCTTTGGCAGAATTTTGGAAAAAGGAATATTCGAGACTCTCCTATTTATCTTAAACTATGATTTTGCCTCATCCTAGATCTGTCCTATTTCCTAAAATGCTGCACTTTAAAAATATCCCCTTTAGCTTCAATCACAACACAGATTTTCTTACTGTACAAGATCTCAAGCTTGCGTTCAGCATAAAACAAGCTGATCCAAATGAATCCCACAAAAGTGAATGACTTATCTGGGAGATGCTTGCTCTGTTGAGTGGTGATTGAGGTTAATCCTCTAAACTGTTCTTGATTTTCTCAGATTTTGTCTGGCTGTGAGGATCCACAGTTTCTCTCAATGCTCGGTTATTTCATTCTGACTTTCCTGGAAACAGAAATGCCCGTACAGCCTTTCGCCTGGGCAGGAGTGACCCTCTTGGATCATTTATTTATAAATTGGGAATGTGCAAGTCTGGTACTGCCTGTGCTCAGGAAGGCTGACTAACATTCCCCACCCCAAGGCACTGGAATGCCCACTTCTCTAAACCTTCAGAAGGCAGCTCCTGCCACGCCCCAAAACAGCCTAAGGAACAGGGGAGCCACCCTGGGGTTTGGAGGCTTGAGCTAATGACACACAACCTCCTGGCTGTGGTTACAGGCTGCTTTGCCAAGGCTGTACAGCTGGTTGCCTGTGTGCTGGAAGATTCTGATGCCCCCTGCTGTAACTTGGGTTGCCAGGGAGAGCAGTTCCAGTGAGTTTTAAAGAGACCACAATTTATCTTTTCTCAGAGGCATCCTTGTTCCTTTGCTTCTGGCAGGTCCAGCTCAGCTCAGGTTGTGGTTACGTAAGTGTTATATAGTGAGCCATCTGTCTTCCCGAGGGGCCAGGCTGATTTACAAGCAAGGCTATAGACAGCGTTTGGCACTGTCATAGCTTGGATTTTACTTCAGATTTGAACCTCCAGAATATTCTGTGCTGTGTTCACTCCTTTGCATGAGGCAAGCATTCCATGTATTTTTTTTTTCCTTTCCTTTTTGCCTGGAGTGTTTGTTTACCACAGAGCTGTATAATACCTCAGCTATTTCTTTAACTGTCTTAATCTCCAAATGAAGATTGTTTCTGCCTCTATCCAATTGTTCTCTCTACAGCTGCTAGAAGTTCTTCAAATTTATGCTTTTATTAAATATTTAAACGTGTATTTTCAGGCATGGAACATACTCTCTGCTAAGAGCTGTGCCAGCAGATTTATCTCCTCTACCAGTGGAGAGATGAATTTATGAAAGGCTATGAAGTGTCCTTGAGTAGCCAGCAGCAAATGAAGATAGCTGAGGTTTTATGTTCTTTTCAGCTTCAGACTGGCTCTTATTCCTGGAAGACCCTTGGTGTGCAGCAGTATTCAGGGCTGTGAAATTCGAAGGACAACATCATAGAAAGCGAATGGATAAATGTATGCTGATTTAAAATAAAATGTGTACCCCCTGAAAGAAGATGGTAACGTTTAAATTCCTGCAACTAAGGCAAAAATCTGTTATTCAATGAACAGGACTCCTGCAAGTAAACTTTGCAAATGAGATAATCTTTTAACAGTTGTGTAGAGCGATCCAACCCCTCCAAGTGTTTTCTGAGCACCTGCCATGTGCTCAGCCTGGTGGTGGAAAGAAGCTGCTTTCAGAAATGGCATAAAGAAGGGCCCCTGTGACTTTGCCAGAACAGTGGGGGCTGAACCTAATCCTGACAGGGCATCAGAGTTTTTCTCCTGAATGCCATCCTTTCCCCATCAACGACCTTCCAGGGTAAATGCTGAAATCTATTAAGAAGAACACAGAAGGGAAGGCAGATGCTGAATGAGTAAGACCCCTTTGGAAATGCCCACCAAGCCACCATTACCCATAGTAAGAAAAAAAATGATCCTAAAAGAAACAGTAGTATTTATTTCCAGCCTTAAATACGATCAGCATCAATAATGTCTAAAGGCAAATTGAAATAAGCAGTTATATGAATTGTCCTTGCATCCTTCCAGCTTCTACCAGTCCATTTTCTTATCACCTAGGGCTTAGCTCTCCACCTGGTTTCACTCCCACAGTTACCTGATACTTGCTGCCAAACCTTCCTCAAGCTGCCTCCCGGCCTACCTCTATGCCCACCTCCTGGTCAGTACACTCTCTTAGTACTCTGCCTCTCTGCGTTATCTTCTCCCATTTCCCACTGCTGGGTTTTCATACCGGGACCACTCACCCCAGTACACACACAAGTCAAACCTGACATATATTGTCTCTTTATAAGATGTGTAATCGCTTATTTTGAACTAATTCTATCTCTGCCACTAGCTAGTATACAATTTTTTCTTACTATCTCTTATTCTAAATAATTCAAGTCCCAGTAATGATTATAAATGAATATTCATTAGAATTCAAATACCTTCTATCCCCCTGTTTTGTTTATTTCTTGGGTTTCAGAACAGTCCGTTGCCTCTTCCTAGAAGAACCTAAAAAGTCCTCTCCTTGATCAAAACTGCTACTCTACAGTGGTGATTTCTCTTCCTGGAATAGCCTCTTGCTCTATGCTTCTTGCTCTTGTTTATGAATATCTCCTTCCAAAATTCTGAGATAGATTTATGGACCTCGTGTCTACCCTGACCAGCACTAATAACTTCAGTTTTGCAAATCTTTAGGTCTGTTACTGGTGAATGATTTAATCACTTGGCATCTTTTAAAAATACCATAGTTATTTTTATGCACAACATATGTTAAAACAAACTTAATCTCTCTCTCTCTCTCTCTCTCACACACACACACACACACACACACACACATATATAAACAAATAACTTTCTTCACAGTCCCTGATTACAGTCTACTTGAGGAGACAAGACTAGCACACGTACATTAATCCTGGAACAATATAAGGGTGCTAAGCTAGGTGCTAAATCACATCATACTGTCAATAAGAAACCAGGAAGTCTGGGAAGTATGAGAAGGATAAAGGCAGTGTCAGTAAACTAGAAATGACGGTCTTTGAGGACTAAAATGATTTAATCAAGAGAAGGAAAAATCAAGGGTATGTAGGGAAAGGGAACAATCAAATAGAGGGGGAAAAACAGGAATATGCTTTTTGGGGGAGAAGAGGACATTTAAGAGATTGGCTGAGAAACACATGGCAAGAAGTGATGGATTATTTTCCATTACTTTTCACTATTTTTCATTCATTTGAGTAAGTAGGGTGAGCCTCAGTTATGGTGGATCTTAACAACCGGATATCACAACTTGAACTTTAGATGCTAGGGCATAGCTATCAGGTGTTGAAAACATTATGAAAACCTGAGTCTAAAGAACGTGAATTCAGGGCTTGGGAATAGCTGGAAGGTCATTTTATTACACATTTGCAGATAATGAGGTTCCTGTCTGATGATTTTTTTTCTTTAATCAAAGACTAGGGAATATTTTCCCTTCTGTGATTCCTCTTTATTGATTTAAACTAAGAATATAGGTACAGGTAATAAGGTTTTTTTTTTTAAAGGAAATAAGTAGTCAGTCTACAAAGGTACAACATGCTTGCCATGTTTCACGTACTTCAGATGCAAAGGGAGTCAGGATGAAGGTGGGTTAGCGTTACCACTTAGTTACAAGGTGTCACCAACCAATGATTACTAAAACACTGCTTCCTTCTTTTGATGTTCCCTCTCCCAATATTTCTCTAGGAGTGGGGACCTTAAAGTAATTGTCATGTGTCAGTTTCAGTCTATCAAAAACCAATATTGTGGCTAGGCCAGAGCTTGTGGATCTTACTATCATTGCAAGATGCCCTTTGGCTGTAACCATCAGGAAACTTTGAAAATATTTACTTTTTTGCAGGACCTGAAAATCACACAGCACACCTGGAACCACACAGCAAGGTCTCAGATAAAAAGAAAGACAGAGAAGTGTGTGGGCCTGAGGTTGAAGGTGGTTGCCTAGGTTTTCCCAGACTCACTTTTTACTGAAGAATTTAAAACACAAGAGTGGGACTTGAAAACAGAGGAGAAAAAAAACAAGTGATCTTAATGTTCAATTATTGAAATTATCCAGCATCTCTAAACCAAAGGAGGCTCAGTGTAGGGAGATAGCCTATTCTTCCTCTACTCTTGTGGTTGGCCATGTGTTTATTGGAGATAGCCATCTATTTAGTGGATGCCCCTTTGAAGAGGTGCTTCTTTACTCAAAGCTTAAGTCAGGAATTTGCATTACAAAAAGAATTTTTTTTTTTTTTTTTTTTTTTTTTTTTTTTTTTACAGAAAGAAAATTTAAAGTCAAGGTTCACACTATAATCTGCACCATGATGCCAGGGCATCAGGGTCAAAGGTGAGGACATTGACTGCCTGGTAGCTGATATGCTAAAAGTCAAGGGTAGGACATATTGTAACCTAGAACGTGCACATCTAAATGGGATTATAGTAGCAATTCTGTAATAATTATATAAGCAATAGTCTGAAATCCAATCTGTAGCCACTGTCTCTAATCTGAAAGTGTTCAACCATGAAAACAGGTCAGTCATCTTGTGGGCTGGCCCTGGGAATCTGTTCAAAGATTTGGGTAATGTGAAATATTTTAACATCTTCGGCCATTGGGTATAAGGAAGTTTGAACCTGTCTTGAGTTG
The DNA here is from genome assembly GCF_905146905.1 of Nyctereutes procyonoides. Taxonomy (NCBI): domain Eukaryota; kingdom Metazoa; phylum Chordata; class Mammalia; order Carnivora; family Canidae; genus Nyctereutes; species Nyctereutes procyonoides. Next base: position 370,671 of record NW_026575146.1, on the reverse strand, counting down.
GTAGACTATTCCATACCTCATCAAACTAATCTTTTAGTCCTAGGAATAAGTTGGTTCCATTTAAGGGTTGTCTTATTTCAGGAAACAGTGATGCATGTGGACTTCCAAAGTTAAGTCTATATGATGCAAGTATTTGCATCAGGTATTTAATAAGAGGCATATCTATGGAAACAAACAAACAAAAAACCCACAACAGTTAATGATTGGAGGATATTATAATTCCTGTTTCTGGGTTCTGAAGACAGCCAGACAAAAATATTTCTAGATGTCAGGTCCAAAGCATCTTTAGATGGGGTGAGGTAGACAGTGACAACCTGATAGATTTTTGGTTCATACTATGAATGTCTCTGGTGGTGTTTTTGGGTGTCTTACACAGCAACAGGCATAAAGATTATCTATACATCACCTATTGTAGTGATTTCTCTGAAGTCTATATACAGTTGTCCCACTTTAGCTTTCATGGCTTTGGGAAAGGGCAGTTTTAGTTCTCAATGACTCCAAGTCAGAAGAATGGGAAAAAAATTAGGAATGTTAGTTTGGATGGTTGCAGCCAGATATTGGAGGAAATGAAAAGAGTTCAGTCCAATTTATAGGTAGAAAACAAAATCTTAACAATCAACAGAACTAGAATCTAATGTTCACACGTGTATATTATAGTTTATAATAAAAAGAAAATAATTTCTAGTTCATTGAAAATAGTTAATAGAAAATAATAATAGTTAATAGAAAATAATTTTCTAATAAATAGAAAATAATAGAAAAATAATTTTTCTCTGCACAATCACACCTATTTCTATCAAAGAGACCCATAGTAAATCTAATTTGTTTGCAAATTAAGTCTAGTTTCTATAAATTTGGCCTGGTTATTTACGTAAGTGCAACAAGAATAGTGATTGACCATATAGGCTTTTTTAAGTCTGCTTTGTTGGAATCTTTCATAAGGAATCTCAGATTGAACATTTAAAAGCTTCTCCAGGCTAGGAAGTCAAGCCAAGGACTTGTCATCAGACCTTGCCTAAAGTACCTATAGATTTGGATGACTTCCTCTCTTCTTGACATCCCCCAAGATATCCTGAACTTTGGCCCAGGAGTCTGCCAGAAAGTGAGCTTCCTTACTCACGTGGTAAGGCTGCCAGGAACCCTGTAAGCAAGGTACTACGCTGATTTTTCAAAAGGGCTTTATCAATCCATAAAATCAGACTTAGCTTTCTTGAAGTTGTTCATTTATTTTTAAGTCTATGCACACTCTATCAAATATATCAAATATGACATTCCAGTCAAAGGCTTAACATAACCAATGTTTCCAATTGTGTGCTTGTGTTACAGGGAGAACAGATTCTTTTTTTTTTTTTTTTTTGAGAACAGATTCTTACTGAACTTATGCAAATAACTACATTGCCATGAAAATAAAAATATTCACTAAGAGTTTCTGAATTCCTTTTTTTTTTTTTTTTTGAGTTTCTGAATTCTGAAGGGATCAGATAGGGAGAAAAAGATAAATGTTTCTTCTTTGTTAACGAAGGTACATCTCGCCCAACTGCTGATAGCTTGAAAGAAAAGAGAAAAAGGTCTCCTTAAATTTGGAAAACCAAAGTATGAAAGAACCAACAATATTTCAAGAAAAGCTCTTAAAAAAAGTATAATTAATCTCATCAGGTTATTCAGTCCTATGTAATTAATTCTTGATCTTAACCTTTTGTTAGCAATGTTATGAATCCATTTTTACCTTAGAGTTCCGTAAACTCAAACCCAGTTCAGTGGTATGGTTATCAGAAACTTGTACTTGTCAGAGTTCTTCTCACAAATCTCCTTGAAGATGAAGCACTTTTGTAAAAGCACTTCTTTGTAAAAGCACAAATGTCATTTGCATGACATTTTGACAAAAACAAATGCAAATGACATAAGACTTAGAAGTGTCCATGGCTGAAGATCTGATGAGAATTTGTCATAAAGCGATTAAGAAGGAAATTTTATTCTTGCTGTGACATACAGTGTTTTAAGAGGATAAGTGGAATTATGATTGATAACATTATGACTGATAACATTTCATACCAGATTTTTAGGAATTTCATATAATTTCTGGAACACTTATATTAATGACACATATCCACACAGAGATATGCATAAAAAGGCTTGACATTATTTATTTGACAATGCTTCCTATGAAATTTAACATATCAACTAAGCCTAATTAGCTTAATGTCTCTCTTTTCATAAGGAGACAGAACAACTTGAGATGTTCCAGTGACCTGCTGGAAAATCCCAAATTACTTCCAGGTCAAAAAGGTTTCACTTAAGATTCGCTTTGGGGACGTTTGACAAAAATATTAAAAGGTTTTGAACACTTGACTAACTGGGATCTACGGCTCATTATGAAACAATAATTACTTATCTACTTAACCAAAGTGACAAAAGATTTTAAGGATAAAACAAGTTGTATAGTGTGAACAAAAATTAGCTCTTTTAATTTTCTTAAGTTATCAAATACCTAGTTAAGGCAATATGAAGCATAGGAAATTATTTTGGTAAAACACCAAAATCTTTGCTTTCTAGCCAGATGACTTCAAAAGTAAAAAAAAAATCTTTATAAGCTCTTATCAGTAGCATATCCAAGAAAACTTTGTTCTTTCAGCAGAAGAAAGAAAATTACAACAGCATACTATTGATATTAAAACTTATTGAAGGAGATCCTTGGGTGGATCAGCGGTTTAGCGCCGGCCTTTGGCCCAAGGAGTGATCCTGGAGTCCCGGGATTGAGTCCCACATCGGGCTCCCTGCATGGAGCCTGCTTCTCCCTCTGCCTCTCTCTGTGTGTCTCTCATGAATAAAAAATAAACTCTTAAAAAAATAAAAAAAATAAAACTTATTGAAAAAGATAAAACAACCCTTTTAATAACAATTCATTTTAGCCAATTTGACCACAAAGGTGAAATTCTCTCTCTTTCTTCCCAGCTTTCTCTATTTTGTCCTTTATTTTTCTCTTTCTCATTCTGAAATAACCAGCTTTTCTTTCCTTTTTTTAAGGACAAAATTACTTTTTTTTCCCTTAATAAAAATGTCTTTCCATACCTCATACCTTTTCTTAACCAAAACATGTATGAAACCAAATATCCTACTTTCCTTGCATGCTGAGTTGTTCCTTTTATGATTTCTAGTAGCCTTAATAACACATATTAATTAGAATTCCTTACCCTTAGAAATCCCGGTTTCTAGTTGAAATCCCCAAACTGAAAAGCAATTGTAAACTGTCTGTTATACCAGTATTCTTTACATTGACAAATTTATGAATACATTTCATAATTTCTAGAAACATACATTTCCTTCCAGTACAGCTTTTTAGTGTGGCACAGATCATGTTTATGAACAGACCCAAATATTAATTCACTTTCTCTATAATAAGAGGTCAAAAGTACGTAAATTTAGACTTAATTGTTGAGCAATTAGTGTTTTTATATTTAATCTTATTTGGAAATGATCTAGACATGCAAGGAATTACCACTACTTCATTTAATTCAGCAAAATTCTGAAGTTTCAAGTTGCCATTGAGATTTTGGAAACTATTTTGAAATAGATGTAACATAGCTTACAATTATAGATGAAAAGTTTACCTAGAAGCCTATTCCACTTATATCCATGTAAGCCATTTCCTTCCCAAAATGATGTTTAGATTACCAATGAAGCTTGATTACATGGTAGCCAAAGTCAGCCATCATTTCAAGCTATTTTTCTTGACAGGATTTGTAAAAGAGAGAACATGAATTTATTTGACTAGTAAACACAGGTAGAATTAAAGTTGTTTATCTGCATTATATTTAATGTTCATAACTCTGAAGACATACCTATTTTAATTAAACCAAATATAAATTAGCTTTTATTTACCAAAGATTACCCAGATGATGTAAACTTGAAAAATATTTGGGTTAATTCCTATATTTCTGAGTTTTAGGAATACTTAATTCATAAACACCTACTTTTAAGCCAGTTAAATAGAGCTCTTTTACAAATTGGTAACACTATTTGGAGGCAAGGGGGCGGGGGAAGCACATATACCTAATGTACATCCATAGACATTCTTTTTTTTTTTTTTTAAGATTTTTATTTATTTATTCATGAGAGAGAGAGAGAGAGAGAGGCAGAGACACAGGCAGAGGGAGAAGCAGGCTCCATGCAGGGAGCCCGATGCGGACTCGATCCCTGGTCTCCAGGATCCTGCCCTGGGCTGAAGGCGGCTCTAAACTGCTGAGCCACCCGGGCTGCCCCATAGACATTCATAAACATGACAGGCACAGAGAGGCTATAGCTTCCGTTTCAAAACAGTCACAAATCAGGCACAAAAATAAAGGCCTCAGTAGTTTATAAATGACAATTGAGCCCAAATTGCCATATAAAACAAGTTAAGTTTATTCCATGTGGAGGCCGAGAAAGTTAAGGCCATTCCACCTTAAGTTCAGCGTTAGCACAAGTACAGCCATCCCAGGCCCCTGTGAATAAGAGCTGAACTTTACTTCAGTTACAGGAGAAAAAACAGCTCACAGCTTAACGCCCTAGAAAGCCCCATATTAGAATGAGAACAGAGCTCAAGCCAGTGGTAGAAGGTCCCATATCAGAATGAGAACAGAGCTTAATGCCCTTGAAAGCCCCATATCAGAATGTAAGCAGAACTTGAGAAATTCCTCCCCCCCTTCTGGAGGTCCCCTAGACCAGCCCATAAAACTAAGCTGGCACCCACCTCGGGGTCCAAGTCCCTGCTCCGCTGTGTCAGTTGTACTTGGACCCAAGCTCGAGCTTGTAAATAAACCCTCGTGTGTTTGCATGGGTGTGAGCTCCTTGGTGGTTTCTCAGATTCGCAATCTTGGGCACAACAATCTACTCCCATGGATAAAGCATTTTACCAATATTTGTGGGGAAGACTTTCAAGATTTGTATTTATCCTTGATTTGCAATCTTAAGAAAGCTGTGAACTAGATTTTGGACAAGAAAACTCTTATAGCATTGTGTGTGTGTGTGCGCGCGTGCCTGTGTGTGTGCCTGTGTGTATACAGAGAGAGAGAACAGTATAATTGACACATAATGTTACATTAATTGCCATTAATTGCCATTAATTGCTGGTATACAACATAGTGATTCAACAGTTTATACCTTAAACCAGGTTCACCATAAGTGCAGCATTTAAGTGTAGCATTTTGTATTTTAAAAAGCCTCTCCCCTACCCCCTACCTCCCACCCCCCACATTTTGCACTCCACCACCCCATCCTGCTTCTATTCTTTCAGTAGCAAGTGATTGTAAGCAGAGTTTTAGTTACCTTCTAAGATGTTTACATTTCAAAGATATGGTAAGATTTGCATCTTCAAGGCATAGAGAAAGGATGCAAATTTTCTCCTAGAAGTTTTGTTGTCTTTTGGAGGGTTTCAGTAGTCCCAATAAAATGTAGTAGCACTGCTTTGTAGTTAGGTCTGGGCTCAAGATCATATGGGGACCCCTTCAGAGTTAGAAAGGAAGAGAGGGTCATTTGGGTCACTGTGGTTATGGACATGGTAAATCCATTGTACCATACCAATTTTGTGCAGCAGGAGATGGGCTTCATCTTAATATTTTCCATTCCCTGTGAGCTTTCGCAATGATCACTGTGATGGAGGAACTGGCACAGTACCAGGTAATAAATATCCAAGTGAGGAGCGGGAGGGCCCTGGTATGAATATTGGTGGCTCTAGCGGCCTTTGCTTTCCCATTTCCCTCTTCCTCCTCACTAGAAGCCTCAATGACCCCATCAGCTTTTCCCTGCAAGCTTCTCTACACCTAAATGGTAGGTTCATTCCTTGCGAAGTATGCTTCTAGCTCTACTCCTTTCAGAGAGAGCTCAGGATCTACAGTATCTCGGAGGAAACAAGGATATATGCCCCATAAACCCAGTTAAATCTTGAAGAAAATTATGGATTTTAGGGTTTTTAGAGATACTGGCCAATTGATTCATTTTGGCAGCTGTGACTAACAATTCAGAGCCTGTTCCAAACAAATGAGAAAACCCACATTGGTCAATTAGTTCTCCTCTCTTCTGCAGAGGCCTGTGATCTCTGTTACCACCTTTTACCCTCTAGTGTTGTTCTTTGCCCTCTCACCTGTTGGGATATTATGAGCCCAATCTCTGGTGTGATGTTGCTAAAAGACTAATGGATAAATGTAAATTCTTGAACATCTGGTACTAGAACCAGAGGAGGCATATCAGCTCTTTGATAAATGCAAAACCCCATGACTGCTTCCTGGGTGTTACTCAGTGCCATGCACACCAGCATGTCCAGATGTTGGTATCACACTCCAGAGGCTTAGGGGCTTTTCCCAAAGACTCTATGCATATCTCATGGGTGGAGATGGACTCCAATCCTGGAGTGGTCTCTTAGGACACCCTTGAAAGGAAAACAGCCTTCAGTAATAACCACTGGGTAAATTTTACAAAATAAAGGATTGTTACTTACAGGACCTGGAAATTACATAGCATACCTGGGATCACACAGTGAGTTCAAGGGTAGAAAGAAAAAGAGGGAGAGTGAGTGTAAGCATGGAGTTCACCTTTAACAGGGGTCAAGGGTGGGACCTAGGATTTCTCAATTTACTCTTTATCGGTGGATTTAAAATAAATATTTATATTTATATTTATAATCTATATTGTGGGAAGGTAGCCTGACTTTTTGTCTAGTCAAGAGGCTGTCCATGTGTTATTTAAGATAGCCATCCTTGAAGTGGATACCTGTTTGACATGGATGCTGCAAAATCAAAGCTTAAGTCAGGTACTTGCATTACAAAACAGAGGAAAAAAAAAACTGTCAGTGCTTACAGGACAATGAGCCAACGTTACAAAATAGTAGAGAAGTAAAATGAAGTTGCACAATGGCTTAAGAAAAACTATTGTCAAAAGTACAACTCTTCAGAATATGTAAGGAGATATAAAACCGTAATAAATATTTATTTAAAATTATTTTTTTATCAACATGTCACATACAAATATCACAGTTTAGCGGGCAGCTGGTATTTATTTTTGAAAGATTCTGGAATTCTATTCCTGAAAATCAGCTTTCATAGTGGCATTCTTGTTCACTGCCTTTTAAAAATGGTACGGTCTTATTATATCATAGCTCTTTTCAGCAATGATATGATAGATATTTTGAAGAACTTTTCATTGATCGTAAGAATGTAAGGACCAGTAATTGATTAGATATATGGATGAAAGACAGGAATATGAAAAGGCAACACATCTTGTATGATCAGGACAATGGAGATTTCAATGAGAACTAAGGAAGTTGGGGAGAAAAATTATATTGTGAATAATGGACTTAATCCTGATTACACTAAATTAGCAGCAATGTTAGGAAACTCAAGCAAAAGGGCTCAGAAGGCACACTCATGACCACGGAAAGACCATTTTTAATCTGTGACTTGCTGTCCCTTAAGGGTTGCTCTTATGGAGTACGTTGTGAATATTCTATTTATTTGAGTAATGAATGTCAATAGATATTTCTGAGCTAGCCACTAGGATATATATCTATATTTATCCATTTATTTGTTTGTTCATAAGGAAATATACCCATATTAAACTAACTGGCTAACTTATTAGTTCTATCATATATTTTTCAATAGTAAATATAAATGAAGCCAGCTTTTTCAGTACTGCCTCAAGGAGCCAGCAAGTTTTCTACTATCCAATCTACAAATCTTGATTCAATAGGGATTGTATTAATATGAAATAGAAGATTTATTTGCTAAAAACCTCCATGGATTATGTAAACAGTATCTAACGGAAGGCCAGTAAGCAATGGCAGGCTGCCATACTCCCTGCTGAGGGTCGTTGATCTGATTTAACTATTATTAAGGAAGGAAACTAGTGATCTGAGCTAGGCCATTGCAAATAATATTGGAGCTTTCAGAATTTTAAGAGAGTGGAATGTAAAAGTGTAGAAGAAATTGCATATAAGATGTTTGGCGGAATCCCTGGGTGGCACAGCAGTTTGGCGCCTGCCTTTGGCCCAGGGCGCAATCCTGGAGACCCGGGATCGAATCCCACGTTGGGCTCCCGGTGCATGGAGCCTGCTTCTCCCTCTGCCTGTGTGTGTCTCTGCCTCTCTCTCTCTCTCTCTATCTCTCTGTGACTATAATAAATAAAAATTTATATATAAAAAAAGATGTTTGGGGATCCCTGTTCTCTAAACAGTGAGGGAAATGAGTAGCAAGGAGGTTTTAGGGTTAACCTTTCTTAAAAGGTAACTGTCAATGTATTTGTGTAAGGAGAGAAGAATGCCAAATCTGAAGACTAGAGGACATTTGATCTGGTGAAGAGGAAATTTAGATTAAATCTCAATATGAGAAAGTTGAGGTTTATATATGTTAAAATAAGAAAGTCTGAGTTGATGAACTTATGTTTGGCATTATGCTTAGGTGGGTCTAGGACTTGTAATTTGGAATTGACTCCTACTCATTCAAGAAACAACTGAAATACATGGAATTTAGCCTTGGCTATTCTAGAAAAATAAAAGTCTATTACTAATTTAAATATTTTAAACTACAGGAATCTAAACATGTTTTATAGCTATGATGTAGAGTGGGGAACCCAATGATTAAGATCTCCATGTCTGAATGGAGGGAAGCCAATTTCTAGCAGAATACTGGACAATAGCACTGTATCATAGAAAACTACCTTCTAATTTCCTCTCTCTAAAACTAATTTGCTCAAAATAGCATAACTATTAACAGTGGGACCTAAACCCAGACGATCTGATTCTGAAACATCAATATCAATTTTGGATCTCTTGCTTCCACTTTGCTCCCATCTGTAGATCACATTGAAACAATGTGCATCTGAACTCCTCTGCCATTGTTTGATCCTTTTTAAAGCAGAAACTTGAGGTGTTTAATATTCCCTTCATATATCAGTTTATGTCACTCAGATGAGCTATAGTTGTTCAAATTTGTAGCTTCAAATTCAATGATGTGTATCTTTCTTAAATTAATAATTTATCTTTTAATCTTCTTAGAAGGGATACTAATCAGATAAATAAGCCTTATTCCAAGTTCCCAAGGCCAAAAGAAAATTCGAAAATAACCTTAAAGGGGATATAGTGGAGAGGTGCTTGGTGGCTCAGTCATTTAGGCATCTGACTCTTGATTTTGGCTCAGATCATGATCTCGGGGTCCTGGGATTGAGCCCCACATCAGTCTCTGGGCTCAGTGCAGAGTCTTCTTGTCCTACTACTCCTCTCCCCAGCTTCATGCACATGCTCTCTCTCTCTCTCTCTCTCTCTCTCTCTCTAACTCTAAAAAAAAATAATAAAATCTTAAACAACAACAAAAAAAGCAAATGCAAGAGCTAGGCCAGGAGTTCCCAGATAGGCAACAAGAAATACCATAAGAGCTGGCCACACCTTTTTCTTCCTTTATGCATGCATGGTAATTATCAGGTTTGTATCTCTGAGTGACTAATGAACTTAGTTATTAGTGAATGGTATATCCTTCACTCTGGGTTCTGGGAAGGTGTAAGTAAAGGAATGGGCTTTAGGTTATGGTAACATTTTGGTGCTGTCCTAGTAGGAAATAGAGAGTTCATTGAAAGAGGCTACTGAATTGAGCTTATTTATAAGGAAATTAGTGGGATTAAGGAAAAACAGTTATAAACTTCCCAGGCATGATATTACCACGCTAAGTCTAACAGACAGAGACTAAAAAGTTAATGGAACCCAAAGAAAGTGCAGTGGTTGGTTAGCTGTAAATTAGCTCTGTCAGACAGAAGCTCTAGCCTTCAGTGAACAAACAAGAAAGAAAAGAAAAAACTCAAGCAACCTTAGTCATGACCCAGCAGGGCCAGGTTCAGGGAAACATACCCACCCTCCTCCCTCACTCAGATCTCCAGCCAGTGCAACAGTGCATAACACACTGGGAAGCCAGAGGACAAGAGAGCCTTTGACACAGACATGGAGGTGGTTCTCCCAAGGCATCAGGAGCAGGGAAGGGGAGTGCACCTAAGGGGTAAACAAACAGTGCCCAATGCAGAGGATGACAGTGAGTGAGGTTAAGGCTAATCCATTTTTTTTTTTTGTGGACCAATTCCGGTATATCTGACTCTCAAGTATTTGATAATTATTCTCTAAATTAATGGCTCTTGGCAGCAGAGATCTGCTGTTAATAACACCCTCAGAATCAAAGAGTAAACATCAGTGTCTGAATCTGGAGTCTGGGGTGAGACCCTTCGAATCATGACTTATCCGTTAACAACCCTGGGTGAAAGTGGATGGGGAACTCAGAAGGGAATCCAGCAAGAGCTCAATGGCTTTTACTTTCCTAGAGAAACAACCGCAAGAGTGAAGTAGATGAAATCAGCAAAGGAGAGGTGACTTCATGGTCAAGTTTCTTCTAGGGTATTGGAAACAGGAGCCAGTGCAAAAGTTTTTTGCAAATGAGTTGGTGATGTTTCTTTGAAAGCCAATTAAAGGAACCTCAGATTGAAAATGATTGTGAACAATATTTTTCTCATTTTAAATCGGGAGATTGAGGTTCATTTGTGAGAAATCAATGTAACCACATTTATCCTTCGGTTAGTACTGAAAAAAAATATAGTTATAGTGCAAAATGATTTTAGTCTTTTGAAGCTGTGGGTAATATGAATGCTAACTGAATAGAAATTTCAGATTAAAGTGTACAAAATGGCAATTCAATAATGGTGTGGAATGTTTGAGGGGGGTGCGTTTAATCTCAAGACACATGGGTAACTTCTATGCAAAAAAAAAACGTATTGCAGTAAATGATGTAACCCCAAAATTTTCACAGGATGGGCTCAATCACATTTTCACAAACCCAGCACATTTCTGCATCAGTTAAATATATGCTGTGAATGCAGAGGAATAAGGCCGGTATTGATGACAGCAAGCCTTGCAAAAACCAGACCCGGCACAGCATTCCCCTTCTGTTTTCCCCCTTTCAAGAAAGGGCTTCAAGCATTCATTTGAAATTTGTATCTTAATCTGTTTTCCATTGATGGCAGCAACTGAAAAAGTTTTCAGCCGGAAAAAGTCAAGTTAAGTCAAACCAGTTTTGCGTGCAGCAAGCATGCAAATTGGCTATTTTTTTAAAAATCAGAACTTAACCATATGCTTTGAATTCAGAAGTGGGATTATACACCAAAAGGCTGCATTATCCTTAAATCACCTTGTGTGTGTGTGTGCATGTGTCTGCACGTGCACGAATGCATGTATATGCCTGTATGTGGGTGTCTGTGCATGCCTGTGAGCAACAGAAAAGTATAGGCCTGCTCTCTCTGCACCCTGCTTTGCAGATGATCCTGAAACTGAGACAGTGGGATGGGAGACACTTACCAGAGATCCTACCACAGTCCCCCACAGTGATTGTCTCTTAAGGATGCTGGAGAGACAGGCTCACTCTAAATATACTCTGAGAGAAAATGTAGAGCCTCAGGAAGCGCAGGAAGATATCAGTAAAGTGCTTTTCATAAATAGCACTTGAACAGATATGTTCTTTTAAAATAAAAACATGCCATTAAATAGCATACCTTGAAGTTTAAGAGATTCGCCACTGATGAATGGGTGGGTGTCAGAAAAATATTCTACACACTAGAAATATGTACAACAAAAGGAATGAAGAGAGATCCTACCCTGATGCCTCTCCAGCAAGTTATACCTTTGGCTGAAATCAACAGCACCTCTAGAAGTGACTGCTTCATAGTCTCCTTCCCAGGCAGATGTACCCATGATGCCAAAGTTTCAGGGTTTTGAAAATGTTCTTCTGAGCACTGTGCATTTATGTACAGTGCCCAGGGGGCACAGGTCCTGGTGTTCTCACTGGGGTTGGAGCTCAGAGGTGTAGGACCATCCTATATGCCTCAATGAGCTCTGGTTCTAGCAAGAGGGGAACATGTTGCAGCCCTTCCCCATGTCCCAGACAATGTGCTTTTCTCAAATGTCAGAAGTAAGGCATAGAGAAGACATCCAATGGAGATGCTGAAGGGGCAAGTCAATTGGGATATTTTATCTTGTAACCAAGACTGGGTGAGAAGTGGAGTGTCATAAGACGCCCCCACCCCAGCCCAATTTGACCATTTTTTTAGGAAGGCCACCTACCTCTCAATGTTGCAGCCTCTGGGAACCATCATATATTATTTTTAAAAATGCAGGTGTATCCCTTTACTCACTTTCCTACACATGTTATGGGTAAGTGAATTATCATATAACCTTTCCCAGACCTATTGTTGAACACTGAGGCAGAAACGTGCTCTAAGGTCTTTGTATCTCAGCAATGTTTCCAATTATCCAACAACATTTCACAGATGTTGCATCAATGTTAGGAAACTGGGTACTGCTCTGGGACCTCCCATTCTCACTCACCTTAAGCAATTGGTCAGGATAAGTGTGACAGCAGCCTGTGACCACCTGGGATTTTGACCCTCTTTGAGCAGAGAAGATCACTAGCTGTAACTCTCAGGTCAGGCTTGAGGTGGGGAAAAAAGGAAACTCAAGTGTGCATCCTCTTCCTCACACCTGCCCCAAGATGTCTGGTCATGGGTTCTCTAGACTTTTATACAAGTGATAATGGAGCAGGATGGGAATAGTGAAAAAAAGAGGGTGGAAACATAGCTACAAACAGAGGGTCACAACCCTTACCAAACTGCTGGTCAGCATAGAAGTGTTCATCTGGCTGCCATGGGCAAAAAGGAAGTGTTCATCTGGCCGCCAGGGGCATGACTGTCCATGATGTTACAGACTCTACGTATAAATTTTCTGTACACAAGTCCTCCAAAATCTGGGAAAACTTCCTCTTGGGTCATAGATTAATCCAGTTACATTTCTAGAATACTTTTTCACTAGAATCTCTATCATATTTTATCCAGCAATAATAATTTTTAAAAATTTTAAGTATTAAGCAAAGATTTTGACAAGATTTCCAAAAGCATTGGAATATAACTATACTGTAACCCCTGAGGAGTTACCTATGGTTGCTCTATGGTTGGCTTTAGGCAGATATTTTTATTTAATTTTTAATGAAATCAAGCAGCATAGATGGACTCTCCTTCTGTGACTTCCCATAACACCTTAAAGTCTTCTATCACATATCACATTTTATGTAGTTATTGCTCAATTTTTCAGCTCACAGCATGCATTAAAAAATAAAATATTTGCATTAATCATTGGGCTAATTAGATAACATTGCCCACAGCCAGAGGCAATTGGTCTGGGGATCTAAGCATCCATTGCCCAACTAGTCTCTCTGGTTCTTTTTTTTTTAATTTTTTTTTTTTTTTTTTTTTTTTTTTTTAGTCTCTCTGGTTCTAAGTTTATCAAATTGAACTCTTTGTGGGCTTTAAGAACATCTCCACTGCCTGAAGAGCAATGGAGAGGCTGGCCATTTTGGTCTTTTTCAGGATTTAGCGTCCCTCTTATACAAGTATAGTGTGAAACACTGACAGGTGAACAATACTCTGCAAACAGATTAAAAATGTCATTGTGAAGAGACCTGAACTGACTTGATGACACACTGATCCCAACCTAGGCAAGGTTCATTTACACTGTAATTGCTTATCTGCCACATCTGATTTATCTTTTTCCTGGTTATTATGTGCATGCTGCCTCAGGAAGTGAACTATCACTACTGTTCCTCTAGCATCAGAGTCTCCTTATATCTTGATGTTTCAAGAGACAATGAAAACATGGAACACCTTCTCTTATGTACATTCCAATCACCCTTGATTCTAAAGACCTAGTGTGACTCCTTGATATTCTATCTCAATTGTAAGAGCACGATTATAGAAATATTAATAAAGTGCAATAGATTCTAGGCATCCAATAATATTGAACTTGAATATGAAAATCCCAGACTTTGATTCTGTATCAGGATAACCTATAACACTAAAGTTCATTTACAATTAGATTGCATGTCCATCATGATCTGCAAGAGGGTTCTCCTGATCATTGACACTCAGGAAGCCAGAATGTAGGAGGCTCCATCTCAAAACATGCTTCATTCAATGCAGAGGTGGAGAAGAGAGGGCATGGCAAACCACAATATTTGGTTACAGCTGCTGACCAAATATAACCCATTATTTCTTCAGTTCAGTATTCATTGGCTAACTAAGTCACATGGCTATTTCTGAGTTCTTTGCAGGCAGGGAAATCAAGTATCTGTAATGATATAGTGTACAGCTGACCATATGGCTTCATGAGCAGAAAGAAGGCATTCATTTGTTCAACAAACACCTTTGAGTACCTATTATGGGTCAGGACAGGTTGAGGCTCTTGCAATATGTCAAACACAAAAAAACATATAAAGATCCCTGTCCTCATGGAGTTTCTACTTTAGTGGGAAGACAAAGACAATACACAATAAGTGTAATGTATAAGTAAGGTACATATTTTGTTAGAAGTTGATAACTGCTATGGAGAAAGATATTTTAGAACAAAGTTGGGGAGCAGACGGCAGCGTGTGATTGGAAGTGCCAGAGAAAGAGGAATGGCGATGTTACTTTCTTTCTAATTAATTTATTTTAAAAAAGATTTTATTTGTTTATTTGACAGAGAAAGAGAGAGCAAAGATGGGAAGAGGGGCAGAGGGAGAGGGAGAAGCAAACTCCCCCATGAGCAGAGAACCTGAATTTGGACTCTATCCCAGGATTCTGGGATCATGACCTGAGCCAAAGGCAGACACTTAAGGAACTGAGCCACCCAGACACCCCAAAATGATAATTTTAAATAAAATTGTCAGGGAAGGACTCACTAAATAAGTAAAATCTAAGCAAAAACTTGAAGTAAGTCAGGGAGTTACCTCCATGTACATCTGATCCTATACGACTCTGTTGGCTTTTATTTTCAGTAGTTAGGAAACCTTTGATGGCTTTTGAACAGAGAAATAGCATGACTAATATGACTTCTGTTATAAAAGAAACTTCTCTACTGAACATGGACTGTAGGGTTCTGGATAAAAGCAAGGGAACACGTTAGAAAATTACCTCAGGAATCCAGGTGAGATATGATGGCAGCTCAGACCAGAGTGGCAGCATTAGAGATGATATGGTGAGAAGTAGTCAGAATCTGGGTACTTCCTGAAAGTGGCAAAAACAGATTTTGGGAAGGGCTGAATGTGGGATAGGGGAGAAAGTTTTTGTCCTAAAGAGCTAGATGGCTAATGTAGGAGCACTGACAATACTGACTCCATTTTGGCCCTCCATCTTGTCCATGTTTGCTCAATGATCTTTCTTGGGACTATATGTCCTGGGCTCCTGGGAAATTAATATACATACCTTAAAAATTCCTGCCGAGACCAGGAAGGAGGGAGGCTTGCTTTGGCCTCCTATGATTCGTTAGAGACAACCTGGTCTTTTCCCTTCCTGATGCAGAGGTGAGGCTTTGAGTTCTAATTGAAGGTTAGCTGTCAATTAAGTGCACACAAGCTGACCTTTGAGGTGTGTGTACACCCTGTAATCTCACTACAATGTCTTTCTGCAGGTCCCCTCACTCTATAAAGTTTGTGGACTAAGGTCTGGATTTTTCAGGGAATAACTATGCAGCTGCCATGTCCTCTGTTTGATCCCGCCTGTCAGTAAATTACCCCAGATAAAACTGTGTCAACTATATGGAGTGGCCTGCCTCATTTTCTGGTCTCAAGGTGCCTTCTCAATTTGGGGGATATTTTGCTTTTTAACGATAGAAATGGAGCAGAACTAAAGTGGGGTGGAATATGGGGGAAGATAATTCGGTTTTACACGTGCTACATTTGACACATTTCTTAGATGTCATGTGGAGGTATTGATTAAGGAGTTGAATATATGAATATGAAATTGACCATTCAGATTGAAGTTTGAAGATAGAAACTTAGGAGTCTTCTAAGTGTGGATGGTGTTTAAAGTCATGATATTGAATCAGATTAATATGAGCGTAGATATTGGAAGGGTAGGAAATTTAGGCCTGAATTTTGGAAGACTCCAAAACTAAAGAATATTATTGAGTTTTCCAGGCCTGGTGTGAATTGACCACAGTGTTTATTTAATTCTTGTTTGTTTGTTTTTCTTTTTTGCTTCTTTAGGTTATCCTACACTTGTATCCCACATGAAAATGCATTTTCAATTCAATGGACTTTTTGAATGAAAAGTATTTATTCCCTGCTATCATATAGGAATTAGGCTCCAAATCAATTCATTTTAAAATGAAATCTGAAATGAGATCTATGGCTAGGTGCTGAATATAAAAAAAAAGTGAACAAAAGAATCCTTAACCATAGTCTTCTGTGTAAAGGATATATTTCTACTTGTGGTAGATGAATGGAAAGGGAACCTGCTCCTTCTCCTCCTCTGCTCCCAACCTTGGTCTTTGAGACCACCATCTATCTACTCACAGGTGAAGAGAAAAATCAGGGTGTTCTCTGTTATACCTGGCTGTCCCTTAATCCCAACATCAGTTGTAGCCAAGTTCTGTTGAGTTTACCTTCAAAACAGCTTTTAAGTCCTTGCATTTCTTCCATTTTCAGCGGGTCAGTAGGGCTGTTTTTCAAAGAAGAAGAGGAGGAAGAAGAAGGAGAAGGGCAGCAAGAAGAAGGAGGGAGAAAAGGAGAGCGAAATGGGAGAGAAGAAAGAAAAATGCTTGAAATTCATCAGTGGCTTCCTACTGGCCTTGGGATAGACTCCAGTCTTTTATTACCTGTTCTTGCTGCCTCTCCAGTTATCTCCTCCTTCTGGTCTTACTCCTAAGTATCCTTCAGATCTCAGCTTCAATGTCAAGTCTCTAACACCATCACTCCATTCCTCCCAGACTGGAATGAATGCCCCAATATTTGTTTCTATAATCCCCTTTATTCTTTTGCCATGTGCATGATATGTTGTTATATTTGGACTCAGGTTGTGTTGCTCATCCATATATGTCCAGAACCCAGTATTTTATGAGACTTTCAACTAAAAGTTTTTAAGAATGTGAGTAATAAATGACAAAAAGGACACTCAAGTTTTAGTCTCTCTACATAGAGCGTTTGGTTTTTAACAGGGATAAAGCCTTTGATATCAATCAGAGCTAAAGCTGTAACTGATACTGGGACTGGGGAGGAAGGCTGAATATGCCAGGGGAAGCATCATGGAGAAAAACCTGAGCTCCTTAAAATATTTGGAAATGGGAAGGAAATGGCAATTCCCTGTATCTTGCTCTCTTTTAATGTGAGCTGCAGAGAGAGGGATGAGAGGTGTGTCTAGCATGAGTGGAAGTCCTGCATGTTTCTTGGATCCCTGTCTTCCTTCTCCTTCTCCTCTCTGCTTTAACATTTTACAAAGGAGGAAGCATTCTTTATTTCCTGAATTCATGTAAATTTATTTGGAATTACCTCATTCTGAAAGCTGTTTCTCTATCTGCCTGTTTTTAATTTGCTGCAAATTTCAGAAAAGAAGATGATTTATGGATGTGTCAAATAATTCATGTTTGAAGTGACTCAAATATCATCATTATTTGTCTTGCTGAGTATTTCAAGTATGAAAAAAAATATTTGTCTTTAGAGTCTTCAGATCCTTAAACTATGTGGGAATGTGCAAAACCTACCATCGTACTCTGATTACTTAAGTGTTTCGTGAAATGAGCAACCAATGTTTCAACTGTTCTTTCTCTTCTTTCCCTTCCTCTCTTTCTCCCTTTCTCCTCTTCAAATGAGAATATATTCAAAATCATGGACAAACAAATGGCTTAGCTAGTTAATTAAAACAGATGGAAAGATCAGATTAACAGAGTCTGGATCAGAGAGCTATGTATGGACTTAATGGTAGTGAGAAGGAAGTGCAAAAGTCTTTGTACTCCCTGATAATGGTCACCTGAGAGCACCCACTACAAAAAAAAAAAAAAAAATCCACCAGTAAACCAACAAGTAGGCAGGACAGAATTAATTGACTAGTTGATAACAGCCAGCCTCTATCATCAGATGTCAATACTCAACAGTATGTGAATGGAATAGTTCTGGTGGCAGGAATGGAGGCTATGCATGGGCCCAACAACATGAACTATCACTCCCCAGTGCTAACCTAGCCACTGGTATCGACAGATATCCAACCTACTAGCAACAGGAAACAGAAAACAATGATTTCCCCCTTCCCGTTCTTCCCCCACACACTCTTCCCTGGTATGGAATTTTATTTTGAAACCAATCAGCCACTCGGCAGAAAGTTGGCTATGTTGGATATCATCTATGCTAAAAAGAGCAGTGATTCATTTTTATGAGAATTGATTCATATTTCCCATTTCAGTTTACTTTTCCTACCTGTACAGCCTCAGCTGACACCACTATTTTAAAGCTGAGAGAATGTGATCCATTAACATGACATCTCACATAATTCCATCAAAACAAGTGAGTCACTTCACAAGAAAGAAGTTGCAAGAGTGGTCAAGTAACCATGGGCTCCATGGGTCTTATCACATACTTCACCATTGAGAAGTTGCCAAATAGAAAGATGGAAAGGTTTGTTGAAGGCATTGCTGATGTGTCAGCCTGGGGACATTATCTTGCAAGGGTGGAACACCATCCTCCCAGATGTAATACATACACTAAATAAACAGATATATATGATGCTGTGTCTCCAACAGGTAAAATATCCCTGGGAATCAAGGGATGGGAACAGTAATAACCTTACTTCCCATCAGTATGATCAACGCTGTTGGGGAATTTGTGCCTAAGCTCTGTGGGTTTAGAGGTCCTGGTACCCAAAGAGACATATTTCCAACAGGGAATACAACAAGGATCCAACTGAATATTAAACAAAACCTGTCTTCTGGAAACATTAGGTTTCTTACACCAAGATACCTGCATGTAAGAGGAATCTCTACCTAAACAGGAGATGGAACTGATCTTCAGAAGATGGGACTGTTTATACACAAGGCATACAAGGAAATTAAGCAAATTAGCTTGGTGTCCCTTAGAATCCTCTTTCCCAATTTTGATGATAAGTGGACAACTGCCACAGCCATAAAATGATAAAGGCATGGTGATGAAGGGCTTGGAGTCCTCAGGAATGAAAATCGGGGTCACCTCACCTGCCAACTAGACCAGCCAAAGTGCTAACCAAGAAAAAGGGGAATCTAAAATGTAAAATAAAGGAGGAAGGTAAGTCACAGTGTAATCTTGAGACCAGATGAAACAAAGGTTTATTACCCACTAGCTTTCTTTTTATAAGTCTCACCCAGGAAAAGAGGTCAACTGGTATCCTGGAGGAGCTTTAACATAACATATAAAAAGAGGTTGATTCAAGAAAAACAAAAAGTGGATTGTCATGGACGCTGCACTGTCTTGCTCAAATTTCTTGTCAGGTCTGCAGGACTTATTTCCCATAGGCTGAAGACAGTCACATCACCCAGCTTCATGCTCCTACGTTAGGGCTATCCACATCCAGTAACTTGTCAGCATAGGGGCTGATTCTCTGCCTCAACAAGGCAGCTCTGAAGGTCCATCCCAGCTTCAGAGCTCCCAGTTGCTTTGGGTTGGCCCAACCTCTTCCTCTGTCCTTTCTTGTTTCCTGTCCTTTCTTCCTACAGATTTTGATTCTAATAGCACTCCCTAACAAACTTCATGCCCACATATCTCCGTTGGAGTCTGCTTCGCAGGGGCCATTCCCCAGACAGATCAATTTACAAAGATAAAGGAAAGGTTTAGAGAAGCAAAAGGATTGCTGCTACCACTTCCATGCCTGAGGGACAAGAAAAGGAGCTTGTAATAAGAGCTAGATAGGAAAAAGCAACCTGACAGTTTATAATGATTCTAGCAGAAGCATAAGGCCAAGCTCTGTCAACCTCCACCCCTTATCCCTCCCACTCTTTGAACTTCTGCTGGTTCCTCCCATTGGTAGAACCAAAATGGAAGCAGAAGGTCAAGGGATTCCTTTGTTTATTCCATACAATTCAGCCTCCTACGGTAGCACACAATGTGGAAAAGGTTAAAGAGGGGCAAATGAAAGTTATACCATAGCCCACTTGGCTCTGCTGAAAATTTCTTTTTTTCCCCTTTTTCCAGGAAGCAAATTAAATTATACTTCTTTCTTAGAGATGGGGTGTGACTTCTAATTTGAGCTATTAGTGTCAATTAATCAATACCCTAACAAAATGACATCAAAGGAAATATTTATTTGAATATGAAGGGCAAAGACTTAGATTATAGCAAAGTCAGGGCAAAGACTTAAATTATAGCAAAGTCACCTCTTTATTTTTTAATTTAAATTCAATTAGCCAACATATATAGTACATCTTTAGTTTGAGATGCAGTTTTCAACAATTCATCAGTTGTGTATAACACCCAGTGCAAAGCCAGCTCTTTACATGATATTTTATGCAAGTGCATTTATAGGAAACAGCATTATCAAAAACTGCTACAAAAACTGGAAAAATGATGCTCTTGTTAAATTCTTGTAAGGGAGCTGATATCAGCCCCCACCTCATTTCTAGGCTTTTACCAGCTCAGATTCCAAATGCCCTTCCATGGCTCTTCTCTTCTGCAGGCTTAGTCTTTCTCCAGACAAGGACCAATCCATATGCAAGACATTTAAATATCCCAGGCTTCATATTTTGTAAGTTTGGGGATTTAGTTTATTCCTAAATCCAAAACATTTAGATAGCATGTTTATCAGATAGTAAGCAGAGTCAGAATTTGAACCCACATCTGTCCTATTCTTAGCCAATAATCTTTCCACCAACCACACATCATTAATTATTCAATGTTGTACCATTGGTTAACATGTATACCAAGGGACGTCATTGCTTCATGCAATGGTGTCTGTAGAGCTCAAATGGGAACCGTGGGCTCTAGATTCTGGTTTCCTATGGAGTAGCTGCAATGTTATTAAAATATAATAATTTCTCCTTAGTATAGAAAACAATTGTAGATTTCTTAGTAGGGAAGAGCTTTTGCAACATGAAATTTTATTTTAGCCATAGAAGTAAAGAAAATCTTTTGTTTTTGTTGATATGTCAGCATCAGAATATATATGAGCTGTATGTTTTTTATTTTTTATTTTATTTAATTTAATTAATTAATTAATTAATTAATTAATTTATTATTTATTTATTTTTTTGTGAGCAGCAGAAAACACTTTATTCCCGGGTTCTGAGCAGCCCTGTGGCCTCCAGCCAAGAGCCCCCAGACTGGTCCAGGCCACGCCTCATGGCCCAGCCCTGGGAGGCAGGGGCTGGCATCTGGGTTTGTTTCAGGGGGGCCCCGTGGAGACACAAACATGAGAGAGAAGGAGGGAGTTACTCTTTCTGGAATATCAAGCACTTGTTGTTGGACGGCATGTCCACCATCCTCTCCAGCAGCAGGCCACTGGCTTGGCCCCGGTCCTCCAGGAGGGCCGTGTCCCACAGCCCCCACTCAGGGTTCCTGCATCTAAGAGTTAGATCAAAATCCATGTTACTCTGCGGAGTATATATAATAAATATATGAGCTTTATATAATAAAGATGAGCGAAAGTGGCTGTAAAAGCCAGGTTGCCATCAGAGCATTCTATCCAATCTTCTAAGAGAATGGCCTTTCTGGTTGGAAATCTGAAAATGGTCAGAAATTTTGCAACTCTTTTATCAGGTCAGAGTTATAAGTTAAAATTCAGAGACTTTGTAGATGAGAATGTGTGTCCTAAAATTTTTTAAATTGGGCAGCCCGTGTGGCTCAGTGGTTTAGTGCTGCCTTCAGCCCAAGGCCTGATCCTGGAGACCCGTGATCGAGTCCTGCATCCGGCTCCCTGAATGGAGCCTGCTTCTCCCTCTGCCTGTGTCTCTGCCTCTCTCTGTGCATCTCTCTGTGTCTCTCATGGATAAATAAATAAAAACTTAAAAAAAATAACTTTAAGAAAATAAAATTTTAAAAATTTATTTGACAACTTTAAAAAATCACACTCTAATGAATCGGGCTGTATATTTCACCGTAGTTCTCATCACTTCACATAGTTCACACTCAGTTATGATCTGTACACGTCTCAGTTTATGACTCCTGGGTCTTCAGGAATTTTTTATGATGTTCTGAGTTTCATGATTTAATGGCTTTAGAGCTTAATGTCCAAATGATCCAAATGAAAAAGCCCTCTTATTTCTTTTCCTTTTCAAAAAAACAAGGAGGACATTCAAGGCTTCAGTCTATATTATATTTTTAGCATATACAAACAGGTTAATGATATCGTAGCCTAAAGAGATATTGGGGAGGAGAAAAATAGTTCTGAGATTTAACCAGAGTGCAATTTTTTTCTTGTAAATGTCTTTTAATATTTATCTTCAAAGAACACCTACTTCTCTGCCTGGGTGATGCTATACAACATTCAAACTGAAGGATGTAGATGTGAGGATATTTAATTCATTCCTCTCATTTCCCAGCCTTTGGGTCTTTGGTGCTGCCACTGAGCTGTGATGCAAACAAACACCAACTTTGAAGATTCCAAAGGCTTTTTTCCTCCCCCCATCAAAAACATCCTTTTTCCTTTTGCACATCTAAAAAGTAAACCTGCAGCTAGCTCTTCAAACTTCCTTTAGTAGGAGTCCTGTTTCTTTACTAAAAATGTGGCTTGCCTTAACTAAGCCCCAGAGCTTGCCAGCTATCTTCCCTTGTTGGATTCGAGGTAGGATGCAGGGAGATGAAGCACACTGATGATTGATGAGATCTTATGGGGATGGCAGAAAATATTTCCAATTTTAATTTATTAGGCTCATATTGACAAAGAAATCATAAGCTTTTAAAAGCTTACTTCATTCACATATTTTTTGGCCAACGAAAAGTTGCACTGTTGCCAAGTAAAAATGCTTCCTTTATTTCTCTCACTTCTGCTGACATATAATTTTTTTGGAAAGACTTAATTAGAATCAGAAAGCAGCTGATCTAGCCAGAACTGTTGATGGAGACAAGGTGTTTGGTAGCTGGGTCCTGCTTTTTTAAAAATGTATTTCCTGGTTTTGCTATAGACAAGAGCACGGTCCGTTGCCACCAAGAGAGCTCCTCTCACACTGGAGCACTTTAACTTGGAGAAAAAGGAAAATGAGGACTGCATGTACTATTTCCACCAATATGGATGCTGCTGACCTTGACGGTTTCAAAAAAATAAATGTTGTTTTATGATTCTTAGAATTTCTGCTGCAGTGAAAAAATTTTTTGAGTTCCTGATGAATTCTTTAGAAAAATGATTTTTGCAATCCATTCAGTTCCATATTTTCAGCCAGAAATGAAAGAGTTAAGAATGCTGAAAAAATAAATACCTTCTATAATCAGGAGTTTGGGGGGGAGAAGTGGGTGTATCCATTTGGTGCTTGCCAACTCTTGCTTTCTGTTTACTTCCCTCTTGTGTAATCGTTCTTCATGATGCTCTTGTTGATGTTAACATTTAATGAGGGCCAAAAATATGCTAAGCCCTCTGTGGTTACATAGAATGAGCAAAGCCCTTTCTTTGAGATCTCGCAAGGCACAACGAGGGTAGAAAAATAATAGATTAAAACGGGAGACATAACTATAGAATTATACAATGAATTCCATCAGCTGTTCTCAAAAAAAAAAAAAAAACAAAATACCAGTCCTTCCCAAATAAAAACCAAAATGCAACCCCTCAAAGGGGCACATATATACTAGGATATGAGGGGAAATATGTTTTCAGTGATTATATGCTCATGAACTTATCCCTTTATCCCCACATTCAAAAAATGTTTATTGCATTATTGCAAACTCCTGGAATCGGCTCTGTACAAGATAAAAATGTGTTTCCATTATATTCCTGACCTGAAGGAATTTTTTTTTTCTGAAGGAATTTCTGATCTGTTAAAAAAGATAAAGAAAATATGCACAAGATCTTTGCTGACAGGACAATACCACATTAAATAATAGGAAGTTGATGACTTTTCCCATGCAAGTGCCATCTATTTCTCTCCACTCTCAAATCTTAGTTCAGACCACATCATGTCCTAACTGATCTCCTGATTTCAGTTTTGTTTCCCTCTTGCCCATTCTTTAATCAGTAGCTGGTGGGCATTTCTCATCTGGAGAAAGCCTGAAGGTTATGCAGGACTTGGACACTAGAAGGGAACTAAGAATATTCTCAGAAGAAATTCATACATGAGACAAGCACATGAAAGGAATAATAGTGCATCTGAGGAAATGATAAACACCTCTGTGCCTGTCTGCCTGTCAGGTTCTGAGAGGGAGGAAGTATTGAGAGATGAGGCAGGAAATGCAGACAGGGTCTTGCAGTTTATCTGAAAGGAGCTTGTACTTTCTTGGATATGAGAATAATTGGAGGCCTGGAAGACTTTGGAGGGGTACATAGCACCCCTTCACACTTCCTACTTTTCTCATCTCTTTGCCTCTTTGTGTCCATAGAGCATTTTACTCTCCCTTAATATTATTCTATTGGGATTTCATTTCTATGTCTATAAATAAGAATCAGATTTCAGGGCTCAGAAATATGGCAGACCAAGTTAACACAGATAGATATGTTTCCTTGTAGGTGCACTTACCTGTACTGAATAGTATATTTAAAACAAAATAATAGTAGTATGAAATTCATTCATAAGGACAAATGAACCCTTCAAGTGCCAGTGAGTGTCTAAGCTGATGCCAGGAGGTATCTAACCCAGATAAAAACTCCAAAGGCTAAAAACTGGAAGTTTACTATCCTTATAGGAAATCCTAAGCTAGACCATATGATGGCACAAACTAGGTGGCTTAAAATAACAGAAATTTCTTTCTGTCACAGTTGTGGAGGCCAGAAGTCCAAAACCAAAGAACTGACAGTGTTGGCTTCTTATGGAGGCTTTGAGAGAGAATCTGTTCCAGGCCTCTCATCTGGCTTCTAGTGCTGGCTGGTGATCTTTGGTGGTCCTTGGTTTATGAATGCATCATCCCAGTACTGGTCTCCATTGTCACAAGGTCTTCTTTCTTATGTCTCTCTCCAGGTCTCTGTATCAAAATCTCTTTCTGCTTTCTCTTAAAAAGATCCTAGTCTTTGGATTTAGGGTCCACCCTAATCCAATACACCACATCTTAATTTGATTATGTCTACCAAGATCCTATTTCCAAATAAGACACATTCATAGATATAAAGGGTTATGATTTAAACATATCATTGGGGAGAGGGAGCACTTCAGCCTACTAACAAGGACATCAGTATGAAATTTGGTCCAGAGTAGTAAAATATTTATAGTGCCACATCAACGCAAATATAAAATATCTCACTAGAACAATCTCCTCCAATCAAGGCACGTGGGACTCCAACAAAAAATCACAAACACACATCTGAAGATTAACTTACAGTAAAAAAATTAAGAGCACACAGGAAATGATCTACCACAAGGAAGAAATAGGAAGCACAACAATAAAGGACACGATTTGGAAATAACAAAAAACATCCCAAGGGTTCGAAGTTATGAAAACCATACACCATAAAATAGTATTGAAGTGTTTAAGACATAAAAAAAGAAATGGGAAATAAAATGAAAAATAGGACAAAGGATTATGTGGACTCAGAAAATAGGTACTCTAAAAATAAAAATAATAGTTTTTAAGTTAATAAACTTAATAAATTGGTTAGACAATAGATTAAACATAGCCAAAGAGGGGAGAAATCAGTTCAGTGGAAGATGAATCTGGAGCAAGTGCTCAGAAAGAAGCACAAACAGATCAAAGCATAAAAATAAAATGTGAAATATTGAGAAAGGATGATGAAGGATTGAAGAAGAAAATACAAAATATATTCAAATAATTCTAGAGAAGAAAGGGAATTAATGTATGTGAGGCAATGTTTTAAAAGATAACGGCTGATAATTTCCTAGAATTAAGAATAGTTATGACCCTCAGATTCATCCCTGAGCATCACAGATGCTCAAGAGACTTTGGAATATTAAAGACAAAGAAAAAAATCTTAAACAAGCACACCAACTTGACAAGAAGAACGGATTACCTGTAAAGGAAGAGAAATGGGGCTAGTGACAAAATTTCTTATCAGTAAAAGTAAAGGCCAGAAGACCATAGAATGATACCTTTAAAGTACCAGAGAAAATAACAGTCAATGAGATTCTGTATCAAGTGATCCAAGAAGAAAAGTGTGAGAACGCTAATCTGCATCAATAAATTAAACAAACAAACAAACAAATAAATAAATAAATAAATAAATGACAGTGACTCACAAGTGATACAAAAGCCAGTAGTAAATGAGAAAGTAAAATGAAGCCCGGTAGGAAAAAAAAGAATAGGACCATAGACCATGAAGTAATAGAAATTTTAGAAAGTAAAATGACTAGTAATCTATCTAATGAACATAGATATAAAAACAATGAATGACACATTAGCACACCAAATCTAGTAGTGTATGTAAAAAGTGACTGTGGAGCAAGCAACGAATAGCTGAGGGCAGTGAAACTATTGGACGGATACATGTCATTATATATTTGTCCAAAATGATAAAATACACAACACCAAGAATGAACCCTAATGTAAACTGTGGACTTTGAATGATAATATTGTGTTAGTGTGGGTTTATCAGTTGTAAAAAGTGTACCACTATGACAGGGGATGTTGACAATGTGGCAGGCTATGCATGTGTGAGGGCAGAGATTTGTGACAATTCTGTACCTCTCTCTCATTTTTGCTATGAACCAAGACTTCCCTAAAAAATTCACGTCTTAAAAGAAATACACATGGCAAAGGAGAGTTTATCTCAGAAAGATAAGGATGCATTGATAGTAGCAAGTGTAAGAGGATCAGAAATATGTAATAAACACATTTTAAAAGGGAAAAAAGGTGGAAACAAAGTACTTGAATATCTCAGTTGAAGTAGAAAAAGTATCAGATGAAATTCAACATTCAGATGTTATTACACACAGGCACATACACACTTACTCAGCTAACTATGAGTAAGAAGGAAACCTTTAAACAGGTGAAGAATACCTTCCTGACAAACACAGCAAACAACATACTTTCACTGTCAAACATTAAGGGTTTTTCTGCAAAGTCTCAAACACAAGGATGCCAATTTACAAACTTATGATTTTTTAACTTTTTATTTTCAATGAGCTCTAACCTTTCAGAAAAGTTGAAAAAAAAACAAAAATTTTTTTTATATCTCTCATCCAATATCCCCCATAATTAACATTTTATATGACCCATACTACAATTATCTACCAGGAAATTAACATCAGTATAATGCTTAACAACTAAAGACCTTATTCAAACTTCGCCATAATATCCTTTTCCTGGTCTAGTTTCCTAAAGAGGTTTCTGTGTTACATTTCTTTGTTTAGACATAATTGTCTCCAGCATTTTGTAATAATTCCTCAGTGATTCCTTGTCTTTCAGGATCTGGACACATGCACAAATATTGATCAGTTATTTTGCTGAATGTGCCTTAGTTTGGATTTGTTTGCTGTTTTGTGTGGATTTTGTTTTGTTTGGTTTGGTTTGGTTTTACAGTTGGGCTAAGATTACGCATTTTTGGTAAGACTGACATAGAAATAAGGTTGTGTTCTTCTTGGTATGTCATACTATGGAGTTCAGTATGTCCATTTGTTTAAGATGTGTTTTTAATATTAGTGATGGTAGCAACAAGACAAATATAAGGCAGAAAACAAAAGTTTAGGAATTGGAATGAATACTCTAAGTTACCTTTTTTCACAGATAATGCTTACCTGTGAGAAAATCCAAGACAGTACACAGACCAAATATTAAAAACAATTATATAATTAAGCTTGCTAAATAAAAGATAAAAATCTATTTTTCTTCAACTGCATTAATTGATTTGAAAATGCAATAAAGTAAAATGTCACTTTTCAAAATATAAAAATAACGAACATGCAAAAACTTTATTCTAAGACTTGAAAGAATAACTAAATGCATAAGGAGATATACTACATTGATGGACTGGAAAAATAGTTGAACTAGGACAATTCTTCCAAAATTGCTCTATAAATTCAATGTAATTCCAGCTGGCGTTAGCATGGTTTTTCTTTTTCTTTTTTTTTTTTTAATTTTTATTTATTTATGATAGTCACAGAGAGAGAGAGGGAGAGAGGCAGAGACATAGGCAGAGGGAGAAGCTGGCTCCATGCACTGGGAGCCCGACGTGGGATTCGATCCTGGGTCTCCAGGATCACGCCTGGGCCAAAGGCAGGTGCTAAACCACTGCGCCACCCAGGGATCCCTAGCATGGTTTTTCATAGAATTAGACAAGCTGATTCTCGAAGATTATAGGAAAATACACCATCAAGATAACACAATTTGATAGATTTTTAAAAGCCTTAGTAAATTAATACTGTGATATTTGTGTGGGGATAAATAAATAGATGAACTGAAAAAAATGAAGCACGAACAAACTCATATATTTTGAGTCCTTTGGTATATGACTGAGATGGCATTAAAAATGAATGAGAAAAGGACGGATTACTCAAAATGTTTTTTTGGTAATTGGTTATTGCCAGTGGTCCCTACATCACACTGTAACAAAATATCAATTCCAAATGGATGAAAGGTCTATAGTGAAAAAATTGAAGCTGCAGAAGTTCAGAAAAAGTTGGAGGAGATTATCTTTATGACATCAAGTAGGAATACCTTAAAGCCTAATAAATAAATGAGCCATATAGAAAAAAAGTATGTTTGTCTACTCCAAAACTAAAAATTTCCACTTAAAAAATACATGTAAAGACAGTAAAAGGCCAACTAAACAAAATATTGAAAACTCATATTGTAGACAAAGAATTAGTATTCAGATATCACATAGCTTAGATTATAAAATGCACATTTTCCCATATTTTAATATCTCTAAATTTGGATATATCTTGCCACTGGGAAGATAGTTTGACAATATCTAATAAAGTTGAGGACACTCATACCCTCTGACCAAGCAATTCTGCTCCCAGATGTATACCTCAAGCCAGTGTTTTTTAAATCTTAGGTCCTGACTTGTTGCTGGGTCATAGAATCAGTGTAGTACATCATTCTCAGAATTTAGAAAGGAATAGAAGAATAGAATAGAATAGAATAGAATAGAATAGAATAGAATAGAATAGAATTACATCAGATTGCACCTCAATTTTGTTTCAGTTAGATGCACACGCATATGTTTATGTGTGCTTGCACTTGGGCTTGTGGATGATGACATAAAATGTAGTCAAACTGTATATCCTTGTCAAAAGAAGGTTGAAAAACACTGCCCTAGAGAAATTCTCACACATATGAACAAGGAGGCATATACAAGAATGTTCACTGCAGCACTATTTTTAATAGCAAAAACTTAAATGTGTATATATTCATCAAAAATAGAAAAGTTGGATTATGGTAAGCTCATATAACAGAATAACAGTAAAGTAGCAGGATATACTGAACTAACTATGTGTGTCAAATTGGATAAATGTTAAAAACATTATTTTGAATGGAAGGTGTAATGTCCAAGAGGGCTTACAAAGTATGATACCATTTTGATATATTCTTAAAAGTCAAAATCATTCATTTTGTAATGCATGGCCACCAAGGAAGTAGGCCAGTAGTTACCTTGGAGAAAGAATGGAAGAAAGAGGGAAGGAGAGAGGGAGAAAGGAGAATTAAACTTTTGGCAGAGAGCTTTTCGATTCTCTTGGTAACATTTTCTTTTTCACCAATTTAAGTCTTTAGAAGATTTAGCAAAATGCTAATGTTTATATCTACTTAGTACTACATTAATTGCTGAATTTTTTTACTATTTGAATTATTTTGCAATAAAATTTAATTTCTTGACAGCAAAACAAAGTATTGCATGAATCATATCTATTCCAAATCCTAAGCATCTATGGCATGGTTGGGATATAGTAGATGTTTAATTCATTGGCTACTCAACTGATGGGCTTTAGGATATCGATGCCATTAGAGTGCATGCTAGAACCAGTCTATCATGTGTGCGTAAACTGGTAGAGTGCTCAGGCTTGTAGGAAGAGGGTGGGCAGGGTTGGCAGGTGACAACCTTATGACCAATGGCTTTATTCATTCCTAAGCACTCTATAGGAAAGCAGGAGGAGAGTTCAGACATTCCAGGAAATGTATTTTTGATGAAGATGAGAGTATGGAGAAAAATATCACCATTGCTCCTTTAAGAGTGCAAAGTCAGAACCAAAAAGGGATATTCTGTTGCTGGGTGCTTTTCATCAGTGTCAGGAATTTCCAGGAGGATATTTTAATCCCAAAAGACTAGGGGGGAGAGGAAAACCTTAGGGCACCAGGGCACAACCCAGTGTGCCTTAGACTGCCATGGAGCTGGAGATTCAGAAAAGGGTGAGTGAGAAGAGAGAGACAAAGAGGGTCTCAGGCTCAGGGGAATGGTTTGCCCTGGCCATGTGTGGCTTTGTAAATTCCTCTGCATTTCTCCTAGTGTGAGGAGCCCAGGCAGCTGTACTAGGGATACTTCCCCTTCCAGGCTACAGCTGTGGTGGATGCTGTTGCTCCCCAGGAGAGGACAAAAATAGGTTTGTGAAGGCACACAACCCCCTGGCTTAGAGAGAAAGAGAGAATTCACAATGAGAGAAACCAATCTTGGTTGTGTGAGATGCTGCCTTAGAGAATATGCAGTTCTAATTCATTCAAGGCTGATTAAAAGTGAAAATCCCCTCAGTAGTTGATCACAGAACTAAGGAATCAATTGGCCCCAAACTCTAATTCAGTGCTTATTACCCCAGGCCATTGTTATTGATTCAAGGAGGTAGAGGGTATAGGGCAGTTTCCTAGGTATAATTTCATAATCTCCTTGAGTTTTCATCTTCAAAGAGAGGACTCTGATTTATTTTGAGAGGGTAGAAGAGGAATTTTCTGTTCTTTTTTCCCTAGAAGTAGCTTTGTGGGATGGGGTTGGAGAGGAGGGCTGTTCTCACTTGGAGAATGAATGCACTAGCAGACCAGAACAAAACGCAGACTGGACAGATAAAGTCCAGGGCTGAAAGGGAGGGGCCGGGGCAGGGGGAAGGGGAAGGTTAAAAGGAATAGAGAAACATAACAATGCCTACAAGTTATTTGGGGTTTAATACAGATTAATCAGTTTATAGAATCCTATACACATTGCTTCATTTAACCCTCTAACAATCCTGAGAGATAAGCAGAATAGAATTTTTACAGATGAATACAAGGAGGTATAGAAAATTAAATAACTTGCCTGGGGGAGTCATTAGGTCTGTCCACCACTCCTTCTATGTGCACAGTAGGATAGTATGCTTCTGCTTCTTGAAGGTAGGTGTTACCATTTGACCTGGTTTGTCTAATAAAATATGAGTGGAAGTGACATATGCCACTACTGGATAGTTTTAGGAAACAGCGTTTCCTATGTCCTTGTTCCCTTCCCCTTGCCATGACAAACCAGAGACGCTTCAGATGGAGAGCTGCCGTCAGCTTGGGTCCTAGAATGAAGAAACATGACCCAGTTCTATACTGATGGGAAAGCACAGCCTAGAATCTACTGCTTCGGCCCTTCCCACAATTAGCTAATTCAGCAAATTCCATATCTTCTTGTTTAAAATACCTGCCATGTTTTCTGTTACCTTGACTGATATACTCAAGTAAGGACTCCTGTAGAATCTGACACACTGAATCACTCCCTCCTTGACCTTCTCTCTTTGGCTTTGATGGCACTGCTTTTTTTCTGAGTTTTCTTACTCCTTCGCAGTACCCATCATAGGTTTAGTACCCTCTGCCCATCCCTAAAATGTTGCTATGTTTCAGATTTGATTCTTGGCAGCCTTCTTTTATTGCACATTTTGCCCATAAAGTTCTATCCACACATGTTCATTTATACTGTATTATATATGGATGCCTGCCGATATGGCTATTTTCAGACCAACCTTCCAAGATCCAGATTTGTGTTTGCAGTTACCAACCAGAAATCTCCATCCAAGCACTACTCAAGCACCTCAAACTCAAGATGGAGCTATCCTCACCACCACCAAACCTGCTCCTCCTTTGGGGTTTCACATCTCAGTTAATGGCATCACTATTCACTTCATGGCCTCTACTAAAAAACAGGCTTCTTCAACTCCTTCTTTTCACTAACCCTCATACTTTACCTCCCATATCTATCAACTCTATTTCTTAAGTAAATTTATCCTATCGTCTTATCAGTCACTTTTTAGTTCAGAAAATATTTATTAAACACACAAATATGTCAGGAACATCATGCCAGACAATGGTGAACAAGCTGTGGTCTCTGCCCTCAGAAAGTTTAGCTTAGTTCATGCATCATTATGTCTCACCCAGCCTATTGCAATAGCTATAATAGGTGCATCTCTCCAATGTACCTCATTTTTGCTAAAGGGATCTTTCTGTTTTGAGATTAGAGAGTCTTCTGTACTCAGAGTGATCTGGTTTTGAATGCCTGCTCCACTACTTTTTGATTATGTACCCTGGTAACTCAAATAAAATTTTCTGTTATGTCCTTCTATGTGAAATAGGCACAGGGTAGCTCAGTAAATGTTAACATAATTAAAATAAAAACCTGATCAAGTTGCTAGCTAGCTTATACTTCTTTTGTGAATCTTTATTGTGAATAAAGTCAAATATCTTTATCATAGGGTATTAGAATCTTAATGACCAGCATAGAATAAATTTGACTTTGTTTCTCTGCACCTTCACACACCTATCCTGTGTTCCCCACCACACTGAATGACTTGTACTGAATGTACCTGTTATGTTCTTTCTGGCCTTTGTGCTCTTGCACATACTGTCTGTCTAGAATACTCTTCTTGTGGTTCACTGTGGACTACTGATTATTTTTCAAGACTCCATTCAGCAACATTTATTAGTTATTTATAATTTCCCAGACATTGTTACAGGCACAGGACACTCAGAATTTTATAAGACATTATATTTGTTCAGGAGATCCTTAGAGTTTAATGAGAGAAGTGTCCAGTAAGCAGGTCATACAATACCTGGTGGTAGGAACTATAATGGACAGAGAAAGACTACCTATCTCAGATTCAGAGAGTCCTATGAGATTTGGCGGTTGAAGAGATGCCTGAGATGAGTTTTAAAGGAGGAAGTGGAGGAGAGAAATTGGAGAGTATAGTCAATGCTTTTGAGGAATTTGCTGTAAAGGGGAACAGAAAAAATAGGGCACAAACTCTTGGGGGAATTGGATCAAAAGAGGTGTGTGTGTGCGTGTGTTTAAGATAGGAATATAAAAACATGTTTGTAACTGATATAATTGATACAACTGGACCAATAAAGAAGCAATAATTGATGGGGGTAATGAGAGGGGAGACTTGCAAAGTGGTAGCTTTGAGAGGATAAGAGAAGACAGGATCCAGAGCATTAAGTACTAGAAGGGGCTAATCTACAGTACCCTCATGTCTGCTTTCTTCTCTGGTATACACTTTTTCATCTTTCTAGAAGCCCTTATTACCATTTTCCCAAGAGCTAAGACTTTAGCCATACTTTTGTAAGCAGAAAGCTAAAACAAAAATCTGTAAAATGAATAAAAAATGATGAATAACCTAGAGATTGCACCAGCATGTGCAAACCTAAAACACAAAACATGTCCAAAGGAAAGAATAATTGAATTACAAATTGTCTTTTAGAGCACACTTATTTGTGAATTGAAAGCTACCTTTAAATTTCTTTATTGCAAACAATTTGACCTTTAAATGAATTTAAATAATTTTGCAACTTTTTGAGAGAGGATTGCAAATGCTAAGGGACTGTCCATTTCAAAATAATAAATAATAATTTCATTTTATATAGAGAAGCTCTCAGATTTTGAGATTTTGAATGCTTGCTCTGAACAATACCACTGAAGAAAAAAAATACTCTTTAAAGATTGTATTTATTTATTTTTTCTTTCTTTCTTTCTTTCTTTTTTCTTTCTTTCTTTCTTTCTTTCTTTCTTTCTTTCTTTCTTTCTTTCTTTCTTTCTTTTATTATTATTGGAATTCAATTTGCCAACATATAGCATAACACCCAGTGTTCATCTCACCAAGTGCCCCCCTCAGTGCTCATCACCCAGTCACCCCAACCCCCCACCCACTTCCCCTTCCACTACCCCTGTTCATTTCCCAGAGTTAGGTGTCTCTCATGTTTTGTTACTCTCATTGATATTTTCACTCCTTTCCCTTTATTGCCTTTCACTAATTTTTATATTCCCCAAATGAATGAGACCATATAGTGTTTGTCCTTTTCCGATTGGTACTTATTTATTTGAGAGAGAGAGAGAGAGAAAGTGTGTGGACAAGAGAGCAGGAGTGGAGGGAGGGGCAGAGGCAGAAGGAGAGGGAGAAGCAGACTCCCCACTGAGTGTGGAGCCCTAATGCAAGGGCTTATCCTAGGACCTTCAGATCATGACCTGAGCTGAAGTCAGACACTTAAGCAACTGTGCGATCCAGGCACCCCTGAAGAAAACAATTTTAAGTAGAAAAATTAGATTATATAATTATTTATCATAGCACTGTTAATTTAAAAAACAGGAAACAACCTACAAGAGGAAATTAGATTTAAAAATTTATTAAATTTGATACAGCCACTGAAATTAATGAATAAAAGAATAGGTATATTTAATGATAAAAGTCGGTTTATGATATATATATTTAAGTGGAATAGTTTACAAATAATATGTTCAGTTTTTGTCTTAGGAAAAATGCAGATTTATGCATTGGAAAAATTCCTGGCATATCATATAATTTTCTCTACATATTGGAAAAATCATTGGTGTTTTTTTTTCATTTCTCTCTCTCTTTTTGCTAATCTAAATTTTCTAGTTTTTTGCAATGAAAACATATTACTTTTGATTTTTAAGTGTGATTTTTCATGGAAAAAAATATATTTGTTGCATATTCTATCAACTCCCATAGTCAACATTCTACCTACGTGGCGTATATTCTCCATCACTCACATGCTTAATAGGCCATGTTTTCCTTCACCTCTTAGAAGCACAAAGTAGTTAACTACAGTGTTAAATCTCTCCTGAAGAAAAATGTTGTTTATACAGTGTTAGCATTCATCTGGGGGGAGTGTAATGGTGTGGAAAACATATGATATTTTCCATTTTTTTAAAAGATTTTTTATTTTATTTATTTATGAGAGAAACAGAGAGAGAGAGAGAGAGAGAGAGAGAGAGAGGCAGAGACACAGGCAGAGGGAGAAGCAGGCTCCATGAAGGGAGCCCGATGTGGGACTCGATCCCAGGACTCCAGGATCACGACCTGAGCCAAAGTCAGACACTTAACCACTGAGCCACCCAGGTGTTCCATATTTTCCATTCCAGACCAGGAAATGTACAAGTGGTTTGGGTATGTCAAGAGGTAAATGTTCATGGCCACTGGGTGTCCTGCCTATCCTGAAAAATGCTCAGTAGCAATGTAGCTGTTTCTTCAGGTGGTAAATTACTATTCATTTATCATCTTAGGATATTTCATTTTCTCCAATGCAAGTATGCTGTTCAAAAAGTAGGCTTCCGTTTTTTTGAATGAGGGAAGGGAAGGATTAAACTGGTGAATGCATTGTAACTCTAATACAGAATCTATAGCATCTCCAAAGGGCACTAAAGAAGTGTTACACAACAGGTAGGTGTTAGTATTTCCCGGTTTGACTCGTTATAGGTAAAAGTAACATTTTCAATTTTAGGTACTTAATGCCCTCCATCTTAGTTATCCTTAATTTCCACTGCAATCTTCTCTAAAATTAGCCTCCAATAGAACACAAGCTTCCTCTCCAAATATAGCCTTCACCAGATCTAAAATAGCAAGCTTTTTTTTCTTTCTTTCTATTTCTTCTTGGTCACAATCAGAGAAGAGAGAATTCAGTAAAACTCTTCCCTGTGAGAAGGATGTGAAGCATAATTTGAAATCTTTTGAGAAAATAACTCACTCTAGATGTGTCTCTGGCAGAAGTTTGGACTGTTAATATTATATATGGCTGGTGTTCCATCAGCCCTGGAATGGATTTTAATTAAGCAACTTTGTGGACTTCTCCATAGGCCAGGTGACAGGAAGCAGGCTGTTAGCCTCATACTCTATGTTTTCATTGGTAATGGTGCTGAGGAATGCCAATGTGTGTGGAATAAGGAAATGCAATAAGAAAAGACTCAGCAGAAAATGATTTTTAAAAATAGCAAAAGAGAATGGGAAGGATCTGCACATTCATGGGGGGAGCACAAAATTATAAATATATGGGGAATAAATGCCAGAGAGGAAAAAACAGAGTAGAACAAGATTATGAGATTAATCAGATGTTGGATGCCCAGCTAATTGAGAAAATAGCAGTCTTAGTTAAAGGGAAAGAAGTACAAACAAAAGATTTACAGAGCTTCTCCAACACAGAAAATTAAGAAATGAGCACGGGAGAGTTATGATACTTCATGCACAACAAATGTCCAGGTATGGCACCCCTTTTAACCCTGTGATTGGGGCGACTTTGGTGCAAAAGGATCAGGGAATATATCTAGGGGGAAATTAGTTTATTGAAGGGAAAGAGGCTTTAGAGGCGGAATGATTTGAGAGTTGCTTCCCAACTGTGCCTCTGGACCAAGACACTTTCCCCCCACCCCACACCCAGCTCAAGTCTGCGTTCTCTTATTTAAAATGGCAGTTTAGCCACTGTCTCTTTGGAGTTTTATTATCTCTGAAAATAGATAGTACAATGCCTGATGTATGATTGATGCTCAACAAAGAGTACCTGTAATTATTTCAGAGAATGTTCAGACCTTTAAATATAGCTTCCCAGGAGATGCTTGGTTACTCTGACTTTGGGGTATAAATAATATAGTGATACTATACATATTTGTCTAATGGAGCCAATGCCCTTAGCTTTTTATGAACAAACTAATGTAATGCACAGGTTGGTTGATAAATAATCTTTTCTCACTGAGCATCATAGTTTGGTGTTAAATATTATAAATATGCCCTAAATACATTTTGCTTTTGTTGTATAAATTTAGGAACTAGCCAAGACCAGGATGGAGAAATGGATAAGAGTCAACAGAAGACACATAGAATATGGCATCCAAGAGATCTGGTTTGAAAGATTATCTGCCCACTTCATGCTCTGTGACCCTGAACTATTTGTTTAAACTCTATAAGTATCAATTTTTTCAACTCTATAAATGAACATAGTAAATATTAATTATTATCATTAGTAATTAAAACATAAATGAGTGGCCAAGAGTGGGTAAGTAGTGGACTCAAGTCCTTGCCTTGCCTAGTATGGAGATGCAAGTTTATGGAAGAACTTGGAGGGTCCAAAATGGACCTAAAAGCAGGTATTACCTTTGTAGGTATAAATTTGATTTTCTCTGACACTTGATGAGGTGTTGAGAACTCATTTCATATTAAATAAATACTTTTGAGACTTTTTTTAAGTTATTGTTAGTTATGGTGGGGTTTGCAAAGATGAATAAATCCAAGTACTGTTTCTGTAAAGCATACATCCTCACCAGGATATATACTGATATATATAGAGAGAGACATACAAGTGAGAGAGTGACATGTGTCATAAGAGGAGTGGAGATAAGGGACACCTGGGTGGCTCATTGGTTGAGTGTCTGCCTTTGGCTCAGGGTGTGATCCCGGAGTCCCGGGATCGAGTCTGCATCAGGCTCCCTGCAGGGAGCCTGCTTCTCCCTCTCCCTCTGCCTATGTCTCTGCCTCTTTCTGGGTCTCTCATGAACAAATAAATAAATCTTTTTTTAAAAGAGAGAAGTGTAGATAAAATGTTATGGGAGTTTAGAAAAATGATTACTTTCAATTGGGGGCCAATAGAAAAACGCCCTTTTTGTGTGACTTCTTGCAGTTTTTCTAAACCCAACAGAATCTATACCTAAATATGGGATTATTGAGACACAAACAAGCTCTGTGTTCCAATTCACTCAGGGGACATTTGAATACAAATTTGGAATTGTGTCATGAATAGCACCATAAACCAATATTTAGATTCCTTTCAATTTAAGGTAAAAGGTCAGTTTGTACTATTGAGTGGAAGTTCCAATGTGCAACAAAATATACTGATTGAACAAGCCAATTAGAAATTTTGGTTTTAATTCAGTTACCTCATAGATGATTAGCCTTAGGGATCCCTGGGTGGCTCAGCGGCTTAGCGCCTGCCTTCCGCCCAGGGTGTGATCCTGGAGTCCTGGGATTGAGTCCCGCATCAGGCTCCCTGCACTGAGCCTGCTTCTTCCTCTGCCTGTGTCTCTGCCTCTCTCTCTCTCTCTCTCTCATGAATAAGTAAATTAAAAAAAAAAGATGATTAGCCTTAGAGAAGAGTGAGCTAATTGTACCAGAACTTCTAAAATATGACAAAAGCAATAAATCAAGGATTAAGCCTTACTAATAATGATCATTACAGAGAAGTGTTTGTCTATATTCATCTACATGGAAAGCAAGCACCTCCAAAGACTTAAAACCACTTCCCTGCATAATATAGCATCTTTTCTGCTGGGGGCAGTGGGAGGAGGGCAGCGCAGCAGGGAGCATAACCTTAATTGCAAATGGGCTCACTACTCTCAGAGAAAAGTATTTCTTATTTTGAATGATGATCAAAATAGCAAGTTTTCCCTTACTTAGCAAAAGTAAAGTAAACAATGACAAGAAGTCTTTCTCGCAGATTCATTATTGATTTTGACCCAGGGATTCTCTGACAGGCTGTTTTTGCTTGTCTATACTCTCTGTTACTCTTAAAGATTACATAACTGAAATGTAGTGTAGACTATTTGAAGTCTCCATTGTTTAGATTGTTTTTTAAATGATGGTGATGAAAGAAATCAGCTTATTATATATTCCCTATCCCCATTTCCAGATATTCTGATTCACAGAGTCTTGGGTATGACCCAAGGGTCGGTGTATATCATAAATGATGCCAATTCATTCTAATACAAGAGGTCCATGGACTGCATGTGATAAACCCTGCTATAGACTTACTAAGCTTTATGACCTCCTTTAATCAAAGATCTAGTAAGTTCTTTCTTCCTTCAGTTTCTAGAATGCATCCTGTTCCCATTTCACTCTTTCTTAAAAATGCCACTCATTTCTGGGCCAAATCTTTGCCATGCTGTGAAAAAAAAAAATTCTCTCTGTGAAACTGTTTAAATGCTCAAAGTTAGTGATCTTCCAAGTAGGTGTGTGCACCCTAAGATCTGCACGAGGAAATCCACTGGAGAAGGAAAAAAAATAGAATTTCTATTTCTGTTTGCTTTTATCTAAAAAGAAAAATTAAACTTTATCAGTATTATTGGATTGGGGCATTAGTATAAGTGCTTTGTGGGGTTTTTTAAAGGTTTATTTATTTGAGAGAGAGAGAGGAGGGGTAGCAGAGGGAAATGGAGAGAGAAAATCTCAAGCAGACTCTGTTCTGAGTGCAGAGCCTGACATGGATTTGATCCCACAACCCTGAGATCATGACCTGAGCTGAAACCGAGTCAGATGCTTAAACCAACTAAGCCAATCAGGCAC
Organism: Nyctereutes procyonoides; assembly: GCF_905146905.1. NCBI lineage: Eukaryota > Metazoa > Chordata > Mammalia > Carnivora > Canidae > Nyctereutes > Nyctereutes procyonoides. Next base: position 331,277 of record NW_026575146.1, on the reverse strand, counting down.
CCTGAGTGTGTTGTTTCTAAGTAAATAAATATGAAATAGAGGCATGCACCCTCAAATACTTTTTACTGGTAGGGATGAGTTATGAAGACATTGAGGACCATCTGCTTTAATCAGTAAAATTCCCATTTTCCTAAAATTTTTAGCATTTATTATAGCCTTGTATCATTACTTAGATTTAACATACTTCGGTCTTCTTTTCCCATTTAGAATATATACTAGAGGACAGTTTAATACCCTCTCCCCACACCCTCTCCCTACACTTAGCCCAGAGCTTTCAATTAGTGGGTGTTAAATAACTTTGGAGATTAATGGACATGTTTCAAGTCTTTCAGTCTATTCATTCTCTAATTTCATTAAGATTGGCAGTACCATGGACTGCCCTTTCTCATTCCTGTTTTCACATGCTGTGTCAGCCAGAACTACTCTTTTACTCATATTCCCCTCTGACCAACACATGTATTGTTGTGTCGGCTCCAATGCTACTTCTTCTATGATGGCTTTCCTACTTATCTAGCCTCAGTCGGCTCCACCTGTTTTCCTGACTTTCCAGAGTAACTCATCCATAATTCTGTCATGGTAATTACCATGCTATGTGCAAGCCTGAATGTCCTGGATCTAAGTTTACAAAGACTTAGGTCTCATGTCTATAACATAGGAGACACTCAATGTGCGTTCTTGAATGCTTGGTTCAGGGATCCCTGGGTGGCGCAGCGGTTTGGCGCCTGCCTTTGGCCCAGGGCGCGATCCTGGAGACCCGGGATCGAATCCCACATCGGGCTCCCGGTGCATGGAGCCTGCTTCTCCCTCTGCCTGTGTCTCTGCCTCTCTCTCTCTGTGAGTATCATAAATAAATAAATAAAAATTGAATGCTTGGTTCAATAATGAATGAAGGAACAAAAATGCTGCCTTTATCCTTTGTCTATGGAGGTAAAAAATCTTAGAAATGTGTTTATAAGTTTACAAGAGAAGAAAGCATAATTTTATCAACTTAAAGGGATTTTTCACAGCATCTTTTCATTTTATTTTTTTTTTAATTTTTTTTATTTATGATAGTCATACAGAGAGAGAGAGAGAGAGAGGCAGAGACACAGGCAGAGGGAGAAGCAGGCTCCATGCACCGGGAGCCTGACGTGGGACTCGATCCCGAGTCTCCAGGATCGCGCCCTGGGCCAAAGGCAGGCGCCAAACCGCTGCGCCACCCAGGGATCCCCGCAAGTTTTCATTTTAGTGTGTGAATAAAGAATTGCTATGCTAGAACTAAAAAAACTAGGCAAGTTTTAGTCCAGTTTCCTTTCAAAGGTGGCAATTTATAAACAATTACAAATGAGAAATGTCTTAAGGAATGCACAAGCACCCCAGAATGCTGGTGAGCTTATATGGTGATTTTAGGAAATAAATGGTTGAAGTTAACTATAAATGAAAGGGTAAGAAATAATCTTTTTTTTTTTATGATAGTCATCAGAGAGAGAGAGGCAGAGACATAGGCAGAGGGAGAAGCAGGCAGAGGGAGAAGCAGGCTCCATGCACCGGGAGCCCGATGTGGGATTCGATCCCAGGTCTCCAGGATCGCGCCCTGGGCCAAAGGCAGGCGCCGAACCGCTGCGCCACCCAGGGATCCCGGGTAAGAAATAATCTTAATTAAAGTTCATCTCTTTAGAATAGATAAACAACACAAGAAACAACAGGTGTTGGCAAGGATGTGGAGAAAGGGGACTGCACTGTTGGTGGGAATGCAAACCGGTGTAGCCACTCTGGAAAACAATATGGAGGTTCCTCAAAAAGTTAAAAAAAATAGAGCTGCCCAATCATCCATCAATGTATTACCAGGTATTTATCCAAAAAATACAAAAATACTAAATCAAAGGGATACATGCATGCATCCTGAAATTTATAACAGCATTATCTATAATAGCCAAATTATGGAAACAGCCCAAATATCTATCAACTGATAAATGGGTAAAGGAGACGTGGGGTGTGTGGGTTGTATATATATGTTATATATATACACATACACACACTCATGCACACACATATATAATGGAATATTACTGAGCCATAAAAAGAATAAAATCTTGCCATTTGCAATGACTTGAATGGAAGTTGTTAGGTTTTTTTTAGTAACTAAATGGAAATGAGACCGCCAAGGCAAGCGAGGGTCCAAGAACAGATTTTATTGCAGGCACCCTCGGGCGAGGTTCCACGACTCACGGAGGGGAAGAGTGAGTCGGGGAAGTCGCGCCAAGACAAGGTGGTAGGGGGTTTACATAACGTTGTAAGGCAGAATGGTTTCCTATTGGTTGGCTCATATGCAAAGGAAGGATTGCAATTCGGTCAGTCAAAGGTGACTTCCTCCTCTGGGGTTTGAAGGGCATTGGGTCCGGTTGGGGAAGTCCAAAGGAGAGGTCTAAAGGGTCTGCGTCAAGCTGTCAGCAGGTCATTGGTCCATTGGCGTCCCAAGTGGAGGTGGTGGCAGGAACCTCAGCCATTTTGGGGTATCTGCCATCTTGAGGAGTTTCCCTTCCCGCCTGGCCCCAACAGAAGTAAGCAAAATAAGTCAGTCAGAGAAAGACTAATATCATTTCACACATATGTAGAATTTAAGAAAAACAAAAGGGCAGAGGGAAAAAGAGAGGCAAACCAAGAAACTATAGAGAACAGACTGATGGTCCCTGGAGGGGTGGTGGGCAGGGTATTGGATTAAACAGAAGATGAATATTAAGGGTGGCACTTGTGATGAGCACTGGGTATTGTATTTGAGTGTTAAATCGCTAAACTGTACTCCTGAAACTAATATTACACTGTATGTTAACTAACTGGAATTTAAATAAAAACTTAAAAAGAAATAAATGAATCTCTGTCCAGGTTTTCTTTCTTATTTTAAACGAACATTTGAACACAGTATTTGGGAATTTTCTATAGTTATATTATTCCAATATATTTTAAACCTCCTATTTCCTAGCAGCTGAGCAGGACTCCATCACATTAAGTAAATATTTCCAGAATGATTCCAACTGAGATGTTTTATAATATGTTGAGGTTGTTATTCTATATTCTATGCCTAAAACTCTAAAGAGATTACCAAGAAACTTCTGGGCCCAGGAAGTGGTTGGAAGGCCTGGTTTTATCCTGGAAAAGATGGACAAAATGTTCTGGTTTTTAAAGTAAATGACTGTTTATGCCTATAATCAGGAAAATTCTTTTTTCTTTTCCTTTCTTCTTTCTTTTCTTTTCTTTCTTTCTCCCTTTTTTCCTTTCCTCCTTTTTTCTCTCCCTCCCTCCCTCCCTCTCTCCCTCCCTCCTTTCCTTCCTTCATCCCTGGCAAATTCAATGGTAGAGGTAAATAATAAGGCTGTAAAAAAATAACTGTTATTCAAAACTATAAAATTATTCAAAACGTTTTCTGAAGCTGTCCATGTGAAAGGTAGGAGTAGCTTCAGGTAGGGAGGTGGTAGCTTCTTTATTTTATTTCTGATTTTAGGGAAAATGTATTCAATCCTTCACAATCAACTGTGATATTAGCTCTTTGTTTTTCACAGCTGTTCTTTATCAAGCTGAGGAACTTACTCTCTGTTTCTAGATTATTGAGAGATTTTTTCAGGAATACAAATTAGATTTTGTCAAATGTTTTTTCTTCATCTTTTGAGATAATATATAATATATATGGGTTTTTTTTTAGTTTATTGAAATGGTGATTACATTGATTGGTTATGTTAACTAACCTTGCATTCCTCAGAAAAACCATACTTGATGTCCACTCTCACCACTAGACCAAGAACTGAGTTTTGCACAGTTGTAGAATATGAGTTCAATATACAAAACCAATTATATTTTTATTCATAAGCAATGAACAATCAGATATTGAAATTTTAAAGAATATTGTTCACAATAATATAAAAATCATGAACTTAGTGATAAATCTGACAAAAGATGTGTGAGACTTGTATACTGAAAACTGCAAAATGTTCCTGAGAGAAATTAATGAAATTAGAGGTTGTCTAAATAAATGTAGAGATATACCTTGTTCATGGGTTAGAAGACTCAAAATTAAGATGCTAATTCTTGGGATGCCAGGTGGCTCAGCAGTTGAGCATCTGCCTTTTACTCAGGGTGTGATCCTGGAATCTGGGATCGAGTCCCACATCAGGCTCCTGGTAGGGAGTCTGCTTCTTCCATGGCCTGTGTCTCTGCCTCTCTCTCTCTGTGTCTCTCATGAATAAATAAATAAGATGTTAAAGAAATAAGATGCTAATTCTCTCAAAATTGATCTATGGGTTGCAAACAAACCCAATCAAAATTCTAGCAGTCTATTTCATAAGGATTGACAATCTGATTTTAAAATTCATATGCAGATGCAAAGGACCAAGAATAGATAAATCAAATTTGAAAAAGAGCAAAGTTGGGTAATTTTTCAAGATTGTTTATAAAGTAATGGTAATCAACACAGTGTGGTATCAACATAAAAATAGAGGGAGCAGAATAGAGAATCCAGAAATAGACTGCACTTATATGTACAACTGATATCTGACAAAAGCGCAAAGCAATTCAGTGGAGAAAGAATACTCTTTTCAATAAATGGCACTGGAATAATTGGACCTCCACATTCCCTCTCCCCGAAAATCAACTTTGACCTATCTATCACATCATAGACAAAAATTAGATTAAAGTGAATCATAGAAGTAAATGTCAAACCTGAAATGATAACATTTTCTGAAGAAACATAGTTGAAATTATTTTGACCTTGGGTTAGGCAAAGATTTCTTAGATTCCATATTTGATATACCAAACATAAAAGAAAAAAATGATAACCAGACTTCATCAAAACTAAAACGATTAGCTTTTCAAAAAATGCTGTTAATGGGGATCCCTGGGTGGCTCAGCAGTTCAGCGCCGCCTTCGGCCCAGGGTGTGATCCTGGAGTCCCAGGATCCAGTCCCACGTCGGGATCCCTGCATGGAGCCTGCTTCTCCCTCTGCCTGTGTCTCTGCCTCTCTCTCTCTGTGTGTCTCTCATGAATAAATAAAACAAAAAAATCTTTTTAAAAAGGCTGTTAAGAGACTGAAAAGAGAAACTGAGAAAATATTTGGAATACATATAAGATAAGGAACTTGTATCCAGTATATATAAAATTCTCAAAGCTCAGTAATAAGAAAAAAATTTTTTTAATGATCAGGGTGCCTGGCTGACTCAGTTGTAGAGCATGTAATTCTTGATGTTGGCATTGTGGGTTCAAGTCCCACGTTGGGCATGGAGCCTACTTTAAAAAAATGATCAAAATATTTGACCAGACATTTCACTAAAGACATAGAATGGAAAATAAGCATATGGAAAGGTGCTCAGCATCTTTACTCATTAGGGAAACACAAATTTAAACCACAATTAGATACCTGTTAGAATGGCTAAAATTAAGAAGATTACTGATGCCAAGCACAGGCAAAAGTATGGAAGAATGAGCACTCTCATTCACTGCTGGTGGGAGTATAAAATGGTATGACTTTTTGGAAAAGTTCATTGATTTCTTAAAAAGATAAATATACACCTTCTATAGGATCCAGCCATTTCCGTCATATAATTTACCTGTGAGAAATGAAAGCATTTGCCCACACAAAGAATTATGTACAAATGTTCACAGTAGCCTCATTAAAGATAGCCCCAAGCTGGAAATAATTCAAGTGTCATCTACAGATGAATAGATAAACAAATTGTGGTTCATCCATATAATAGAAAACTACTCAGTAATAAAAAAGAAATGAACTACTGACATATGCAGTGACATTGGTGAATCACAGAATAATTATGCTGAGGGAAAAAAGCTAGACATAAAAGAATACATACTGTATGATGTCATTTATATAAAATTCTAAAAAGTTCAAACCAACCTATTCTGACAGAAAGTAAGTTAGTGCTTGTCTGGGGATGGAAGTAGAGCATGGAGAGGGTGGGATGGATTACAAAAAAAGACAGGAAGCTTTTGGGCATGAGGGATACATTCACTGTCTTGTTTGTGGTAATGACTTCACAGTTGTATACGTATACCAAAACTTTTAAAATTGTACTTATTTTTGTACAAAATTATACAAAAATTTTAAAGTATCTATTTTCAATATGTGCAGTTGATTGCATGCCAATTATACCTCAAACAATTCTGAGGTACGTGTGCCTGTTAGAATAGTTGAAAGACTGTAATAAAGCATTTTAGAATTTTAAAGCCAAAAGTGACTATTAAAAAGCTTGTCTTTTAATTGTATTTATTCATTTTTTAAAAAATTAATAGGTGAAATAAAAGGAATTATTTTCTCAAAAGAAAATTCTAAGAAGAGTTGGTCACCCTACTAGTTCCTGGGTGGTTTTTTTTTTTTTTTTTTGCCTTCTAAGATAGTTACATCCAGTCATACACCTCCACAGTTTATTCACAGTTAATTGTATTTAGGCTAATTCCTCATATACTCCCACATATTGTTAAAAGCTTTACTGCTTCTTTACCTTTGATTCTTGCTAAAATGTTATTGCTTCCTACAACTGTGCCCAGAGCCAAGTACAGCCAAGTGACATGAAGTCCTGCTTTGTGTCCGCCACCATTTCTGTAAAAGTCCTCACTTCATTGCTAATGATCCAAAGACACCCTTTTAAATTTAACAATAGCTTCTTTATGGTTGGATCATCTTTAATCATTCATGATGTAGAAACAAGAAAGGAAAGTCAGATCTCTTTAGCCTCAGTATTCTAACAAAATGAAAAATAGCTTATAAAAAGGAACTTAGCAAATTGCCAACCACCTTGCAAACAATTGTCTTTATTATTGTACCTCTTTATCACTGTGTCCCAATGAATGTCCATCTGTCTGGCTATGAGCATTACCCTCCTCTGTTTCTAGATGGAGAAAACTATCAACCTTCCTGACACAAAGAACAAACAAAGTAACTGACCTAGCTTGGGTTTCAAGCCCTCTCTGCCTAACACTAAAGGCTGAGCTTGTCACCATTCTTGTGTACTGCTTTCCACAAATGCCAACTGACGTGTTGAAATATATAGTAGATTCTCCTAATAGGTGCTCAGTATTTCTGAAATTGAATAAAATTGAAGCTTGTATCAGGACGAGGGGATGGTTGCAAGCCAATACTTTGTTTGCATAACATGACCTTGTATGTGGCTTCCTTAACAAAAGGCAATGCAGTTTAATTTCTCTGCGGTTCCATGAGTAATTTCCCACTGCATTCGCTGTGTATCCCCCCTTGCCAAAAGCCAGATGCTCTTTTTTAATCTATATTTGTTCAGTAGTTGTGCTGTGCATGCTATTAATTGGTCAATTGGGACTCATAATATTTATTCCTTTATGATTCAAACAATACTAATTCTGTTGGAGGCAGAGAGCAGTTGTTGATGATATATTTTGGCCTGAACATCTTACTCTTTAAAACATCAGCCTTGTGCTTTCTTTACCCTTTCAAAAACATTTGAAGTATAAAAATCCTTGTTTATTCCTCTGAATTTTGTTAAAAACCTAAAATTGTTCTAAAAAACAATCTTTAAGGGGTGCCTGGGTGGCTCAGTCAGTTAAGTATTGGACTCTTGGTTTTGGCTCAGATTGTCATCTCAGGGTCTTGAAATGGAGCCCTGTGTGGGACTCTGCATTCACCAGGGAGTCTGCTTGGGGCTTTCTCTCTCCCTCTAACCCTCCCTTTCTCAAATAAATAAATAAATCCTTAAAAAATTAATCTTGAAAAAAATCCTTTATTCTTCTCATTTGCATTGTATTTCACATCCCACTTCCATCCTAAAGAAACCATGAAAAAAATTCAGAGCGTAACTAAACTTTTAAATATTTTACATGATAATAGCTTGGTGAGTGGTGTGTGTATGTGAGAGACAGAGAAAGACATATTGTGCTTGTTATAAAAATATTCTTTAGTTGATATTGGTATACTAATTTTTAAAAATCTAATTTTCAAAAAATATTATGGGTCATTGAGTGCCTACTATGTACATGAGGAGTTTACACAGTACGAGTAATCTCATAAGAAATCATAGGAAAATGGAGGTTATGAGAAGTTAAGGGAATTGTCAAGTGTAAGTGCTACAATCTGGATCATTCGATCCCAGCTCTGCCTATTTTAATGTCCCAGGCTACAGTTACTAGCGTGAAAAGAGGATTATCATCTTGAGAATGTTGCTGCTGGTGTTAACACCCTTCCCACCTTGAGTCTGTTCTCCTCAAAGGCAGGAGGAATTTAAAACTAGTTTCAGAGAAACAAATTTAATTCAGAGGTAATATTGACCCTAATGAGGGATCAGAGTTGCTTCATCTCTTTGCTTCTTGTTACCTACAGGAAAGCTTTGGTAAATGTCGGAGCAGAGCTGAGTGAAAGAAATGTCAGGGCCGCTCACAAGCTCCCCGTTCATATCATGGTGCCACTTTGAAGCTTCCACAGTTCTAGCAGAGTGGAAAAGGTAGGAAGGCAGTTAGTGGAGAAGAGACTCATTAGAAACAGAACAGGTACAGTAATTTGAAAAAAAAAAAAAAAAGAAAGCAACAAGCAGAGAACATAAGGGTTGAAGGTCAACAATATGTTTCATTAGCTCCTCTGAGCTTCTAATGGAATATGGATTGGTTTGCCCTGTGAAGGCTGGTTATAGCATAAGTCAGTGGTAATGTTCTTCTTGCAGAATACATTATCAAACTTGTTCTCCTGCCATAGCTGATATATCATCATTTTACAATAAAGCAACCATGAATGACATACTAAATTTTTTCAAGAAAGAAAAACATGAGGGGAAAAAAAATGACAAGTTTATAACTTTTCTCTTTTATAAATGTGCTCTCAACACATCATATATTCACCTAATTTGAACAATACTTTTGAGTTGTAGGACACAAGGGTACCATTCCCAGCTTTTGGTTGGGAAAATTTAGATGAAATAATCAAATTATTCAGCCAAAGCTTTATATGGGTTTGTGGCAGAAAGACATAGGTCTCCCAACCCATGTGCTATCTATCAGTTTCTAGTTGGACTGAGGGTATTTTCTTCCTGCCAGGAAAGACTACTCAGTTTACTGTGGTTTCTAGTGTTTAGCTGCCCTGGAATAAAAACATAACCATTGTTTTGAATTATCGTCATCATTAAAAACTGGTAGACCTTGAAAGTAATGGTCATATACCAAAAAGATAAGAGAAGAAAATTTAAAAATTGCCTTCAAGGAAATAAACATCCATGAATGAGACTCAAGCAGTACCACCTCTGAGTTTGACAGTGGTTTTTCTTGTCAACTAAAGAGTTCTCTGAATTTGAATTATATAACTATGAAGGAAGAACTAGGGATTCATCAATGTCTTTCTTATTAGGAAAGAATTTTTACACTGAGAGTTCCATGTCTATTTTATCAGAATCCCACTGAAAAGAGGAAAAAATATACATATTTTTTACTGTTCAAGTCATTTAGATCAGAAATACTCTTTTGGGGCACTCCGGGTGGCTCAGCGGTTTAGCACCACCTTCAGCCCAGGGCGTGATCCTGGAGACCCGGGATCGGGATCAAGTCCCACATTGGGCTCCCTGCAGGGTGCCTGCTTCTCCCTCTGCCTGTGTCTCTGCCTCTCTCTCTCTGTCTCTCTCTTTCTCTCATGAGTAAATAAATAAAAATAAATTTTAAAAAAAGAAATACTCTTTTGAATTAACCTGCCTGACCCATAATGCCTGCAATTGGCACTAAAAAAAAAAAAAAGTGCTGATTAGAATTATTTTGAATTTTGAATCGATAGAAACTGATGTGCTTTTGAATTGAAAGAAATTGGTGCACTCACGCTGCCCTGTGATTGCCCAGTGGAAATACTGAAAGAGGACCTGACACCTAGAGCAAGAGAAAACTTTTTTTCTCTAAATTCCTTGTTTCTTGAATTTTGAAACTACAAAAGAATGTTAATTATTCCAATGTTTCCCTCACTAAGAAAAGAGAAAATCATTGTAGAATATGATTCAACAAATCTCTCAGGTTTACATAACTTTTACATTTTTGCCTTTTGAAATCTATATGTGATAGATTATAGATAGAAATCTATAGTGATTGATTTGTAGCCTGACCCAGTTTTTCTAGGATGAAGTAGAACACAGTTAGTCAGGTTCCCCAGAGATGTGATAGTGAAGTGGTTTGAATTTAGGTTCTGGAATTGGACAGATGTGGATTCAGTGCCCAATCACTGTCATACACTCAGTTTTGTACGCTGGACACTTATGGAATCACTCTGGGCACGTTTCCTAATTGGTAAAGTTAGTATTGCAGTAAGAAGTAGCCCACATTTATTTTTCCTAAATATCTGCTGCAATACCAGAAAGTATTTTTTTTTTTTATGATAGAGAGAGAGAGAGGCAGAGACACAGGCAGAGGGAGAAGCAGGCTCCATGCACCAGGAGCCTGATGTGGGATTCGATCCCGGGTCTCCAGGATCACGCCCTGGGCCAAAGGCAGGCGCTAAACCGCTGCACCACCCAGGGATCCCCCAATACCAGAAAGTATTTAGCAAATAGTATACCCACCATAAATGTTAGCCGTGATTATGACCATTACTTGTGCTGGAAGAACTCATAAGTTTTCTAAGACAGATCACTGAGGATGGAAGGAATCATCCAACTATAAAGAGTCATAGCATGTGTTGACTGGTGTAAATGGAACTGGGGATGATATGCAAGTGAGGTCAACCCCTCATGGGGCTGACAGAGATGCAGGCTTGACAGCAAGCCGGGACACGGAGAGCCCAGAGGGAAGACTCCAAAACCACTGCCCATAACTCGCCTGGTAATGCCACCAGCCATAGCCTAGGCACCCGCTGCTTTTGCTGACCCTTCAAAATGCCTCGTGTTGCTGCCATTCCTGGAAGGTGTAAATTCTCACTTTGTCTCCCCGTTTGAATCACAGTCTTTAAATTCAGCGTTTTGTATGGATGATTCTGATCAGTGAAAGAGCTCAGAAGAGCAGGCACAGCTTTTCACATTCTAAATAGGAGTCAGCCCTACACATTGTGACTTATAGGGTGGAAAAGCCCAAGTGCAGGAAGGGAAATGATATGCTGATCCAGCCCAAATGCTTTGTTCCCTGTAAACTCATAGGATTAATGTCAGGTGTATTTCAGAACCAAAGGTACTTGTGTGAGTCATTCTGCAAAATGATTCATGCTTAGAGTGTAGATGGGGAAACTCAACAGTTAGATGGAGTTATCTGATGCCTGAGGCCCCTTATTGGTCATTCTGTTCTGGAAAGTATCTGGCTTCTCCATGACAGCCCTGCAGCTGTCTCCATGAGCTCTCTGAATGCTTTTGGGAAAAATGGAGGGTTGACCTATTTGTAAATTTTTTAAAAAAGATTCTATTTATTTATTCATGATAGACACACACACAGAGAGAGAGAGAGAGAGAGAGAGAGAGAGAGAGAGAGGCAGAGACACAGGCAGAGGGGGAAGCAGGCTCCATGCAGGGAGCCTGATGTGGGACTCGATCCTGGGACTCCAGGATCACGCCCTGGGCCAAAGGCAGGCCCTCAACCGCTGAGCCACCCAGGGATCTCATTATTTGTAAATTAAAGCAATCTCCCTGCTTCTGATGTTCAACAATTCCTCCCAGATTGAAAGGGAAAAGATTTTTGATTGGGTTTTTGATTGGAAAAAGGGGACACCCATTAAGTCTAGGCATTATAACCCCATCCTACCCCTCCAGCCATAACCCACTCTTGGGTTCTCATGTTTGGGGGCAGGGAAAAGGAAGTTTTTGAATCTCTTCCTTAAATCAGTTTATCCAGATTTAGTCTAAATAGAGAACATAAGAATAATTTCAACCGTTATTGATGCTTTAAAAATAAGCATGGTTTTATGTAAAAGGAATGTAATTCAATGAAATGGAATATTGAAAAAATGGAGAAAATGAAAAAGTCTACTAATACCACTATTCTATATGTGCTGCTGAAGTGAGCACATAATCCCACTATTCCAATAAAACTACTTTGACCCTTTTGGCCTGTCTTCTGTCACACAGCCTCTGCTATTAAAAGGCATTTGGTTGAGGGTGCCTGGGTGGCTCAGTCGGTTAAGCATCTGACTCTGGATTTGGGCTCAGGTCATCATTTAGGGTCCTGAGACTGAGTCCCGAGTCAGGCTCCACAAGGAGCATGGAGCCTGCTTAAGATTCTCTGTCTCCCTCTCTTTCTGCCCCTTCTATCTCTCTCTCTCTCTTTTCCCCTCCTTCTGCCCCCCCCCCAAAAAGGCATCTGGTTGTTTCCCAAAATTGTCCTTATAAAGTAGAATTTGAGGGATGCTTGGTTGAACATCTGCCTTTGGCTCAGGGCATGATCCTGAGGTCCAGTGATCGAGTCCTGCATCGATCCTGAGAAGAGCCTGCTTCTCCCTCTCCCTATGTCTCTGCCTCTCTCTTGGTCTTTCATGAATAAATAAATAAAATCTTTTAATTAGCAATAATCGCACCTCGGATAAACCTCATTGGTTACGATTCTGCTACTCTGCAAGCTATAAATAAAATCTTTAAAAAAAAAAACAAAAAGAATTTGAAGATCAGCTTCAGGTGTATGTGTGTATCTTTGGAGGTTGGTGCCAATAGAGAGGGAACAAGCCTTAGATGTTGGCAACAGGGTTGAGAGTCTACTCTTTACAAGTGCTGAGCAATCAGTTGACCTCTGTGACCCTTATCTGCCAACTGGAGAAATGTCAATCATACATACGTTTGCATACATTGATAGGCAAATTCCTGGAGAGCAGTAAGGCCACCAATACAGCAGTGGAGACTCGCATACACATGGACGCAGAAGGAAAAGGAAAAACGAAGATTCTTACTTACTTCCCTTATCCTCCATGGAATAGACAACTCATGAGCAGCATCTACACTCTAATTATGTTTATTAGAGATAGCGGCTTTTATCTAACCATATTTAAATATAGCACTTTCTATGTGTCAGGTCCAGCTTTTAGGGTTTAAAAATTAACTCATTTATCCTCTTAACAACCTAGGGAGTGGTATTACTTCACAGCTGAGGCCACTGAGTGCAGAAAGTATACATCACTTACAGACCTCAGGACCCACAGCTGGTAAATGGCAAGTCTGGCGTTCAAATACAGTAGACTGGACCCAAATCCATACTCTTACCTCTCACACTATAACCTTCATCCTGTTCTAGCCCAGTGCTCTCTTTGGAGTTGCCATAGTCTTTCTTCTTAGGCGGAGGTATGGGCTCTTGTTCTCCTGAAATCCCTAAAAAACAACTCTAAACTTAACATCTTTCCTTAGAGACTTAAGAAATGTGGGCATCTCAGCTGCTTTGCAGGCTGGGTTCGGTCTGTGCAGAGCAAACTAGAAAGAAGACACATCCATGTTGAAGCATGGACCTTTCTCAGGATTATTCACTCCATGTTGCCATTTCCTATAATTCTTTTAAAAATAGTCAATAAAACAATCTAAATAGTTTCAAAATAGGAAGATGAAATCAAAGAGTAAAATTTTACCAGCCCAAACAAAAATCCAATAGCACAAAAGTGCTGCAAGTTCCTTTGAATAAAATTTTTTAAACTCTCAAAGAAAGATTAAGTGTTGAGTTGACACAGATTAAGTGCAAGAAGTGCTTCTTATCAGGATGCTGCAGGTGAGGGCCTCTGGAGGATAGAATTCTCAGCTAGAAACTTCTTGTGGGAGAGCTCTCCCCCTGAGAAATAAGTACCTTCAGCTAAATTGTGCAGTTTCACCGGGGATGGGTAGAGGAGAGAGTGCTGGCCATTCAGCCCATCGGAGCAACGGAGCAATGTAGGCTTTTCTTCAAGCAGACACCAAGGAATTGCTTCTTCACAAACTGCATCCCACAACAAGAGATGCCCTCATTTTGCAAATAACAAAATTGACAGCCTAAGGAGTTATGTCTTAATTTCCATGGGGAGAAGAATATCCCACGGTCTCTAAAATATCCTAATAGACTCTTCCTTGAATCAATCTTCCTTCCTCCCTCCCACCTACGTTCCTTCCTTCCTTCTTCCCTGCACCCCTCCTTTCCTCCTTCTCTCTCTAATATTACCTCTCAACTCTTTTTGCCAGTTGGAGTAGAGAATGTTAAAAAAAAAACAACAACAACTCTTTTTCTGGGTATTGTCAAGGAGTAAACAACATTCTCATATAGTAATAGTTATAAGAGGTGCTGTCCTTATCAATCACGAATGTGTGCAAGATACTTTATATACCCTGTTTCTATTCCTAACACAAACACTCTAACAAGTAATTGTGGTTAACTTCATTTTATAGATGAGGAGAATGAAGCTCTCAGAAGTAAGGAACTTGCTGAAGTCACACAGTGACCTTGGATCAGAGCTGGGATTGGAAGTGAGGTGCACATGGAAGCAGAATGCATCTTTCTTCCTCATGCAGTCCATCCTGAGAACTCAAGAGGACAGGCTTGGGGCTGATTTGGTGTTTAAAGTAGAATGCTTGCTGAACTATTTAACTTAAGACCAAATGGCTGATTCCCTGAAGTATTTTATTTAACTGAATATAAGGAGGTGTGGCATGCTGGCTTTTTTTTTTTTTTTTTTTTTTTTGGTTTATTTATCTGTGAGCCATGACAAGAAAAATCATTTTTATAATGTGTGTGCTCCTGACGCCATGGCTCCAAATGGCCAGTGAATGAATGAGTGAAATGAAGCTAGAAGGACAGTGGAAATGGGAAGCAGCATGGCCTCTCAGAAGTGATGTAATGCCCCCTTCCACCCCACAGTCTATAAAACATCTTCAGAACAGGTGTCTTCTAGAATGGCAAGACTCAGAGAGCTCAGTGCCTAATGAGTGCAGGCATTTCTGAACCATACGTCATGGAGATCCCTTTAGACCAGAGCTCTTTGAGTTATTCCCCCTCCCAAGTAATTAAACTGTGTGACATCCCTTCTCCCACACCTACTCCCACTGTCGCACGTGGCTTTGTTAATGGGAACATGCGGCACTGCAATGTGGGTAGCTGTGCCAGGTGTGGGGTGTAAATCTATCTAAGGAGTAGGAGAAGGCATAGAGGAAGAAATCTCTCTGTGCCTTTGAGTAACTCAGGAAGAGAGAAGTCAAATAGCTAGTGGATAAAAGGCTTTATTTTAGCTTGTCATTGCTATTCCTTAATAAAGAAATTGTCCCTAGAAAAGGAAATTGTGAATTTTGTGGTACCTGATACTCTTCCAGGGTTTAATGCTGAACAGATATCCACCAAGCAATATCTGAATCACTCCAGGACTTTGCACAAATTTCTTTGTCACTGTCCAGCATTGTGCCAGTATTAATTCTTCACGCCTACTTCACTGAATCAGGCTCCAGCTGGCAGTGGCATCACTGCCTTTGTGTGTTGATCTTATTGCTTCATGCCATTGAAGTTGAGATTCTTTCTTTAGGGTGGTATGAGGACAAGAGGAATAAAACTAGACTTTAGCCACCAGACAGATGTCAATGACTCCCAAGTTGTCAAGCCTGGAGAGTTGAACAGCTGCATTTCCTTCCAGGCAGCCAGATCATGACAGGGCTTCAGGTACCAGTTTGCAAGCATTAGCCAACACTGTGCAACCTTAGGATTTTCCCATCCAGGTGCATTTAATGGCTCCCAGGCAGCCAGGGAAGATATCAGGCTCTCTCTCTCTCTCTCTTTCTCCCCCCTTTCTTTCTCCCGCTTGCCCCTCTTTCCATTTCTCCCCTGCTTTCTTTTCTCAGACTGTGGCAAAATATGAAGAAAATCAAGGATTCAATGATAAGAGTAGCAAGTGCTCATTATAGAAACTTAGATGGAAAAGTTTAATGAAGAAAATAAATGGCACCAGAAAATCATACAGTTTACAGATAAACACTACTAATATGTTTTTTATACAGACTTCCAGCTCATTTCTACTATGTGTGGGAGGGGGAGGAAGGCATGAAATTATCAAGACTTTCTAAAAATTATTATGCTTCATCTTCCAAAGGTAAATATAATTTACCATGAAATGATGTTGAAGTGAGAGGAGTGTGAGGACTGAATTATAGTATTTCCCATCAGCCACCTTAAAACCTATATTCTTCATATTTTAGCACAATAATTTATAACAATTTTAGTTTTATAAAAAAGAAAAAATACTATGAAGTATTTCTGTTCACCCTTAACCACATCTCCAAATGTTAATATCTTACCACATTTGCTTTATCATTCAATCTATCTTACATTCTTTTCCATGGATGATAGATGATAGATAAATAGGTAGGTAGGTAGGTAGGTAGGTAGATGGATAGATTTTTTTCTAAACTATTTGAGAGTAAATTGTAAGTTGCAGACCTTATATCCACTTATTAATGAATACTTCAGTGTATAGTTCCTAAAAATAAGAGCATTCTTTTATGTAACCATACACAACAATCAAAATCAGGAAATTAATATTGATACAAAAATATTTTTTGGTCATGCCATTTTTGAAGAACACGGGCCATTTATTTTGTAGAATTCCCTTCAATTTAGGCCAGTTTGATGTTTCCTTATAGCCAGATTCAGGCTTTACATTTTTTGGCAAAAATACTGCAGAATATTGCATCTTTCTCAGGACATCATATTAGGAGAAACATAATAACTATCCCATTACTGGTGATGTTAACTATAATTACCAGATTAAGGTGGTATCCTCCGTATTTCTTCACTGTAAAGTTACTATTTAACCTTTTTCATTAATTACATATATAGTATATTATATATAATATATAATATATTTTATTGATCCTTTGGATTATATATATTATAAAATATATAAATATACTTAATTTTTAAAGTTTATTATAGAAATTTAAATATATAAAATTATATAATATATTTATAATATTTTTTCTTGGTCCTCTGGATTATAATTTGGATATGGTAAATTATGATGATTCTGGATTCTAATATTTTTTTCCAACAAGTATTACTTTCTTCAAGCAATGTAATTTACAATATTAATAGTTTTAGAAAATGTGTTAGGCACTGTCCTGGACACCTACCTAGAGAATGAGACAGAAAAGTTCTTCAGCCTCATGGCTAAAGTTTTTTCATGGAAAGAAAAAGAGACTGACAATGAGCAAGTACACAAATAGGTAAAACATCACCAGGGTGATCAGTGTGATGAAAAGGATAAATATGATGGCACATTACACTAGGGGTTGATAAACTTTTTATGTAAAGAGCCAGATAGTAATACTTTTTAGACTTTGCAACTATTTAACATGGCCATTGTAGCAACAAAGTAGCCATAGATTATACATAAATGAATGAACATGGTGGTGTTCCAATAAAACTTTATATAAAAAATTGAATGGTGGGCTAGTTTGGCCCATGGGTCAAAATTTTCCAACCCCTGTGCTGCGGAATAAAGCAATCTTTGTTCTTGATACTTTAGACAGAAATGGCCAAAGAAGATCTCTCCAAGGAGAAATATTTTAGCTAAGGTTTTCAGAAATGCCAGTGTGTTCTGGGAAAAGAGGTGGTAAGCATAAGAGTTCTAAAAGGTAGGAGATGTGAGGGCTGTTCCAGGAGCTGTCAGAAGGCTGGTATAGCTAGAGTGTGATCAGCAAGTGGCAAGTTGAGGTTGGGGAGTGGTCAAGAAAGATCATCCAGGGCTCATGGGTCAGCATAAGGAATTTAGGTTTTCTCTCAAGTACAAAGGAGAATCATGACAGGGTTTTAAAAATAGAGTGATGTGACCTGGCATATAATTTAAAGGTCATGCAACCTGCCACATGGAGAACAGATTGGAAGATGACAAGAGGAACAGTGAGGACCCCAGCCTGGAGACATCTGCAAGAATCCTGTGAGAGATCATTGAGCCTTTTACATGGTATCCACATCCTACTATTATTTGACTATTACCACTTGCCCCATTAGGTCTTATAATTCCTATGAAGTAGATAACAGAGCTGGAATATAAACCCAGGAAGACTAATTTTCAAGTCTGTATTAGCCACTCTCCCAACATCCTTCGACTTAAGTCACCCTTCCCAACACTGCCTATGGTTATATGGTCGAGTGGTTTTCAGAACCCTTTGGCTCAATGCACTATGGTTCAGCAGTAAGCCATACACCTCAGGCTTTTGGCACTGATTTCAGCCAAAAGCCTGTGTGCTTGATGCCTAAATGCAGGGGAGCCAGTATTCTCCACAGGCAACCTTCTCACCTCGGAGAGCATGTGCCAAAGGGTGTTCTCAGCTCAAATCTGGCTGAGTGTATGCTTGAGAGCATGGTAAAGCATGAAGATATGTCATTATTCAGAAGACATCATATTGACAATATTAAAAATACTCTAAATCTAACTTTCTTTAGTTCTTAATGAGGAACGGCATCAGTTTGGCACAATCAGGATTTACAGTTTTGTTTTCATTTTACCAAGCAGTATTTTTTGAGATTATTACTATCTCACATTTAATTCAGTAAATTTGGTGAATAATGACCTTTGGAGCTGGAAGGCATTTTCAAGATCAGTCAGGCTGGTAGTATCCAGATTGTGCTCTCAAGAAGCTCAAGATTCTAGGAGAGAAAGTTCAAAGAGAGAAAGAAGTGCAAGAGGAAAAAGTCTCCTTCAACTCAAGCACTTTCTTTTATTTTATATATTGAACTTTTGGATAAGATTTTTTTGAAAGATTCTGCTGGTAAAAATATTTGAATTTTTACAGAAAAATTAAGTAAGGCCCAGAGAAATTAAATACCTTGCTTAGGAAACCACAGTGATAAGACAAGGACTAGAATTTTTTTTTAAATTTCTCCACCCAATATGGGGTTTGGACTCACCACAGGGAGATCAAGAGTCCCCTGCTCTGTGACTGAGCCAGCCAGGCACCCCAAGGGCTGGAACTCTTTGACCCTGAGACTCAATGTGGCAAAATGCTAAAGAAAATGTTGGGTCAACTAACATGTATCTAATTATCACTGGTTGTGCGTCTAGACAAATCATTTTCCCTTTCTTAAGTCTCCTTATATACAAGAGGATTTTAGGTGTCTTTGTTTTCCTTCTTTTCACTATAACATTTTGTCTCGGAAGTGTGGCTTTCAACAAAGTGATGAAGGACGAGAGAAAATTTAGAGAGAAGCTGTGGACAGTTCTCTTTTCTTGCTTACATGTTACTTCACTAGGAGTACTCCCCATCACAGCAGTTTTTGACTGTTTTTTGACCAGTGTCCACCCAGACTCTGAATAAGATCCTCGCACACAGTAGGAGATCCATAAACATTTATGTAGATCTACCACCAATCTCTAAAGACTGAACCCACCTTGTTCCAACTGTGTGCTCCGCTATTATTAATGGTGCAATGCCATCTGCTGGCAATATGAATAATTACAGTTGCATCTGTGAAAACGAAATCTTGAGGGACTTTTTCCTTTCTTGTGTTATATTACTTTAACAGAGAAAATAGTGTGGGAACACTTTATGTCTTTTATAATGAAATAAAGAATATTATCTCTGTAGACCATAAAATCTCTTCATTTTCCCAGCAAAATGACAAAACATGAACCCTCACCTAGAGTGAGAATTCTAACCAAGCGTAGGAAAAACCTGGAAGCGAATACACCTGAATCCTGAAGGAAACGAACAATGGTGAAGGACGCCCCCTTGTGGACATTCTGAGCCCTACTTAGAATGGAAGGATGAAGGCTCCTTTGGTGAAGTGAGGCCCTTTTTAAGAGAATTTTAAATTAGCAGAAATTTCTGACGCCATAGAAAAATCTCATGTCTCATTTGCTATGGAGCTTGATCCTTTAGAAAACAAAATCTTCCTTGGCTTTTCTAAATCCTTCAGACCGTGTTTTAACATGGACCCTCCTGAGAAGAATTTGTGTTTTGTTTCTTTTTTTTAGAAGCCAGGATAGGTTACTGCAATGTGGGATTTCTCGGGGCCTCGAGTTTGTCCTATAAAATATGGATTGTTCTAGAGAAACTCTAAGGCAATTATAGCCCTGAAGCCCATTAAATCTGCTAAGCATTTCAGCTTTCCTGTTCAAAAAGTGTCTTCACCATCATTCCCCTTTCTGGAATGCAGTGCCTGTGAATATGAGAACTTACATGGCTAATGGACTTTGCAGATGCAATTAAATTAAGGGTCTTCAGATGGAGGGGTTATCCTGCATTATCAAGGTCAACCCCATGTAATCACAAGGAGACTCATAAGAGGCAGAAGAAGGACCAAAATCAGAAAAGGCAATGTGACAGCAGAAATAGATTGAAGTGATATAGTAAGGAGTATCAGCAGCCTCTAGAAGCTGGAAGAAGCAAAGAATGGATTCTCCCCTGGAGCCTCCAGAAGGAATCAGCCATGCCAACACCTTGCTCCGGAAGACTCATTTCAGACTTCTGATCTCCAGAACCGTAAGAGAGTAAGTTTGTGTTGTGTCAAGTCACTAAATTTGTGGTAATTTGTTACAACAGCAATAGGAAACTAGTGCTAGACATATTTTTAATAAACAATGATTTTTAACAGAATCATTGTGCTATTACCAGACTTCGTAAAGTCACCATTCTTTCATACCGAATGCCATATTCACATTTCCTTGATTTTATGGCTCCAATCTCTGTGTCACCATCACCTGTTTAACACACCTGCTTTTCCCACCAGACCATGAGTTATTAAGAAGGGCTGATTCTGTTCAGCAATATATCCCCTACAGTGCTCAGGGTGTAGCATATAGTAGACACCTAATAAAAATGGGTTAAATTGAAGTTAATCACATCCACATTAGCTTTGATGTGAAATTTCTGAAAATGCAACTTCACTCTCATGACTATCCTGTGTACACCAAATCAGAAATATGTTACACTCCAATGACCAAGTTACTATTTATTGAGTAGCCAACCTAACAGCTCTTTCTATGTGTAGTTTCGAATTTAATTGTTCCAACAGCTCTGTGAAATAGGTAGTATTATCATATAGAGGCATACCTCATTTTATTGTGCTTCATTTGATCATGCCTTGCAGTTACTGCATTGTTTTACAAACAGAAAATTTGTGGCAACCCCGCATCAAGCACATCTGATTGGTACCATTTGTTCAGCAGCACTTGCTTCTTTGTGTCTCTGTGTCACATTTCGGCAATTCTTGAAATATCTCTCACCTTTTCGTCGTTATAGTATTTGTTGTGGCCAGTGATCCTTGTTAGTGTGGCCAGTGATCTTTGATGTCACTACTGTAATTGTTTGGGGGCACCATGAACCACACCTATATAAGATGGCAACTACCATCCTGGCCAGTCAGCAGCCATTAATATCAAGGCAAGACTCTCCACAAGCAAAAATATTATGACTCCCTGAAACCTCAGATGATGGTTAGCATTTCTTAGCAATAAAGTATTTTTTAAGTAAGGGAAGTATGTTGTTTTTTAAGACAATGCCATTGCACACTTAATAGGCCACAGTATGGTATAAACATAACTTTCATGTGCACGAGAAAACAAAAAAAAATCACTTGATTTGCTTTATTTAGATGGTCTAGAAGCAAATCTGCAGTATCTCCAAGGTACGACTGTACCTCAAACTGAAATTGAGAGGTCTGTAACTGGAGAAACACCGTTCAGCAGGTGATCAGCATAGACAAGATTCAATTCTTGGAAATGTCAACTGTGAGCCATCCTGCATTCTTCGTGAATAACTACCGCTTACAGAGTTGAAAGGTGCAACAGCAAACAGGACTGGGAGCAAACCATGAACACAGTCCCACTTGCTTACTGCAATTCACAGGGCAGGACTCTAGGTGGAGACAGACTTGCAGAGAGAGTCTTTCCCTAAACCAGAAATGTGGTAATGATTAATATTTAATGTAAAATGTCATTTAGTTCCTGAATTATGAGTAAGAATGAATGTCATCCCCCCCCCCACCCCAACACACACACAAAAGTCAGCTACAGTTAAAAACAAAATGAGGGCAGCCCGGGTGGCTCAGCAGTTTAGCACCGCCTTGAGCCTGGGGCCTGATCCTGAAGATCCAGGATCAAGTCCCATGTTGGGCTCCCTGCATGGAGCCTGCCTCTCTCTCTCTCTGTCTGACTCTCATGAATTAATAAATAAAATCTTTAAAAATAAATAAATAAAAAACATATGTTTAAAAACAAAATGAAACCCTTAAAAAGCTATGGTACAATAAGATTCCTGGGTATCAGATTTTTCACTCTTTCACTTGCTCACAGTGGTAGGCTAATTTATGCCTCCTGAAGCGATCCAGGTCCTAATCCCTGGAACCTGTGAATGGCACCTTGTATGGCAATAGAGACTTGCAGATGTAATTAAATTGAGGATCTTGAGATGGGGAGATTATCCTGGGTTAATTTTGTAAGCCCTAAACATGATCACAAATATCCTTATGAAAGGAAAGATAAGAGAAGGCAGCGTGACTGAAGCAGAGAAAGATTCGTCTCTAGAAATGAAGGAAGGGCTCAAGAGGTGAGAATAGGAGTGCAGAAGAATCTGGGAAAGGCAAAGAAATGGAACCTCCGAGAAAGCATAACTTGGCTGAAACCTTAACCTTAACCCACTGAATCCAACTTGGGAATTCAGGCCTCCAGAATCATAAAGAGAATAAATTTGTATCATTCTAAGCCACCGAGATTGTGGGCAGTGTGTTAGAACAACCATAGGAAACTAGTACACTCACATAAAGAGATTATCTCTAATTGCAGGTTTACTTTAGTTTATATATAGAAGCATATATATATATGCTTCAGAAAATACTCCTAAAAAGTATACAGGCATCTCAAATCAATTTCTGTTGTCTTTTATTACAGAATAGTGGATGTTACATTATAGAACTTCAAGGAAATTCCACATTCCAGGAAGAATGAGAATTGGCTCACTAGTGACTATCACATTGTTTTATTTTTTAAAATATATACACAAAAGGGATGGCTGAGTGGCTCAGTGGCTGAGCATTTGCCTTCGGCTCCGGGTGTGATCCCAGGGCCCTGGGATCAAGTCCCACATAGGCTCCTTGCAGGGAGCCTGCTTCTCCCTCTGCCCGTGTCTCTGCCTCTCCTGTGTCTCTCATGAGTAAATAAATAAAATCTTAAAAAAATAAATGAAAATATGTACACAAAAGCTCACAAGTCATAGTTGCAGCTTGACAAATTTTGAAAAAGTGAATGTTCCTGTGTTATTAGCATCCACCAAGAAATAGAACATTCCCAGAACCCCAGGCAGCCCGTCCACTTCCTCATAGTCACCTCACAGTGGCTACCACCCTTCCCCAAACATCGTATCTTTCTTGACTTTTACCTGTTTTCAAACTTTATATAAAGAAATCAACAGCATGTGTTCTTTTCTGTCTGGCTTCTTTCACTCAAAATTATGTTTTTGAGCCTTGTAGCTATAGTTTCCACATTTTCTCTACTGAATAATATGTGTTGATAAGGCAGTTTATTTACCTATTGCATTGCTTGGTGGGCATTAACATCGTTTCCAGTTTGGGGTTCTTCTACACAGTAAACATTCTTGTGCATATTTTTTGGTACACACAATTAGTATTCCTGTTACTTATATATCTAACAGTGAACTAGCTGGGCAGAGAGTATGTGTATGTCCAGCTTGGGGAATTACAGATTAATAGATTTCCAAACAATTAGATAAATTTATATTCCCACCAAGAATGCATAGGTTCTTTTGATAGTGACAGTTTGTTAATTGTGGCCATTATAAGGCATATGGTATATCTCAGTGTTTGTTTTTTTAAATTTTCATTTGGGGGGCAGCCCCGGTGGCGCAGCGGTTTAGCGCCGCCTGCAGCCCGGGGTTTGATCCTGGGAACCCTGGATGGAGTCCCACGTCAGGCTCCCTGCATGGTGCCTGCTTCTCCCTCTGCCTGTGCCTCTGCCTCTCTCTCTCTCTCTGTGTCTCTGAATAAAGAAATAAAATCCTTAAAAAAACAAATTAAATAAATAAATAAATAAATAAATTTTCATTTGGTTAAGTTCCTATTGAATTTGGCCACTTCTCTGTTAGGTTACTTCTGTTTCATGTAGGATTTTAAAAATATTCTGGACATAAGTCATTTGCAGGAGATAAGTATTTCAATTTTTTATGGCATGCATTTTCAAGGTCTTAAATGGTACTTTTAATAAATGGAAGTTCTTAATTTAAAACAAAAGACAAAAATTTAACAATATTTTGTGTGGTCTCTTTAAGAAATATGTGCCCTCCCCAAGGTCACAAATATTGTCTTGTATGTTATTGTATAGAAGCTGTATGTTTTATCTTTAACATATAGGTTTACCAGTCACCTAGGTTTATTTTTCTGTGAGTGCAGCAGGAGACACATTCTATTTTTTTTCCATATGGGTATTCAGTTTATTGAATATTGAATTGACTTTATATTATTTATTGAAAAAACTATGTTCTGTAAGCTATTGGTTTTGTCATAAATCTAGACACCATAATGAATGTATGGATGCCTGCGCCACCCAGGCACCCTACTGTAGCTTTATAATGTCTTGATACATGACAATGTTAATTTGGATCTTTAAGGATTGCCTTAGTTATGATTGTCTCTGTTTTTCTATAAAAATTTAGTTTTAGCTTGTCAATTTCTGTACGCAAGAAAAGAAATCCCACTGGGATTTTAAATGGGATTGAATTGAATGTAAAGATCAATTTGAGGAGAACTAATATTTTCAAATTAATGACTTTTTAAGTCTACAAACATGGTATACATCCCAATTTTATCCAGGCCATCTTCAATTTTCGTCAATAATGTTTTGTATTTTTCAGTGTAAAGATCTTGCATATTTTGTCTGCATTTATTTTTATGTTGTTTCAAGTGGCACTCTTTATAATTTTATTTTCATGTAGCTTATTGCTTATATGTAGAAATACATAGCATGCAGATATATAAAAATAGAGAAATACATTTGATGTCTTATTTGACATTTTAGCCAGTAATCTTATTAAATTTATTCACTAATTCTAGTAATTGAGATATGATTCTTTTAGATATTCACTGAACAGTATCACAGTATCTATCTGCACATAATTATATTTTTATCTCTTGTTTTAGAATCCTCATAATTTCTTTTTTTTTTTGCCTTGTTGTCCTGCTAAGGCCTATTGAATTGATGTGGTGTTGGCATGCACCTTTATCTTGTTCCCAAATGCAAAAACAAAGTTTTTAATTTTTAATATGAAATGTGATATTTATAGTAGTTTTTATTTTGTAGGTACTCTAGATGAAAATAGTTTCCATTTATTCCTAGTTTGCCGACAGGTGTTCATGATAAAGAGAATTTTTCTGTACCTGTGGAGATGATCATATGCCTTTTCTGCTTTATTCTATTTACATCACAATAAGAGATTATCTCAAATGAAACCCATCTTGGTTATCACTCCTACTCAACATTGAACTGATGGTTTCTGCCAGTGCAATATAATAAGAAAAAAAAAAACTCATCTAGGTTGACAAGAATCAAGCTGTCTTTATTTCTGGATGATGTGATTGTATATATAACAAATCCAATAGAACCTATAAAATAGTTGCCAGAACTCATAAATGACTTTAGAAATGTTGCAGGATACAAAAACAATGTGTTTTACATTCTGGCAGTTAACAATAAATAGTTGAAATTCTTAAAATGTAACTTATAATAGCATTGACAATATGAAACAATCTGACAGACGATGTAATTTATATATATATATGTGTGTGTGTGTGTATATATATATATATATATATATATATATATATATATACTAAAAGTGAGACATGACTAAAAGAAATTGAAGGAGATATAAACAGATTAGAAGATGATATTTTTAAGATATCAAGCATCTCAAATTGATCTGTAGATTCAATGTACTTTCAATCAAAATCCCAATAGGCATATGTGTTTGTTTTGTGTGTGTGTGTGTGTGTGTGTATAGATAGATATAGGTAGGTATAGATATCTATATCTACCTCCAACTTATTTTTTTTTACAATTTTTTTATGATAGTCACACACACAGAGAGAGAGAGAGAGGAGAGAGAGAGAGAGAGAGAGAGAGAGAGGCAGAGACACAGGTAGAGGGAGAAGCAGGCTCCATGCACCGGGAGCCCGACGTGGGATTCGATCCCGGGTCTCCAGGATCACGCCCTGGGCCAAAGGCAAGCGCCAAACCGCTGCGCCACCCAGGGATCCCTCTACCTCCAACTTATTAAAACACTTGGGACTCAGCAAACTAATAGCCTGCCGGCTAAATCTTACCAGCCATTTGTTTTAGTAAATAAAGTTTTATTAGAAAAAACCTTGCTTATTTATTTATACACTAATACTGCTTCCATGTTACAATGGCAGAGCTGAGAAGTTGCAACATAAATCATATCTTTATGACCTACAAAGCCTAGAATATTTACTATCTAGCTCTTAGTAGATGGTTGCCAATCTGTGCTAAAAATTATATGAAATGCAAAGGACTTAGAATAGGTAACTTTGAAAAAGAAGAAAAATGTGAAAGACTAACACTATCAATAAAAAGGAAAAAGCTACTGATACAAGCAATAATATGGATTCATTTCAAAAACATGCTGATCAAAATAAATATGTATATAATGAATAAGTATGTAAAAAGTACTATGCAATTACCTCTGTGGTAAATTTGAGAATGGACAGAACTAATCTATAGTGACAGAAATGTGGCTTTCTGTGATTAAAGAGATTGTAAAGGGCATGAGTTACCTTTCAGGAAGATGGCAATATTCTGTATTTTGTGATAGTGTTTACATGGATTTATACTTCTGTCAAATCTTACTGAACTATGCAATTAAAATGAATACAATCAATAAAGCAGACTCAGGGGAAAAGAAAAAATGGGTATAAGGAACACAGGTATAGTAATCCAAAAACAGAAGTGTGTCTTTGAAGAATGTTAAGTTCTTTTTCACAGATTTCTCACAAGGACTCTGGCTTGCCATGAGGCCCTGTCACAGGTTTGGGTTCTATTCCTGGGATTCAGCAATCACTAACTGCATTGTTTTTCCACAAGGGCTGGTGTGATGATTAATTATATGGGTCACCTTGCAAGGGCCAAGTATGCCCAGATTACTTATTACTTCTGGGTGTATTTGTAAGATGGTTCTGAATGAGATGAGCCCTTGAATCAGTGGACTCGGTAAAGTAGATTATCCCTCCCCCATATGGATTGGGATCATCCAATTTGTTGAGGGCCTGAAAAGAACAAAAAGGTGGAGGAAAGAGGAATATGTCCCTTTTTCTTTGCCTCACTGGGTTAGGATATCTCATTCACTTCCTTTGCTCTTAGACTGGCCTTGACTTGGGATGAATTACAACAACTGGCTTTCCTGGGTCTCCAGCTTGCAGACAGCAGATCATGGAACTTCTTAGCCTCCATAATCACATAAACCAGTGCCCATAATAAATGTTTATATACATATATATCAATCATGGGATCTGAGTATTATAAAAGCCTTGAATTCTAGGAAAAGGACTTTAGATCTGATTTAGTAAACAAGACAGGGGAGAGGGTGGTGATACAGTCAGAGCTTACATTTAAGAAAATTAATCAGGTGTCTGTGTGTATGATGTATGGTGCACATACCACATGATATACTCAATGAAAGTTGGTTGGATGAATTTTAGAATATACAGCTTTACAAATTCAGAATTTAAGAACAAAGCAAAGAAAGAAATGCAAAGGAGTTCTCCATGCAAGTTGATAAAACAGTAACATCAAGTTTCACAAAGTCTTAGTACTTGTTAGGCTGTGTGGTATATATGCTAGTTACGGGAGCTACCAGGGATGTGGGTGATTTTACACACTAATAAAAATGTATGTGCCGGATAAATAGAACACATTTTCTGCTATTAGTATGATTATTCTAGTAATCTAGTTGACAGGAATTTTGAGAGATGGTCAAGATAGAGTTGGTTAGTGGAATCTCACTGAGGTATGAAAATGCCATGGTAGATCATAGTAAAAGAGAAACATCTCTCTTAGACCAACAACAGTGAAAAGGAAATCCTCCTAAGAGTTAGAGAACATTAGCCTAGCTAGAAACCCAGATTCCGACAGGAAAACATCATACATTTTGGAGACTTTATGCACGTCAGGTTTTCCCACTAACAAGTTGGCAACATCTGCAGAAGAGGCTGAGATTTTTTGTTTACATTGTTTTCTGAGAGCCTGGGCTTTGAAGCACAAGGTTGTCACCAGCATCACGAACACTAGATTTCTCCAGGAGCAACAAACCCTAATGAGCCTTCACATCACTGTTTTCAGTTCCATCCAGGCAGGACAGAAGGTATATCTAGTAATTTTCTGAGAGCATTGCAGCCAATGCAGAGCCCACGGGCTGGG
Organism: Nyctereutes procyonoides; assembly: GCF_905146905.1. Classification (NCBI taxonomy): domain Eukaryota; kingdom Metazoa; phylum Chordata; class Mammalia; order Carnivora; family Canidae; genus Nyctereutes; species Nyctereutes procyonoides. The sequence continues at coordinate 302,964 of NW_026575146.1, read as the reverse complement.
CTATAGGAGGAAAGCATTTCCTGAAGCTAAGGGATTCTCTAATGGGAAATTCCATATTCTAGGAAGGAGGCAAGTGCATTTTGTTAGGGCCACCGACTCCCTAGGTAGAAGTCTCGCCAAGTCAAAGGTCAAATTCCTGAGTGACAAGTTAGTAACTCATGGAGACACAAGAGATGCCTTTTTTAAAAATCTCAATTTCCAGTCATGGGCAGAGAGCTGGCACCTTGAATAGGACCCAGGAATCCACAACTCAGGGTATTTGACTTAATAGAAAACTGACTACTACACTAATCAAGGCCACAATCCTTTATCGTTTACAAAATAGTTCCATATACTTTATCTCAACTGATCTCCACAATCAGGAGATCAGTTATGTTAGTTATGATCAGAATCATCCCCCCTTTAGAGGTGAGGGAAATATGGCTTGGAAAGATAAAGATATTTCCTGGAAAGTGATAGTTGGGACTGCAAAACTTATTTCTTAATGGCAAATCCTTTGCTGTTTTTACAACATCATGCTATCAACCCCTGAATTAAGGCAATCACACTTAAGGAACAGAAAGAACCACCAATATTACTTTTATTTTTTTTTTAAATTCATCTATTTGAAAGAGAGCAAACATGAGTGGGGGGGTGCGCAGGGACAGAAGGAGAGGGAGAAGCAGGGTCCCGCTGAGCAGGGGGCCCAATCTGGGAATTAGTCCCAGGATCCTGAGATTATGACTCCAGCCAAAGGCAGATGCATAACTGACTGAGCCACTCAGGTGCCCCAGAACCATCAATATTATTAACATTTTAATTTAAAATGAATGACATTTTTATATCACTTTCCTGGACTTTTGGAGGGCACCCTGTAGCTTAAATGAAGTGAGAGATATATAAAGAAGAAATAGGGTCCAGAGAAATTGGGAGTTGGTGGCAGGCCCACATGACCTCCTTCTAATTCCATAAGGTTAGCCTTTTCAGAGACAGTTCCCAAAGACATGAGCTAGCACTGCCTCTTGTAAACTCCAGGAAATGCTAAAGTGTTTGCCTTTCAAAAATGTCCTAATCTTATGTGGGTCTAAGAATAAGAAGAAATATATGAAGTGGTTAACATCACTCCATCCTGCAAAAAGTATCTTGCACATAGTCCCTCTCTATTAATATACTGGTGATGGTTAATTTTACATGTCAGCTTGGTCGGGAAACTGTCCAATTGGTCAAGCATTATTCTGGGTGTTTTTGTAAAGGTTTTTTTTGGGGGGGTGGGGGTGGGTTTGAGATTAACATTGAAGCAGGTGGACTTTGAGAAAAAGAAGATAATGTGGGTGGGCCTCAACCAATCAATTGAAGGCCTTACTGGAACAAAGACTGACTTCCCCCCAACTAAGAATGAATGCTGCCAGCAGATAGACTTTGGACACAGACTGCAACTCTTCTTTGAGTCTCCAGGCTGCTGGCTTCTCCCATCAGATTTTGGACTTCCAAGTGTCCACAATTGCATGACCCAATTCCTTAAAATAAATTTTTCTGTATCTAGTGGTTTTGTTTCTCTGAAGAACCCTAAATAATCAATAATGTTAGATATATAGCTTATAATATATATGTATACATACACACATAGACACATTCATAGACACAAATACATATATCTATGGACACTCAAAGCAGCCACTGAATGAATGAGGTTTACTATCCCCGCATAAAATTAAACCTGGCATGTTGACCAAGTACACAGATCATCCTTTTAAGATGATGCCAACCACACCCTGATTGCCTTCCAGTCTGAAGTTCAGGGTTCAAGAGAGAAGACAGTAATCTCAGTTGAATTCCAGTTGCTTCCTTCTCTGAAGAGACAGATAAGGACTCAATTTGCCTTCCAGCCCTCTAGGGCTTCCACCATTTTGATTTGCCTGAGCAGTATGGAGCAATTTGTACAAGAAATGTTTTATGAAAACTAACAGCTCATTTTTATGAATTTTGGAATATAACAGTACAGTCACTGGGGAAACATTAGATTCTAGATCCCTGTGCACACCCACATTGGACTTACAGAGGTTTATGTTGACAAGAATTTAGGAGGAATGGATTTGCCCTGCTATTTCGTTGTGACTATGGAGAAAGCAACCGCACATCATAAATCCTTCCAGAAGTGCTGAGAGGCCCCAGGAGTCACTCACTCACCCTGGGTGGATTGGTGGGTTTAAAAGAGGCCCCTAAAATCAAGGACAGGCTGTAATCCTACCTACCCCTCACCAGGACTCCAGGCTTATCATGGCTCCTTGTATCCCAAACACACACTAAGTAAGATATGGGGGAAAATCAACTCAAGGATTAAGGAGAGACTGAACACTGACTGTGTAAAAAAAGCAGAACAAATGTTAGAGAAAGATATCCCTTGAAAAAAAATGTCCAAGTAAATTGAGAATTATTTAGGAGAATGAAAGCCACAACTATGATAGCAATCCCTTATAGCTTTTGTGGATAAAAACAACAAAAAACCCAACCCAACCCAAACCAGAATAAAACAAAACAAAAATCCACCCAATACTTTGTAGCTACCGGCCAATTTTTCTGTAACCGTGGCAAAAGTCTAGTAAAACATTTTCTAACTCTTATGTTTGGAGTACTTGCTCGGGATTGTTTCTGAAAAGGAAATATCCTTTTAACAATTCTGAGTACTTTATTTAGAAAGCAATGTGTGTATGCATGGGTACAGACATTCACATAGATGTAGTTATCTACCAAAACTGTTGAAGAAATGTGGGTTTTTTTTTTACCTTCATGTTAAAATATTAACTGGAAGGAGACTAATCAGATGAGTGACAAATTTTTGTTTGCAGAAATATATCTGCACTAACATTAAGATACTAATCTAATAGGGGATTCTGGATTGCTCAGTGGTTTGGCTCAGGTCATGATCCCAGGGTCCTGAAATCGAGTCCTACATTGGGCTCCCTGCTGCAGGGAGCCTGCTTCTCTCTCTGCCTATGTCTCTGCCTCTCTCTGTGTGTCTCTCATGAATAAATAAATAAATTCTTAAAAATATATATATATACTAACCTAATAGCCACACTGACTGCCAACTGGTTCAAGGGACCCTCCTGCTCTGCCCCACTATTTGCATTGCCATAGCTGATTTCCCATCATTATGATGTCTGCTAATTTCTGTTTTACAACTTAGAAGACTCCCAGGACCCTTGGAAGGGAATCACATGAATATGACCTCTTCAAAGTGTGTCTTGGATCTTCGGCAGCTTTCTGTGCCAGGAACTGCCTTCCATAAGTTATATGCATGCAGCTTTCTTTCATTGGAATGCAGACCTAGGGGGATCCCTGGGTGGCTCAGCGGTCTGGCGCCTGCCTTAGGCCCAGGGTGTGACCCTGGGGTCCCAAGATCGAGTCCCACATCAGGTTCCCTGCACGGAGCCTGCTTCTCCCTCTGCCTGTGTCTCTGCCTCTCTCTCTCTCTCTCTCTCTCTCTCTCTGTCTCTCATGAATAAATAAGTAAAATCTTAAAAAAAAAAAAAAAGGAATGCAGACCTGGCCTCGGTGTCCGGGGTCAAATGAAAGATGCTCCTCTGGGCTGTGGGGCATGTCCATGTGTATTTATTAAACGGAACCTACTGGTTTTGCCTTCTCACTCACCCAGCAGGAGATCCTGTATTGCACATCTGAGGACAATTCTTGGCAACTGGCAAATCTGTTTTGTTTGCTGTCTTTGTATTTCCAGCTGATCTGTTTTCTCCATTTCCCCTATGGCTGTGCACATTGTTGTAACACTGCTGGGGAGGAGAAACAGGATTTTTTTGTAACTGTATTGGGGAGGGATCATTAATTCCACAGATTTGTTCAAAGAAAACTGGGGTTTTATCTCTGATTTTCACATGAGTACTGACTTGCCACTGGGCCATCTTCTCCTTTGTATTTGAAAGTGAATCTTCCTACTAATTTAATCCCTAAAGATTTCATTAGTGCCCTGAAAATATTAAAGTGTGCATACAGAAAAGGCATTTATTTTGAAAATAAAAAGACAGAATACATGTATTCCCTTAAAAAATTCAGATTGAGGGATCCCTGGGTGGCGCAGCGGTTTGGCGCCTGCCTTTGGCCCAGGGCGCAATCCTGGAGACCCGGGATCGAATCCCACATCGGGCTCCCGGTGCATGGAGCCTGCTTCTCCCTCTGCCTGTGTCTCTGCCTCTCTCTCTCTCACTGTGTGCCTATCATAAATAAAAAAAAAAATTAAAAAAAAATTCAGATTGAGGAAGATCAGATGTCTCGGATGATGATTAGTTTTTGGCTCTTTGGATTGTTTTTAAATGGAAAACATGAGAATTTTTATATTTAAAGAAGTTAAAGGAAACTATAAAATTCTAGTGCTGAAAATATTTGAGCTCTTAATCAGCCTTTTTTATTTACCAGACAAACTGAGGCCCACAGCAGACAGGTGGTATACTAAAGTCACACAGCATAGACCATTGCTAGAAGAGTAAATATTTCCTAAAAGTTAAACTTATGACATTTCCTCTACATTATATGATTCCTTCCAGAGTGAAAAAAACTGTTGGCTTTAGCATAATGGGACAAATACACCTTTCTAAACCTCAAAAAATACTGTAGTCTCTAGTTCTTATCCTTACAAGTTACCAGCATCATAGCTTGCCATCCTTACTGGAGGCTGTAACATGATTTTCTTGTAGAAACTGCTAGATGGATAGTAATAGAACTCAGGCTAATGAGCTTTTGGGATCTCACACTTTTCACTCATTGCAACAAGTTAACCGGAACAATAAAATGTTTGCCAGAAGCTCCCACAAAGCAACTCTAAAAAATATTGGATTTTTGTTAGCCAAATTACCACTGTTCTCTCAGCAACCTGCCAGGGAACTGATGAATTTACAAATGGAACTAAAAATTAATTTTCAAATGCTCATTTCAGCATACTTCCTAAACATCTCTTGGTTTTACACATTAAACATAGAGAAAAATATGGTAGTCACAGTTAATCTCTAGACCTCACTTTGTATTTTCAAAATCTCTTCTCTTTGTAAGTCTCTGCTGAAGATACTGCTCAATGGTGTCCTGTGCTTGGTGTTGTTGGCCCTGTGCTCAGCAGCCCTTGGAAGGTGCCTGGTGACAATCCATCAGGGTGACTCTGCCAGGCCCTGGCTACACAGCCTTCAAGGTACACTGCCCAGCCGTTTTGTATTTCTGTGAATTGGGAGGGGTGCCCACCGGGGCACGCCACTTGGATCCGTCAAAAGAGGAAGGACTCTGCAAGGAGTGGAGTCAGCTAATGGCCTCCGAAGTCTGCTGCCCTGTCTGCCTGTGTACAAGTGAAGGCAGTCTCTGCCTCAACAGTCCCAACCAATAGCTGAGGGCAGCAGAAGTCGGGGGGTGGGGGGCGCGGGCAGCGTGTCCACCAGACATGCGCTCAGGGATGAGAGGTCCCTGTGCTGGAGCCCTGCTGGGCAGCCAGGGACTTCCTCAGAGTTGGACTGCACTCTGAGGCTCTTCCTACGCCATCCTCCTCCCTCCCATGCTTCTTAAATGAGTGTGACACCTGCCTCCTCCTGCTCTTTCTCTGGCTCCTTCCTCTTTCACAGGTGTTATTCCCAGTAAATTGCTTGAGTTTCTAAATCTATCCTGCCTCCTGGATGACCCAAGCTGACACAGTGAACTAGTAATAAATCACCTTTTCCCCCATAATCCACTTATTCTAACCGAATCTTTCGAATCCTGTCTGAATTATCGAGTTTGTCTCTCCCCCCTTCCACAGCTTCTGTTGATTGGTGACCAGCCATGTCATATCGTGTTCTTGGACAAGGTATACACACTTGAATAAAGCCGGGTCAACCAGGGCCTTTTTAAAAATTTATTTTCTGATTTTGCAAGGTTCTCATCATTCTCTTAGGATAATTATTATTGAAGTATTGCTGACAATGTTGTATTAGTTTCAGGTCTATAATAGTGATTCGACAATTCTATACATTATACTATGTTTGACTGATAAGTACAGCTACCCTTTGTCACCATACAATGTTCTTACGATATTATAGACTATGTTTCCTATGCTGTGCTTTTCATCCCTATAACTTATTTATTTGCAACTGGAAGTTTGTTCTTCTTAGTCCAATCAGGGGCTCTTTCTCAAAAATTTAAATGAAGAGATATTGAAACCAAGGTTATATGGTATTGAGAACCAGAGATGTAAAATCATGTTTAGGGTTGAGGCCAGATCGGTACAATGGTACTATCTGACCTCACTTAAAACACAGCTATGAGGCCTTGAGAGGAGGTGAGTCTACAGCAGGTATAGAGCAACATGCAATGATGAAACACCATCACTTCACTACTTTGTAGACTATCAGGTGGTTTCTTACAAAACTAAACAGTCTCACCATACAATCCAGCCATTGTCCTTGGTATTTATCCAAAAGAGTGGAAAACTTAGGTTCACACAAAAACCTGCACCTGGATATTTATAGCACCTTTAGTTATCATTGCCCAAACTTGGGGCACCTGGGTGGCTCAGTCGGTTAAGTGTCTGCTTTCGGCTCAGGTCATGATCCCGGGGTCCTGGGAGGGAGCCCCACGTAGGGCTCCCTGCTTCAATCTCTCTCTCTCTCTCTCTCTCTCTCTCTCTCTCTCTCTCCCTTTGCCCCCTCCCCACTTGTGGTGTTTCAAATAAATAAAATTTAAAAAAATAATTACCAAAAGTTGGAAGTAACCAGATGACCTGATAGGTGAATCTATAAATACACTGTGGTACATCCAGGCAATAAATTATTATACAGTGCTAAAAAGAAATGAATTATCAAGCCATTAAAAGACAAAGGGGAACTTTAAATGCACTTTACAAAGTAAAAGAAGCCAATCTGAAAAGGCTCTATATACTGTATGATCCCAACTAGACAACACTTTGGAAAAGTGAAAGAGTGGTTGCCAGGTGTTAGGGGGAGGAAGCGATGAAGAGGCAGAGCACAGTGAATTTTTAGGAGTGAAAAATACTCTGTGTGATGGACACATGCCCCTAGACGCTTGTCCAAATCCCTAGAGTGTGTACCATCGAAGTCAGTCCTAAGGTGAACTATAGTCTTTGGGTGATAATGATGTGTCAGTAGAAGTCCATCAATTGTAATAAATGTACCACTCTGGTGGGGGATAGTGACAGTGGGGGAGGCTGAGTCAGAGTAGGGGCAGGGGTGGATCGGGAAACTCTACGTCCTTCTCAATATTGCTGTGAACAAAAAAAAAAATGAAGTCTTATAAACAAAACAAACAAGTATAGCATCACAAAGAAATTGCTTGATGCCCAAGACCATCATCCTGTGGTCCCAGATTCCTCAAAGTCTGGCTACAAGTGTGGCTGCCAGGCTCCATGAGGACCCTCTATGCTCTTACATTAAATTCCCTAATATTGAAGTTAGTTTGAGCCATTAAACAGTTCTCAAGACAACTGTTCAAAAGCAGGTTTACGTATTTTTTAATCTCAGACTTGAGTTGAACCTAATTCCTTTTCCAATACTATTAAAAAAGGATTGAGTGAATACCAACATGATTTTTTAAATTCTTATCACACTTGCCTGTATCATATAAGGTGACATACAATAATTAGGTTAATGCTAATACTCTCCCCTTAATTTGTATTCCTAATCTATGTTCTTGCAAATCCACCAAAATCCAAGATACTTTGGAGATCTACTTTTCCAAAATAAAAAATGCAAATGGACCCAGAAAACTACATATGAATTTCAACTTAACTCAATAAACGTTAAAACTAAGCACCTGTTATGTGGCTAGCAATATGCTATCGCCTACGAAAATGATGATTTTAATATTAACTTCATTCACTAGAAAGGCCATAGATGTATGAAATTTTAAAAAACAATGTGCCAATTTATGCGGACACTTTATATTTATTGCTATTGTGTTATGGAAGACAATCCATTAGCTTTTATTTGGCAGTAGTGATTACATCTCAGATCTTTACAGATAAACCTTATTTTTTGAGTTAAAATGGTTTCATGTCCTATCTGTTCATTCTGGCCAGCAAATTCCTAGTAGGAAGGTTATAGGGTTGTAGTCACTTAGTATTCTTGATTGATTGAGCTTCAGGATGATGAAGCAGGAAAATACTGCAGTGCTCTAGAGGTCTTTCTTTTGCATTGTTATTTTCTGATGCAGTGCAACTAGACACTATAAATATTAATATTAAAATGTATATTACATGAATATCAAATGTTTTATTCTCACTGGCATCTTGAATTTATAAAAATCACTTAAGCCAAGTCAGAATGAAAATAAGTCAAGCCAACCAGAAGATGTCATTTGAAAGATTCAAAAGATTTTGGGGATATGTCTGAAGTTATTCATCATCCAATTATTCATAAATGTTTAAAATAAATCCTTAATCATTAAGGTTTGAGAATTTAGAATATTAAGTGTTTGGTTATGACCTTGAACTAAACTAGCTTTTCAAAACATACCAAATACAGATATTTTAAAGAGATGATTTGGGGAACATACTTGTTAAGCCTACTCTAAGGGCAAACACCGCTTATTACCTTATATAATGTAAATTAGCCAGAGATTCCCTGTAAGGTTGTTCCAAATCTTTTTAAACCACCTCTGTTATGATACTCAGCAGGTGAAATGAGGCTCTAATTATTTTGAATGATAAAACTCAGGAAACTCAGCAAGCTTTCCTTACTCTCAGTCTGGTCATCCCTCCTTGTCTCATGTAATAACCATCTTTCCACCCCCAAAGGGCATGGTGCCTCTTCCCTTTGCCAGGGCCGGCTCCCACCGTACAGTTCTTACTCTCTCACCTCCACATAGAGCATCGATTCTTCTGCTGCCTTTCTTTTTGCCTTCAAAAAGGCCTTTGCATTCCATTCAAAAACAGGAAACAAAACTCTATAAGACAACTTTCCTTTATGTTTATACAGTTGACCCTTGAACAACACAGCATTAGGGGTGCCTACCCCCACATATCTGACAATCCAGTGTAAGCTGGGACTCCCCAAAACTTACCTACTGTTGACCAAAAGCCTTATTGATTAATACATAGTTTGTATGTCTGTATGTATTCTTACAATAAAATAAGCTGAAAAAAAGAGAATGTTATTAAGAAAATTATAAGGAAGACAAATAATTTGCAGTGCTTACTGTATTTATCAAAAACAATCCACTTGTACATGGATCTGTGCATTTCAAACCCATGTTGTTCAAGGATCAATCGTTCTCCTTTAAACAAGATCACCCTTTCTTCTCCCCGCTTTGGCCACATTTCTTGACATAAGCAGCTTCTTTTTTTTTTCTTGAGAGGCTGTTTCTTAGATCCTCTAACTCCATGGCATCTGGGACACCTGGGGACTCACTGCTGTTCTAAGTACAGTGAGCTGGTACCTAGTAAAGGTGGGCTGGCTGCCACTTTGGAAGCCTAGTGGCAGGCAACTTCCCTCCCAGTGCCTTGAGCCCAGACACCATCCCTTGAATCGTTTCCCTCTTCTGTCAACTTCTCCAAAGGCCTCCTCATTCTTCTCTCCAAGTCCAGGCCCTCTGCCTTCTAATTGTCCTTCTATGGTCACTGTCCTAAAGTCCCCTTGTGGCAAGGATTCAGTTCCTTCCCTGCCTAGAGCCTGTATGTGTCCCTTGTGCCTGCCCCGGCCAGACGCTAATCTCTTACATTTGTGACCTGGATTCAGCCTCTCTTCCTGCTCCCACAACCCATGGTCAAGCCTCCCTCAGCTGTGTTCTGCTCACTGCCCTGGACTTTCCAATGCCAAGCCTGGACGGACTTTCCTTACTCTCAGGAGAGGCCCATCAGAATCTCTCGGAACTTCAAAGACCACAATGTCACTAATATATTGCTGGCCCAAAGCTTCTGTCCGCAGTTCTAGAAGCTTTCACTGGATCTCATGACATGGATCCTGTCCTTGGAATGCCTGCTTTCATGAGGATGCATGTTTTTTAAAGGGGATCACTAGGCACTCTGATGTAGAAGAGTGAACCCAGAGTCCAATGGATGTAGGTTTGAACCCACTCTCACTTCCTCTGTAGTCACAGCAGGTAGCTTAACCATCTTTAATCAACAATTCTCCCAAATGGAAGATTAGAATAACAACGCCGCCCTTTCCTACGACTCCGCAGAAAATTAGAAGAGAGAGCAAAAAAGTAGCTCATGCTCAAGTGTGTTTATAGATTTGTTTTGGTTTTTTTTTTCTATCGAGTCCAAATTGCCCAATTTGGGCTGAGGCTGCCCTTGGCAATAAAACCTGTCATTTTTTCCCCATTTTTTGTTTTGACAGGCTGTAGAATATAAATGCAAACACCTGAATATTTCACATTTATTCTTATTTTTCTCTAGGGAGGCAGGAAAAGAAAACTGTTACTTTAAGGATTCTTCCTTAAAACAAAGAGGAGTAAGAAAGGAAGGAAGAGCAGGAGAGCAGATGGGAAGAAAGGAAGGTGTGGGCTGGAGGGAGGGCAGGAGAGGTCTTAAATGCTTTTATAGAAGAAAAGTAGAATGTTACTCAACTGCAAACACAGAGATGCTTCCAAAATATTGTATGTGTAAAGCCTAATTCCTCCAGATTTCACAATGTTACAAACATAGGTCAGGCAGCGAATCAAATCAGGGTTTCCTGTCCACTCGCCAGTTACTCCTTAGGTTTTCTGAAGTAACCTGCTTGTATGTGACTGGAGATGAATCTGAAGCAACCGCTTGCCTGTTTTCTTAACATGGCTTGGCCCAGAGTTGTGAACGTTGGCTCAGAAGACCTAATTTCGCAGTGACCAGCCAACACTCCTCACAACTTAGCACTGAGTAAGGCTGTCAGCCAAATTGGCCTTGGCTCTCTGAAGAAAAGAGTTATCCTAAATAACCACACCAAAGGGATGTGGGGAGGTTCTGTTCTAATCATGCAAGTGAAGTTGGCTAACTTCTGTCATTTTCTAAGTTTCCCACAATGAAAACAGCAACTATAAATGTGAGAAAACATCTCAGGACCTAACTCCATATATTACTGATTTGGTTCCCTTTTTGAGATGCTGAAGACCTCCTCACAAGGGAACCTATATTACTTCTAATCTTCCATAGAGCTTGGCTTCACATCAGTCATTTTAAGAAAATCCAAAAACTTCAAAATGCATTAATTCCTAGTGAGCTGGATCTTTGTAATATATTCATTCTTAGTGTTTTGGCAAAGTAGCACCATGTCACTAGCTTAATTGGTGGCAAGTTATTTTCCAGTTGTCAAAGGATCTTTTCCTATTCAAGAGTCAGAAATAAAAACACTCACTCATAAAGGAATTGAATAATTTGGAACACGAACAACGTAAGTATTTATTTGAAAAACATTTTCCATTTAAGTAAAATGGCAAATCAGCTATAGTAGCTTCTTACTACTAATTCTAATTTGCACTCACAGTCACTTTTATTCATCATATTCAAAGATATTGCTACAGAAAACTATTTCACAAAGTATTTAGGAAAAATATATATACAGTCTCTCTGACAGAAAGTTAATTAAAATAACAAATCCAGGCAATGTAGAGCTAAGATATGAAACAAGCTGGCATTTATAAACACAAATAAATAAATATGTACAAAAGAGTCTATGCCAACAATGGACAAAGAAAAGCTTCACAATGCAGGGAATGATGACAGGAAGAGAAATATCTCAGGATCCTAGGTTAACACAATGTAGTTTTAAAAAAGGACCAAGAAGAAGAAAAAAAAAAACAGGGAATATGATCTGCTATTATTCTCAAGGTTAGGCTAAACTAAATTTTGGCTCTATAGCTAAATTCCTGCAATTCTTTTCTGAAGGAACCCAATGAAGGTGAGAAGCCCATGCTTGGAGCTGAGGGTGGATCTGGCTCAGGCTTTTAAATCCATCTACAAATGTTTTTATTCAGCTGTTTCTTCATTTCACCTTACCTGATTACTGGAAATTTCAAAAGTGGAGTTGACATTGTTGTCAGTGGTGAAAAGAAGAAAATGTTTTCCCAGATCTGAATGAATAGGAGTAGAAATGAAAGCCATTTTGGAAGTTATCTTGTCAATACTATTAACTAAATATGCACTTTGGGTAGAAATTTCACATTAGAGAGCTAATGAAATTCTCTCATGAATCTCTAAGGCTGGGGGCAAAATATATGAAGATTCAGTGACTAAGATTAATTCTCATCTACATGCAACCTCTGCCAGAATAAGAGCCTGTTATTAATACGGCTATAGAAAAGGATTTGGCTCTACTGTAGCGAATTTTAGTGACCTTGAGATTTACTCTCCTTTCCTACTATATACACTATGAAAGTGAAAGCTGAGCAATGCTCATGTCTCCCAGGACTGTTCCAGGCTGCTGCAGACAAAGTCACCCATATGTCTCAGTTTATATTCTTTGGAACAAGACACTTAAAAAGGAAGTAAGAGGCTTTCCAATTGTGCAAATGGAGATGAATTAAAGTCTCTAGAGCAAGGAAAGGGCTATAGAGTCTCAATGATTGTTCTTCTAAAGGGGAGAGACTATTATGCACAGTATGCCTAATGGAAAACCTCATTCATCTCATAAGTCTGTGGGCTCAGCAAATGGTAGAGGGGCAAAACGGGAGGTCTAAGGGATTTATTCTTCAACAAGTTGGGAAATCCACACTAATGGAATCTCAGCATTTTACTTCATCAAATGTATGGGTTAAATTCTAATTAATGATGATGCTTAAACCTTGTATCTTGAGTAGGATGGCTGAAACAGTACAAACTTACAGGGCCTCGTATTAACAGGGTCAAAATATTGGAAATTCTTTCTTAAGCAATATTGATGTCTGAAGGTTAAACATACAGTATAATAAGAGAGAATTCCTTTCTAATCTTTGGGTCAGACATTAAGCATTCTTTTGCATCTGTGGTTGAAAATTTATGGAAAAAGAAATGCTACTGCATTCATAGAAACTAGCACTGAGAAAGGACTTGTGGTCATCTAAATAGTTATGACAATTCCTATGTTTTACATTGTTGAGAAAGATGATATAGCAAATGGCTTTACCAAAACCTAACAGTGGGGTGTGAATGAGTGCTAAACGATGCTTGTCCTAGCTCTGCCTCTCCCTGTCCATTAATATCCCCCACCTCCTTGAATTCTCATTAGTCTGATCCAATCATATATTTTAAAAAATCATATCCCCTGTGGCTACTGGGTCATGTTGCTCTGAGTACTAAAGTTTTAGTGATGATCAAAACTCCCCCATGGAAGAAATACACTGAAAAAACAGATTTAAAAAAAAAATCACAAAAGCCTTCTTAACAAAATACATTCCTCATACATGTACATACAGTTACCTAGATCATAGCACATTCACGTGAGCTAGTCATGGTTTTCACTGCTTGCAGGTCTTCATGTTTCTGCAGACTGATTCTTTTGTATACTAAACACGTTAAAACTTTGTGCTATGGCTGAAGGTGTCTGACATGATGATATTTTTATAGAAGTTATCTGAATGAGCATTGCAGTAACCCTTGACCTTATCAATGACCTGGTGGACAGGGATGATTGAGGTTTGTTCTCCATCAGCATGGGTCAATTTTGATGAGGATTTGTCCATGGAAGTATTGTCTGCAAGAAATGATATCAGAATTTAGGCTGCAAGATGAGCAGAGGACATGCCTAAGGGCCATCAAACTGGATACTATTTTGCACATTAAAGAAATACACAAAGGAAATGAAGCCCTGGTTCTTTCTAAAGTTAGGTAGTAGGCAGCACTACAATTTCCTGCTTTTCATCTTCAAAGTACATTCCTATGCACGAATGAATGCTAACTTGCCTTCTAGTAATGTGTGTTGGAATTTGTTTCAAGAATGTTACTGTTAAGTAATATTTTTTAAAGAGTCAATGAAGAGAATAACCAGAAAATTGCCACAAAAATATATGTGGCAAGTAACTCAAAAGAATCAGGGACAGAATATATATAGCAAATAAAGTAAAAGATGCCAAAACATCTATGCAAGAAATGTTTAAAGTCTAAGATATGATTTCAAAATAATACAAGGAGGGGAAAATGGGTAGGTGACCATGAGTTGATAGGTACAAGAGGCCTCATTACACCATCCTCTGTGCTTTTTATATGTTTGCCACTTTTCATAATAAAATTTTTTTATAACATATAACCTAAGAGATTTTGGAGAATGAAGTAAATGAAAATAAACATGAAAGGGTATTTTGAACACATTTTACCATAGTTTTTAACTTCTAAAATGAATGGAATACAAACAGGTATCTTTTCTTAATTATTTTTAAATTATAGAAATCAAAATTATCAAATATTGTAAGCATGTGTTTTTATTATCTATGTTACAGCCTCAGAATGATGTTATTGCTGACAGCAATAATATCAGAACAATTGATAGTAATAAAGGACTGCTAAATACATCTCTGTTCTGAATTTCTTATTTATTTATTTATTTATTTATTTATTTATTTATTTATTTATTTATGTTTTTATTTTAATTCCAGTTAGTTAACACACAATGTAATAGTAGTTTCGGGAATACAATTTAGTAATTTAATGCTTAATATCATGTATTTAAATATTATTTCCCTAGATCCAAAACCCTGCTAAAATTGATTCTGGTAGTAGTCTGAAACTCACATTATTAGTTCTATTATCCACAAATACATATGGCTATCTTCATGTACCTTATGAATATCTTATCAGCATTGATTCTCTTCCCCTTCCCAACACATTCTGGGGAAAAATTCTATCCTAAAAGTAACAGAGATTTCACACCAATGAAGGAGCAAATGTGACCTCCTACAACTTATTCGGTTCCCTACATTGTATCTTCTCTATTTACTGTGGAAGAGGCAAAAAAATGTATCATGAAAAATTACTTCTAGGAATCATCGCTCCAAGTTTCGAATGTTCTTTGCAGGCATTTTTATGCTTTAAGTAAGTTGTACCCAGTATGTGACATAACATGAAAAATCCATCAGCAATTGGTAAAAGCCATCATCACTATATCTGTCATCTTTGGAAATGACTCAAATTGTTCAACTACTGTCTTGTGTTGAAGGGGGAGACAAAATAATATAAAGGCTAAATGAGGAAATGGTGTGTTCACCCATACTAAAGGAAGAAAATAGATGGTTCATGGGAAGAATGGCAGATTGAAGCATGGCAGAGTAATTATATCCCAGGACTGGTAAAAAAAAAAAAAAGGCTTAGGGAGTCACCATAGAAATGCCCCTCCCCACTGAGCTCTCAGCAAGCTGATTCTGTGCCTCCTTCAGTTCATATATTCACTAGCCATTGGTTTTCTATTGGAGATTTCTCTATTGATTTAAACATTAGTAACAAATAACTTGTTCTGGATGTTTTTAGAAAATCCACATATCCTCAAAGAAGCTTCAAGGATACACTCATTCTGCTTCATTGACAACTTCCAGTGACATATGCCTTTTAGAGATTTTGACTAGCTTCTTTCCAAATATGTGGTCCAATTTTCTCGATCTACTTAGTCAATAAAGTAGAATTCTGAACAAGGGCTGTATTTCAACATATATGCTATTTCCAGTCCTCTGGTTAGATATTACATCATTAACAATATAGATTTTGATTATAGCTACAAGTTTGAAAACCAGGGGCTAGGGAAATGAACTATTATTTGACCTATGCTAAAATATCAAGCAGATAAAAATCTTCAAAAAGCAGGCTTGGAATTGACAATGTCTCTTTTATGGCTTCTATGAATGTACCATGACATATCCAGTAATTCATAAGAGCAGTGGAAAAGTAAAGAATTTCACTCCCTTCTATAACAGACTTCTCAAGTACTGTTTTTTTTTTTCATTATTTTATCTGATATGTGACCCATTAACTCCAGCGCATGGTACATTTCCTAGAAGGAGCAGCTTGCAGACACCCCCATGCAGAGAAGAGCCAGCACAGCACACAACCATTTGAAATTTCAGAAATTCCAGCTCAATGCAGGAATGTCATTGTGCTAGCTGAGAAGTATTGTAAAGAACAAGCGATTTTGCTGGTGCAGCAAGAGTCTTAGTTTATTCCATGCAAATATTCTTTTATTACCTTGCAAAAAATTCATGCATTCAAAAAAGTAATAAAAGTTTACCTGAATGGTCCACTTTTGCTGAAGGAATGCTCTTAGAAGACATTATCTATACCATAAACATATGAATTTCTAGATCAATTCCAAGAAATAAAGCAACTAGATATCTATGATGATATGTAGTGACTTTCTGCATACTCTAAGGGACCCAAGTACACCAGCAGTCCCACTGAGAACTGGCAAGGGAACTAAAGATCATTTGTGCATCAGTTGATTGGAAAGCATAAATTACTATGTCACAGAAATACTGTCATATAGCTGACTATGTCCTTATGCTAGTTGACAAAAACTCATTTAACCCCAAAGGTTTTGTTATAAGAAACAGAAAAACAATAATGCATTCCTTAAAAAAACAAAACAAAAAAGAACACAAAAAAACATACACAATACTTTGAAATAGCAAAGGTTTTCTTTGGCACCTCCTCCATTTCTGTATTTCCTTTTATCTTTTGATCAATTTTCCCATGAACCTTAATATGCCTAAATATTTCATTAACACTTCCAAAATGCCCCTGTTACAAATGATTTATCTTGTTACCTTCTCTCCACTTTCAATAGTGGCACTTCTCTGGCTAGCTATTCTCAGCGGTGTTAAGAGGCAAACAATTTAGTTGGTCTAATCCCTATTCATTCACAATTGATGTACCATGCACTATTTCCATTTTAGAAGGGGAGGCAAAATGAGTACCTAACTTTTTCCTTGTAAATGGGATTGTTTTAATTTCTCTTTCTTCTACTTCATTGTTAGTGTATAGAAAAATACAACAGATTCCAGTATATTAATTTTGTATCCTACAACTTTATTTAATTCATTTATCATTTCTAGTAGTCTTTTGGTGGAATCTTTAGGGTTTTCTAAATATAATATTTCATCTGCAAACAGTGGAAGTTTTATTTCTTCCTTACCAGTGTAGATGTCTTTTCTTTTTCTTGTCTGATTGCTATGGCTAGGTTTTCCAATACTATGTTGAATAAAAGTGGTGAGAGTGCACATCCTTGTCTTATTCCTGATCTTGGAGGAAAAGATCTCAGTTTTCACCACTGAGCATGATGTTACCAGTGGGTTTTTCATACATAGCCTTTATTACGTTGAAGTATATTCCTGCTGAAACCTACTTTGTTTTAATCATGAAAGGATATTTCATTTTGTCAAATGCTTTTTCTGCATCTATTGAGATGATCACATAAGTATCTCATTTTGAGGGGATTAAATAAAGTGAAAAATACATTCATCATAAGTAAAACATTTTGTGCCAGGGAACTACCAATTAGGTAGAAAAATATATCTCAGATTATACATCTGTTATCAATTTTCTTACACAGGTATTTAAAGAAGGTATACACAGACTTCTTAACTTCAGGCAGAACTGTTTGTGTACAGGACTAAGAGGCTACATCTTATCCTGGAAGACAGTCGACAGCTTCTTTTGATTCTCAAAAATGTCCTCTACTCCAAGAAACTTAGAAATGCTATACCATGCTGCTCTAAGTTTTCAGATATTTCTTTGATTAATTTTGTAAATAACAAACTCTCTAAACACTCAAATATTTTTCCATAGTGCTACCTTGACTCTCAGGCAGTGGCCATTCCAGTGGCAAGGTACAGATGGTGGTGTAAGCAGGGACATGTAGGATTCAAATGTATATAAAAGTCATATAAAATTTAAGTGTTTGCAATGTGAACATCTACAGATACATTACACAACACACTCCCTATTTGCAAAAAGCCAAATATGAATTATCTTCAGTGTCATTCACCTCTGCTTATGTTTAATAACTACACAAATTCAAAATTAAGTTATTTCCATTATCCTTTTAGAAACATCTTTAGTTAGGAAAGTGCTAGGTATTAAGTGTTGACAGCTGTTTCCTTGAGGCATAATTAGTATTTCAAAATAGCAATTCTGCTATTTTCCTTTTAAATTATTAAAAGATTGCAATGTTCCACATCACTCACTGGCTATCAAGTACTGCAAAAGAATCTTTATTTCCACAGTGCCTTCAGCACTGTTCATACACATGTTCAGTGTTAGAACCTGTGGTCACTGTAAATATCATGAAGATCCAGAAGATGAACAAAGACATGGTGTTTCTCACCATCCTGTACCACTTTCCAAATATGATGCTCTCTATTCTATCATTTTTTATCAGTGATTTAAAGAGCAATTGGTAATAACACTTCCAATTGTTAAGGACTTAAGTCTTAAATGTAAGACATCTTGGATGGTGTTTTTACCTGTTCCCATGTCAATTTGCCAATGAACATTTATAATAAGTAATGAAATAGGAAATATGTAGTATTAATAATTGCACCTCAGTTTCTATATTCTTTTAATATAACTTTTTAAATATCATATTTTTTAAAAGAAAACTACGGTTTGAACCAAATGAAGTTACAGTGATATTGAAAGCTAATAATATTATGGCTATGTAGATTCAGTTTTGGTTTTAAAACTCAAAGATAAAATGTTCACAAAATGTTCAATTTTGATTATAAAACTTAAAAAAAGACAAAATGTTCACAAAAGTTGGATAAGGTCTTCAAATAGATTTTGATTTTCATAAATCTAATATAAGCACCCTAATGGGCACTGTGATCCTTCAATCTTCATAGTATGCCAATTGTAATAAAAAGATGACGAGAAATGGACCAGAGAACACCTTTAACACCTCCAGAATGACTCACCAGTGTGGCTATTCCTTTTGAAGTAAGTGGTAGAGCTGGATTTAGATTTGGATGTAAGGTATGTTGAGTTGGATCCAATGGAACTTGAGGACAAAGATTTTCCTAAATTATCGGAACTTTTCTTGATGATATTGGTAGCTGTCTTGCTCCAGTCTGAAAGAAATAACATCTCTCCATGAATGTATTTTAGGGGGCATTATGTTCTACTGTGAAGAACCATCACCACATTATTTAAGTAATTTATCTCAAACATTCCATTTTCTACATGCTAGCAATGGCTCAGAGAAGAGATTGGCATAAGAATAATAAACTGAAGAAATAAGTTTCAAACTTTGACCTGTTGCCCATATTGTTTAAAATCCTACTTTAATTTTGTCAGGGTGAGAAGTAATCACTGCCAAAAGAAGTAATGCTATTCTTCAAGTATTTTTTTGTACTGAGAAAAATGTCTGTCTCATAATGCGATTGAGGGCCTCAAGAGCGTAGAAAGGTGCACGTGGCATAGTGGAACCTCTGAACATCTGAGTTGTTAAGTTAGACATAAAACCTTGGACAACTAACTTCACCTGGCTGGAATTCATGCTTCTCTGTAGAACAGAAAGTTCAGGTCCAGAGTCCTCAGATCTCTTTCAATCCTAATAATCTAATACTCCAACTAAGCATCTTCACATGCATCTTTACAATCTGCTACCAGTGGGAAACTCTGACAATGGAAGACCAAATGACAAACCTTTCTGACCACTCTTAGGTATAAAAACCAATTACCAACATCACCCTTTACCTGAGTTGTCTGCTAACCGAAATCTACCACAGCAGAGATGCCGCCTCCACTGTTTCTGAACATTCTCCTTCATAGCACAGTGGAAAATAAATATAAATAAGCCTGGAACAAAAGAAAATATAAACATTTAAGCCAATAGACGTATTTTTAAAGATATATCTTGTGAAACACATGGGTTCATTTTAAGTTTTGGGGGGGGGTTGGTATTGTTTTGTTTTGTTTTTTAACATCTGAGTCCATAAGAAACACACATCCTAAGGGATCTTGAAGTACGTAGTAGATGTTTTAACCCATTAGAACATAATACAAAGACTCAAAACTTGAATAATTACACATATCTGATTCTGTCTTTGCCTGTTCTGTTCAGGAATTATTATGACTTGACCTAAAGATTAAGCTGAAATGGGCAATATTTAGTTTAAGAGGCATTTAATATGTCCCTTATTTTTGTATTAAAATTTTGTGAAAGCATTTCAAAAAGCTTAGAAAAAAAAGAGAAAACTTAAAATATCTATAAGCTCTATTGCAGTTTGTGTATTCTAAACTATTTTATGTATGCATATTATAAGTTTGGGCCATAGAAAAAAAATGGTTTTTTTGCAGGTCAAAAATGGCCAAAAATCAGCAAATTCATGTGACTCTACTTGGGCTGCTTTAGTTTAAGATTTTATTTATTTAGAGAGTGACAGAGAGCATGAGTGGTGGTAGGGGCAAACGGAGAGGGACAGACTTAAGCAGACTCCCTGCTGAGCACAGAGTTTGACATGCGGAGCTCAATCCCAGGGCCCTGAGATCATGACCTGAGCCAAAGGCAGATGTTTAACTGACTGAGCTGCCCAGGCACCTCTTTTTAAATTTTTTTAAATTGGGCTCCATGCCACACAGAGCTTGAAATCATGACCATGATATCAAGACCTGAGCCAAAGTCTGGAGTTAGACACTGAGCCACTCAGATGCCCCTCCTCATTTTACTTTTAAATGTTGAGGCTGGCTGGCTTTCTTTCTTTCTTTTTCTTTTTTTTTTTTAATATTTATTTATGGTTGCCTAGGTGGCTCAGTCAACTAAGCACTGTCTTTGGCTCAGGTCATGATGTCAGGTTCTCTCAAATAAATAAAATTAAACTTTCAATTATAAGCATGCAGGGCAGAGGGAGAAGGAGACAGAATTTCAAGCAGACTCCATGCTGAGCACAGAGGCCAGTGAGGGGTTCAATCTTTTGATCCTGAGATTGTAAACTGAGCCAAAACCAAGAATTGTATGCTTAATTGACTATGCCACTCAGGCAGCCCCTGGCTTTCTGTATTTTCTATGGCTACATTATCCCAGAAGGTACTCATTTCCTCTAGTCATGTTCTATGAGTGTGATATGCTAATTTATACATTTGCCCCATTCCCTTCTCTTGCCACCACCACTACCAGGATGTCAACCATACTACATATAGGGCATCTTTATTGGCTGTATCTCTACTTTTGCAGCACCTCAAACCCCTAATGTTCTAAATAGACATCCTCTTCATCACTACCCTCAAACCAACATCTCAAGTTCATTCTTGCCCAATACCACTTCAAAGGCTCTTCTTTCTGATCTTTCCATAACTGCTTCCTATCTGTCACTCTGGTGTTAGGTTAATTGTTAACTCCTCAAGGAGGCCATACCCAACTGTTTATTTCATTTTATGTTTTGGCTCTAGTCACACCTTTGCATGTACTTTTGTCATAGCATTAATCAGTACCTGGTAGTCTTTTGCTAGGAGATAATAAGCTCCAAGAGCACAGGGATGTTTGTCATCCAATGCTGTACTGCTCCTTTCCAGAAGGATACCAGAAACTAAGCAGGAACTCCATGGATGTTGAGTGAATGAATAATAAGCATGATTAACTGCTCACCTATTTACATGAGTTAACTGAATACTTATACATATATTCTAATGTGTTAAAAGTATTTGGGGATGAGGGATGAAAAATTGGAGTAGAATACAAATTAAGGAATATAATGAAAATATATTTAAGGCAAAAGTTTCTAAAAAGTACACAAGCTAGTTGCCCAGGTACTGCCAACATAGTATACTATACTAAGCAGAGTATCTACATAAGGGAGGGTCTTTTAGAGGATGTAGGGCTTGAATTGAACCTGAAGAAAGCTTTGGGGAGGGGACAAGGGAAGTTTCTAAAAAGGGTAACTCATTCAGTGACTACAAAGCAGTGTTAAACAAGAGGAAATGTTGATTTAGGACCTGCATATTCAAAGTAAGCAATGTAGATGATCATTGCTTTCATGAGGTGAAGCATCTAGCATGGAAAGACATAAAAGTAAAAAATATTACAGTACATTTAAGGACGTTGACCTATCTGTCCTTTTCGAATATGGAGTATTCATCAAGAAAACTATAAATTACATTGTAGTGTGTGTCTAACTGGAAAAGTGGGGCAAAGTATTGAAAGCACTCTCTTTTGAGGTGTATAGTTAAACTAGAAAATATGTCTATGGTTATACTTATATGTTTTTATGTTTCAATATCTTAACTCTAAATGCCCATAATTTTATTCCAGAATAAATTGCAATATGGACTATTAGAAAAGAAGCATGCTGGATTGCTACTGGATGGGCCCTGACCTCAGAGAAGGATTCTCTTTCTCTGGGATTGACTTCTTTGATCATCAGTGAGTGCCTCACCCCTAGGAAGTGCTCTATAAATTCCTATTGCTATCACTGGTCACTGGTCACTGATTTAATAGATAGCTAGCCTATTTAAAAACACCTGGGAAATGCAAACACATATATCTCTAAGAGGTATAAATAAAACATATGATGACCTAAGTGAAGTAATACTGGTAATCGGTAATATTTACCAATTTATTATTTTTATGAGATCATCTTTTATAAATTTATATAAGTAAAACTATTGTTTCATTTGTTATGTTATTTACTACTAATAATACTGTATTCTTAAAGCAATTTGTGAAGGAAATATAGCCTAGTGACCTAGTTATTTGTCTGAAATGATATCAGAGCAGGAAAGTTCTAATTTTAAAAGAAAGCTCTAATAAATATGAATCAAATTTCAGTCATTCAGAAAGCAAATACACACACACACACACACACACACACACAGCTCCTGAAAGTGCCCATGCAGTGGGCAGGAGGAGGACAGCGGGGTTGGGCCAGAGGAGCAGGAGGGAGGAGACATGCTTACAGACTGGGCTGGCTCAGGCATGACCAATCTCAGAGGAGGAGGAAGGTTTTCTTTACATTCAAAACCCTAGAGTCAGCACCTGCCAGCTGTCCACCTTCCCAGGGAATAGGGAGACATATCTGGGTTCAGCCCTCACCCTCAGACTGTCTAAATCTGATGGCTTTTCAGAACTTTCCTACCACCTCTCTCCAACCCCAATTCCCTATGCAGTTTGCTGACACACAGAATCCCTTTAATAGGTAAACATGCCTTTTAGTATAACTGATAGTGTGAAGAACCAAGGCATGTACATAATCTGAATTGGTTAACAGATTCTTTGAGGCTTCAATGAGGTGGTGGCAGTTTCTGAGTTAAGGGAGCAGAGGGCGTGAAAGCCTGAGGAGAGTTCCACACAAGTTACAGATGAAGGAGAGTGCCATTCGAGAGAGCAGAGCCCCTGCCTCAGGTTTACTGTTTTTGTGAACCAGGACAGATCTGCAGGATTTGTTCTGGGGAGTATTTGTCCGAGACCTGAAAACACAGGTAGCCATGTGTTCTTAAGGGTTTCACACAATCATATACTAGAAATGGGAGAGATTACGAACTTCAATTACAAACTTTCCTTCCCAAGCATCACTCACTACAGGGCCTCACACTGAACAGATGCTTTTCTTTTAGTTGAGGGCAGAAGGGGAAAGTTGCCAGATGTTATCTCCTTTGTCTTACACTCAGCAATTTTTACAAATGTCATATCTACTAGAGGAAAAAGTACTTCAGAGGTTATGGCTGGTGTTTTCAGGACACTGGGAAGAAACCAGTTCTGGGATTCACTTTGTCACCCTTGCTGGAATGGTAAAATGTACATTATTTTGAGAGTCTGATGCTAACCACCATCACAGAGGAGGAGGTTAAAGATAAGATAAATCTGACTTAATAAAACATTTTTTTTAGATTGTGCAGTGCTGTTCTAAATTATAATTACACACCATTAGATGACACTGCCTATTTTTAAGCACCCATATGTGCGAGTAAATATATAGGCATCCAATAAGTTCAAGAGACACTGGAATATAAATTAGATTTAAAATCTGAACATCTAAACTGCTGTGATGGCAGGCATTGAAAGGTCACCCCCTGTGTCCCCACTATGAACTGTGATGCTATGAGACAAAATTAAACCACAGGCATGAGAAATTAGAATTCTTAGGAATTAATAGACACTTAAGTGCCGAGTTATTATGCTGATTTACTTTAGCCATTGGATACATTTCCATTTTAAATCAGAATAGGATTCTCATAATAGGTTATTTTACTATTCATAGTAACTAGCCCTTTCAAGTGAATTTAAATTAGTCTGGCAATAAATATTATACCAAAATCCTTACAGGACAAAACATCCCTTGTACAGTTCAGCTGTGGGAAATGTGGTAGGTATGTGCATCTGGAAGGACGCACATACTCAGTATGGAAAGAAATTCTAAACACTTCAGGAAGGAGGAGGAGAAAATGCAGCAGGAGAGCCAAGGAAACTTGGAGGCTAAAGTGAGAAAACAGGGCTATTCCCTCTTCAATTTTGAAGAGTTTTCCCCCCTTTCATTTATTTATAGGTCTTGCTGCCAGAAGCAGAACTAAAATCACAGAACTTTGGAGTTCTACACTGACATCCAAGGGAATCCATTTGATTTCTCATCCTCATCTCTGCTCTCTTTCTAGCAAATGTTTTCCCTTTGAGAATCTTCCTATCAACCACATGGCCCCTCAAAGGATATCTCCATACCACCTGGAAAAACAGGCTCTTCTAGCTTTCTGGAAAGGGCTTTCAGCTGTGACCAGGGACCAGGATAATTGGCCTTTACTCTTCATATTGACTTACAGCTTTAGTTAACTGACCAGGGAATAGGGAACATTGCCCATAAAAGTTGGAAGCTGAAATGGGCGTAAAGATTGAATCAGAATTAAAACCTTTACTTCATCCTGACAGGCTAGTGCTAGTTCCACAAAACCTTTATATCTCATAAAACAGAGCTCATGATGGCCCTTCCACTCTAATGAATCTAAGCCAAAGTTCCTTAGCAATAGTTTCTTCAGCTTGATAACTGCCTTGATTC
Source organism: Nyctereutes procyonoides (assembly GCF_905146905.1). Taxonomy (NCBI): domain Eukaryota; kingdom Metazoa; phylum Chordata; class Mammalia; order Carnivora; family Canidae; genus Nyctereutes; species Nyctereutes procyonoides. The sequence continues at coordinate 278,097 of NW_026575146.1, read as the reverse complement.
TTTATTTTACCTCCATGAACCCAGATTCCATGCTAGAACAAGAAGAAAAACAAAAACTTAAACCCATTTTAAATGAATAGATTCCTAACTGATCCTTTACTCACCCAAAACCCCTCACCCTTGCTTTCCTTTTACCACCATCTTTCACTAACCAGAGGGATCTGCTCCCTTTAAAAAAAGACAAAAACAAAATTTAGACCAATATGGGAATTTAAGATGTCTTACTTCTCCATAAATTTTGCAATTTTCTTATTTAAAACAAATGACTTTTTCAGTTGTGATGGAGGATGGTGTTGCAAGCATGTGTGATGGTGGGCCTGCCTGTGGACATTGTTAGGGAGGAAAAGGTAATGGACTCCACCACCCCAATTCCTCTTGGGGAAGCACATTGCAGGTCAAGGCTGGATCAGCAAATACAATGAAGGGATACCTGCAAGAAAGACCTAAACTTGGAGTAGAAACATTCTGAAAACTCTCATCAAGAAGTGGATTTGGTTTTTGATATCTGGTCCTTTCACTGACCTGGGAACACTTTCAAGACACATGTTTGGTGGGGGGCGGGGTCCCTTCTAAGTAATGGCGCTATGTTTGCTGTAGGTTTTATGAGCTGTGTCTAACCTTGGTCTTTATAAAAGCTATTTCATTCTGTATTTAGAAAAAGAAAATTCTGAGCCTCAATCTTTTGGCTAGGAATTTGGCTCCCGCATGGGACTCATTCTCTTTGGTTGATTCTGGCAAAGATTTGCAGCTTTCTGGGGCAGATGTAAAATGAGTAACCAAAGGGATGTTCTCAGATCTTTAGCCTGATTATCAAAAGTTTAAAAAAAATTGCCAAGGAACAGTTTCCCTTGGATATAAAAATGAAAGCGGTACAGAAAATTCAGGGCAGCACATATTGTCATTCTTTGTCAGCTCCAGAAGGTCACTTTCAAGAAGCCTTGGTAGAGAAAAAAAATTAAATTAAAACCCAAATATTGGGTCTTCAACTCTCAATGAGTGCTTTACTGACTAAAGGCCACTGACACTTTCCACTTTCCGCAAGATCTGCTGATGATCAATAAATTCTAACAAATGGCTTCCCTTAACCTTCTCTTACTCTGGATAATAAAGGATCCAGAAACATCATTAGGGGGAAGTTCAGGGATGCAAGGTGGAGTCAGAGTGGCTAGTAATGATGAGTAAGTGTATCTTAATTAGGTACACAGGCATAAGTAGTTCTGGTGGGAAAATCAAGAATTATTCAAATCACGTATGTAGGCAAAAAGGATGCATGCTTTAGATAACGGATTTTTTTTTAAAGTAGGCGCCACACCCAGCATGGAGCCCAACATGAGGCTTGAACTCACAACTCCGAGATCAACACCTGGGCTAAGATCAAGAGTTGGCTGCTTAACTGACTGAGCCCCTAGGCACTCCAAGAGAACTGATTTTTGACAAAAATGGTGTAGATTACCTCTCAGCTTCCTAGCAAGCCTGAGTCCAGGTCTCTGAACAGCTCATATATTGTGTTGTCACACAGACATAGCCAGCTGGCCGCTGGACTGGGTTTATGGCTCTCTTTGGGAACCTCTTGAATCCTCCTTTCATACTACCAAGATGCCCTTTAGAAAATTATTTTTCTGTGGCACAAAATGCCCTGCCAAAAGATGAGTAATTAATTTCCTTGTAATGTGTAACATCTCAGCCATCATGATGTCGTTTCAGATGTTTGGGTTTAAAGGTGGTTCATCTCTTTAACTTGGCACCAATTCCCCATGTTGTATAGGTGATTACAACACAGCTTAGCTGTCAGGAGGTTCCTATCCCTTACTTTAATTTTCTTAGTTTACCAATAAGATTAAAATAATAATAACAAATGTATTTCTCTAAACTATTTTTTCTGAATAAGGCTAAGAATAAATTAGCATTTATTCATTAAGCATATAATTACTAAGTTTTTTCAATGGATAGATACTCCTAGAAACTTTGAAACAAAAAATTGAAAAGGCAATAATTTTTTTCTTATGCTTTGTTTCCTAATAATGTGCTTTTCTATTTTCATATATGCTATATTGTAAATAATACACTGTCAGATTCAGACTAATCTTGGGGGGTCCTTAACTCTTTTGAGCCTGTTTCTTCAACTATAAATGCATAAAACACTCTCTTTCTTGGGTACCTACTTTCTACACATACTTTAAGAATTACATTGAATCATGGCTGTTGTGTGTTAGTTCTTTATAAACCACAATGCATTATGTGCATATAAATTATTTCTGTTGCTCTGGGTCTATCTTAATGTTATCAAATTAATTAATGGCAAACATTATCTCTGAGTAAACTGATAAAAACCTTCTGTGTTCACCATGGCAGCTCCTATTTTCAGAACCATATGCTGCATCTTATTATGCTGTCATAAATATGTACAGAAGATGGGCTGATTGTGCTTGGGAGTATTAATCAATATTGCTTCACATACCTCAAAAAGGAAAATTGAAGACCAACTTCTTGCTATGGGACTAGACTTCAGCTCTTGATAAACTTGTCAGGAGTATGAAACTAACTGATAGTGTCAAATGCTTTTGTACAGTTAATGAAAAAAATATACAGCCTACATACTGTTCATTACTTTTATAATGAGCAACTATGGGCATATATTTCATCTCAGAGCAATAGTCCATCCTGCAAGCACAATGATATTGCCAAGGGCAAGAGGAGCCCAAGAGGAGTCTGGCCACCATCTTTCAACAATCAGGGAATCGTCTTTTACTTCTTTAAAATGAGTGATGTTGTATTTCCTGAAGTGTAGGCTAATATTCTCAGGCATGTGAATTACGATACACATTTTGTCAAACATCTGCTCCCTTTTAAATAGCAATTTGTATAGCATACTATTTTCTCAAGTTGTATTCTTTAGAAAAACTTAAAATTTCTACTACAGCAAGATCTGCCAGTTTCATCCTGGGAAAGCAACAATGATAGCAAAAGCAGATAGATCTATAATACCACCATGGCAAGAGAAGATCCATTGATCTTTTCATCTCACAAGAAAAAAAAACAGCAGATTGATTAATAAAATATAGCATACTGAAGTGAAGGAGGTCATAAAAAAAAGCAATATACTGTGGAAAATTAGAAAACAATTAACTTAGGTTTAGGCTTGATTCAATTCATGATTTCATTTGCTTATTCAAGTAGGTAAAATTTTAGCTACAGCCACACAGATGATAATAATTTTCTAATATGAGCTCAGCCCTACTTTTGGCAGTTAAGTTGCCAAGGGTTATAAATGTACATAAATGTACATAAAAATTAAAACATAAAATAATGAAAATAAACATTAAAATAAGAATCTTTAAAAATTTTTAAAAATCATATAAATTTTAATATGTAGATGCAAATTTACATAAATATCCATATAATCATACATATATGTATGTGTGTTTGAAGACACTCATATCCATACAAGCATTTGTTTCTAAGAACCCTGAAAAATAAAACGGATTTTTCACGTTTGAACAAAAGTTTTGAAGATATATACAAAAATAAGAAGAAACCTGCTAGCAGAAGCCACTCCTATGATAAAGATGTCCTGGCCTCCCTGCAGACCCAATGTGAACACCTGTCCTTCTCAGAGGTGCCATCTCTGTAACATGCAAGGGTAACTTGGGGGTCTTCAAAATTAAGACCTTGCTGATTTTCATATGCTCAGCACCAAGCTAAATCCGAGATTAACATTTGTTTGGCATAGATTTAGTTTTCAGAATATTGTATCACATTCTAAATCTTCGGCCATTTTTAAATCTAATAATGATAGGCTTCAATTAGCGACAGCATGGCATTAAGCAAGAAGACCACTCATCCTTACCATTCTAGAAGAATAAAAGTTTATTGAGTACACCAGTGATAAGTATTTTGTGGCAGCACAATTCCAAAATTTCTCTGGACTCTATTTGTGTATCTCCAGCTCCCCCATCCCAGCACAGTCTACAATACTGCACTGTATTATTTTTCCTGGATGACTAAAATAGCCTCCTCTCTGCTTTTCCCAACAGACTACTGGGATGCTCTAATCCCTTCTTCACATTATGTCCAGCTTTATCTTTATAAAATGCACATCTGATCATGTCATTCCACAGGCCTAAAAGATTTCAGACTTCCCACTGTTCTTAGAAAGAAAGATCAAAACACAGAACCTTCTGGTCCAGCCCCAGCCTTCCTTTTGTGCCATGCCCACCTCTCTGTCATTCTATGGCTATTTCTTGGTTCTTTTAATTCCTGGGGCATACACTATAATCACCAACTATTGCAGGCTTTTTGCACACAGAGTGCCCTCCTCTTGAAATCATCTCTTCTCCATTCCTACCCCCACCTTCATCTAGTTCATCCCTACTGATCCTTCAGATTCCAGCTTAGCCACCATGGCTTCTGTCATGTGCTCTCAACACCAACCAGCTCCATTTCATACGGTGACTATCTGATTAATGTTGGTCTCTCTTACTAAAATATAAACTCCATGAGACAAAGGGATCATATCAAGTTTTTTTGCGGGAATAAAAATAGAAAGAATAAAAAAAAAATGTAGTTTGCCTAAGTACTACCTGAGTTTATTTTGCCTAGGTACTACCTGAGTTCACTGAATTGTTTCTTTAGACTGTCTAGATCCTACATGCATCTTTTAATAAAGCATATACTTTCAACAACAGCCAAGCTGCTCTTGGAAGGTTCAGAAAATGACTTAAATAAAAACCATTAAGTGACTTTCTATAGCATCCTGACAAGTTTTTATACAAGCCCAGCCAGTAAGCAATTGTTGGTGGACTCATATGCTCTGTATCACTGTGTTTTAATTTAAATTTCCTTTTCAGGAAGTGTTTTTAATGTCACTGGATATGCAGAAATCTGTTCTAAATTTATATAATTTAACATTAGTCTTAAAAGTTAGCGATTTATGGAGAACTGTGACTTGATGATGGTTTAGAACATTTTTCCCTTCTGACAGGAGACCTATGCTGGGAAAAATAAAACATCCCATTTCTCATTAATGGAAACAGAGCTGAACAGACAACTGTAGCTGTTGAAGGTTACTGAAACTGCCAGGAAATTCTAAAAGCAAAAACAAGGTTGGGCTGGCAGATTAATGGGCCTGAAATATAAAACCATGGAATTTCTAATGTTAATGGACATTTTTGTCAATATTTATCTAGGCACTTTTATGTTGTATATTATAGAAGAGATTACATAGAGGAATGCTCACTTTACAAAGCTAGATATGAAGTTGCTATTCATATGCTACCTATCCAGTTTCTGACTTTTGGAGATGTACTTAAGGCTTATTATTCTATTTACCAAAGATAATGAGCCCACATATTTCCTCTGTTATGGAAGAGTGAACCCGAATAAAATTTGCTGAACTAATAAATGCCTATTTATGCCAGAAGAGACTCAGGTTGGATTTAGGCCATCTCCAAGGCTCCTCCCTTTCTTCATCCAGCAATCCATTTACTCATTTAACAATCACTGAGCACCTACTTCATGACAGATTTTTTTTTTTTTTTTTTTGCAGGCACTAAGGAGCTGGAAGGAAAACTAGGGGGTAAAGCAAAACAGGTATGTATGATACAAAATAAACACTCCCCTGCAGGTAAATACCAACTTCTCTTAGAACATACCTGTAAGGGGGGGCAACTGCCCAGGCATCTCGTTGGATGAATGCTGTAAACTTGCATCCACCACCCTATGCACCCCAGTTCAGCTTTAGCCAGCTCTCCTTTCCCCACACACTTAAACAGCATGACCAGGAACTTCAGGAAGCCTGGAGTACCCACCCCCTCAATAAAGTCCAAGTTTGGTAACTTCATTCCTTTTTTGTGGGGGCCTTATGGTGCTTCTGAACATTGGGGAGCTTTATCAATAACCCAAGGTATATCCAATATCTTAAAGAATGTCGTTCAGCTTTTGAAAGATGTAATTCGTATTTATTTAAGTTTCAACATGAAATTCACCCATAGAGTCTAGAACCAGAAGCAGGTATGTGTTATGGAACCAGAAGCAGGACAGGAAGCTCCTCAATGGAAGCCTTCAATTTTTGTACAAAGTGGGCCACTGGGCAAATGTTTGTTAAACTGTTGAACTAACTGCCATATCTCATGAGAAAATGAGCATTTCTGAACTACAGTATGTATTTTGAACTCCAAGGGGCCAAGGAGTCAAGGGCTATTGCTCTGTTCCTGCATAGATTTTAAAAATTCTCCTGGCCAAGAATGTTACATGCACATAGGATAGTAAGGAAAACTGTGAAGAAGGTAAAAGTTGCCTGTGTCTCCCTTTAAACTCCCCATTGGGTACCTCCCCACCCCATATTTAGTCATAAAACAATGTAGATTTATTGAGCACCTACTATCTGCCAGGTACTGTTCTGAGTGCTTGGGATACACATCATTGAAAACAAACTGACATTCTATCTCATCTTTCTATTCAAGATCCTTTTAATGAGTACCCTGTACCTGGAACTATGTTCATTACTTGGAACAATGATGTAGAAACTTCGCATGACATCTACCCCAAAATGGAGGTGTTTGCAAACATGATACATTTAGAAGGCAGAAATTACAAAGGTACCACTTATCTTACCTTGTAATGAGTTGAAGATGGAGAAGAGGTACATAAAAGGGACATTTAAGGGTCCCCAGGCAAAGAAAGCAAAACCCCATGTCATGCCCAGTAGAAATGTCAGGCTGACCACACTGCGCAAGTTCCTTAAAACCTCTTCACGCAGGGTCCGGTTGCTTCTTTTGCCATTCCTCCCACAGATTTGCACCATTACCACGATGAACATGGCAACATTCAGGAAAAACATAACTCCAAAATACCCAGCACAGGTCACATAAAATACGACTGGATCCTGAATCCAACAGCTTAAAGAAGAAACAAAAAAGAAAAAGAGATTTATTACCATGTTCTGTTTACCTAAGACTTCTCTTGGTTTAGTTTGGGCTTCTGCAGATTTCACAGCTGGGCCTTTCTCAATACCTTTAGACAGTCACTTCATTTTCTTGGGCCTCAGTTTCTTTTTTGATGTTTACACAGTTTTTTTTTGGCTAGTTTTGGATAACCATCATCTTAATATCGAGTTATTTAAGTCAACAACAACAACAAAAAAAAACAAGGTGGCTTCTTGAATTCTGACTTGGCATGAAGACACTTTGGGTTGGCTCACTCAAAACCATGTCTAACCCCTTTTCTCTTATGCGACTGTACTCCAGAGAATGGGAAATTTAAGTATTCATTTTCTCAATCTCTTTTGCATTTAAGGGGTGGCCATGTGGACATTGCTCTACAAAATGATATAGAAGCAAAATCTGCTAGGAGCTTTTTAGGAGAGATCCTTATTTGTTCTTTCTGCTTCCAACATGAATGCAAGCTCCGGAGTTACAGCGATCACCTTCTATCTGAGATAAAGGCCAAGACTGCTGCAGAGTTGCTGGTCCTGACATTTTTAGCCATAAAACCAATGCCAGTTGCGGTCTACTTTCATGTCTCTTGTCATGTGAGAAGAGTAAATTCCTACTTAAGACACACATAATCACGGATTCCATTACTGCTGCAAAATAATTCCTGTTAATATAATTGGCCCAGTTGAGGCAAGACCTTGTTATAGAACTGTGATATTCCTATAGTGACACGTCTCATGAACAGTTAAAAAGCTTACACCAATTACAACACTTCTATGAGATGAGGAAGGATATACCTGATATCCAGAATGATATTTATAAATCAGGAAATAAAGTAATTTTAAAACTGCACCATGTGTAAAGTGTTCTATGAGTAAAGTCAACATATAGTACAATTTGCAGATGCCCCAGTACCTAATTAATACTATGGGAGTTCTTGGGTACCTCAAAAATTGGATAAATTGTTTAAAGCAATTAAATTCATATTAAAATTCTCATGAAATTCTCATTCTGGGTTATGTATTCCACACTAGATCATGAGTGCCACAAAGGCAAAACCTGTCTTGAACATCTTTGGATCCCAGAACATAACATGATTCCTGGCATATAATAAATGCTCAACAAATGACACTGTTGATGGCATGGTAATTTACTACAATGTAGTGTAAAGCCCTGTGAGAGTTGATTGACATACTTGTAAAATTCCCTTATTTGGGACTGACTTCTACTTTTAATGTATCTTATTATAATAACCCTCTAAAAGATGCTGCTTGTCTCTGGCACTAATATCCCCTTACATATGGAAGTCCCCTTAGAATCCAGAAGTTCCTGACCTAGCTCCTCTATTTTCCACTAGTTCTTGTGGGATATTTTGAGTGCTGCTTTGGAACTATAAGAGAATGGAAGTCTATGAGGGAATGAGCACAGATTAGACACTGCCTTAATATGAAAATGTTCTCCATCCACGAAACACGCGCAGAGATGTGGTCTCATGGGTCTCATCTCAGGAGTAAGCTCTGTCTGCATCCAATAATTCATTCAATCAACAAATATTTATTGAGTACCTATTATGGGCTGGATAAAAGTGAAGAACATCCCAATCTAGGCCTCAATGATTCCACACTGATTCCACTGATTATTCTGAAGGGAATTTACCAAATATAAATAATGATTTAATTTTCTTGAAACGTGTGCGCTTAAAGAAGGGGAGTATTACAGAATGCCCTCACAGGACGGGTCTTCTGAGCCTGGAAGACCATATACCAGACTTCCTCTGCAGTCCCCCAGGTGACAGAGTGCAGGTTAACGTGGGGAAGCAGCTCTAGGAGGCAGGGTACCCAGCCCAATACAGTTATGGAGCAGCAGAGATGTCAGCAAAGGCACACAGACACATTTTCAACCTTCCAAACTAAGAGGCTCCCTACTGGCCTGGGAACTTGCACTACACCCCAGGAAGCAAAGGATATGTACTCATCACAAATAAATTTCCAACAAGTTTTTATTACTTACAATTCATCACCTTGTTCTTTTCCATAACTTTCTTTTCCATAGACCTCATTTTGGTTTCTGCTTGCCAGAACAATGGACACAACCAGGGCAGGCAGACCTGTTATAGAAAGACCATGACATAAGCAACTGTTCTGAGCATCTGGAACTGCTTTATAAGACTGATAATGGCAAGAGAAAAAAAGGAGAGAAAGAAAACCCTCTATATCACAGAATCCAATTGTTTTAGAACTGGAAACTTGGATAAAAGGAACAATGCAGTCCCCTCTTTGGTGTGAAATATCCAAGTCTAAATGGCAACAATTAAAACCCACTCTTAAATACAGATATTTAAATACTGTGTGGGATCTCTGTGTGGCTCAGCGGTATAGTGCCTGCCTTTGGCCCAGGGCATGATCCTGGAGTCCTGGGATCAAGTCCCACGTTGGGCTCCCTGCATGGAGCCTGCTTCTCCCTCTGCCTGTGTCTCTGCCTCTCTCTCTCTCTCTCTGTGTGTCTCTCATAAATAAATAAAATCTTTAAATATTGTGTTTTCTTACTCTTACTCATTAGAGAACCAGAACCTCATTTATTCTGAATCCAGAAGCAAATGTGCTTCATTAATGACAGCTGTCATTCTGCCAGAGTTTGGGCAGTAAAGGATCTGCAGCTTATTTTGCCCCTTTCTATGTAAAGAAAACTCTTTAGAAACAGTGGGGAAGAAAGCATGGGGCTATAAAATTTTTATATTCTCCTCTTTTCTCTCGAGAGAATCAAGTATTTTCATACATATTTCACTGGAGAAAACCACACCACTCTAATTCCCTGAAAGACACTTTTAGCATCAAACACCTTGGAAATATCCCATACATTTATATTGCCACCTGCAAAACCAAAACACACACACACACACACACACACACACACACACACACACAACAAAAAAAAAAAAACCCTTCTAAAGGTTTGCTCCAATATGAAGCCAGATAAAAAAGAAGCCCATTTAGAAGATTCCAAAGAGGCTAATGGTAGCATCCATGTCTGGCTGAGGAATCACGTTGAGAAGTTCAAGGCAAGAATTTTGTCAGTATTCTGGATGCACACACAAAAATAACATTCTCTCACTGCTTCCAAGACATGGGCATGTATTTAGGGGGTGAGGATAGCTAGGAGTCTGAGCTGGCCTTTATATTTTGAAACATAATGGAAAGGCACCACTGTCTGCCAGCTGCCTCTTCAGACTTGGGTGGGCTGGCTCTGATCACAGGAAATAAGTCTGTGGTGACTCAGGAGGCTAAGGCTTTTTCCTTTACTCCTGAGTTTAGTAAGGACAGCTTAATAATTTTAAAAAATACCATACCAAGGAAGCCCCTGCCTTGGGATGTGTACATCAAATCCACATCGTTCACAATTTTGAAGTTTCTTTTAGCAATGCTAAGCTTCCAAAATAGGATTTTCCTATGAAACTGGTGGTTTCCGTGAAACCAACACTTTTTAGGAGGCTTACCCCAGCCAATGATGCAGAATTTCAGGATGTATCTGCGAATGTAAGTGTTAAATACTTTAACCAGGGCAATATACATGTGAATGGCTTCTAGACCCATCCAGGTAAAGGTTGCAAGAAGGAAGAAATGGAGCAGGACAGCAACTGCCGTGCAAAGGCCATCCACATGAAACGAGGTGATCCAGCCATCCAAGAGGAAGAGGAGATTCAGGAACAGCAGGGCTGTACTCAAGTTCATCAAGATTTTAGAGGGATAGTCCCTTCGCAATTTTCTGAAAAGGGGGAAAAAAAGATGAGAAGGAATACTGTAAATTAATCTCTTAAGCACAGGCAGTAAATTCCTGTCTTCTGTAAAGCTCTGTAGTGGATTAGGTAGCATCATTGTGACATGACTCCACGAGGAGGAGGAGATTTGTTTTTATGTAGAAATATTTAAAGATATTTATGAGTATTTGGCAAATTATAAAGTTTTTTAATATTAATTTCATTTCAAAACTGCAATTGTTTACCAAATTTCCAGTTAGCTTCAACAGATTTTTTTTTTAATCCAGGAAAAATGCTAGTTATAAAAATGATATTTTTGTTATAATAAAACAATTTCCCTTAAATTTTCTTAATGAGGTAAGGATTTTTTTTTTTTTTTTAAGGTACTGTTGGGGAGGTAGTCTGGCTGCCTCAGTGGGTGGAGCATCTGCTTTCAGCTTAGGTCATAATACCTGGGTCCTGGGACCAAGCCCAGTTGAGCTCCTTGCTCAGCAGGGAGTCTGTTTCTCCCTTTCCACTGGATTTTCCTCCCTGCTCGTGTTCTTGCTCTCTCTCCCTCTCTCAAATGAATAAATAAAAACTCTTTTTTTAAAAAAAAAAAGTTTTCTATTTCAGGACTAATTTTATAAGATCTGTGAAACAAAAGTTTTCATCTCTTACCATGTAAAAAGCACTTCGTACAATTTGTATATATGTGTTAATCATCTCTTACAGGTTTAAATGCATTTTATCCATAGAAATACAATAATTATAAATGAAGATTCTATACTGCGAAATTTATATTGTATGATATATGTTATGAGAAACCTAAATATTAGAGTTGAATCACTATACATGATTCAAAAAGCATATAAGTATTTTTAAAAGCAAAGGCAATTTTCTTATTCACATTTTGGGACAGTTAGCCCTGGATTTTGACAGATATAAAAATACTTACTCAAAAGCAACATACGTCAGGAGAGTTGCTGCTGAAAAGATAGCAGATATCCCACACCCAATATAGGTGATGAAGGTGAGAACTTTGGTGTTTCTTGCATCTATCTGTGAGGCAGTTCCTTGAAGGTCCTGCATAAAACATGGGAAGTAGCTGTTAAGAATCTCTCTTTTCATGGGAATGGTATTTTATTAGAAAGGTCATTGCTAGCACTTACAGTCTTAGCTCCATCTTAGGGCTAAAAACAACAGTGCATTTCATTTATTGTGCTCTTGCAGATCATTCTATGAAGCAAAAGTGTAGCATTACTGAGAGAGTTGCAGGTTGCTTTCTATCATTACCTTGTAATCTAAATTCTTTGCACACCAGGATAGCCTGAGGAACAAAACCACTGGGTCGGTCTCCCATCAGAAAATGGGGAGGAGGTCACTGCCTTGCAGAATAAATTATCAGGCCCATTCCTAACATTTGCAGGGCTAGGGACACAAGTACAAATGGAGGCCACCATGGTCAATGTGAGCCTTCAGGCAAACTTTGGCTTCTATGTCCAATAGGAAGGGCTCAGCCAGAGACTGGTACCTCTGAGTGTAGTACAAAGGATCTTAACCATTGTCATTTCAAAGCTTGGCATGTATTGGGTTGAGTGGCCTTTATTTATTTTTTTTTAAATAAATATGAAGCTACTATAAAGTTTTAGATCATGGCTGTTTTTTGTTACTTTTTTCCTTAAATTTTAACCTCTGTAGACCTGAAAGAGCACCATTTAAAGTGTTAGAGGTTGTAGGATAGAAAGAAGTAAACACTTTCTAGAATATTAACATGAAGTATTAATTTCACTGTGCAGAAGCAGACTTGCAAAAGGAGAAAAAGATTGCAAAGTCTTTTTTTTTTCTTCTTAAGTAGGGAATTGGGTTAGGGATAAATCTTGAGCTAAGACTATCCACTCAATGCTGGTTGGAGGAGAAAAGATACCTCCATTATGCAGATGTTCAAAAATGGAGCCTTCTTGGGGATGGCGTTCAAGTCAGTGCCAGTGGACTCACAGATAGGTTACCTTGACCAACATTTTGGTTACTCCAGGATTTCATGGAGCAGAGAAAGTCTTGAGGAATCTACAAGTGACTTGTCATTACCTCTTGCAAAACCTATGGCTCCCATCTAAGCAAGGGGGTAGACTTGCAATCCACAATTAAAATCACAATTTAAAGTGTAAATTAAATAAAATAATGTTGTTTATTATTACACATTCAAACACAACTCTCATGCTGTTTTGTACTTTTAGAGAACAAAGAATATGAAAATATTTATTCCTCTGACCTAGCCAACATGAAAATGTACTAATGTTAAAAGTATTAAAATCAGTTTTACTACAGAGAAATGTTAACAGGGAACACTAAATCCTTCATACATTTGTAGATTAGAAGATATAATTATGGGGCTGGGGTGCATTTTTTTAACTTCTCATATGGTAAAAGTGTCACAGGGCAATGTAGACTCTGGGAATATCTTACAAGTGACTAGTGAATAAAGAGTGAATAAAGTAAAGCATGAAAACTCTTAACAAAGTCTTGGTGGTCTTGAAAAGCCGAGAGGAATGGGACATCTCTAGGAAGAATAAATTCTGGAAAGTTTTTCTCTTAGTACTATATAATCTTATAAGAGCATAAATAAATAAATAAATAAATAAATAAATAAATAAATAAAAATAAGAGCACCAAGATGGAAAGAATAGAACTAAAAAAAATGCATATGTTCATATATATGTAAAACTAATTATTTAATAAAATGACAACAGAGAAATACACAGTAACAAATTCATAATAAAATTCAAACAGTGTATGAAGAAACTAACCAAAGTAATGGGAAGCCAAACTGTGGTTACATGTAAACCACTGCTGTATACTGAACTATACTGAACTGTTACCTATTTATTTAATCTTAGACCTACAAGGTACATAATCCTGCTCACACACACACATGCACATGCATACATATACATGTGTTCACATGTACACAATTCAAATAGTTAAATGAATTAAGCTAAAGTTTATATACCTAAATGAATAAAGATACAAGGTAAATGCTTTTAAAAAGAATGTCTGCTGTCACTTTTGGGAAAAGGAGAACATGAAATTTAAAACTGAAAGTATTTTGGGGCACCTGGGTGGCTCAGTTAAGCATCCGACTCAATTTTGGCTCAGGTCATGATTGCAGGGTCAGGAGAGAGAGCCTGGCATCATGCTCTGCCCTCAATGTGGAGTCTGCTTGAGATTCTCTCTCCCTTTCCATTTGTCCTTTCCCTAGCGCTCGCTCGCTCTCTCTTTCTCTCAAATAAATAAATAAAATCTTTTTTAAAAATTGAGAGGTTTTTGTTTGTTTTTCTTTTTTTTGTTTGTTTGTTTGTTTTTCTTAGGGAAAACACAGTTTAATTGTTCATTTTCATGCTCTGGCAGAAAGAAAAATATTTATATTTTGGGAAAGTTAAAAAGTTATTCGCTATGATTGTTTCCTTTTTCAATGACAAGTTTTTTATCCCTCAGAGCATGATGCAGTAGACTGTCAGGAAAATTACTTATGGGATGCCCATATTGACAATGGCCAAGTGGGTTCATGAGCCTAATGCCATATGCCACAGCCCCTACTGCTCCTGCTTAGTACTACAGGAAGTAGGGGTAAGATCTAAGGGAGGGGATAAACATAACCATGGTATCTGCAATCCATGTTCAAAAGGCTTTACTCTCTTCAGCATACATTACTGCCATCATCATTGGAAAACAAATGTGGTTTAATCCCTGGGAACTATACCAAATATCAGAAACAACAGCTATATTACAAGCTGGAAGATGCACTGCACACCAGAAAAGTATCTGCAAAAACACTAGTGTATTAGATATAAGATAGAGTATAAGTCTGTAGATGAATTCAAACAAGTTGCATAGAGCATGGCTTTTGAAAATTTGGTGGGATGAAAAAAAAAACAAGTCTATGTGATCTAATTTTTGTCTAGAACTGTTGGATAGGCTGGATAATGAGATAAAACTAGGGCCATGGGAAGGAAGGAAAAGAAGGAAGCAAGAAAGGAAGGTAGAAGGGAAGAAAGGATTAATATGAAGGCCTAGTGGTAAGAGACCCATGTCACACCCATCACTTCTCTTTCAGGCCTGAAGACTTCATGCTGTCTTAGACCCTAGTCTGTTCTAACAGGCCATGCTCTTAGGGCAAGGGCGGTGGTGCATCATTTTGGGTGACAGCTGGATTACCTAGCGCAATACCTGCTATAAAGTCACATTCAATCCAAAGAGTGATAATGCAAGAACATTTTATCAGACTTTTCACAGTTCCCCTCCATGTTAGTTAAATCCAACATTTTCTTCCTCTTTAACTTTTCAAGAATATCATGGTGATTTTCTTGTTTCCAGGATTACTTATCATTGCTATTAATGCTACTGGAGAAAAAAAAACTAAGGTTCTTTTTTATAATTACTGTTATAAATTTTAAATATGTGATCTCTGCTGGTTAGAAAGATTCAAGATATAGATATCAATTATCAGGAAATAATTCCCAAAACACAATCTAAAAAGGCTGACTTACAAAAAGAAGTATGCCTTCCCAAATTATATCATTTCAAAATGAGTTTAGAAATTCCTCCCCTACCATCAGAACTCCAAAGTGTGTGAGGTGGTTACATAAGCAGACCGTCTCGCTCTCATCTGAATCTCTGTGTGCCACACATCCTGACGTGTTCCAAAATCCAGAACCTTCTGTAAGAGGAAGTCCACAAACAGTGTGAAAATAACAGCAGGCCAGTTCCTTTTCTATAATGGATGATATCTTCTTTAGGAAAATACGTCTTAGTCTTTTCTGCCTTACAGTTTATCAGTAACACAGATACTTTTAAGAATACTTAAAACTGCCAATACTTAGAATAATTTAGTTTCCCGCCCCCTCCAAAAAAAAATTTTAGATTCCCAGAATCACAGAATGTTAGTACTGGATTGGCAACGAGAGATTATCTAGTCAGTGGTTTTCAACTGCATTCTACTGAAGTGTCTCAGGGGCCCTGTAAAAGTTTGATTCAAGTTTAACTTTTAATTTATTACAAAATAAACTACCATGAAAAGAGTATCCCCTTTCAAATATATTACATACCAATGAAGTCTCTGAAGATCAATGCATTTTTTCCCCTTAGGTTAGCCTCTATTTTTATAAAGACATGAGAACAAACAGAGGTCTGCCTTCTTGTAACATTCAGTACACAGCGATCATGCACAGTGGCAGCTTATTATGAATGCCTTGAATGCATTTTATCTAACTTTTATGGTAGGATGTGGAATATGAGCAACTTATATGTTTAAAGATTATTTTAACACTGCAAGGTGATATCATTTTAAATTATGTATCCAGTAAATCCACTTTGTCAAAACTGTGCAACTAGAAACCAAACAACAAAAAATTTCCTAGCTGTGATAAGGTATATCAAAAACAGAGGTTGGACACCCACAGAATTCATTTCTACCAAGAAGCAGACTGTACTGGTGCTGGTTTGATTTAGCCATGATAATATCCCTGGGGATCCCCAACGGAAGGTGACCCTCAGGAGGCAGAGGTAGGAGGTTTCATAGATCATCCTTCACATCAAAGAGTTCTGCATACCTTATACTTAGTGACTTAATTTTGCCATTTTCTCTTAATTGTTCAATGTCATTTTGGAAGCAGTTCATTTCTTTCAAGTCAAATATATGTATTATAACCACCTCTATATTTATAGTCCTTTAATATGCTTTCCCCATAAATCTGAGATCTGGAAGTTGGATGCTAAATTGTGTGCCTCATGCACAATCAAATAATCTCAGAGGTGTCCTTAAATGAATAAGATCAAGTAAGTATATACTGATGTTCCTCTAAAAGTGACAACACAAATGCACAACTGTATCTGAAATCAAAGAGGTTGTTTGGTATAAAAAAAAATCAAGTTTACTTATTTCTTCTTGCAATGAGTAAAAAGTTGCAGAAATTAGGTTCACTTCCTCTGCTACCTAAACTAAACTTTGCAGTTCAGTTGTCATCACACTTACACTGTGACTCACTCTGGCTGGGGTGGAATGAAAGGAAACGGGGGTGTCTAACAATGTTTAAAATTCAGTTGTTCTTAAGACAGCCAATATTTTAAAACTTACCGTTTTTGTTCAGATCCCAGAAGGCACAGATGGGATGAGGCACTGCCTATATTAACATAAGAATAAACATGTGAAATTGTGTTTAAAATAAGTGAAAAATCTTAGAATCTGAATATGGGAAAAGAGTCAAAATGCTAAGGTTTTCACAAAGAAATAGACCAGTATTAGTCATGCTGATACAACCTAAGAATGGCAGGCAGTCCAGAAGGATCTCCTCTCACAGAGACTTCAAGTGGAAACCAACCATAACCTCATGAGGAAATGTGCTTCCCATTTACCTAAAGGTTACTATTTATGTACCACCATAAAATGATATTCTTAGCATTTATCAAAGCTCTTTATATTGTAATTTCACTTCATCTTCAAATTTATCCTTTATGTCTTAGTATGTGCCCCGAATTGAAAGTAGGGCTTCAGACAGATATTTGCACATCCATGTTCACAGCAACTTTACTCACAACAGCCAAAAGGTGGAAGCAATCAAAGTACTCATTGATGGATGAATGGATAAAAAAATGTGGGAGATATACATACATACATATATATTATACATACATATTATCTAGCCTTAAAAAGGAAAGAAATTCTGGTACATGCTAGAACATGGATGAACCTTGAAGAGATGATGTCAAATGAAATAAGCAGGTCACAAAAGGACAAATACTATACGATGTCAATTACATGAGGTGCCTCAAATAGTTACATTCATAGAGATGGAGAGTAAAATGGTGGTTGTGGGGTCCCGAGGAGGGGAAATGGGGAGCCGCTCTATAATGGTACATAGTTTCAGCTGGGGATCATGAAGCAATTCCAGAGATGAATGGCACAATGTGTGCAGAATAACATAAATGTACTAAAATGTCACAGAACTGTACACTTAAAAATGGTTAACATAGTATTATATTATGTATTTTACCACAATAAAAAAAAATTCTTCATGCATTAAGGAGTTGAAACAAAGGAAGCCAAAGGGTAGAACAAGGAAGTCTCAGAGGGCTCGGTGACAAAGCAAGGCTAGTTCTTAGATGACTTAACTTCCAAGCCTCATTTCTTATCAGCCAGCTTCCTTCCTGCCTGCCTTCCTGACTGCCTAATAAATGGGAGAATCACAAGTGGGCCCTCCGTCAAGGAGGGGAAAGCCTGTGCCTGGCCTTACCTGGGACCATGAGAAGCCCTGTATAATTTTATCAAATAAACAGACGATAGCAAGGGCAATGAAGCAACAAAAAAGCAACATGTGCCAAGATTTTAGATAACTGCTAACCTCTCAAAAAAAGAAGTCCATCCTGGCCTATTTCCCTTCTGCTTTCCCAGTAGCAGGAATTTCTGACTTGAAAAAAAAAAAAAAAACCCACAAACTTTTTAACGGCAGGATTGTGCAACTGCATCTGATTTCTCAAAGCAATATGTTGTTCCTTCAAAAGAGGTTGTCTTCCTCACTCTCATTCTTCTCATGACTGAACCCTAGATGGACGAGTCTCCCCACTTGGCAATATTTAACATGACACTATGGTACCCACCTGATTAACTGTTCTCCCCTTTTTGGAAAATTGCTCCCCTCAAAAAAAGTGCCAGTAAAATAAAATTCTTACTGTGTCAGGGAACAAAAAGGCCTCATACTTCTCTGAAATAGTTTGCCTCTTTTCCATTGTTCTCTGTAGCATTTTCTTACCTGGCTTCTTGTGTGTTTGATTTTAATTCGAACAGGATCTTTCAGACCCTGGATAGTAATGTTTCCAATACTGCATGCCATCACATAACTCACTAAGGTGCCTTTCTTGGTTTCTACATCCTTTTAAAGAAAAAAAGTGGATTATTCATCAGAAGTATCCTTTTATTTGATTTGGGAGTTCCCAAACACGCAAACTGTCAGCACTTTTTACATTTAAGATTTTCAATTATAAAACATCCTGTTTATAAAATCAAATTGCCGGCTTTCCTGAAAGAGCTTTGCTATTTCCCTTATTATAATAAATACATTGAGGGAACATTATGAGCCAATGCTGCAAGGCAGTGTTCATAAAACCTACTCTTGATTGCTATGGCTGATGTCAGCCAGTTAACATCTGAAACAATGTGAACCCAGAAATAATATACTCATAAAGAGCCACAAAACAATTAGATCATTTCCCTGCCCTAGAAAACAGATGAAGTTGTTTGCTGTTAGAAAAATATAAAGAAATACGGTGTGAAAATTAAAAAAAAAAAATTCATATCCATGCCAACAGCCTGATGTGTTTAGTAACTTACAACGAAATGTAATTCTACTAGATGAAGGTCCCATCCAGAACTACAGCTTTTTTAAAAATTATTTTTAAGATTTATTTATTTGAGAAAGAGAGAGAGAGAGCATGAGCATGATGGCTGCGGGGAGGGGGGATTGCACAGAAGGAGAGGGTAAAGGAGAGAGTCTTATGCAGACTCCATGCTGAGTTCAGATCTGAGGAGGGGAGGGGCTCAATCTCATGACTCTGAGATCATGACCCTGAGATGGTGACCTGAACCAAAAATCAAGAGTCAGATACTTAACCAACTGCCCCACCCAGGCACCCCCAACCAGAACTTCTACCTTCTGTGATTGTATACTTGCCACCCTCGGTAGCTTCCCCTTCAGAGACAAGGTTGTCAGGAAATCAAATCAGTGAATCCCGTGCTCAAAAAATGACTAGGGCCAACAGTATGTCTCTCAGCAAGACCATCTCTTACTTCTTCCTCCCTTGTGCTTTTCTTGTCAAACTACCTGCACTTCTCTATTGAAGCTTATAATCAGTTATTTGGGAATAATCATAGGATTTCTTACATGCCAAATAAATCTCAGCATTCAGAATATAGTTTTTCATTACTTTTGTGATCATGCTCAACAAAGTTGGTAATGGCTTATGGATACCTGTCTTTTTTTAAAAAAATACTCATATCTTATTCACTAAGTTAGGAGTTTACCACAGAACCCTTAAAATCTTTTTATTCTGCTATTAATTTACTTTAAAAACCAAACATATGTTTCCTAATAATAATATGGTGATTGGGAGATGCTGAGGGAGAAGGGAAAGGTAGTGCGCAGAAGACAGACTCAAGATGAAACAATGTCAGATTCTTATAGTTCTAACCCTTCTCCCAAACCCTCCCTGCTGGGCTCAACTTCTTCTCTGAACAAAGCCTCCTCTATCACCAGTCACATTTTTGTGATACATACTGCATTTCTGTTTTGCTTTTAAAGGTGGCGCTGTAAGCCTCAAATAATTTTAATAAATGTCGTTTTACCTGTTTATAGCTACTAAATCCTTCAGACTACTTAGCAATTACGTTCTTAATTTACATAAAGGTTTTCTGTAGCTTGTTTCTAAAACATTTGCTGAAAAAAACTTTAACATTTTAGAATTATTGTAAATGATTTCATGGTATTTCTTTGCCATGCTTCTGTAAATGAATTAGAAACAATTCTATTGGCCTTGAGACTTGGCTATTTTCTCTTATACAGATGGCATTGTTTAATATATACTGGTGTATTTAATTTAATAGATAACTTTTATTTTTTAAAAAGGGCTCAGTGAAACTCTCTGAATTGGGTTGCACTTTCAAAGGCAATCAGAGGTCACCAGTATTTGCTGGCAGTGGACTTTCTAATATCTAAAAATGATGCCAATAAAAATGACAATATGTGCTCAGCACAATGCCACCCCACTCTGGGGATGTGTGAAGGCTAAAGGTCATTTGAAATATTAATGGGAAAACTGATTAAAGCCAAGAATGCTGTTCATTATGTAAACAGTGCTTCCTGCTGAATTAAAAAAAAAAAAAAAAAAACCAGAAACAAAAACCATACCCTTCCTTTGGCACACAATTTCTTTGACTCTGAAGGTCTAAATTGCTGGAGAGCATAAAATATTTAACAAAAGGAATAATAGATAGTTACTTCTCCACAAATTCCGTTCCTAATTGTACCATGTAAGTCTTAATCTAATATTTATTTTAAAAACCTACATGAACACATCCTGTAATATGCATATAATTACCTGAAATAAAATGCTTAAATAATTGTTACAATTTTTCATATTTGAAGATCCAGTAGTTTAATTTCTCTATGCCTCCTGATATATTTTCGAGGAATCCAAACTGTTATTTTTATTTTTTGAGCAAGGAAACTCAATTTGCAATTGAAAAATAATTTAATGAACCCATACCTGGAAGAGTCCAGTTTTATTGAAGAAAGTAAACTGTGCTCTTTTAACTAACACAGAATCTTCTTGATTTAAATTCTCAAGTAAGTTTGGAGGCAAAATTACAGAAGCCAATGGATCCATTTGTCCACTTTCAAAATCCATCTGTCACACACAAAGAGATACACTGGTCAAGTAAAGACAAATTGCAATGATAACTACTCCACATACTGAACAAGGCAGGAGAACAGCTACTCAGCTAGGGCCAGGGCTTCACTTTATTTACCCCTACTGGAGTCACTGCCCTCCTGAATGAATCCCTACACACAAAAGCCTGTATCTTGTCTGAGTTTTGCAAACATGGAAAAACATGGAAGACACATGGATTTTGATGAAGGCAAATTGAGAAACAGACTAATCAGTTAACATTTTCAAGTATAAGACATAGATTTACAATTAATAGATTTTGAGCTTTTCTCAAAACACCTAGTGACAGAAAACTACAAAGCAGGGGAAAAAACTAGAGTTAATTAGTCTGATGCTGAGAATGAGCATCTCTGCACAGAGGAAACAACTGAGGCTTTATGAATACTCTTGGATATCACTTTTCCAGAACCCACCAAAGGGGCTAAAAAGTGTCTTCCTGCAAGTGGACTTGGAATGAGACTGAGGCTCATGACCAAATTTTCACTCTTGAATGTGAAACAGAAATTTCCACAAGAGCCCCTACTCTCAAGCAGAGAAATGTTCTTCCTTTCAACCAGATTCTAAAATATTTTATCTTGGTTTATCTCCACAGTGGAGAAGCAGTACATGCCTTCGTGTGCTCTTCCACACCTAGGATGGTGTTGTGATCATTTCATTTGCCCCCATGGTTAGCACTAACATACAGTAGGAACTTGAAAAATCTTTGCTGAAGGGTCACTTCCACAGATCAGAGAGGCTCTCCATTAACCTGTCCAGCCTCATCACTGCCTACCATTCCCCAGCTTCATGCCACTGGTTCTCAGAGTCCCATTCAAAGACTAGCAGAATTGGCAATGCCTGGGAGCTGTTCCAAGAGCAAACGTTGGAGATCCACCTAGGACCTACTAAATTAGA
Organism: Nyctereutes procyonoides; assembly: GCF_905146905.1. Lineage (NCBI taxonomy): Eukaryota > Metazoa > Chordata > Mammalia > Carnivora > Canidae > Nyctereutes > Nyctereutes procyonoides. Next base: position 256,041 of record NW_026575146.1, on the reverse strand, counting down.
ATCTCTTGGGATGGTACCCCGCAATCTGTTTTGACATGTCCTCCAGGTGTTATCATGCAATTTGAAAACCACTGGCACGGTTGAATACATGACACTTCTTCTTCCCACCTGAGTCCTTAATGAAGCCCTTTCTTTAACAAAAAAATATTTTATTTACTTATGCATGAGAGACACAGACAGAGAAGCAGAGACACAGGCCAAGGGAGAAGTAGGGTCCCTGTGGGGAGCCCGATGTGGACTCGATCCCAGATCCTGGGGTCACGACCTGAAGGATCCTGGGGTCACGAGCAGAAGGCATAAGCTCAACCACTGAGCCTCCCAGGCGCTCCTCCCCCCCTTTTAAAAAACATTTTTATTTAAGCCCTTTCTTTTGATTGAACTGATCTCCTCCCACCACTGTCAATGGGGTAGTTTCCACTGATGGTTTAACACTTAGTTCCACTATCACCCCTTGTAGAGGGTAAGCGGACCACCCCATCACCCAGGCTCTAAAAGAATACCTCCTCTCAGCATCTACATACCTGTGGTTTCTGCTACTATTAACCTTAGCCAACGTTCTGACCTACCTGCCTGCAACCAGTGGACCAAGATCTTGAAGTAGTAACTGGCAAGTGATCAGATAGTTTTTATTTCTCTAATCTCTTTTATTTCTTAAAACTAAAGAAACCACTGGCTCATTACCTGAAAATAGGATTCATTATTGCTTGGAAGACCAATGCTAAAATTTGAGATTTCATTTGTCCCTGGGGACAGGGATGATACTCCAAGGGCTAAATTCCGAGTTGTAATATTCACACGTGATGTGGTATTTAGGTCTATCTTGAAGGCCAATTCATCAATTGTTTTTAAAGCTCTAAAGAAATAACAATACCATTGTTAAGTAACATGTTTTATGTACTTATAAACATGTGACTTGCAGGACAAAATACAGACCAGGTAAAATCGCCTTTATATTTTGTGACCTTAACATGAATACCAACAAAATTACCCCAAACCGCAGTATCAGTTAAAACACAGAATGATAGTGATAAATGCTTCCTCAAGAGAAATATTAGGCTTTAAGGAATATCAACAATTAAATCACTCTAAACAAATACCGTTTTTTACCTCTTAACCTCTCTTTCCTTATTTTATAACTGAGTGAGAAGGAAAATAATGAGGCAAAGCATTTATTTTAACTCTAAGACACTATGAAAAAAGTTTATAATTATTATGTAGATAAGGTAAGTTAAAAAACACATTTTAACAAATATAAAATTTTTATTGAAGAAATTTGGTGGATAGGAAGGACACAGAAGAAATATTAACATATTAAATGAAATAACTGGATGCAAACTAATTGTGTAAAAACAGGTACATTTCACCTACCCTGGACATTTTCATTCCTGAAGTATAAGGATCACACAGCTGTGGCATATCTGTGTCACAGTCCATAGGACAGAACTTACAGTGACAAAGTTGTGCTAAAAGATGTGAGCTGAACATTTGCTAAGTGTCTCCTCTGCCAGCAAAGTATCCTATGCTAATATATATAGTAGCTTATCTTGTGAATTAATTCCAATTAACATTTTTTCAGATGAGAAATGACATACTGATTATGTTTTTCTGGGGCTATTTATGTATCTTGCCAGATGGACAATCCTAATCATTTTGTAAATTATTTTTCTCAAGAAAGAAAACAGACAACTTTGAAGTTCACTTTGTGAATGATATTGGGAAATATTCAGAGATCTTCTGGATATTTAAATGATGAAAGCTGCCCACCATGCGTTCAGATAATAGAAATTACATAACATGTATCCAAATAAATTTTACTCTCCAGAAGAAAAAAATACTCACTCAGAAGAAGACTCAAGCAAGTCACTGTCCGGACTGGTTAAGATATTGGAAAATATAGTCATTAAAGTTGAACCAAGCATTATATCAATATTTTCTTCTTTATTCACAATCCTTTTCACCTGCTCTACAATGCTGGTAATATTGGCTGAGTTTAAGGTTTGCCCATCACCAGTTAAATTTAAAATCTGGTTGGCCACTTCATTTGCTTCCCCTAAAAAAAAAAAAAGACAAAAAAAAGAACACACAAAATTTTGAATAGTTCAGGAATCCAAAACATACTATAATATTTCCACTTCATAGTCCCAACTTTGGAGTGACCAATAATCATATATAGTTCTAAGAGAAATGTCCCCAGAATCACAAAAAATAAGTGTGTATCTGCTTTTTAAAAATAATACACAACTAGGGGCGCCTGGGTGACTCAGTCGGTTAAGCATTTGCCTTCGGCTCAGGTCATGATCCCTGGGTTCTGGGATCAAGCCCCATAGCTGTCTCCCTGCTTAGCAGGGGGCATCTGCTTCTTTCTCTGCCCCTCTTCCTGGCTCCTGTTCTCTCTCTCTCAAATGAATAAATAACATAATATTAATATTAATTTATACATATTTATTTATATATTACGTCTTCTCTAAAATTGTCTGTTTTTAATTTCCAACAGAATATACAAGAAAGTTAGAATTGGGAAAAAAAGAATTTTCTACCTTATGTAAAACAATCACTTGCTTAGCTTTTAATATTACAATGGCTATCGTATGGCAGAAGAATAGATCTCAAGAGGATGAAAACTATGAAGTCATTTCACTTTGCCTGTGAGAATTGAAGAAAAATTGCTCACTCACTTGAACAGTTGGAGATATCAGGAGGCCCCCAGTAGGCCAAAGATGTGTTGGCAGGGTCACGATAACTACGGAACAAAACAAGGTATTTCAAATATTTGGCATAAATGACAGTATAACTGACAAATTAGTTAATATGTTTGAGAATTTGCCTTGATATCTAGGTAAATTTCTTTTGAAAATAAAATTGTAGTATATTGAAATAAAACTCCTACTAAGAATTCTTATCGGAAAAAAATCAGGTGCCATGCATCCTGGAAACATAATACTATACCAGCAATAGCATGTGTCCTCAGCTAGGATGTATCAGGTTACTAAGGTTAAAGTGTTCAGTAACATGGATCAAATATCTCTTTAAGAACTTTGATAAAATCTGATTTTAATCTCATATAACTGTAAAGCAGATCACAATACACACTTCAAAGGTGAGGAAAAAAGACTTTGAGAAATCAAAGAATATTCCAAAGTCTCACAGCTAGGAAGAGGTAGAGCCTTGTTTCAAACTACGGTCAGTAACTCTCCCTTCTTTACTCCCTACCATATGTCAAACACAGCAGAATGTGCAAAGTTCTGGCAGTTTCCATTTCTGATCTCACCACCCCCATGAGAAAACTCTAACAGGGGGTGAGGTAGAGAGTGAAGAGCTGGGTCTCACTTGCTAAGCAGTGAATCCTCTGCAATCAACCTGTCTCTGAGGTAAACACATGGAAAATCTACACCCTGACAGTCTCCATTAGCAGTCTGCCCTAACATGGATTCTGAATTTATTCCCTCTTTTTCTGCCTCTTCCCATTCCAACAATAACCACTCCAAATTGTTCAAAAGTTTTGGAATTTCTGATGCATGTTACAAAGCTGTGAGTTAGTTCGTTCATCCTTATACAAAGTGCTCTGCTCTAGACCCACCCTGTGGTTTCCAGACTTCTTCCTCTTTCTTTGTAGAAGGCTAAAATAGCATGGTGCTTGGAGTAAAAAGGGTTTTCTTGGTACCCTACCTGCCTTATCTTTTACCCTCCATGAAGTCTATGATTTAAGTATTCACAGACTTTCCAATCAATATACAATTGGTGGGAACTACTATACAATTGGTGGGAACTACTGTGCAGCCTGTGTAACCCAGGAAGGTAGATAATGTGGAGCTTTACTGGCAAGATTCAATAAAAGCGTTACCATGTCCGTGAAGCATAAAAGCCCTGCTTTCCTGGACAGGGAAGGTTGAATACAGAAGGTGGGATGAGTGGCCAATGATAGCCTTTGGGATCCTCATCAGCAGGACATAAACCTATGTGGAAGTAAGAACCGACATGGAAATGTTAATCTATTCTTTGAAGTTAGAAGTGAAAGAGGGAGCAAAATGACAATGTTGGTACTCAGGTATTTATTTCATGTAATACTAAGATACTAGTTGTTTTATGTTCAGAATTGGTAAACATTTAGAAATTAGGAAAAATAAGCATTTAAGTACATTTCAGATATAAAAATTATCCAAATCAAAGTCATATTTATGGGAGTATCATTATGAAACATATATCATTATTCTAACATAAATCATTAGCAGCTAAAATTAGTAAAATAAAGGTTTATTCAAAAAATAAACACTACATACAATGATGATCTTGAAAAATTCAAACTGTAATATGATATTTTTCCAAAAAGGAAAGCCTAAATTATTATTATAAAATAATACATCAATCCTGTTGTCATTGAGTTGCAAGCATTATTTTATGGAAAAATTTCAAAATTCAAAATGTTGCAAGCATATTTTATGGAAAAATTTCAAAATTCAAAATGTGCAAGCATATTTTATGGAAAAATTTCAAAATTCAAAATGTAATATGATCTTTTTCCAAAAAGGAAAGCCTAAATTATTATTATAAAATAATACATCAATCCTGTTGTCATTGAGTTGCAAGCATATTTTATGGAAAAATTTCCACCTGTTCTGAAAGCATCTTCTGCCTGGAAGTTTGCTGGGGGAATGGCAAAAGGAGACCCATGAACCAGCATCACATGTCTCTCACACATGCCTTCACCCTCAAATCATCCCATCTGTTGTTGGAAAACTCTCTAGGCAAGTGTCATGACATAAATAACTCAGATTCCACAATTTTAAAAATATCCAAATAAAAGCAATATATTAATGACAACAAAATTGTATTATTCCTGGACTGAGGAATAGCAAGTTATAGCAGACTATTGGGAACTGGTATTACAGTCACCAGTTGAACATTTAAAGAACTTTCCCAACTACATTCTGAGTCTTAACATTATCAGGATTTGGCCTTAATATTTTCAATTGCTATAAACTTTTCCTCATAGGCATACCTGCAGAAAAACAATAAATTATAGAACCTAAATTAAGTAGTATAAATTATATGTTTAGGTCTGCAAGTGAGTTTTCTGGGATTCTGCAGGCTCCTAGGACAGAGATGAGGCCAGCCGGCCCTCACAAAGCTTCCCTGTTACATCTAACCTACCATTCGTCAAGCTACCTCCTCGCGGAGACATTTTTTTGTGACAGGAAGCATGCAGACTCTCCCAAGCCTCAAGAAATGCCATTTGTTGGGCAGCCCGGGTGGCTCAGAGGTTTAGTGCTGCCTTCAACCTGCGGGGTGATCCTGGAGACCTGGGATCGAGTCCTGTGTCAGGCTCCCTGCATGGAGACTACTTCTCCCTCTGCCTCTCTCTCTCTCTGTGTGTCTCTTGTGGGTAAATAAATAAAATCTTTATTTAAAAAAAAAGAAATGCCATTTGTTAATAAGCAAGCACTTTCTCACAGAGGCTCAGAAACTGTTCATGATAGTGAAGACAGCAATGATTCGTATTTCGCCACCTCTATGAGTTCTCTGTAGTTGTGTATGTGGACACATTACATATGGGTAGTTTCTCATAGAAGCAGGGATGCCTGCTTCTTTATTACACCAGGATTCTGGCCTCAGTTGGAATCAGCATCTTAGAGACTGAGGAATACTTGCTTCTCTCACATTAGCCTCCTGAGTGTGCATAAGGAAAATGTCAAAGTTTTCTCTTGATCTCTATTAATATGCTTAATCAATAGTTATAATCATGTAACATTAGAATAACTTCACTTTTTGTTGTCCATATTTGTGATCATTAACTTTTCCAAAATATTTCCATCGAATCTCATTCACTTATTTTTTCAAGTATTTAAGTGCTAGGGAATGTGCTGGATGCTAGGGAAGGTAGGAAGCAAGGGTGTTAAAAGAAACTAACAGGTGTTCTCAAGTCAGAGAAGATTTCTGTTTAAAGATAATATCCATAAGAACGTCCAGTCTAATACTATGGTCTTCTAATTTGTACAGTGCTCTAGGTATCAGGACAGCATGAAGTAGAGGCTCAAAGGCAATGACTCTTATTGATACATGATGATGTCATAGAACACATCACAGAAAAGATGACTTTGGGCTATCTTTAAAACAATGATGTGATAAGCAGGTGAATGGTGAAAGTCCAGAAGAGCAGTGTGGGCAAGACAGAGAAGCAGAAGGGAACACAGCATAGTCTGAGGTGGTACAAGCAGTACCATGTGTGTGGATGGAGTTCAGGATATGAATGGTGTCTACGTAAGAACTAACTCTCAATCCTGGATAATTCCCAGATTTCTGTCCTATTCCTCTGAAGACACTGATATCATTAATAAAGATAGAAAACATAAGAGAAGGAGATGTTTTCTAATAAGAAATTGCCTTTTCTAAGATTTACCTCATTAGAGTTTCCATACATACATATATCCACGCTTTATTTCTGAAGTTGAAGCCAATTCTGGTTAAGACTGTCTTGGCACTTTGCTCAAATTCTTAGTATTTCTAGAATATGTCCCCAAAATCAAGTATAAATTCTCTTCTGCCTCTTTGATTCCCTTAGATTCATAAGTGTTGATATCTTTTATATTACCCACATCACCCCTTTGTTACTATGCCACCAATATGATGAATTTCATCATCAGAAAAAAATAGTTTTAAATAAGCAAACAATACAAACAGGAAAAATACTGTTGTTGCTGCTTCAATTAAACCTGAATGGTTATATTAAATACATATAAAAAATTGAATGCACTTACCCAGTTGTTTCACACTCACTGCATACAGCCTCAGGCCCTCATCCAGGGATTCATTATTTTTTAAGAGCTTCTGTTGAATGTCTTTTCCTTCTAAATTGGGATTGTTGGTAGCATTGTAAACTAGAAGGGCCCAAATCACCAACCTAGAAAAGCATTTCAGATATAATTGTTAGAACTGCTGACTGGGTGGTTGATTTTTTTTTTTTTTTTTTGGTGGAAAAACAGTACACTTGGATATGGTAGTAAGAGGGACGACCGACCATGAAACATTGAGACTGGAGTAATAGGTCAAGGCACTCAAAGACTCCTGTCACTGCACAAATTGTAATGTTAAAAATATCTCAGTATGAATAGCTTATATAGGATATCACATGTATAATTCTATCATATCATATCGCCTCATATCTTTTAAGGAATATGTTAAGTAATACTTATATATAGTATATAGGCAAGAAAGGGCCATACTTTAATAGTTAATTCCTCATTGTTTCTTTGTAGCCAAAAGAAAATTTTTTTTAGAAAAATTAAATTCCAACAAATCTGACTAAACTAATCATTTGACTTTAAAATTATTAAGGGTGTTATTGTCTACAAATGTGTTACAAATATCTCCAGAATTGTGATAATGATTTTCTATCTCCTGGAAGCATTTGCAAGTATGCTGTATGGTGAAAAGGTACAAAATAAATACTCTAAAATATACATGGTGATTGGAGGGGATATTACAGAAGTTTACAGACTGTCTTCCCCTGAATGTCTTTAAAAAGAAAATATTTCTATGAGAAGCAGAGATGTACCCTAAAAGCCCCATCAAAATTTTTCATTCTAAAAATTTTTTTTTTCATTCTACATTTTGAAATAATACAATTTTCTATTTCACTGTAATCATAGCTATACTAAAGAGTAGAAATCAAAATTTGCCAAAATCAAGGTAGTAGTGCTGCTTTTGAAATAAGTATTGCCAGTAGAGAGGAATAGCATATTTTGTTTATAAAGTTATGTAGGTATTAACAAAAATGAAATAGACTATTGATATATTTGTGGTGCTAAAAGAAGAAAGACAAAATGAAACCTATGCTATTCAAGGTTATTCAAGGTTAGGTAAAATTAAAGAAGAGCTCCCATTTTTTTTTCTTCTGAATATCTGTGCTAATCTTAAAGTGTTGAGCTGTTCTCATAATTCAGTCTGAAAAGCTATCTCAAAAATGATCTACTCAGGGTTCACATATAAATCATACTTTCAGTTGAGTGAGACATAGATGTAAATATAATGGTGAGCTGTGATAATTTCCCAATTTTGTAAATGCCCTAGGGAAAGTATCCTTTGATTAAATTATTGTTGGAAGATAAGCTTTGCTACGCCAGTTACTGAGAACTTAGTGTTGGGAACATGACCTTTTACTTCTCTTTAATATTGAGAACACAATGAGTACAATGTATTGTGATAATACTGAATACCCAAATTCAGCAATTCAAGAATGGTCATGCATTTTCACAGGTCTTATCTCTGTATTTTCCTCTCTTGTCCTGAAAACTGAAACTAGTTTATGGTTTCACAAAGTTTCATCAGCTGTTACCATCAATCATCCTTTATTTGAATAAACCCATTTCTGTGGCTTTGGTTTCCTATCTGTCTAGGCAATAGAAGATGATAGCATTATCTGAGGTTATGGTCTATGTTAAGTGTTACAACCAAACTGAAAGAAAAAGTCTGTGTGTAAAACTAGTAGTCATGGTTTTTGAGAGAAAAACTATGAGCGACTATAAAGATTCATCAATGAGTATCAGAGCCATAGATATTAGAAAAAAGAGAGGGAGAAAAAGACTACTATAAGAATACATTTTTAAGAATACATTTTAAAACAATTTTGAAATGATTAAAAAATTTTAAAACAGGCTTTTAAGCAGTTAAAAAAATTTTTAAAACAAAGATTTATACCAAAGAAAAACTAAACGTCTGTACTTTCTCATATACATGGCCTTGGTTCCCTTTCCCTATAATTTTCTGTGAAGTTACTTATTGGTTTGACAGATAGAAAACTGAGATTCCATGAATTTAAATGTTTTTTTAAGCAAGAGTTTCTGAGGTACTGACATCTACTAATGATGGCGGACTTTAGTGTTACTGGGTAGTAAAAGAGTCACAGTAGGTGCACTAAAAGGACAATATTGACTTCCTGAGGAGGATATAGCATTGGTGACACCCCAAACTAGGTCTGCCCCAATTGTTAGACAAAATGTGTGGCAAAGAATCAATATGATCTAGCAGTAAAGGCTAGATCACCTTCAGGTGACCAGGTGGCCTTCAGGTGACAGGTGACCAATCACCATCAGGAATATAGTATTAAAATAATCATTCTATTCTTCAGATCACAAAGGACAAGGAATAATGAAGATAAAAACAAATTTCCCTGATCAGATGGTCCAAGACAGTCTGTTGAATATATATTAGAAAAGTTTCAATTATAACTTAAACACATCTGTTTCTCTAATATTAAACAGAAAAAGAAAAAAAAAAGAAAAAACTCTCTGGCCAACTCTCATATAAAATTCTATTTTTAATAGTGAAAGGGAATAAAGGGGAAAGGAGAAAAAATAAGTGGGAAATATCAGAAAGGGAGACAGAACATGAGGGAGTCCTAACTCTGGGAAACGAACTAGGGGTGGTAGAAGGGGAGATGGGTGGGGGTTGGGGATGACTGGGTGACAGGCACTGAGGGGGGCCCTTGATGGGATGAGCACTGGGTGTTATTCTATATGTTGGCAAATTGAACACCAATAAAAAATAAATTTATTTAAAAAATTCTATTTTTATTTTCTCCTAATAAGAATATATCATCTGAAAAGAAGTATATTCCATCATCATGGCTGTAAATCTGTAAAATCTATTTAGTCAATTGAAATTAAGCAAGACTAAAAAAAAAAAAGAAATTAAGCAAGACTGACATGAACATTTACTATTCAACTTTTTTTTTCTCTCCTTTGGAAATGTGATAGACTACTTGAACACAACTAAATTTATTTCGTTTGGGAGTTTAAATTGTTTTTAAACAATTATAATTATACAGCATTCTGAACAGCTGGCCTTTATGTGCCAACTGATTCTATATGGTGGATAGATCTGTTAAATTACCTGCCTGCATAAGTCATGGTCCTGATATAAATTTTAAAATGGGGACTTCCAAAAATTAGCTGTTACCCATATTATTAGATGCTTCTATATATAAGTACTTACTTAAAGTTATAACTATCTTTTTTTCCCTTTAATGCTCTTTTTGAAATTTCAATTAAGAGGTAATGGATTATCATAAATAAACTATAAATACTAAAATAAGAACTCATACATTTAAAATGTTCTACTTCTGAATTATTTTTTCTTCATATGTATGTCTCCATCCAGTCTATTTGATGGTTTTAACTACAAGAAAAAAAACTAGTGTGCTAGTGCTATAGAAATAACTTAAAACTGCTACCTAATTAAAATATCTCTCTCCTATCTCCCTATTTTCATTTCTCTACCGGTCAAAACAGAGAGCTAGAGAAAGGATGTTACAATTTCTGTAAGACTTTGTCAGCGTTACCTTTGATCATTCACAATGCTTCTCTTGACTTTAATCTTGTCTTCTCCCATGCTCAGATGAAAACTATAAATACAGATATGTGTATTCATTATCAACCTCATCTGCCACATCATCAACAACAAAATTTGAGGAGGTAAAAGAAAGAGGCAAAGTGAACATCCTAAACCAGTATTTCCAAATGTGTGTCCTGAGGTTCCAGTTCTTTTTATATGCTCAAAACCAAATGACTCCATTGTCAAATAAGCTTGGTAGCTGTGCACCCTTCCTTTCTTTTCAAGATTCACAATCCATGTTTGTTATACTAAATAATCTGAGATATTCAGATATATGGAAATCTGTTTCAGTTTAAGAATGTACTTCTTGGGGGGATCCCTGGGTGGCTCAGCGGTTTGGCGCCTGCCTTTGGCTCGGGGCGCGATCCTGGAGTCCCGGGATCGAGTCCTGCGTCGGGCTCCCGGCATGGAGCCTGCTTCTCCCTCCTCCTGTGTCTCTGCCTCTCTCTCTCTCTTTCTCTCTCTCTCTCTCTCTATCATAAATAAATAAATAAATCTTAAAAAAAAAAAGAATGTACTTCTTGAGCGAATTCAACCTGTGATTCTTCTTTCTGTGTTAACTCATAACGTCTCTTGGGTCCACAGGATATATATTTAGGGTTAGTGAAATACACTTTTGAAAACTAATTTAAAACTGTGAAAACAAGGCACAGAGGAGGGTATGTGGATGATATACTATTGGCTAGGCAGTTAAAATATTCAAATAGAATAGTAAAAGATATTTTTGAAAAGCTAGGTACAGATTGTAGATGTCTTATTTTGTAGAAAAACAGTCTCCAAACTGGGGTGCTATATCGATGGTTCACTGGGGCATGAGATGAAACTAACAGAACTTCCATATATATATGATTGTCTTCTTTTAATTTGTGATATATTTATAACATATACTGGTTAAGTAATACACATACACAAATTTATTTAAAATCACAAATATATTTTGGGAACATACACTAATATTTTTTAAAGATTGGGATCCATGATAAAAATTAAAACCAATTGCTGAGCTTTGAAGATTTTTGTGCAGAGAAATGACATAGAGTTGTTTTAGAAAGACTATGAATATTGTGTATGTGTGTATTTGTATCAGGTATGTGGGGTATAATCACAGAGATGAAGAGTAGCATTAAATGAGACACTACTTTTTACTTCTCAAGTCATTCACTCTGTCATTTACCTGATATTAACCACATAAACAGTGTAGTTCCAGTTTTGGAAGGTTGAATTGAGCTGAAAAATACAATGGAAAAGGGTGAGTTTTGATAATACTTTCCAAAAAATATCTGAATCTAGTTTTTTCCCTCCCGTAAGTTGTTATTGGAATAAGACCCTGGGAAAATCCCAGAGAGCCAGAGGAGTGAAAGAAAGGTAAAGATAAGAGTCACTGCATCATTATATGCCAAGAACTTCACAAAGGTTGTTTCTTCAATCTCAGAACAACTAACGAGATAGGTATTATCTGCTCCCCCACCCTGATATATGAAGAAATTGAGCTTCATGGAGAAGGCAATAGCTTGCCCAATGTCCCCAACTAAGACGTAGCCGATCCCAGACTGGAACCCAAGACTGTTTGTCTGGAAACACTATACTTTCCCCTCTAGTCCATATTATAATGGGTCCCTCCATTGTGGTTCTTTGACTTAGCCATAATACTGAGGGCTACACAGCTGTAAGAGGGTACATAGGAGGATTAGCACAATAAACACATTCCATATTTTTCATTCAACAAACACTGTGGTACAATACACATGTTTTTCTAGTAAGCATCATCTCATAAGGATATTGGTGAGAAAAATTACAAATTAACAATACAAACATTTAAAAAAAAACAAAATGAGTTAACGTTATTGGGAACTATGTTAATTATTATGTGGCTATTTAACAGAATTATGGGTCTTAGTGCCAGACATTTTAAAGAAGTAATGGATTATGGATTCCCTTGATATAAATAACCACCTTCCCATGATGCCTTGTCCAATACAATTACAAATGGGATTTCGTTACTGATATGAAATCTTCCTATTTCTGTATGATCTGAAGGGTGTTTTAGGACTTATTTCATACACACAATTAGCCTTCCTCGCAAACATTCCTAAAATTGAATGTGAAATCTCTGAAGTGCTGGCAAAAAGTATTAAATTATTTTAAAATTGTAAACAGCAATAATATGAATCAGGGACACCAATTATGCTTTCTCTATAATCAAGCATCTGCTTTGGTATCTTGCATCTTAAATGAAAAGGGTCCAGTAAAGTTTAGCTTCAAATGAGAATGAAGTTATGTTGAAAACTATGCATGTAATAAAGATAAATGTAAAATTATACACTGCCTACAGCATAGACTCTCCAGTGAATGTTAATCTTCCAGAATAACATTAGCAGTGGCTTATTTGAGAATGAATATAAAGAATTTTATCTTTTGAAATCATTCTGGCTTTAAACAAAACAAAAAGAAGAACGCTTGAAAGAAAATGGGATGAAGAATATGCTCTTTCTATAAAGCTGCTCTCCATTTGGAAATGAAACATACCTCCCAGTGTTTGAATTACTTACTGACTCTAATGCATCAGTCCAAAAAGTCAACAGCAGCATTTTTCATTGACTTTTATTAGAGAAGATCACTCCTCCACTCAATTTTATAATAGAATTGTTATTTACATACTCTTAATTTCCTGTGGTCAATTTATTTTTAACATGTATTCAAAGTAAGACTTTTCTTACTATAGACCCTTCAAAATAAGACTGTATTGTCATATCAAGTTATTCTTCAAAGATGGGTAGGTAGGTAGGTAGATAGATAGTCACCATTACCTCTCAATGTAGGATTTAACTTTGTTTTGCTACCAAGGACATGTTTTACTAGACACCTGCTGCACAAGAAACCCATCTTTCTCAAAATGTATACTTGAGTGACTTTATTCACAATGTCTGAATTGTAATATAGTGTATATATAAAAAGCAGTACAAAGTCCCACAGTATGCTGCAGACAGAAAATAAAATTGAAAGAAATAGAAACCTATGGAAAATAAAATTTTTGTTATGGAAACAAGAAAAAAAAACATAGGTGGTATCCGTAAGGACAAGAAAATAAAATGCTGAATTTTTTTGTTTTAACTGGAAATTACAAAAATTTCATTAATAGAATACTGATTAAATAAATTAGTATATCAGAAATCTCCATCAACAGAAGACTTGCTAAATTAATGACTAGATAGCCGCATAATGGAATATATCACAGTGTTAAAAAAAGAAAAAGAAAAACAAAAAGGAAGGTCTCTGCATACTTATGATGCAAATCTGGTAATAACAAAAATAAGTACAATGTAGAATGGTATGCAAAATATGTTTTTAGTGTAAAAAGGAGGAAAAATAAGAATCTATTGTCTTGTTTTCCTTTATATGAACAAAGAAATTCAAGGGGAAAAAACAAACAAGAAAAACTAACAGTGATTTCTAAGCAGATGGGTTGGTCTCCAAGGAGATGAGCTACAAAGATGGGTAAAATATTTTCACGATATATTTTATTATGCTTTTTGGTTTATGAACCAAATACTCAAACAATTAAATAAAAATATATAATCTATTTTTTAAAACTCTACTGAAAATGTAGGGATATAATCGTAAATAAAGAGACCTATGAAAACATATTTCTGTTTGTGTGGTACTTTTCGACATTAATAGTCTATCAGGCTTGTCCTTGATTCAAATGCATCTCCCTTTTTAGGAATAAGCATACACCTCCCTTCTAGGTCTATTCATAGTACAGATAAGGGACAATGTCTATGTTTTAGTGTGATCTGTGGATTCAGTTAGCCAGACAATAGAGTCCTTTCCAGATTTCCAGAGCTTAAAGATGTCAAATCAAAGAAGAAATTGTACAAGTTCACTTACCCATTCTGCTACCTTGCTCTGTACTTTGACCTCAGGGTGATGAAGGATATTTTGAATCACTATGGAAATTCTATAGACAATTCCATCTGTCCATTGGAAATAGGATTTAGTCCATTAATTATATTTACAGTCATATAATTATCAATTTAACTTTACAATCACACAATTTAAAAGAAATGCCTTCTGTGGGAGATACAGGTTTCCAGTGATGGAATGAATAAGTCACAGTAATAAAAGGTACAGTACAGAGAATATAGTCAATGGTATTGCAATAAGCATTTGTATGATGACAGATGGTAGCTACACTTGTGGTGAGCACAGTATAACATACAGACCTGTCAAATAATTAGGCTATACACCATAACATGTGTCAACTACACTTCAATTTAAAAAAAAAAATGAAAAAATAAATAAAACACCTACATTTTTCTACAGAAATTTTCTACAGGAAATTTGAGATATTTTGACTTTATGCTGCTCATTGACCTTTGTAACTTCTTAGAAAGAGTTATCAGGAAGCCTGGGTGGCTCAGCACCTGCCTTTGGCCCAGAGCATGATCCTGGAGTCCTGGGATCAAATCCCACATTGGGCTCCCTGCGAGGAGCCTGCTTTCTCCCTCTGCCTGTATCTCTGCCTCTCTCTCTCTGTGTCTCTTATGAATTAATAAATAAAATATTTTAAAATATATAAATTAAAAAAGAGAAAGAGTTATCAATTAGTTTATTCTTATAAACAATTCATTGCTCCTAAATTATCACCTACACATTTCTTCAATTCTGTATATTTTGGGTATCTACTGTCTGAATTTGTTCATGTACAATTTGATATCTTATAAGAAGAAATTACCATTTTTTGTACATTATAAAGAATGACAGAGTTTGGAGTATGTAGACTTGAGTGGGATGATGGAGAGAAGCTAACCTGAAAGAGAACAAACAGGAACGTAACATGTTTGGTGCTCTCGACCCCCTAGTCTTCCTTTTCTCTTTCCCCTCCTCAATACAGCATTTACTTCTACGAAATCATTTACCAGATTTTTCATCAAAATTCCATAAATATAGTTGCTTGTATCAAAGTAAACGGGGAAAAGAGAGAATATTTGCAGACAGAATTTTAACTGGACTACATTGCTTTTAAAAGAAAACCTTATGTGAGAAGAAGGTTCCGCTTCTTTCTTTTTGGGATAATCTTTAAAGTAGTCTGATGCTTTTTTTTTTTTTTTGTAAATGCAAATTGAAGTCACCAGCCAGGG
Organism: Nyctereutes procyonoides; assembly: GCF_905146905.1. Taxonomy (NCBI): domain Eukaryota; kingdom Metazoa; phylum Chordata; class Mammalia; order Carnivora; family Canidae; genus Nyctereutes; species Nyctereutes procyonoides. The sequence continues at coordinate 240,514 of NW_026575146.1, read as the reverse complement.
TTTGCTAAATATCTCTAAGTGTGTGTTATAGGGTACCTTACTATAAGTAGCTAATAAGAAAAATATCATTTTAAAATATAGTAGGTTATACAGAGGAAAAAAACCTGAATCTCCATTGTTGTCAGTCAACTTTCTTCATGCTTATAATCTGGTAAATCTTAAGTAAAGGAAGCACAGAAAACGTAGAAATATATAATCAAAACAATGTTTTGGAGTAGATTTAATTTTAAAAGTTAGAAAATCAGTAGAAAAAATACAAAACTCTGCCTCTGGAAACCCCTGTATCTACCAAAATGTAAATTCCAGTCCCACTACTTTTAAAGGAGTGCTTTTCCCGTATGGGGTCAGAATCTCTGCTAACTCTCTGCTAAAAGAGATTTAGCAGAATCTCTGCTAAAAATTTTGCCACTCCCAAATATAATAATATATGAAATTGGTACAATCCCAAGGACAAGTGGGTTTAACTTATCCAGACTAGGTTATTTCAGCTTCTAAAGCTCCTTAGGTATTTTAATAATGTTGATTTTATGTTCCTCTAAAAATATTCTGAATTTAAATTTTTAGAGCAATATACTCAAAACAAATGATAATAATTCAGATTTAAAAACCCTTTTCAGACTCTATATGTCATCATATCAAATCATGGGCATGCCCAATGACTCAGGAGAAATTCAAAGTGCAGAGGTCCAAGAATTATTCCAAGACCCTAAGGATATTCTGTAAATGTTCACTGGTATCAGCAGAGTAGCTGAAGAGCCACCACTAGATGGAGACCTAAAGCATGTGTTTAAGATTAGTAATCTTTCCTTCTCAGGAAAATATTGCAAAATACTAAAAATCATTATTTTTAATCACTGACATTTCTGAAATGATCTGGAAATATTTAAGATATTCTTCTTTAAATTTTAAATATTTCCTGCCTCCATTTTTTCAATCTGCTCTTATTTATATGTGAGAAAGACATACAATATCAGAGACAGCCTAAATCAATTTATAAATATAGCACTTTCCCTCAAGTTAAATTGCTTATGGCAAATAAAATATGTTTTCTCATGCTATAGATTCTCTCATGCTATATATCATGCTCAATTAGTCTCTCTTCAAAAACCTTGGAATGAGATATTTATATACTCGGCAGAGTCTACTTGTTATACTTATTTAAAATTTATGAATAATGTAGACAATAACTAAACATAAGAAATGTCCAGGGGTAAAAAAAAAAAAGAAAGAAAGAAAGAAAGAAAGAAATGTCCAGGGGTGAACTGTCAAAGCGAGATAAAATGTCAACCAAAGAATTGGTAGGAAGGGTTTTGGATTGCAAGAAAATAATTGGTTTAAGCATCACTGTTGTAGAAGATACATAATTAAAACGTATTGATTCAGGCTCCCCTCCCCCCGCCCTACCAAGGGGTCTTCTACAGATGTAAGAACTCCCACAGTGTCTCAATTTTAGAAAAGCTAATAACAAATTTTCATATATTCCAGAGACTTCAAAAGCTATTTTATTGTCCTAATAATGATATCTAAGCCAGCAGAATTCGTGACAGACATTTCTTGGGAGGGGAAAAAGAAGTATTTAAGAGTATATCCATTTTCCAATTAGATAACTCTTGCAGCCATGCAGAACCTCAAAGTACAAATCATTGCTTGCCATTACAGATGCCGGGTCAAAACAGTATTCCTGTCTATGGGTCTTTCTCCAACTAATCATTTTTTTGTACTGTCTTAACATTCTTTTCAGGGTTTCTTAGGAGATATAGAAATGACACTCCTTATTTATTCTATACTCAAGGGGGAAATACAGGTTTCAAAAAGTAGATTTTAAAATATTAATTTGAAAAGACAGATGTTGAAAATAAATCACATATTATTTTGGAGTCAAAATTATTTCTTTGAACTACTGATGAGGCAATTACCACATGACAGTAGTATTTATAAGTGGAGTCCTGCTCTCCTAAACACATGATTTCCTTAGATAACTGGCATATAAAGCTGGATTGATTGTCCAATTGATACACATATCCAGAGAGTACCTTTTTCTTTGAGTAGTTAAATGTTAAGAAATTAGAAACAGTGATGCAATTAATACCTATAAGCTAGGTTTTTAGAAAAATAAGGACTAAGGGGGTTAGTTCCTTACTTGGGTTATTTGTGATGACCCCACAAAATTTAATATTCAGTGGCACTGAAACGATGCTTCAGGCAGAGAAGATACCATTTGCTATGCAAATAACTGGCCCAAGAGCTTTCTTTAAGAATGTAATGTAAAAGGCGCAAATGTTATTGGTGAGAATACCTAGATTATCCATTACATACTGAAATATCTCTTTATGAAAAGTAACCTAAAGATTTTCCTAGTGTACAATCTGAAGTATCAAATATAGGTCCTATTGAAGATAACAAAAAGAAGTTTTCATAGAGAAACAGGAACACTTCACAAAGTCTAGGAAGACAAATTTCCCTGATACATGGAAGAAATGTCTGATTATCAAACAATCTCAACCCCTGCCCCTCCCCACACCAGCATATCGTCACTGACAGACCCAGCAAAACTCTTTGATAATCCAGAATTTAAAGGACTGGATAAATTAGATGACAAATTTGATAGTTGTGCCTATCTTTCTTACAATGAATAAAAAACAGGATTCTCCAACAGATCATAAGCCTGAGAATGTTTACTGTGTCAGTTTCCTGAAGAATAAGAAAAGTATATTTGGGGGATCCCTGGGTGGCTCAGCTGTTTAGCGCCTGCCTTAGGCCCAGGGTGTGATCTTGGAATCCCAGGATCAAGTCCCACATGGGGCTCCGTGCATGAATAAATAATGTTTTTTTTAAAAAAGGAAATCTGGAATTGCTGACAGTATGTAAATGATTTGGAGAGTACAGGACACAGCATTAAATCCCATTTATTCACAAGGTGAATGAGTAATTCTCTTTCCAATTATTTCTAATTTGACTACATCAAAGAAAAAAATTTAATTAGATTACAGTCTTACACTTTGTTACTCTCCCTTTTTAAAAAGATAATGAAGACTTCAGGCATAGATATATGAGAAAGCAATAGGATATAGGGAGAATTCAATAACATTGTTTTCATAATATGTATTCTCACTTTTCTGTTTTACAACAAACAGTACTGGTTTTACAATAGCGATATCAATTTTCCCATATAAATGCAAATATTTAAGTAAAAATATGCGCCAATTAAAAAAACTATTAAATCAATAGCAGAGGTGGTTCAAGGATATGGTAAAAATTGTTATGACAGTACACAGATTTGAATACACAATTTTGAGACTATTTCCACCACACGATGACTTTTGAATATTTTTAATGCTAGGATTATATTTTTATCGAGAATCATCTAAATTAGATTTTTTTCCTTTCATGTAGTCAAGTCAAACCATTTTAACTGATTCTAACATTTGCTGGCTTTGTTGAAACTCCAATGAAGGTTATGACGCAGACAGAGATGGCTGAACAAGGCTTTCTTCAAGAATGTCAGAAATGACATGATTGAGTGAATACAGCTCCACTCCACCAAGTCAAGGACTCTGAAGCATCACATAAACGTTCTTGGGCAGTAGAGGATGTGCCAGTCCTGGAGGGAAAATGCCACAGAGGCTCTTTGTATGACCATACAAAGAGCGAAATACTTAGTTAGAATTATAATATTCCCATCTACTGGCTGGAGTCCATGTGAAATACGCGCTGGGAACTTCAGCTGTCGCTGCTTTCCTGGGGGTTGCTGGAATGTTTGCCCCATCATAAATCTCCTTGGTGTAACTACCAGAATAACCATAAACACTTCCCTGAATCGATGTCTTTATAATCCTAGTGAAATTTATATCTATGTTTCATGTAAAATATTCCATACTTCCAATTTAAATGTCCTTACAGAGGAAGTTGGTGTAACCCCCAGAGCCAAAGGAAAAATGAACTATGTGGGTTTCTTTTCTCTGGGTTTTGGCCCCTGGTGATATATTACAGATGTTTTGGCCTCACAAGTTAAATAATATTGAGAAAATTCATTTGTTTCAAATAGCTCATATTTGAGAATATTACTGTCTGTTAGGCAATGGTGCAGTCACCTGATTGGAATTTCTCTTTTCTAGGAGAGACTTAAATCATTTACTCTGAATTGCCAAAAGGCTATGTAGTCCATATAGGTAGCAGACTAAATAACTCACATTACCTCGCATTTTCTCTGCTCATTTCTCATATCATATAACTGCTGTATTTGCAAATTACAAATAATATAAATATAAATATATATATATATGGAAAAAAAGGCAGGAAGTATTAGCACTTAAATTGAAATTCTGTCAGCCAAAAATTGACTTAGTTGATATGCAAACACATTCTAACCATTATTTCTCAACAAATAAAAACAGAGAGCAAAGTATTACCATGTAAATTGATCTAAATGTCAAAAACGTTTAAGCATAAAGTTGGCTTCAGGGAAAAATTACATTACTAGCATACTAGCATAATTTTGTTTCCTGAAATTATGAAATTCTTTAAAAAACTAGTTTCCTGCAGAGAAAATCTGACAAAATACAAGAATATTTTTTTCAGATACTAGACACTAGCAAATTAATTCCTTTTAATTAAATGCTTCCTTTGAAAGCAATTTTAGGTAAAAGTGTGTAAGAGTAGTACTGGAAATGTACTCATTCCACTGGTCATTAGGATAAAGGAACTCAAGGGAGTCAGGTGATATTTATTTATTTTACTAATCTTACAAATATACAAATGTACCTATTTCAATAACAGAAATTTTGTTTGAACATTTGATATTCCCATTCTTAAAATACAATATTTTATCACATCAGACATACTACAAATATAAAAGGTAATGATTTCTTACCATTCCTTTGTTTATCGATTCTATTAGTAACAGGCATGTTAGTGGTGACAGTGGGTGGTGTAGTACTAGGAGAGTCTACAGTAGCTGGTAATAAAGATGAGAAAGATGTAATTTTGCAAGGGCCACATGACAGTTAATATGGATGAGCAATCTATAATTAATGAATGAAAATATATAGAGGAGGAATAGAAACCATTTCTTGCTACTAAATACAAAACAGACTCTAGGGTTACAATGCATAACATGAAGCAATGTTTTCTATGTGGCACATTAAGAATCACTTCATACAGCCTTTGGTGTCACACAAGACACCAAAGAGTGTCTTGCACACTCTTGCACAAGAGTTTAGACAAGAGTGTCTTGCATACTCTTTGCACAAGAGTTTGGAGCTGATGCCAAAGAATAGAAGGAAGAATGTTCAGATTCTACACCCATGTCTGCCATTTAACAGGCTGATGACCACAGAGTAAATTACTAAATCTTTCTAGAACTCAATTTCCTAAGTCTATAAAAAGGAAAGGTTCCATAAGGTAGTCTGTATTGCACCTATCAGTTTGAAAATTATCTAAACGAAGTCTTCTACTGAGACTAAAGAAGTAAAGTCTCAAAGGAAAATGTATTTCTCCTTGAGAAGATAAATGACAGAAAAACAAAAGAGAATGAAATGTTTATATAGAATATAAATGTATAGAATCATCTACAGATCCCAATAACTCTACTAAATGTTGATGGATAAAACGGATTTCATAAGGACAAACCTTAGAGGGGAGACATTTTCAAGGCATTATAGATATGATTCTAATACTATTAAAACTTTCAAAGATTAAACCTTTATGTAATGCTTTAATATCTTTCTAAGGGATTCTGGAAGAACTATATAGGTAGTAAAATAACTATACACACAATTTCCCTTTAGTTTTTCTTAGGAGTATGTTTGTATTAGATGACTGTTCATATGTACAATGATCATCTGTTATATATTTCAACTTACCTAAATTTAAAACATTTACACGACTATGTATTAAGTGATTAAGCGATTATGATTATGATTACCTTCTGGAAGTAAAATTCTTTGATTAAAATATGCATCCTTAACTAAAATAATTTTCAATTCTAAAGTAATATAAAATTCTTAAAAATGGGGATCCTTTTTGAAGTCTTTATTTTTTTAAATTCTGATCAATTATATTTATCTTAGTGCAAAAATACATCAATGAATTTAAACATGTTTTTGATCATTTAGGACATGGAGGCGGGGGGGAATGCTGGGCCTCTGATCTTTGACCCAAGGAATCAGTACTATAGGTACCTCAGCTTAAAAGAAAAAAAAAAACAATTTAAAAAACCCTTCAGATCTTGAGCTAGGCAAAATTAAGGTTTCTTTCTATTTTATTTATCTATTTTAGAACTATAGTGAGTTTGTGGAAATTATGTAATGACTTTATTTTCATAGATCATTCATCAGTAATAACAACAAGAAATAGTATCTCAAAAAAGAAGCAAACATAATGCCGAACTACATCTCTTCTCCCTGACTACTCCCATACTGGAATCACAGAAAAGAGCTTAGATTTCTATCTATTTAGAAGCACTTTTAACCCATCACTCTCAGGATATGATCCTTTTAATAAGAGATTCAGCTTTTTCAAAAGGCATTGTCATGATTCTTAATGTGGTACACAGAACATGTTACTTCATAAAGAAATATTTAATAGAATAAATGGATGAAAATGGGTCATAAGTAATTAGGAGGAGCAATGATAAAATTAAAGCAAAATATTTGTTATTATTTTAAAACTTATATGACTTTATATATTATTAGCATGCAACTATTTAGTACATTATATATAATTGGAATACTGGCCATAATATAGTTATTGTGTATTACAGTAATAAAATTACACTAATATTAGTTTAAATATAACTATTTTTATCTTAATACTTAAGTTACATTATGTACCATAAATTGCCTTATGCAGCTTAATTGAATAACTTAATTTTCCCCTTGTTTTTCACACATGAATGCTTTTTCAAAATATTGCATGACTATATTTATACTGGACCTTTGCAATAATCTTGAGAATAAAAAGAGGAAAAAAATGAAATAAATCCTTGTTTAATAGCATATAATCATTCACATTTAAGAGCCCAGTGCTTTATGGAAATATGGTCATCCAGTGTGTGAATGCATTCTTTCTCCACAGTGTATGTACTGTACACCCACACAACTAAAAAACATCCAGAAATTCTTCTGTTTTGCTGGTTTCTGGCTTCTCAAGAGAAAATTAAGATAATAATAAAAATAATTACAACCACATTATCCAAAATAGCAAGTAGGAAATGGACCCCAGAGGACGATGTTGGCTCCCTACCTTGGCAGAGTGTCCCCAAATCTGCACAGTTGGCTAGTTCTGCTGCCGGGAGTGGGATCAGGTAGGAACCTTGATCAAATAGAGGGATTATACAAGTTTGACTTATGATTTAGTGACATTGCCCCCAACCCCTATGAATCTTATGGTTGGTATAACAGGAGTGCCCCTAGATGAGTCCATCAATAATACTCCAACATCAAGAAAGTCTCTTAAGGTCTTTGTATCTTAATTTCCACAAATGAAAAATCAGGTTATTGAAATTTCCCTCAAAATCTTCAATCACTTTATTGGCTATCCACACATGAAAGGAAAAGAAAGGCTACTGCTCGTTAGAGTTTGTGTAAAAAGTCCAGGGCCTTTTCATAGGATAAATTATGAAGCTCTGGTAGAAATTCATATAAATAAAGTGATATAAACATCAAAGGTAAGTTTCAAAAGTGAACTTGGATATTACTAATATTCATAAAATGCATATTTTGGGTTCACAAGCACCAGCATATGCCATTTACAATTCCGGAAATATAATATGTTTCTGTGACTTCAGGTTGGTCTTTGTGTCTTTTTTTTTTTTTTTTTTTTTTTTACTGACTCATCCTCAGCAAGAAACAAGTTTAGAGCTGGTTTTCTAGTAGGAGTAATGGATTTTCTCTGTTCCAGTAAATCTCTGACAGTTAACAGACTTTTACCAACAGGTTGAGACTGAGGAAGATGGGTTCAACTTATCACAAAGCACCCACATTATGCATAAAGACAAGAGAATAAATACAAATATTTGTATACATGCACATACACAAATACATAGATTTAATTTTAAAAAGACATTTCCATAATAGTGATTCTATTCTAATGGTTAAACATTTTCCAAACTGTTCTGTGGGAACAGTACATGAAGGCAGAGCAGGTACGTGATCCAACAAAAGATGTCGTATTAGGTAATTGATGTGCATAAGCGGAAAGCATCCCAACAATTTAACAGAAGCTCATGAATCATGATTTCTTCATTCTCAACTACCTCAGGCACCTAGCCCAAGGAAGGAATCTTCAGAAAAGCCCAACTCTACAGGCAGGTCTGTGATGTGAACTGGCAAGACGCTCTCAACATAGTCATTTACATATTCATTCAACAAAAATGTAATCACTGTTTAGTGTGTGAGGCACATAGGCTAGAATAATACTCTAAGACAGTGTCAGTGCTCTCAGAGAGGCACAAATGGGAAACAGAGTCGCAGTTCTCTGAATGCGTTAAGTGGAAGTACTCAGTGGCTCAAAGGAGGGCATGACCAACAGCTTGATGAGAAGGAGGAAAAGAGAATCCATTACAAAAAAGGACGCCTGTGAATAATATCAGGAGTCACTATACTAATGTAGGGACAAGAAATTAGAAATGGAAATTACTAGCAGAGAGAATTACTGAAATACCAAGATGGCAGTGAAAAGTTCTGGGAACCTGGGTGACATGGCATCACTGGAGTACAGCACAGAAATGATCAGATATATAGGTAATGGATACCAGTGGAGGGCCTAATAGAATGTTGGCATCATGAATAATGGGACTCTGTCTTCCAATAACATATCCCACACACATAGCAGGTGGTTACTCAAGCTTTACCGAATAAATCTCTGGATGCATCATGAACGACTTCCTCTTTCTTAGAGGAAAAGGAAAATATGAAAGGAAACTAAGTGAGAAAATTGGATGTCTTGTATCCATCTTTTTCTTGCCATCCTCATTGTACTCATGATACCAAGTCTAAATTAATAATAGTTTTTATTCTTATTGTATATTCCCTCTTAGTTGGCTATGGAGCCTCAAAGATGGTTTCAAATTTTAAAGCATTTTTTTTATTTTTTATTTATTTATGATAGTCAGAGAGAGAGAGAGAGAGAGAGAGGCAGAGACATAGGCAGAGGGAGAAACAGGCTCCATGCACCGGGAGCCCGACGTGGGATTCAATCCCGGGTCTCCAGGATCGTGCCCCGGGCCAAAGGCAGGCACTAAACCGCTGCGCCACCCAGGGATCCCCCAGATGGTTTCAAATTTAAATCACTTAGAAAGAAAGAGAAGACTAGGGGATATTTTTCTGGTTTCTAACTTGAGAAACTGGTACATAATGATCTCATAAAAGGAAAGAAGAAATACTAAAGGAAAGCAAACTTAGGTAGGGTGGGATGAATGAGTCCAATAATGGGAACTGAGTGACATCTGGATCCATGGGCAGGCATACAGGTTTCTGTGAGAGGTCTAGCCAAGAAATAATGCCACAGGATCTATAGATGTGTCTGGGATCACTCAAGCTAGGGCAGAGATTAGATGGAACCATAGATATGCCTATATTTAAGTATCTTGTTTTTTTTAAGAGTTCTCAGAAGTAAAAATAGTTCTTAGAGAAGGTGGTTTTATAGAATTCAAGTGAAGGAAGTTTCACGGAAGGTGTGGCCATATCATGTACACCAGAAAGGTAAAGAATGATCAAAACCAAGAAGACTTTTAACTTGCATTGGAATTTGGGTAGTAACTGTACAGGAATTAGCTTCAGGAGTGTGGGAATGACGAACTCATGACCATCATTTGAGAAGTGAATACAAAAAGAGGAAGCCTGGCTATGAAAGAAAACAGAGACAGGGAGAATGACTTTGGAAGATTGAAAACTCAGACAAGTGTACTATGGAAAAAGGGCAGTTGAGGAGGTAGAAGTTGAGGCCTGCCTTGTCAGGACTGAGGTATAATTTTACCATCAATGTTTTCTGCCCATCATTCTTTCCCATCACTTATACCCACTTCTTGCAGAACCTTACTTCTTTGGTAGGTACTTATATTTTAGTGAGGAATTTCTGAAAACTAAAAAAAAAGGCTTTAAAACTCAACATGAGGAACTGTCAGCGACTGCAACATTAGGGAAAGAGAGAGAGAGAGAGACCCTTGGATGGAGTTCCTGTGCTTCTCAAATTACACACAGTGTTGGCAGTCAAAGGCTCCTTAGGCCACTTCTGACACTGATACAATATCTCTAGAAGACAAAAAGAGATAAGGAGATGGTGTGGGAAAGAAATTTCTAGACTAACTACACTTCCACTGCAGTAGATTAAGGAGCTCCGAGGTGGAAATGAGGAAAGAATCAGAAGAGTTATGATTTAGAGCAAAATATTTAACAATTTTCTTAACATTTCCTCAGTTTCACTGTATGGTAACAAGTATAAATTCCATTTTGTGACATCCTTGTCACAGGAAATTATAACATTCCTCAATATTTAAACCATCGGTTGCCTCTTTTTTGGTATTTACAGTTTAGCAAATTAATAGTTATAAATATTAAATAAACACTGTTTTATGATTCAATATAGCAATAGAAATTAAATCTGAACACTACATGGTATAAGTACAAGTGACATTTATTATTTCATTTTTTTAAGATTTTATTTATTTATTTATTTACTTACTTACCTTTTAGGGGTGAGGAGAGAAGCAGAGGGAGAGAAACATGCAGACTCTGCACTGAGTGTGGAGTCTAACATAAAGCTCGATCCCACGACCCTGAGATCAGGATCTGAGCAGAAATCAAGCCAGATATTTAACCAACAGAGCCACCTAGGTGCCCCACAAGTGAAAAATTTAATTGGAAGGAAATTATATTGATAAATGAAAGCTTTATAAATACACCAAATTCCATCGACAAAAACCATAAAATATAAAAAGTATATATACTAACTTTTTATTTCCACCCATTTCATATTTTCAGCATATCTGCAGTAAAAAAGTCATTCACACAATCAGTTTTCCTAGGTAGACATGTTTATGAACCAGACTGTTAAGGAAGAAGAGACAATTTTCTTTCCTGGATAATGATATAATTATTATCAAGGAATTACCTTCAGAATGTGACCTAAGTGTGTTCACTGATGTTTGTGGATACCACAGAGGTTTTTAAAGGTATTTGCTTAATATTTAACTGCAAAATTTAGAGGCAAATTTCCTTGAAAATCTAAGCACCAGGGATGCCTGGGTGGCTCAGCGGTTGAGCATCTGCCTTTGGCTGAGGTCATGATACTGGGATCAAGTTCCTCATTAGGCTCTCAGCAGGAAGCCTGCTTCTCTCTCTGCTTATGTCTCTGCCTCTCTCTCTGTGTCTTTCATGAACAAATAAGTAAAATCTTTTTTTCAAAAATGTAATCACCGAAAATAAACAGGTGATGAAAAGCTGCAAGCTGTTAATCTTTCTTCTCTATCTGTTGTTCTTCCAAAATCTTGCCACTGAGTCACTATTTACACAGGTTGTGTTAAAAAAAAGACTGATGTGTGGCCAATAACACATCTTACATTCTACAATAATGAGGAAAAAAATATTACTTTCCCCTCTTTGCAGTTATTACTAAATTGAACTTTATAATTTTTCATAAATATATTTAAAATATTATTATTTCTGGAAGCCATTTATGCTCATAAAGAGTTTGGATCACCTTCAAAGGATAAAGTCCTTTGTAAAGATAATTTTATCTTTATTATTTAAAAAATAATTCAGTTTATCCAAAAATACTACACTCAATATTTTTTAGGGATGAAAGGAAGGCGTCAACAATGAGTCACAATTTTATGGCTGTGAAGGACAGAAGTGTAACAATTGAAAAAGAAAGTGCAGGAATCTGTTGATGAAGCCTTGGTAATTAAGCACAAAACTTTGGAAATGAAAACAAAAGTCAGGACAAATCCAAAAATTTCTAGAAAAGAATAACATAAAGTTGTATATTTATGAATTGTATCTTATCTCTATATCCACAAATGGTTAATAAATGGAAGTGTTTAATAAATGCTTGTAAAATATATGTAGTTTGTTTGAACTTAGACCATTCACTGGGTTATACTGTACCACTCCTCAGGAAAGAGCAGTCATAAGGAAAATAAGTAAAACTGATATAGAAGGCACTGTTTGTTCTTTGTGAAAATTGATGGACATTAGCCAGTATCTAAACTTGAATCATAACACAGGCAAATACTTGCAGTTATAAATAGTCTATTAAGAAAATCGTCTATCCATGGAGGTCATAAAACTGAATATGTTTAACAAAATTATGTAAATAAAATATATTTAATAAAATAAAATTGAAAAATGAAAATTCTATGGAAAAGAATGATGCTATAAAATGAAAAAGAGCTACTGCTAAATAAAGCATTTCTTTCTGAAAAAGACTAACAAGATGATCTGTGTTTATTTTGATTTTTTTGATGATCTGTTAAAAAAAAAAAAAAAACCCTGCTGAAAATTTCTTAATTAAGGTATACTCCCGACCTAGGCTTAGAATAGTGTAGGATAACAAAACAGCCTAATTCTGAAATTTTTGAAACATTAATTAATAATATGTTGATTTTGGGATCCCTGGGTGGCTCAGTGGTTTAGCACCTGCCTTGAGTCCAGGGCGTGATCCTGGAGTCCCAGGATCAAGTCTCACATCGGGCTCCCTGCATGGAGCCTGCTTCTCCCTCTGCCTGTGTCTCTGCCTCTCTCTCTGTGTCTCTCATGAATAAATAAATAAAATTTAAAAAAATAATAATATGTTGATTTTATTAAGGCGGAAGATATTTACTATTTGAAACAAATGACAGGATGTTTTAATGTTAGATGTAATCAGTTCTGTTTTACCATCTTATTTTCATATTATAATTTACTCAAGCAATAGACCTTTGGAAAATCTGTTCATTCTTCCACAAGTTAAATCTGGAAGTAAAGGTCATATTTAACAGACACTGTCAGTCCAAAGGAATGTTAGGCATGAAATTCTATTTTCCCATTGGTTACTGTACCAATCATTAGTTTTTGGAAATTACTGTTACCATAAACAGCAAGCCAAAATGTTCCAGAAAAAAGGAAAGGTTAAAATGTTAATCAAGCAAACCTTTTTCATTTGTTGAAGTTCTGCTTAGCTAACAAGTTTAGATAGCATCTCTCTTACAGGTATTTCCTGCCAGTTAATAAGTGACTAGGGTTATTCAACTCCCAAAGCTGATGACTGAGCAGCAGAGAACACCCTCTCCCGTGATGACTCCTGAAACACAGCCCAGGATATCTGAATCCACGGAATGGGGTGTTTAGCGTCATTGTGGAATGTCAAGAAGACCTCTATAAAAATTAAAGGAATTCAAATACACGGACTCTGTGACTTGTGCTACTCTTTTAATGAAATCATTTTGAAACCTTACAGATGACTGAATCAGACAAGCATATGTTCAATGCATCTCAATAATCTTAAACCTTGGGGAAGGAGTGTTAAAGACAGTGTTAAAAAAAATGTGAGGATATCCAGATAATAAAGCCTGGGGAAGGGGGAGAGGAGATGGGCGTGTCTGTGCACCCACTGCCTTAGCCACTTTTTTTTTTAATTTTCATTTTTTTTTTGCCCTATATTAAGTGAAGGGACTGGCCTAAGTTGGGATTCCCAAGCAGAAATGCCTATTGGGGGGAAATCGGGGGGTGCATGGATGGTTCAGTTGGTGAAGCATCTGCCTTCAGCTTGGGTCATGAAACCCCATGATCTCAGGGTCCTGGGATCAAGCCCCACATCAAGTCCTACTCTATAAGGAACTTTCTTCTCCCTCTCCTGCTCCCCCTGCTTGTGCTGTCAAATAAATAAAATTTAAAAAAAAAAAAAAGCCTCATGGGGCCAGAAGGCAATCTAAAGATGAGAGGGGGGGCTGGTGGAGGAAGAATACAAAGAATGGTAAGGGCTGAGGAGCACCCTCATCCCAAAGAGCAGACACCACCTAGCTCCAGCTGTGCTGGCCTGACAGCACTGGCCCAGGCTTAGTTTATTGTTTGCCAGAAAATCCAAACATTTATTTTTACTTGAAATCTATTTTTTTTAATGTTTCAAATAAATCATTTAAAAGCATTGTGTGGAACAAATATAAATAAATGAGAACAGAGAAATGCTGCCACCATCATCAATGTCTGAGGGCTGAATGAGTTCACAAGTGGCTGGTTCACTCCCTCTGGCCCAGGAGCTCTAGTAGGTCTTTTCCAGTGTTGTCCAAAGTGTGTGCTTCAGAATGTTGGACCTCATGATTTTTTGGACTCATCTCAGGGAATTGGCACATTTTCTCTTAAAGGGCCAGATGGTAAAAATTTTAGGATGGTGGGCCAACTTAGAGTCTCCCACAATCACCAACCCTGCCCCTGTAGCACAGAGGCAGCTATAGACAATACAAAACCTCCTAAATATGGCTGTGTTGCAATAGAACTTTATTCACAAAAATAGGTGGCCTGCAGTAGGACTTCCTAGTTTGCCAACCACCTGGGTCTAGAGGATTTCTTAGAGAAGTTCAGGAATCCATGTATATCCCTCACATTTTATATTAATGTATCCAAGAAGCAATGCAGGAAAGAAATCTTACTAATTTTGTTTAAAACAAATATAATGTTTATGCTCTAGAAAGCTAGTGTTTTCCCACAGATCACTCCTGGGCCTTCATACTCCTCATCTAGGCAAGAATTAGCTACTCTAGTACATATCATCTTTTAGTCCTGCATATTCTAAAAGACAGTCTAATTTATACTTGTAAGAGACACAGCTCTAAAATTAAACTTCCTGGGTTCACTTCCTGGCTTGGCCACTTACTAAGTGACGCAGGGGAAGTTACTTAATTTCTTTGTGCCTTGGATTTCTCATCTGCAAAATGGGGTTTATAATAAAACCCTCATCACAAGATTTATGTTTGTAGAAAAGAGTTAATATGTGTAAAGGCTTAAAACAGTACCTAGAAAATACATATCAAATATTCAAGTTAAGTATATAATTTAAGTGTTAGCAATTATTAATACATCTAGCCAATTTTTTTTGGTTGGCATAGTCCTCAAATATTGCCCCACAGAAAGGCAACTATTAAGTGATCTATATTATGACTTTTTAATAATAGCCAAGGATATGGTGAAAACAGGCTGCTGGGATAAAGATAATCACCCTGGACATAGGAAAAATATCTCTGCCCCCTCACTGCTCACCATCCCACACCAAACACGCACACCTGATATCTTCTCAATTTTCTCACTGAGTGAAAGACTTCTCAGGGGTCCCCGACCACCCTCTGTAGCTAGTCAAACAGAGAGGATGCCGGGAACACCACTGGCTCTTACAAAGTCCTCCAGTCTTCTTCTGGAACATGGCTGTGGTTTACCCTCTGTCCAACAACCCACAAGGAAATACCTCTCAAATGGCATCACTTAATAGCCTCCCACCATTTACAGGAGCACCATGAACCACAAGGAGGGATGGGTGAATTACAATGACAGTTATGTGACAAGAGTTCCCCAGAGCAGTAGGACACACACAGGTCAGAGAAACAGGAGAGGTGGTCTCATGTCTTCAAAGGGATCCTACTCTGCTCAAAGGATTGGGAATGAATTTCTGATAAAATATCCCCCACAGTCACATAAGAATTACTTTTTAGCATCAGACCCCTTCTTTCCTCTTTTAATGAAAGTTATGTCCGTGACTGAAAAGTATATATTATCAGCACTTTAGATTTAGTCATGACATTCAAAAGTGACAATGAAACTTCTCCTTTAGGATTTTCATCAGTCCTATAATAAAGACTTCCACAATTAACTTATATACATAGAGAATGCTTGATAGAAGTCTATTTTAATATAATGTAGTTATATAAAATTATTTTCCTATGTATTTGGCATTTAGCTACTTCCAGTAATGTCAATTTAAAGTCTCTCAAAGGGGCACCTGGGTGGATTAGTCAGTTAAGCCTCTGCCTTCGGTTCAGGTCATGATCTCAGAATCCTGGGATTAAGCCCGACATCAGGCTCCCTGCTCAGTGGGGAGCCTGCTTCCCCCTCTCCTATGACAACTGATCATTTTCAGAGAAAGAAGTTCAAAAAAAAAAATGGATAATTCCTGATTATCAAAGCTTTTTCCATAAAATGGAAAAAGCTTTGATATTTTATCTTGGCTGAGTAAATACCATTCTTTAAGTGGTGTTTATTTAAATAACATAATGGAAATTTCATAAAGATCAACTTTTTATTGTATCATCTTTGTGATTAAAAACAGTAACTTGTTAATTTCTTTTGTTACTCTGGTAGTAACATTTCTATTTGAGGCATGACAGTTACAACTTGATATGTCAGTGATAAACTGGGTGACATTTTATGACATCAGGAAAACTTTAAAATGGTAGAACCAAAAGCTTTAATTGAATAAACAAGGCTTGTAATCAAATGTATATACTCTGTATGGCTGAACATATAACATTTTAAAAATTAAAAAGCTCACTAACAACTATATATACATGTATGTGTGTTTGATTTCTTGTTGACCAACATTCATAGAATAATGCTCTTTAAAAAGGGGGGCAGGTAATATGGCCAGACTTACCACAGCTTAGGTTGCTTTCTGCTTTCAGAGCTAGCGTGGGGATATTCCAGAAGTCATTCTGCCAGTCAACCACATTCCCTTTCACATTACAGCTGAGGTTGGAGAGGATTTTGGAATTCATGGTAAAATTCCAAAGTCGAAAGTTATAAATGTCCCCTTTTAGGGAGGCAATTTCATTGTGACTGGAGCCTAACAACAATTTTCCATTTCTAGGAATAACTTTACTGATGGTAGACTCGCATGGAACTGCTTCATAGTTTCTTTTGAAATTTACACCAACATAACCCAGAGAATTATTCCAAATAATGCAGAGCTGCTCAAAGCTTTCTGTGAAAATGTCTTCTTTATCCTTCACAGGTAACACACTGTTCAGGAAGCATTTTGAACCAGAAATAGAAATAAAGTAGCCATTCCTGGTCTTTCCAAAACTAAGTAACTGTGTGAAGGAGGCATTGGAGTAGGAGAAAGCTATCCATTCATGGTCTTCCTTGCCAATTTTGGTTGCTTCAAAACAGAGAGTGAAAGCGCTGAGCTCTGGAATAGAGACACTTTTGGCAATAGATATCTGGTAACTATCTTGTGTCTGGGGTAAAATGACCTTCTGGTTCCTTAAGGACACAGCAACTAGGACAAAACATAGTAACAGATAAAAATATATTAATTTCAAACATGAACTAATGAGATGCAAAACATCTGATATGCCCATTCCCACCCCACCGCTCTGGACTGACTTTTGCCCCTCCTTTTATGACTCTCCATTACCTTGTACCAATAATAATAACAATATGGATCCCACCCATATTAAGTCTAATCATGGTGGGATCCCACACCAAAACTTCTGAGGTATACCCAACCAAGTTGGTAAGTATCTTTTTTAAATCCCTGAACTGAAACAACAACAACCCAAAACCCAAATTAAGGAAACTATTATTTCAAGAAAGCTCTGTTTGTACACTTTTTCCAGAAATATGCTATTTTTCAAAATATATTTCTAAACATAATAGCTAATAGTTCTTTTTTCATTAATAATTGCCTTTTACTCTTCCTAAACACTCCTATGCTACCCCATATCCTATTCATTTTCCCAACCACCAGGCTATTTGAGGAACAAAGGTGAAAATAATCCTATGAAAGAGAGCCACTCTGATAAAAATAAAATAAAAATGAAATTTTAAACTATATTTCCTTTACCGCGGAGCATCTGAGCTCCTTTGTGAGGGATAGCAAGGAGCAGAGGTAAAAGGAGCAGACAATGCAACTTCCTATCCTAGCTCTTCCACAAAATGCAGCGTGACCTTGGGGACATTACTTTACCACTCTCCATAAAATGAAGGACAATGACACCGATTACATAGGCGGTCAATAGGAATTAAATTAACACCTTGGAAAGCTCTAGAACAGTGCCTGCTATAGTCAATGTACAGCTAGGATTACTAACATTACCGATTACTAACATTACTGATTACTAATACAGATTATTATCATCTGCATAATGTAGTCAAAATAAAATGAATTAGCCCAGTCTTTCTGTGACATATGTGAAATTAGTAAATAATACAATGGATTTAACCCTATGTTAATATAATAGACACTGTGAAACAGGTACTGATTGAGAGAGAAGCAGCTCTCCTCAAAAATTCTGTTTAATGCTGGCTTCATAGGAATGCTAGTTTGAATATATTTTAATATATATCAAGAATAGGTCTATGGTATAAAAACATCATTTTAATATAAATATTCTAGTTAAAAATCCATGATGAGGGATCCCTGGGTGGCTCAGTGGTTTAGCGCCTGCCTTCGGCCCAGGCATGATCCTGGAGACCCCGGGATCGAGTCCCGCATCAGGCTCCCAGCATGGAGACGGCTTCTCCTTCTGCTTCTCCCTCTGCCTCTCATGAATAAACAAATAATATCTTAAAAAAAAAAATCCGTGATGGAGTTTAACAGAATCATGGATTTTAGTCTACTTTTTAAATATAAAGGACCTTACAGGTCTATTTACCCAAAGGAATATTTATGTAATAGGAAGCCAGTATTCAACATGTGTTATAAAAGGGTAGAAAGGAAATATGTCCATCAACATTTTATTAGTGGTTATGGCTAGGTTATGATATATGGGCAATTCTCATTTGCTTCTTTTTTATTTTCAAATTTCCTATAATATTTTACAATTTCTAAAACACTATTAAAAATTAAAACACAATATCAATTAACCACACATATACTTAATGTCAGTCACTAATAGTAAATGACTCTGCCACCAAAAACACAATTTATAGTAATGAGGGTCATTTTCCTAATGGTGCCTTTCTTTATTCTTACTTTCAGAAATGACATCCATTTAAGAAGCTAGTCTTAAAGCTTGAATTTTCCTTAAGCAAAGAGAGGTTTTAGAGAGATCGAGATTATTCAAATATTATAATATGCCAGAATCTGGGAACTATGCTTGATAGAAATATTTTTTTCCTTTCATTAGTCATTTCTAAGGGGCTTTCCTCAGGCTATGTTGTTTATTAGCTTAAGTTATAAATAGATCTTTTTATTTTAATTTATATGCTAATATTTTATATTTGTCCCCTAGCATAGTTCCTTAAAAGGGCAACATCTTAAAAGTCTAAAATAAAATGATTTCTGAATAGGAATGTTTTAAATGTTCAGTGAAGAGCTGTTAAAATTACAGCTTTTAATTATTAGCTGTGGAATATCTACAATCTGTTCCAAGCAGCCTTTAAATATTCTACATATAAACAATATAAAAAATTCAGTTCTACTGTAACCAGATTTTGGATCTGTTAACTATATATTGCTAATGAGAATCTTCAGAGAATATTAACAGATTCGTGCCCTTAAATTCTAATCCTAATCATTCACATTCACATAAAAGAGCATAACTCTGTCTTCTGGTCCTTGTGTTTATTGTAGAACATGTTAAATGAAAGCAGAAGGTTGGCACCGCCTTTGGTTTACATACCTCTGATGTAGCTGGCATTGAAACCTTTCTTCTGGATGCTAAAGTCACTTGAAAAGGACACATGCATCTCATTCGCACTTGAGTTAAATGATAGGCCTTTGGCAGTTGCTCCACAAAATTTAGTCTGGCTCTCTCCATTATCAAGGGATAATGAGTCATAAATGCAATTGGGAGCTTCTTCAATGTCGAAATCATTAAACGTTATCTGAATGATATAGCCGGTGGGGGCTCGCAGGGTCCACAAGCAAGCCTGGCTGTTAGGGTAGTCGTTAGGGTAGCACGGAGAAGTAAATGTCCCAGAAGGGTTGGATAGGACAACTCTGCAGTTGGCACATCCCCACACTGTTGGCCAGACAAAAGAGAGACAGAGAAAAGGGTGGGGATCAGAGGCATATGATAAACCAAGAATACCACACACTGGGGACAAACAATAAGCATTTTAAAATACCAAAATATCATCATTAAAAAAAAAGGAGAATGAAACCCATCTCAAGGAGCAAAGGAAAAAGTAACAGAGAAACAAAGAGTAAAAGAAAAAGAAAAGTTTAGAGCAATGATTCTTAAACTTGAGGGTCACAGATTCTAAGAATCAGATAAAAGTTACAGTAAAACACATAGAAGTCACTACACTCAGTTTTCTATTTTAGGGAGTACATGAGGCCACAGGAGGTAACAATGGATTTCCCAAAGGTTCACTGGCTCGGGGTTAAGAATCTCTACTTTAGCGAGTAACTGAACTGGGGGTAAGGGAGTTAGAGAAGCATAAAAGTAGAGGTCAGTATTACAATCATGGATATAAAGGAAGATAAATACTTAGGAATTAAATGTTTAAAGAGAAAGTTACCAATACAAAATAAATAAATAATCAAATAAGTTGTCCTCTGGCAGACTTTTTTTTTTCCCTAACATTCAAATAAATAGCATCACCTTGCATGTATGGAATATTTATAGTTTAAAAATACTTTCACCTATTTCATTTGTTCATTACAGTTGTTACATACATACTTGTGTGATTAGCTCATTCACTCATTCATTCATTCATTCCGGTGACTATTCATTGAGTACCTTTCATAAACCAGGCACTATTCTAAACACTAAAAATAATTCTAATACATATTAATCAGCAAGAAAGACAAAGTCTATTCTGAATGATTCTTACACTTGGTTTTGGACTCAAAGATAAACAAATAATATAATGGCAGATGGTAACAAGAGGCAGGAAGAAAAGTAAAGCAATCAATTATTTCTCAATTATAGCTATCCAGGGCCTGGTTACCAACTGGAATGAGAAACCAAGGTCTACTATCTTTCTATCTAGTGGCACTTTTGCAATTAATATTCATGTCTCTTTTAAGTATTTGTATAAATGGAAGCAGTAATTTCATTTATTCAACATTCTGGATAAATAAACTGCCAAAAAACTGACACATAAGGCCTAAAACAATAAAATACTTTAACTCTGTTAATGGAAATCACTCTGAAAGTATCATGTTCCTTCCTCTTTTACCAGGTTGAGTTGAATAAATATGCACTAACTTTTCTTGAACATGGTAGTTACCATAAATACTACTTATTTTTCTATGATATAGTGATATATGCAAGGAACTTACTGGGTATGTTACACTGCTCAGGTTAGGTTTTTCTTTTTTCTTTCCCCTGTGGCTACCTCGGTTATGCACTATATCCCTGACAACTCTGCTCCCCATCAATTCTTTGTAACTTGCCCTCCCTCTGTTCTTCCTCCCTGTGCCCGCAATGTGTTGTATAGGGCTGAAGATAGAGAGGGGAAAACAAATTATGATCACCACGTGTTAGCCAAACACCTTCTCTCATCCATCCCTGGAGTACCACATTCCTCTTCTTTGTTGTTTTCATCAGAGCAGTTATGTTACTTCCACTTGTGACATTATTTGCTTATTGTCTGTCTGTTCCCACTGTTCTCAGAATACAAAAAGTAAAAAATGTACTGTTCTATTCACCATCTTACTCCTCAGGACCTCACAGCATCCCTGGTACATGGAAAACTTCCAATAAAATTTTTTTAAATTTATGAATAAATGAATAGCTTAAATCCTATCTCCATTAAGTACAGTATATGAAACTAAGCCAAACAAAGTCTAAGTCAGAAAAAGATAGTGCATGAGCTCTGGAATGTCCCTTTGGGTGGCATTTTGGGGCTCTTTCTTCCAATTATTCACTCATAGTCTAAGACGGAGAACACCAGGCCTGACACTTACAAGTAATCCTAGTAAATTAACAATAATGTATCCAGTAAAAGGTACTGATTGTTAAAAAAGAAAAACAGGATACCATCTCTGTGTCATCACAATGTGCATGAAGCACCATTATTTTTCCATCTGCCACATTCAAAACACAATATACATGACTTCCTTCATCCTGATATATATATATATATTTTTTTTTTCCCAAACTCTTCTCTAAGAGCTGAATAAAAAGTACAGGCAAGTTCAACCTGAGCACATAGACTCTAATATTGAACAAGTTAATGTCTCTGTGCCTCAATTTCACTACCTTCACACTGGTGGCAATAGAAGCATCCACCTCCCAAGATTATTGAGAGGGTTAGATAGGTTAATATTGGAAAGTCCTGGGAGCCACACCATTTGAGTGTTGGATTTTTATTACTCATTAGTATAACACAAAATCTGTGCATCAATAATTTAAGAGAGAAAAAATATAGCATCCCATTTTAATAGAATCCTATTTTTCCCTTAGGTACTCATTGGGATGAAATAGCTAAAGGGAAGGCACCGATAATATTCATTTAAAAACCAGTTAAAGTATTCCTGGGGTGCCTCCGTTGGTTCAGTGTCTGCCTTCATCTCAGGTCATGATCCCAGGGTTTAGGGATCAAGCCCAGAGTTGAGTTAAGGCCCTTGCTTGGCAGGGAGTCTGCTTCTCCCTCTTCCTCTGCCTCCATTGCTCCCCCTACTTCATTTTACCAAATAGATAAATTAAATCTTAGACAAAGTAAAATAAAAACAGATTAAAGCACTCTTCTATGATTCTCATCTACAGTCACTAGACAGCAGTTAGAGATAGTGCTACTAAACAGCAATTACCTTAGTTGGGTGAAAAATCAATTAAACAAGGCACAGTATCATCATGTTCATTGTATTTTATAGATAACTTCACAGTAAAGGGCTTTTACATATATTATCTCATTTGACATCATAATAACCATGGGAATTAGTAGTTCTATCTTCAGATGAAACTAACAAGGCTGGGATCCCTGGGTGGCACAGCAGTTTGGCGCCTGCCTTTGGCCCAGGGCGCGATCCTGGAGACCCGGGATCGAATCCCACATCGGGCTCCCGGTGCATGGAGCCTGCTTCTCCCTCTGCCTGTGTCTCTGCCTCTCTCTCTCTCTCTCTCTCTCTCTCTGTGACTATCAGAAATAAATAAAAAATTAAAAAAAAAAGAAACTAACAAGGCTAATACATATTATATAATTGGTCCAAAGTTACACATCTAATTGATAAGAAGACCAAGACTCAAACCAACTGTTCTCAAGTCTAGTGTTTTTCCAGGGGAAAAAAAAAGTTTCCACAATTAAACAAAAAACAGTAAAGTGGAGAGCACAAGTACTGCCTTAAAAGACAATGTTGTTTTCTAATGGGCAATTTCTTAAACATAGTGAAATCAACCTAATAGTAATATATTTTAAGAAACTGATTTTGAAATATTTTAGTAAAGAATGCTAGAGAGTATAAAATATGGTGATTTGAATTTGCCTGGTTAGAGCATCAATTGTCATTGTTAATTCCTAAACAATGAGCTTTTCTTTAAGAACTTTATTAATTCTCCCATAAAGGCACAGATACTTAAAAAGATGGCTACTGAAGTAGCCACTGATTCTGGTCTTGGTAAAACCAGAGTTGACACATTTCCTAAAAGATACTCAAAACATCTGGCTCAAATTGTTTTCAAAGATGGATATAGTAACACATTCACACCTACAAATTTATAAAAGCAAAGTTTTCCAGAAATCTAAGCAACAAACCAAATTCCACCCTCGGCTTTTGCCTATGCCTGTGAATGTTTAGCAATAATTTACTTATGCTCATTTTACAAAACTTTATTCTTCCAAGAAACTCAAATCTAAGACGGAAAACCTTCCAGTCATGTCAAGCCTATTTCAATTTATAAGCAACATTTAGACTCAGATTTAATAATCATTGCCTTTTGCGGTTTTTGTTGTTTTATCTCAAGATTTGGATTCTTACCCCGCCCTTGCTTCAAGTCCTTCTCTCTAAATTAGATAGTATGTTCTTTAAAATCTAAGGCGAAGGTATCAGGTTCCAAGAGATAAATCAAAATAAATCAATTTTAGCTGCTTTCAACACAGATCTATCAATAGAATCACTGTTTTTCCTCTCCTGTGTTAGAGGATGAATAGAATGAATCCATTTAAATGAAATCTTGCTTTTTATCTGCATGCATCTCAAACTGCTGCTAATTAATCTGTTGGAAAACTTCACTGGTGAAAATCATCTCAGAAAATTTTGCCTCAAGTTGCTGGCTCAAGTTGCCTCTATTCAAAGTTGTTGTTTGGAAAAAAAAAAAAAAAGTTGTTGTTTGAGTGATCTGTGTGACTATATTAAATTCTAATGAATAAAGTTCATTAGTTGCTTTAAAAGGTTTAAAATATTCAGTAGCTTTGGTATTTTCTAAAGATTAAGCAGAAAAGTCAGCAAGTGAGAATTCCAGGATCAGTTCTACGGCCTCAATCATCACAAAGCCAGGAACAGAGACACAGGATTTTTCCAGATCAAGTACCACGCCGCCAGATGTAACATCACTGAAATGTCCAATAGAAATAATACTTTAGATGCTGGTATTTATTAGTTGACTAATAATATAGAGAACTATATATAATATATAGTCATCAAAGTAAATGTAAGTGATTTCAGGTCTCTGTGCATATTTTTTCAGCATGGCAAGGAATCTGAAGGCAGTCTGGCTGTGACATCTGCGTTTCTGTTAATGTGACAGACTTGGCAAGCATTCCCACCCTCCCTCACCACTCCTCTTCAAGCTCTGCACTCAGAGATAGCATTTCCATGTAGGGGAGGATCCCTCCTAAAGCAGGGTTACACTGGTCATTCCAATCTCCTGCTGGAATTTCCAGCAGCCAAGTAAGGATATCAATTTGCTCCCAAACTCCTCCTAAAACACTAGTTTCCCCAGGGTTAACCAGAAAATTGATTTTCCCACTGTGATGTTTTGGCCTCAAAACGTTGTTTGGAGGTACCATAAATATGAAGCCATCGCCATTGCTTTACTTGAATCAGTTCAATTAAGTTTGACATAGCTAGAAAATTAACAAGAATTTGAAGGTTCCTTGATGAAGCACAGTTAAGCTTAACAATTTTTTTGAATCTCCAAAGAGATTCACATCCAGCACATCTTTAGATACATTTCTCTCTTCTACAATATTGTTAATGTTTAAACTTCAAGTCCTGCCTTTCCATAACCACTGGAGCATAAAAACATCCTATATGTAACTGTGAAAGGTAATATTTTCTGAATCCAAACACATGAACTGCTGGAAATCTTTCCAGACTCACTTTATTATGTAGCTACCCTTCCCTTGCAAGGGGATTAAACACACAAGCACATGTGCATGCATATGCACACCCCCCCCACACATATTTTCATGGGAAACTGTT
This sequence comes from Nyctereutes procyonoides, assembly GCF_905146905.1. Taxonomy (NCBI): domain Eukaryota; kingdom Metazoa; phylum Chordata; class Mammalia; order Carnivora; family Canidae; genus Nyctereutes; species Nyctereutes procyonoides. Next base: position 215,236 of record NW_026575146.1, on the reverse strand, counting down.
CTCTCTTAACCAGTGGTTGAATCCTTCCCCAGCTGTTAAAAAAATAAAAAATAAAAACATACAACCTAAAGGCAATGCATAATTTTAAACAAACTAAGCTATAGAGTCCATCACTTAACCTGTCTTCTGGTTAATACGTTCAAATCTCTTATCCCCTTCTATATTCCTGCACTGCAAACCCCTAACTCTGAATTAATATAGCCATGGACCTTTTTCTCTCTAATATGTAGGCTTCTGAACACTGCTGAAAAGAATCCACAACACTGCAAATTTATACTGAGGAGGCTTCTGATTTATTTCACTCACCTTCTTCAACATTCAATTCTTCCCTGATTCTTGAGTCTCTCCCTCACGGTTTCTACCTTCCCCTTGTTATTCTCCTGCCCTTCTCTCAGCCCTCTCTGAGCTTGCCGCTGCTCTGCCTCACAATGCTTGCTATTTCAAGTACAATCCTCAGACCCATAGCTTCAGCATCACCTGAAGCCTGTTAGACATATACAGAATCAACCAGACCTACTAAACAAAACTGTATTTTAACAAAAATCTCTGGTGATTAGTAAGTACATTAAAATCTGAGAAGTGCTCCTTTTAATAACAACATACTACAGAACCTAGTCATAATCCCCACACACACACCTTCTCCCAAAGGGATTTGCCCCTCCCACATCTCATGCAGTCATATCAGTACCATCACCCCAGGGAAGGACCCCCTCTCCTGAAGGGAACCACATCATGGGCTTGGCTCCTCAGATTCTCACTCTGAGAATGTGAAGTTAGGGACACAGATAATTTGTTCAGAGAATGATGAAAAATAAAATGCCTGAGTTATATGAATTCAAGAACAGCAGCTGTCTTGCCCATTTGCAGATGAAAGACACTGATGAGAAGAAGCGAGCAAATGTAGAGAATAGAAAGATAAGAAAAAATCAGACCTTTGAGAAACACAGAGGCTGTAATTTTAAACATTCAAAGTCCAGAATTCGATGAGAGGAGCTGTTCTTTGTGGCTTCTCCTTGAATTCCTTGACGAGAATTCTTATACCTACCATCTCACTTCTCTTGATCCAGCTTCAGTATATTTCTTTTTTTTTCCAAAGATTTTACTTAGTTATTCATGAGAGACACAGAGAGAAAGAGAAGCAGAGACACAGGCAGAGGGAGAAGCAGGCTCCATGCAGGGAGCCCGATGTGGGATTCAGTCCCAGGTCTCCAGGATCACACCCTAGGCCAAAGGCAGGCACTAAACTGCTGAGCCACCCAAGGTTCCCCCAGCTTCAGTATATTTCTGTTCCTGACAGCCAAGTGTGCCTCAAGGCTATATACTTTACCAGGCTCTCCTCTCTCTTCAGCTTTTCTGTCTCTATACTTTGTCTATCGGATGATCTCATCCACACACAGGCCTTTATTATGTCCAAATGCTGTCCTACTGAGCACCACACCCACACTGGCGAATGTCTATTCAATGTCTTCACTTGGATATCCCATAGATCCCTTAATTCACACGACATTCCTCAAATTATGTGTTTTTATTCATTGGCCCATGAGAAAGATCCAAACTGGAGCTCTGAATACTCCCCTAGGGCTACCTTCTCCCATACCTTTCCAAATATTTTGTCAAGGGCTGTGTCATTATCTTATTCATGGTTATCTAATATATCCCCTTATCTCATTCCCATGGCTCCTTAGTTTAAGGTTCACATCTTTTCTCACTTGGACAAAAAGCTCAGTAGCTAGTCTATTTGCCAATATCTTATCACCTCCAACTCATGCTCCACACCACTACAAGAAAGATCGATGAGATAAAAATATGCTTTCAAAATCTTCTCTGGGCTCCAAAAAGGACAAACTTCTTTGAATGACAAGTACAGCACCCATATTTTCCTGTTCATACTGTCTACTCATCACTTACCATCCCCCCATATCCATTCTCTTGATAAATACTTCTTAAGCATCTCATTGCCTGGCCCTGTGAATATCTGCTGTATCATGGACAGGATACAATTCCTGACTTTATGGAACATCTAGATTTTTTCAAGTACAGATAAATAAGGGCATAGCAATAGCACAATGTGAAAATTGCTCTGCTAGAACAAGTGGATGAGTACAATCACCTGGGTTTAGACTTTGTGGAAACAGTGCCATTTCTAACAGATGAGAAAGAAACTAAGACCTAAATATCCAGCATAGGAGTGGGCCAAGTAAAGAGGAGAAATAGAAAAGTGTTCCGGCTAGTAGGTCAGCAAGTGTAAAGGCTAGCCGGTGAAAGAGAACACGACTGTTCAGGTAACCTAAGAGTTTAGTTTTGTGGAAACATAGGATCCAAGGTGGGGCAAAACAAGAGATAAAGATGGCAAGGCAGGCAGAAATTAGATTCTGCAGGATTTTGCAAGCCAGCCTAAAGAAAATGGAAAATTATAGTAAGAGCAGTAGGGAAAATAAAGAGGTTTTAATTAGGGGAAAGTAAAATAATGAGATTTGTGTTTAGCACAGAGTTTTGTTTTGTTTTGTTTTTTGGTAAATCCTTACCCTTCTAAACATAAACACAGAACTACCAGTTAACAAAGCCCCTTGTAAGAGTCCCTGCAGCCACACTCAAAGGACTTGACAAAAGACAAGAAAGAGACAGCAAACCACCCTGGCAGCTCATTTGCAGAGAGAGAACAGTAGTCAAGTCGCAGGAAGATTAATTCTGCAAAGACTCCCCGAAGCAGAGCCTAACTGTTGATGGGTAAGATCTAAGAGCAGCAAAGTGACCAATCTAGTGTTCATCGTAGATCTATCCTACTGTGATCTTACATGTTTTATTACCCCTGATGGAAAACTGAGGGAACTATAAAAAACACCCACCTAATGTTCATTTCTCTCACTTGAGAATGTCACAGAAAACTTCTCCATATGGATTATCTAGGCAGTTGTTATAGGGTAAAACTGGTTTATGTTGGCATTAACCAGAAAAATATTGCTAAATATTACCAACATAAATGGAGAATGTCTTAGCCTAATTAAAGCTAATTATAGTTCTAATACCCATGAAGGCAATGATATCATTATTGGCAAAGTGACACATTACTAACTTCTTGAACATACGAAAGCAGCTAATGAGATATCCATGTAAAATACTAGGACTGCATTTGATTAGTAGTAAGATGCTCAAATAATATTAACTTTTAGTGTTGTGATTGTGGTTGTTACTTCATAGGAGAGAATGTTTCAGTTCATGTTAGCTCATGCATGCATGCATGCATTCATTCATTCATTCATTCAATTTTCTGGGCCCCTACTTCCATTCATTTCCAGTTTTCTCTTAGATATCTTTACATATGGTTGGGATGCCTGGGTGGCTCAGTGGTTTAATATCTGCCTTTGGCTCAGGGTGTGCTCCTGGGGTCCTGGGTTAGAGTCTTGCATCAGCTTCCTCACGGGAAGCCTGCTTCTAACTCTACCTAAGTCTCTGCCTCTCTGTGTCTCTCATGAATAAATAAATAACATCTAAAAAAAGATATCTTTACATATGGTTAACAGAGGGTGGTCAGAATTGGAGGTCAGAGTAAAAGGTTATTGCTTCTAATTTATTACATGTTATGTGGTGCAGATGAAGAACCCGAAATTAATAGCTAGAACAAATTTTGGTTTAACAAGCTTGCCCTCCCAATAAGTTGGGAGAATATATTGGGAAGAAGATGACAGTGGCAGAGTAAGTGTGCCCCGTAACTCAAATTTTCCAAATGAGCCTTTGAGGGCATTAAAATCAACAACAACAGCAACAACAACAACAAAAAACCCACCTAGGTTTGTACACATAAATGACAGTAGTTTAAATAGTGAAGGCTTGGAGCAAGGTAAATTATAGATGCAACTAACATAATTTTGGCCCTTTATAGAATACTTTTTATAGAAACATTTTGGGAATAAGAAAAGGCTGATATAAAAAATCCATAATATAGATTTTTAAAATAAAAATATTTTTTCAGTAAAAGTTTCCATTTTATACTCAAAAAAGTCATTTAAATATGCTGTCTAACTGCCTTAAGTTACGGAATTAATTACTTTTCCAAATATTTATATAATGTCAACTTAGCACACAGATCTCAAGAATAATGTATTTGAGGGTTGTATGAAAGAGGGAAGGAGAAAGAGAAATAGGACAAACCTTAAGTTTGTTCAGCACACTCTAAAATTCAACTTTAAAAAGTTCTATTTCCAACTTCTTTCTAGCTAAATCACAAAATCTGATAAAAAATATTTTGTTATTATTTTCAAAAAAGAAACACTGTGGCAAAGGCAATATATTCCTGATGCTGAACTAGAAGATCTCTCAAAATCCTTTCCAGATGTAAAATTATACCTTACAAGGTAATTTTATTTTTTAAAGAGAAAGCACAAGTAGGAGGGGTACAGGGAGAGGGAGAGGGCAGAGCCAGACTTGAAGCTCAATTTCACAACCCTGAGATCATGACCTGAGTCATGATGTCAGAGATGAGACTCAGATGCTTAACCAACTGAGCTACTCAAGTGCCCCGCAGAGTATTTTTTTCATATCAATATAAGCCATTTAAACCCATATATATAGAAACAGCTAATAATTATACCACCTATAATAACGATTAGCATTTGGTGAGTGATTACTTTGTGCCAGATGAGAGAAAACTACATTGGCTTCCTCTTGAAATAATCTGTTTATATGAGTATTTGGTCATACTACAAATGGATCACAGTAGGTTCTGGTCTTTGCTCTTCCATTAACCAACCATGGGACTCTGAGCTAGTAGCCATTGAGGCCTCAGTTGTCACATCTGAAAGAAATGTCTTTTCTAGTTCTAAAACTCTAGGATGGGTGATAAACTCAGATCCTCACCCACAGTGGTGCTTCAATAGCTCCCTTTAGTAGGAGGAAGCTTCCAGGAAACTCATGAAAATACCTAATGCTTCCCTAAGGAAAATAATGTGCTGATGTATAGTTCATAGGATGATGAGAAAACAGGGTCTTTTTGAGTATTAATGAGCCTCAGCCTGTTTGTGTTCATTTGAACACTTTGAGCCATAAGTCAGCCAATACAGGTTGAATAGAAGTAGAGTTAACGGTCAGCAAACATCCTGATTTCTGGAACATATTCAGACTGCTCAAGAAAATTTCCACATCTTGCTAACAGTAGTTATTATGCTATTTTGAATATTGCTGGCTTAGAATTATAGAGCAAGCTGTGACAGATTGTAAAGATTTAGAGTGTGGTTACATGAGGGGAAAAAAGCACCTACTTTCTACCTAATATAGCTGCTTTAGTGTGTTCTTGATGCCTACCAGCTTACTTTACAAAAGAAAAAAATAGTTTATTACTTGTATAAAGTTAATACAGCTTTTAAGGAGTAAGGTTGAATTTTGGTTTGCCACACTATTGCTAAAATGTTTATCTAAATTTCAGAATGCCTTGGTTGTGTATGAGGTAATGTAGGCACTAACTCTGTAGAGCCTCTGGCAGATTCTGTACATCCAGGCAACTCCATCAACTTCACATTAAAAATGCTTCATCTCTGCCCCTGGGGCTCTCCACATTAATCACAAAACCTGCAGCAAAAACACACTTGAGAAAAAGTTCATAAAGGTCACTAAACTTCATAATTATGAATTTCCATGATCATGCAAAAATCCACTTGCTCACTGTCTTTTGGCTACTTTTATTTTTAAACTCCAGAAAAATGGAAGAGTGACTTGTAATAGGTAGGTGAATAAGGTCACACCTGCAGACAAGCCAGAGAGAAGGCCAAACCACCAAAAGTGGGCGTGCTAGGTGGTCTAACAGAGCAAATAGTGCAGCATGTTTCCAGTTGGAGGCACAGACCAAAGAACAGGAGTTGGTGTCCAAGAGGTCTGAACTCGGGCAAACCTGACTGTCAGCTGAGAGTGTAGGAGTGCTCAAACTGCAAACAGCTGGTTCATTATAGAGGGGCTTAACAGTCACTTGAAATTTCTGTCAAATTGCTTCCATGCCCTTGACCACTATTTAGCTTTGCAACATTGAGAAAAAGGGATTATTAAAATTTAATTTATTATTAAAACATTATTTTAACATACAATGCCTTTCACAATCCCACATAGAACACCAAGTAGGGAGGTTTTGAGGGGTGTTCTCTAAGGAAGTGACTTTGGAATAATAATAGGTATAGCACTATTCTGGTTCAATACAAGTTATAAGACATACATCATTTTCCTAGGGAAGGATATATGACAGGAAGACTGTGTCCTCCTGGCATCAAATCTCAATACCTTCAAAAGATGAAAAACTTTAGATTTGGTGATTCTATAATAATGTGTTAAAGTAAATAGGAGATATTTGGATAATACTGTATCTTTCCAAAAGTTACTTACTAAATAATTTGAACTGAATCTCTACTCAAGAAAATCAAAACGATTTTCTTCTCCCTCCAATATAATCAGCTGACTTTCAGTTTTTATGATGAGCAAGACATTAGGCATTTTTATGAAGAACCACCCAGGCAGTGTGGTGCTGTCCTATGTGGAAGGACTATTAGCCTCACAATGCAAAATGGGCCAAAAAACGAAGTTAATTGAAATTTTAATAAAAGTTAACTTTTGTGCTTGTAAGGTGATGTTAACAGTTTACATATATGTGATTTTGCCTGAAAGGAATAGTTTTATTAATTATCAAAACTATTTTTTCATCTAATACATCATTTTTATGAATATTATGATGCTTGATAAATTTATTTTCTACAAAACTAAGTCACAATTCAAAAGCAGATGATACAGATGCAGTTCTTTGGTCACTCTCTCTGTCTCCCAGCAAACAGAGTCAGTAAGAAATATACATATCACACTGATCTTAAGGTGTGGGCCAAAGCTCTTGGCTGAGACATAAGAATGTTCTAAGTGACTGTATGTAAGACTACGTACATCTGACAAATGGAGGATATTTGGTCATTAACAACTCAGACACAGCAAAGCCCTTTCCACAGAAAAATATGAGAAAAGCAGAACATTAAAGCATAGCCCTGTCTTGTCATTTGTTTACTAGATTTAAACATTTGCTCTGAAGAATGCTGAAAATTAAACACCTAGAGTTCACAGAAGCTGTTTTGGACACTGATCTAAGTTTCTAGTTGAACTGGCTTTGAAGTTGCTCCTATGCCAACATCTTTACAGCAGCTCTCAGTATGTAAACCCTCCATACACTTGACTAGAAATAGCACACTGACTGGCTGGAACTTTCTGCACACTGTTGCAGTGAAAGACACTACTGTCTTTTAAAGCACATTATTCAACAATTAGATTTGGGCTGCTGAAGCAGAAGACAAAGGCAGCACTATATCCTGTGTAATTCAATCAATTTGCTTCATGACGTCATTTTTAGGTACAGCCTTTCAATTCACAGTTTGATTTTTTTACATGGCTTCTAGTGATGTAGAAGCCATGTAAAAAGATGTACATCTACCCCTGGGGGTGCACTCATTTCAGAAATACAAGGACTTTGGTTAGGAAAATCTCATAAGTTGGGGTAACGTTTCTATTAAAAACCATTAATAAAGGCAAATGTTAATATTTATGAAATTTTAATGAAAAAGGTACATCAAATTGCACACCACTTGGTGTATCATCCAAGTAATACTAATGTGCTTATCCTTTCACTGTCTTTAGTGGGTTAAAAAAAATAGAAAAAGAAAAGATAATGTCAACATTCAGTCGATGTGATCCAGGATTTTCAGGCAAGGCTGGGAGGGAACATGTTACACTAAGAATGTTTCATATAAGATGTGATTAAATCATTGCAAGATGAGTGCCATCTTGTTGGATATAATTGGACATGTATTATGGCAGATTAAAGTATCACATTTTCCTGTCAACTGGTAACTGGTAGTAAGAAATACAAAGAAGTAAAATAAAATATATTCTGGACATAGATTGGGTGGGAGCTTTTTGCTGTCTGCTTCCTCTTTGATTCTTTGGGTTATATCCAATAAAAAGGGAAGTAGAGTGAAAAAAAAAGAAGTAGATATGTCTACGATGACCCACTTATCTTGAGTTCATACTGTGACATTGTATAATGCCCAGCACACAAAGTTACAGATTTCCTTCATCCCACATAAAGTCTTGTTTTTTGGGTATTTTTTTGTTTTATTTGTTTTGTGTTGTTTTGGTTTTTTTTTGTTGTTGGATTTGAGGGAGATCTGAAAATCTTGTGGCACACTCTCTGAAATTTAAGACTATTTTCCTTGGCACCCTTCATCTAATTTTATTTGCTTGCTTTCCTTGTCAAATGTTTTTTTTTTCTGAATTAAATACCACAATTCATAAGATGAGTCAAGCTAAAAAAAAAAAAAAAAAAAAACCAAAACAGTAAAGAATAAAAAAAGGAAAAGTTCTATGTGTGTATGCATAATGTGTATGCCTTCTGAATACATACATGTGGTATATGTAAACAATTTCCATGAGGTCAGGCAGCATGTCTACCTGATTCACTTCTAAATTTCCATCAGTACCCAGTGACACATGGCAAGGATTCACCACTCAAATACCCAGAAATTGAGAATAAAGGACAGACATACATACTCTACACATGCATACTTCAAAATATATACAACATTAACATACATATATTTACATATATTTGAAATATATATTACAAGATCATTTTTTTCTAATAATCCTGAGTTTTACATGGTAGAAGAGCATCAATTCATGTATTCTTTCCTGCTCATGATAAAAGTGAAACTGAGGGCAGCCTCAGTGGGTGGCTGAGGGTGGCTCAGCGGTTTAGCACCGACTTCAGGTCAGGGCCTGATCCTGGAGACCCGGGATCGAGTCCCATGTCAGGCTCCCTGCATGGACCCTGCTTCTCCCTCTGCCTGTGTCTGTACCTCTCTCTCTCTCTCTCTCACTGTGTGTCTCTCATGAATAAATGAATAAAGTCTTAAAAATAAATAAATAAATATAAAAGTAAAACTGAATTCCATTCTAGGCTGAGATTATATTTTATTTCATTTGATTTCAACATGTTTGCTTCACTCTAGTCAATCTATACTTATTTTGTATAAGGCACACATTATAAGTACTAAAGAAGAGAATAATTTCCTTTAGAGAAAACAAGCCAAAAATAAGAAAAAAGAAAACAAGCCAAACAGAGATGCCACAAACATGCTGACCTAGAAGGGCTCCTTAATGCCAATTGTTGACTTTATGCATTGCTTCATCCTGAACCACCTAGATGTCTATCATAATATTTGGTAAGATATTACTGCTTCTAGTTCACTCACCACATGCCCTTCACTTTTCAGATGCAGAGGCTTAAGGCCAGAGATATCAACAGACTTGCCCAGGAGAACACCATGAATTAAAATCAAAATGATAATCATTTCTGCTTCCCAACTATGGTAAATGTAAATATTCTCTAATACCTGTATGCCTCCTCTAAATTTAAACTTAGTAAATAAATTTAGAGTGCCTAAGGTATCTGAAGTCATGTACAATTATCTTCCCATATGTAAATTAAATTCTTATGACAGTCTTGCAAAGTATAGTATTATCATTGTTTTATTAATGAGAAAATAGAGATTTATGTGTATCACTTTAACGTATTACTTTGCTTCTATAATCTAGCCCATAGGCTTCTGAAAGCCAGGGATCATATCTAACTTGGTTTAGTCAACATTACAGCCTAAATCTATTTCTAGTTGTGGCAGTATGGGTAGTCACAGTATTAATAACAATTAATTTAATCCAAGCTTTACCCAGAATCAAAGGATTGCAAGGAACCTTAGAGTTTAGATAACCCACTCCACCATATTTCTTACCCTAAGAAGCAGCAACATGAAAAAACATGAGCTTTGGAGTCAGGGAGACTTGACACTTGTATATGATCTTGGGCAAGTTATTTAACTTCTAAACCTCTTTGTCTTCTTAGAACAGGAAAGACATGACCTCCTTTTTTTGTGGTTCCTGAATGGATTAGTGAAGTCCTACATAAAGGACCTCATGCAGTGGCTGATATTGCATGGGATGAGTATGTACAGACCAAAGCAGAGACACAAGACCCAGCCCCTTTGCCCCAACTCTGATAGGCACCTCAACTCCAGAGTCCCCTATGGTGTCTGCTGTGGCTCCTGCGGCCATTCACAGCCCAGCTTCTCCCTCAGCCCTGCTCTTCCTTCCCTTCCTCACAGGTGTTGGCTAAAGAATACTCTCTGATAAACTTCCTACATGTTAATCTCCGTCTCTGAGTTTGAGCCGCAAGAACTCAACCTGTAACATCTGACCATTTCATTGTCTTGTGCCTGACTGAAACAGAAGGCATTGAGCATGCTCAAGAAAGAAATCTCCATTCAAACTGCAGTGATGTGATAAATGCTGAAGTGAGAAATTAAAGGTGTAGGTCTGGTTCCAGTTACCACCTAGGTATGCTGGGCCGCTTATTTAGTATCTTGGCTTTAATAATTTAAAATGCGATCAATTATAACTCTGACGTAAAGCTTAGGTTCCCTCATTTTAGTTCTGCCTTCAGGCCATAGTGTTTCTCTTGGGCCAAGAACATTACCTGTATTGAAAAAAATCAACTTTTATTTTCATCAAATCCTAATCAATTTACAGACCCAAGACGATGAATTTAAAGGCCATGATGTTTTCCTTAACAGATTTTGAATGCACAACTTTCCAGATTAACCTAACATAGCCAAGTAGAAATTCATTAAATAATTTACTATGGAATACTAATATAGGTATATTACCAGTAAGTGACACTTCCTATTATTACCATTACGATTAAAAGTGAATTTAGGAAACTGGTCATTCTAAATGTCTCAGAAGAAAATCCCACAGGTAAATGTTTCTTTGCTGATGACTTATGAATTTTGTGAAGCTCAGAGAGAGGACGTTATTTAGTTACTCAAGTGCACTTTTGTGCACAGTGAAATAGATGCTTTCAAGTGATGTCAGGAATGAACACTGGAAGGATACTTTTAAATAATGTAGGGAATTAGAAAATGACATTTTATTCATATCTTATTTTTACCAATCCAAAGATATATATTGTTCCCACTGGAAAAATGACCTATCTCATGTCTATATCTAAATTTGTCTCATCCATTTGATCTTTTAACATTTGATGCAGAGTCCAATTATAAGAAGGTTCACTTGTTCAAAGTTGGAATTTTATATTCCCTTTGATGTATTCTCCAGAGGGCTTAACAAACACCATTTTAAAAATATACTGTACTAGAACATAAACCTATCACTCATGTTTGTTTTTCATTGAATTTCTGGTAAGCGGGTGGTGTGATGATTCTCAAAACCTTAATTCCACCACTCCATTACCATGTAGCTAATGGGTTTAGAAAAATCCAACCACAAAAACATAATCACAGTAGTTCTCTGTAAAGAGGTACCTGAAACCTCATTGATCACGACACTTAAAATGTTCCCTGTGAAGGTCAAATTCAAAACATATTTATGAAAAATAAACCTTTATGTTTAGATTTTAAATCTGTTGGCCAGAAAAAACATGGTAATTTGGTTCAGAATATAAAAAAAACTAACACAGGAATCCAGGAGAACATTCAGCAACTTTATTCAAAAAAAATTCTTAGCACTTGGGTGCTATGATGAAGAGTTCCCCAAGAATTTAGAAATCAGATTATTCTTTAAAGTGTTCAATTTCAACTCCTTTGTATTGATACTGACATAATCATCTTAGAAAAAGTTTTATTGAGTAAGCAAATGAAGAGAAACACAGTGAGTACAGAATAAGGGAAATATAAAGTTAACTCAATTGTAGTACCTCTCTAAATACTGTACCAGGCCAATAAGAAAATCCTAGACAATGGCCAGAGACCTTGTGCCACTGAGAAGATCAAGCCTCTTGGAGATGGATGCACAGGCTCAATTGATTGCTAAGGTTAAAAATCTAATCTTCTACTTCTTGCTCAGACGACTGTATGGTTTCCTACATAGATGGGCCATCAATTGTTCTGGTTCCTCTGATATTACTCATTGTATATCATCAAGTTAGCTCATTACAAGTTGGTTTCTCAAGTAGCAATATCCCCATAAAAGCAATATATAAAGAGGCAATATCAAAAATATTTAACAACCCATAACAATTAGGACTTGGGCCTTAACCAGAGTAGACGCTGGCCCGGAAGGCAGACCTTGTGTCAGTTCTATAACTTCTGCACTTACTTTTACTTGTAAGCAAACTTCCAATTACTTGTTTAACATTTTTCTCCCCTCTTATACTGTGAGGTTCCTGGGCACAGGGACTGCCTCATTTACCACTGTATCTCCAAAACCTAGTATAATTCCTAGCCCTGGTCTTAGCTCTGAGAATGCATGAATGAATGAGTCAACAAACAAGATTAATGTGGATGAATCTACTTTTAGGAGATAGATCTACTTTCACAGTGAGTTTAAAATCAAACTTCTGAGGCTTCAAGACTCAGGGTTAGACCAATGCACTATGGTGAGGAGTAGCCTTTGGAGAGCTCTCTTGAGAAAGTTTCAGCAACCTTTTTACCACAAACAGCCCACTATTCTGACCTAGCCCTGCAGACACCAGGGGATTTCCCACCACATAGCCTACAGGGAAATTACCAACATAAGAAAACAACTTTACATTCTTTTGTCTTCTGAACATAAACTTAAGTCAAAACAGCAACTAATTAATTAAATGGATTAAGATAATAAGCTAATTTCGCTGCAAACTAAAGTCTGGCTAATAAAGTTTGATTATTGAAATAGTCACTCCAATTTTGAAACAATACAACTTCGTTTCTCAGTTTGTTTTCCTTTACCCTCAGACTATTAGCCATGTTGCCATTGGGGGAAAAACAAATTTTTAGTTGAGGAAATTATTTGATCACAAATGAAACAAAATAAACCGTCCTACAGGGTATATTCAGAGCATGCTGTAGGGGGAGGAGTGGATATATAGGATGTAGTTTCTTTTCCTTCAGCATGTCAGAAACACCCACTAAATATTCGTGCATTTAACTGGCATATAAACCAGAAAGACTTTTTGAATTCAAACACAGTTGACCATACTGTGAAAAGAATTTCTAACCAAAAAAAAAAAAAAAGGTTGAATATAGTGTTTAATTGTATATTTACAGACCAAACTAACTTTTTTTTCCATATTTTCATTATGTATACAATGTTTATGATGATCCGCCAACAAGTATGAGCAGAACAGCCTTTGCTATGACTGCCAAGGATACTAAGGTGTCTTTTCAAATTATATACATTTTCCCTTCTTCTGGCTCTTAACTAAAAACTAAAGAAAGACCAGAGACAATTGCATTTTTATACCAAAAACCCTTAACACATCACCAGATCTACGGCACATATTTCTTTTCTCCTTTGGCACTCTGCAGAAAATTTCTCAGTCCTGCAAAGCTTTTTAAAATGCAAAATGACTATTCTTTGAGTCCCCTTTGACTTTCTTAATGGGCAATATTTTACCATCCAGTTACTGAATGACCCTTAATTCTGACCTTTATTTGGGTGGATTTGACAGTTTTCTTATCTCCCTCTCACCTTTCTATGTTCTACCCTTGGTACCAGGAATTATTTGAAGGGGGAGCAGAATCAATTCATTTCCTCATATCCCCATCATCTCAAGGAATTTGCAAATATCCTTGTAGTCATCAATATATTTTATCGCAAAGACAACTAGGTAATTATAATTGAATATCACAATGTTAGATATGTTAAACAAGGTGTGTGCATATCTCTTCTATGTATCCTTTCCATTAAATCTTACCTATCAATTACTGCCTAAAATAGAACCTAAAATAGAATGAGAAATAGAAATGGAAACAATTTATTTATAGTTTAAGGCACCAACTACTTTAACAAAAGTTTTTAAAGGAGGCAGTGCCTTTTAATATATCATATAGTATGAAATGTCTAAAGAAAACATTTAACTAGCTAATTATAAACTACTAGACTATCTAGCCTTAGAAGGGATCCCTGGGTGGCGCAGCGGTTTGGCTCCTGCCTTTGGCCCAGGGCGCGATCCTGGAGACCCGGGATCGAATCCCACATCGGGCTCCTGGTGCATGGAGCCTGCTTCTGCCTCTGTGTCTCTGTCTCTCTCTCTGTGTGTGTGTGTGACTATCATGAATAAATAAATAAAATCTTAAAAAAAAAGAGAAACTTTCTTCCCTTTAAATATTCTTCCACAGTTTTCTTTAAAACATGCTTGTAATTAAATGCCAAGTTAATTTTAAGTAAAGGATAAATCATATTATGCCTCTCAAGTCATAACCTAATATATCTCTGTGTGATATGCTAAAATTCATGTAAGATGTTCAGATAGTATTAATAAAGCATTTCAAATATCCTTTTAGTACACAGTTCTGGTATAAAGAAAAACATATTTATACTGATCATCGCATTGTTAAATGGGTTTTTCTCAAGTATGTTTCGGGGCTTTTTGGTTTGGTTTTTCTTTGCAATTTTGACCTCATGCAATATTTTTCTTATCACTAATACACTGGAAACAAAACAATCAGTGACACCATCTACAGAAGGTTTTTTTCCTTTCACATTTCACAGAGTAATAAATCCAGAATAATAAATCATATATTAGCATGCAAGCTAGATATTTCTGATTTCTCTCTGAACACCCTTTCAATCTTCCAACTGAAAAAAACAATTCAGTAGGAACTGTAGTTACTGTTCAACACAGATTACCTTTCATACATTTCATTTAGCATATAGATAAACCTTAGAAACAGGAAATCAGTGCTGTAAATTTCAAGTGTTAATGAAGTAAATATAATATGATGAGGTATCAGAAATCTTAATGTTTCAATTCAGGAGACTATAAATTGAGAACTTCCCCTTTTCGAGTTTTTTTTTTTTTTTTGCCAGATAATTCACACAAAAAGTCTTGACTTTTTAAAAGAAATAGGTGAAATGCAAATCTTCATGGCTTTGGATCTGGTTAATTTAAAAGTTATGGATGATTAAATATTATGCTAACAACCAAACATATTTTCCAAATTGGTGACTCTTGCTCTTTTTTTTTTTGAAAATTAATATTGAAACTACTTTTATATTGTTCAAATTTTAAAATACATAATGTAAAATCTATAATTTTACAATCTCAGGGAAAATCTGAGTTTATATATATTAAAACAGGCATCTCTAAAAACATATTTTTATCTTTCATAGAATAATTTCATTAAATAAGATCATTGTGAGGGAAAAATTGTAATTTAAAGTAAACAGTAAGTAACAATCTTTAGTCAAAAATGTTGAGACCCTTCTTTTTTATTGAAAATAAGAAATATAATTTTTCTGTTATTATTAAAAGTAAAACGTATTATTTATTTACTTAAGAATGACTATCTCTGGCTACTGAATTTTTTAAAGATACTATGTTATTTTCTTACATCCAAGTGCTTTCTTTATTCCAAATAACCAAGTAAATTTTAATTAAGTACTTCATGAATATGAAAGACCACCCAGGCACTTATTTAGGTATCACTGGAATTACTAAATAAAAGTATAAGACTAGCAGGCAACGTTTTTATATACTTGATACAAACACATTTCACTTTATAAAAAAATGCAGAGAATATATTTATAGATAAATATCCATATCTTTACCCAGTTTAAAGCAAAGAATGAATTCATATGTGTCTGGGAGCCATGCTGAGGTCCATGTAAAAGCAATAGTACATTAATAAGTCAGAAGTCAGAATCTCATCTGTATTCTTAGCAAAAGTTTTACTTGTCTAACTATATTTTAAAATAAGTAAAATTGGGTCTTTTCCATTATTTCCTCTTCAAAATTTAATATATTTAGTATGGGGACATAATTCAAACCAGATAAGGATAAATGAAACTGATTTCATTTTCTACTAGATGATTGGCTTTAAGGAATTTTGGTAATTTTTTTAAATTGCTTACAAGTTTAGTAAAATGAAAAGGAAAACCCAATGGAAAGAACACTCCCATCAGCTTTGTGGCTTATTATTCTGATCTTGGTAAAAGAACAACTAAAACGGCCAGTTAATTATAAAACCTTCTATAGGCTTTATTTAGATGGTAATGCTCAGGAAATTAGGGGTTTCATAATAAATATTTTCAAATTAATAAGGATCATTTCTCCGATTCTTTTTAAAAGAAATACTATGTGCTATGGAACAATAAAAATCATGCACTTTTTTCCTTGGTTCTTCAGGATACTGTGATTTCTCATTTTGAATAGTAATAATTACGAACTACCGCATAAATGTGGATGGGGAAGGCACTGTAAAAATGAATCTCCTCCGGAATTTGATTTTTGGAATAAATCCCTGAGATAAACTTAGTTTCCTAATGTTTTTCCTTTCAACAATTTTCTCTGGCCTCTAGGGAATGTTTTTTCCATGCAGTTATACTTTGACTCTTTACCACTTGCTCATCTTTCTAAAACTCCCACTGCTCTGCTTGCCTTTCACTCCATTTTATTTCCTCTTTGCACACAGGTCCTTGTAAGGCAGGCTCTAATAACCAACTGAGACACCAAACACCAGAAAAAAATGTTTTCTAGATTGACCCTAAATGGCATGCCTTCTAGGCATGGGGTCTGTGTCCAGCTTCCACTTTTGACATTCACAAAAATGATTTGGGGGCATTTCAAACTCGAGTGATCACGTTTAAAAAGTTGGTATTCATTGATAAAATACTCACAGAATTATAGAACTCTAACTGGAATAGAATTAGAGAGCAGACAATCCACGATTTCATTTTCTAATTTAGAAGGAGAAGGAGGAAGAAAAATGGGAGGAGACAGCGTAACCTGTCCCCAGCCACATAGTTAGTCATCGGGTTACTCACACATTACTCAGCATTATAACTACAGTTAGAATCTTGCTCTCCAATGAACACTCCATTCATTCTTATTCCAAGAGCAATAAGCCAAGATCTCGATCTTCCATTAATAAGTACATATTAAGTTCTTATAATGTGCTAAGCAGCTCAGCAAGGCAGACACTATTAATAACTCTATTGAAAAGTTAATAAAACCAAAGCTTAAAGAAAATTAAGTACTCCAAGTCACAGAGCTTCCAAGTGCCAGAACCAGGATTCAAGCTCAAGGAATTCACTCCAGGACTTCCCTGTCACCCTAGGAGCACCATTATTAATTACCCTCACAGACAGAAGTCAATTCTAGGCTCTCATTTTCCATTTTGAAGACCTCTTCATTCTTACAATCCACCAGTAAGAAGCATACATACTCTTTTATTTTTACTTTCTTAATTTGTATTTTTTTTTATAGATTTACTTATTTATTTGAGAAAAAGAGCGCATGTGAGAACAGAGAGGAGAGGCAGAGGGAGAGGGGGACAGAGAATCTTAAGTTGACTCTATGCTGAGCATGGCCAGGCTTGATCCCAGAACCTGAGATCATGACCTGAGCGCAAGAGTCAGCTCCTTATCTGTGACACCTAGGCACCCCTAGTCTTTTTAATTTTGAAGACATCTTTCCATGATGACATCCTAAATCAATTCCTACCCCTGCATTTTATGAAATTCTTGTTTTCTGTAAATAATAAAAATGTCTCGGTTAAACTGTCGGACTTTTGGTTCCAGCTTCAGTCATTATTCAAGGCTGTGAGATCAAGCCCACAGTAGGACTCGTGCTCAGTGTGGAATCTGCTTGTCCCTTTCCCTCTGCCCCTCCCCCTGCTCATGCTCTATCTAAAATAAATAAATAAACAAATAAATACATAACATCTTTTTAAAAATATGTTAAAGCCAAGTCATCCTACAATGCTTTGAAGTTTAGGATGACCAGAGAAAATGATGCAGTGGAACAGCAGGCTAACTCATTCAAATTCCTTAATTTAACATGAAACTATCCTCAGAGACCTTATGGTAACAGAAACATGCATTATATAAACTTCAAATAAATGCTCCAAGCTTTTAAAAGTTACTCCCTTGTAAATCAGCAACTTCACAATTAAGAAATAAAGATTTCTCTGATTCTACTTGGAATAGGTGGGGAGACAAGGATGTTTCTCTCTCTGGGAAAGTCTATGACTCAAAGGGCCTAAAAGTTCAGAAAGAATGGAAATCTCTTTATCTCTTTATTTTGTTCTTAACTAAAGAGTAAGGGTATATTCTTTAGAAATTTAGTATGTTCAAGTTTTTGTTTTACATGACACACATGGGAAGCACTTTGGATTCTATGCTCTGTAACTTGATACACCTCTATCTATATGAGCATTTCTGACTTCTTGCAAGTGATCTTACTATCATAAAACCTTCTAGACTAAGCTAAATGCACACACTGGGAATTGAATAAATACAGGGTTATTCACAGAGAGACATGTACCTAGTAGATAAGCAATAAATATGTGGTGATGAATAAATTGCCACAGATGGCCATTCATTTTTGGGAATACATCTGCAGTTCACCTTGTCTTCTTTGCAAAATAACTTGCAGCTATTGTTGGTACGTCAGTATAACACCACATATTAGTCTAACTCCCACTTCTAGTGCTTCTCTTTCCACAGATGTGTAGTTTCATTCAGGCAAGGGCCAGATCCCACTGTACATAAGAGCTACTGGTAATATACTATATTTATCATTTATAAGACGAAAATAAGGAGTTAACTTTATCAAGTAAAAGTGGCTTAATATTGCCTAAATCTGCATTCAGTATTTGAAAGCTTTTGGTCTGTAGATCAGGAGCCAGAATGTCCAATGTCAACCAAACCTGCAGAACACATGTTAAATAACAATGCAACACAGAAGGAAATACTTACCCTATTATGTTGAGGAGTAATACACTAGAATAAAAGAAAAAAGAAAATAAAAGCACCTGGTTTCTAAAGTTTTGGCGATGTAAGGCAGTCGAGTAACAATTATCTGGCATTAAATATAAACAGCTGTATCGAAAAGATTAAGTAGGTAATTTCATAGTGGTTTTTATTCTGTACCTCTAGTAAGGCACTTAAAAACCCTTAAAGTCCAAACATCCCAGGAGCATGGATAGTCTTAAGGAAACCCTGCTCATAACTGACCAATGCAAGAGGGCACTGCACAAACCTAATCCTTGAAATCACAAAAGGATTATGTTATTTAACATAAGAATTGTTTTGTCAACAGCAACATAGAATGGCCAAATCTGTGTCCTCTAGCACAGCAGGAGAAAAAGAAATGGCCAGTTTGTATCAGTACTCATTCTTGGCACTACAGAGGGAAAGGAGGGGTTCTAATTTTAGCATAGTTTCTAGAAAGCTCTGAGATCAGCCCTGATATATCCATGCTGGATAGTTTCTAAATCAAATCCTCAGTTTCAATGCTTTATGCCAATTTTGATTGCCTGCTGGTCCCCAGCTTCTTTGGAGGCATTTACATTGTTGTTATGCCTCCAATATCAGTGGGCAATTTACAATATAGAAGGGAATCCCTACCTGGCTGGTCTTTGCATGAGCTCTAAGTGCTGTACTAGCCTCCAGTAAGGGATTATAAAAGCCTGTGCATATCTAGTATCATATTCCAAAAAGGGTCTCTGGCTCAAAAATATGAAGAACACCAAATTATCCTGGATATGAAGATTTAAGAGTAAAGTTCTTACAAATTTAGAGTTAATACAATGTCAATCATGCCCAATGGGAAGGAGACTGTGTTTGTTTGTATCTATGACACTGACAAATTTCTGGAACAGTTAGTCAGCCATCAAGAGAAAAGTTCATTTATATTTGGGTTGCTTCTAAGTTTTAAGTGTGTGGGGCTGGATAGATGAATGGATGGATAAGTGAATGATATGTATTATTTGAACTGGAAAAACATTGGTTTCATTACACACCAGATAAAATGGTTTCATTACACACCAGATAAAGTTAAGAATTATGCTTAATTTCTTTTAGATTATTTATAGGATTATAATACATAAATCTAATGATGTTAACATTCTATAACTATGAAACAGCAATTATTTTAGTAAAATTTTTGCTGAAAACTTTTTATTTTAAAATGATATCAAAGAAAATTAATTTGGATATTTTAAAGTTTTGTGGCTAAGATGAATGTGATTATATATCAAGGGAAGTTATTGGCCATTATTTAAACACAAGTATTTTTTTAAGTTTTTAAATTTAGGTAATATGATACTCTTATTTAAAGCCTTAAGAACTAAATTATTAAACAACCAAAGAAAATTAGATATTCTCAACATTGTTAAAGAAACAACTTTAAGGGACACCTGGGTGGCTCAGTGGTTGAGCATCTGCCTTCAGCTCAGGGCATGATCCCAGGATCCGGGATCAAGTCCGGCATCAGGCTCCCTGCGGGGAGCCTGATTCTCCCTCTGTCTATGTCTCTGCCTATCTCTCTGTGTCTCTCATGAATAAATAAATAAATCTTAAAAAAGAAACAACTTTAATATAATTAAACCCACAGATTTATCTCCTTAATTTCATTATAGTATGAAAAATACAGGGCATAAAAAATTGTCAGAATATTTGTTCATTTTTAACATAAAAAGTATATTTAAGTCCAGTGTCAGACATTCATATAAGTAATCAGATATTAAGTATTCATTGATTGATATTAATTTCACATACATCAATAGATGTCCCTGTAGAAATGTACTAGAATGCTATAGAAAACCTCCTACTTCAGACAGGAAACCATCTCCACATAAGAGAATGGAGTCAGGCTGAGCATGCAGTTATACCTTCCACAAATTACGTATCATTTAAATCTCTCCAAGAATAAAATCAACCTGGAGCTCAGCTCACTTCACAGGGAGGAATCATCAGAAGAAAAGATCTGTTTCTACTCTACATATACTGTTGCCATTTTTCTGGTTTTGCTTTTGTTGCCTGAGTTATATTGCAGCATTCATGAAAACAGTGCATAGGGAAAAAAAATTTAAGACTGACCCATAATTTATTTGGTTTTAATTAAGACTTCCAAAAATACAAAGTGAAAATTTTTTCTTAAGCTCTGATACTACATGAGTATTTTACCAGTAGGTGTATATTTTGTTCTCCCTAAGAACTGTGGGCTTTTCTTGGTAAGACGCACTCCCAAATTCACAAAGGATACCGGATCACATGAAACTCTTTGAAGATACATAATATCATAAGAGAATGATAGCATATGATCCTAAAGAATGTTAACGGCAAGGAAGTTTGAAGATGAAAATTGGATAGAATGGCTTCTAAAATTTATTCAAAAAGAGAAAAAAAACGCCCATCTCAAAGCACACAATTGTGGGAGGAACACTGCTCTGGTCCATATGGACCTAGACACCAGTTGCTCAGTACTGAAGCTCTCTGCACATAAGCACACTCATATTTACACCTTGACAGTCAAGTCCTTGGGTGGTCCCCCACTTTGATATGTCCATAACCCAGGAAGTGCAACATGACACAGGGATGACTGAGAATACTGGGTTTGAAAACAGCTACAAACTCAGTTCGCTCATCTGTATAATGACAATAATACCACCTCTCTAAAAAGGTTATCATAAAAGAAGATAATACAGGGATGCCTGGGTGGCTCAGTGGTTGTGGGTGGCTCAGTGGTTGAGCATCTGCCTCGGGTCTGGTCAATCCTGGGGTTGAGTCCTGCACTGGGCTCCCCATTGGGAGCCTGCTTCTCCCTCTGCCTGTGTCTCTGCGTCTCTCATAAATAAATAAATAAATAAATAAATAAATAAATAAATAAAATCTTAAAGAAGAAGATAATACAGGTGCATATTTGTGTCTGTGTGTGTATATATGTGATTATACACAATATCTACCAAAGTACCTTAGAACATGGTTCAACAAGTGGTGGCTCTTATATTAGCAGCATGAGTGTATGTGATTGCTAGTAGTATAAACTGTAGTTGCTATGATATAATAGGTAAACTAACTTAATCAAGGACTGAAGTTTCAATCAAAGCAGTTATTTATTTTTATCATATAAAATAGAAAAACATAAAAAAGAAAACCTGTAAATACTCCTCAATTACAGTCTTAACCATACGCATAGCCAAATACAATGTGGGTAAAGATTTGACCTTTCCGAACTACTGTTTAGACCAAAGTCAGTCTTCCAGCAATGTTATCACCTGCACGTTATTTCAGGGATAACTGGAAGTTCCCTGTTAGCATGCCCCAATTGTCTACTTTCCCCAAGAAGGGAAAACGGGGGCACTGCCATCTTCCAACAGAGCTTATCCAAAACTACAAGAAGTCAGTCTGACGTAAAGCCTTTATCCCTGAGAGAAGTCCAGTCAGCGGTGTGGGGAAGAATAACGCACAGCTGGCCACTGATAGGTACTACTGTCACCCAGAAGGGGACAGAAGGACATCATGAAAAGTCACTGAAAGTAACAAAAACTTTAACTTATAATTTGGGGCTGTTTTTTGTTCCTTCACATTTAAAAAATTATATGGTCATCCCAGTGTCCAAGCTCTTGAAGGGTTGTCTGAATCCTCCACAGAAACCTCTGACTCAGGGGAAAAAAAAAAAAAAACAACAACTCAGTTTTGTTTTGTTTTGATTTGTTTTTTTTTTACTTCCCACCTTTAAACTCTCTCAGAGGAGGGTCCCTGACTACATTTTCTTGAAATTCTTTTCTTTCCTGGCTCCTGAGAAATATTACCTCTCTGTTATTGTCCTTACTCATTATTCTTTTATTACTGCCTTCTCTGATTTTTCCTTCTCATTCCCGACATTTTGATGTTCTCCCAAAGTTCAGCGTGGAGGTCTTTTTTCCCCTGACAGTTTCTCCGTTGGGATTTCATCAAATATGATTTATGTCAGTTTCATCCTCTATGTAAATAACTCCCAAACCTGAGTCTCGACTCCTGACCTCCATTCTAATTCCTGATCTCTTTCTCAATTCCTGACCTTTGTTCCATACTTGTGGCTGTCAGATGGAAAAGACAACCTGCCTTCACTCCAAAACCTTTCCTCCCTATGGGTTTCCCATTTCAGTGAAAGGCAACTCTGTCTTCTTAGGAGCTGAATTCCTACCTCTGTTCTGGCTTTCAACTTATTTCACTTAGACTTTTTATCCCTCCCTTCTAATCCTTCTTTCCCAAACCTTTTTTCTACCACTACCAAATTAATATTTATGAAACAAAACTCAGCGTGTCTGCCTCTATTTAAAAAACAAAAGCCCTCCAAAAGAAATCAGGTGTACAAAGGCCAAACATCTGAACTCAAAATACCCAACACTACTTCTGATTGCTTTTGTCCCAATACTCTCCTCCCAGCAGATTTACTAAGTGAAATTATCTGCTTGTAGCTCCTTATACATGGCTTCCACCTACGCTATGTAAGCTCTTTTCTCTGCCAGAATAATACCAAATCCTAAATGCAATGATAAACTCTTTCCTAGATCTGTTTGTGTCCGTTGTAAATCACATTTATCCTACTGAGCGTTATAATCACTCCCACAGGCTTTATCCAACTCTGAAAAGAATCTCATCTCATATTCTGCTTATTTTCCTGAAACATAAATTATTTTGAATTTATTTGGCTACTTCTTTTAAAAGAATTGTCACAGCAAATCTTATTTCATAAGCCCAAATCTTTCCCTGCACACAATAAACGATATTTATGAAAAACAGTAAAACTTCTGAGTATGAAAGAGAAATAAGGTGTAACCAAAACAGTCATAGAATCACAGAATCTTGGCCAGGGATCTTCAGGTTCATCTGATTCAAACTGTGACCCAATGCTACAACCCCTGATGGTACCCCTGCCAGACAATGTTCTGGCTGCCGTCTGACTCTCCAGTGAGAGGAAACTCATTACTTTGGGGAATGGGACATTCCATTGTTGGCAGCTCTTATTGTTAGAAAGTTCTTCCTTACTCTGGGCCAAGACATACTTCCTGGTAAGTTTTCCTCATCACTCCCAGCTCTGGTGCTACAAACACTTGGGCTTCTGTTATTTCTACAATCTGTTAATGTTTGCAAATCCACCTTATTGTTTTAGGGGGCACCGCTGGTACAGACTGGATCTGCTAGCTGTTAACTGGTATCATATTTGTCTAGTAGACCTGAGAATGAGGAGTTCTTTTGCCTTGCCTTTCTTATTATTGCTTTCTTCCTTTGGCCACTCACTGTTTTGATTTCCCACTTTTTACATGAAATGTTTTTCTTTCTAGCTTCTCATTTTTCCATCCTTCATATATTTCTTCTAATGGTCATATTTCTAGAACTTCAGGTCAAGTTGCCATACCTTGGGGCTCACACTGGAAACATCCTGAAGCTACCACAGAATAGACTGCTACACCCATTCATTGGGACCTACTGGAAAACCACTTTCCTCCCCAAGTCAACAATGTGATAACATTAATAGGACGCAATTTGTATTAGCTCTCCCTCAAAAACATCACTAGTTTACCTACACACAATCCTTCAGAAAATATTTTATTTGCAAAAATGCATTTGAATTAGGAGGAATTATAGTTGGATAGGATATGGGATTAGAGACAGAAAGACTAAATTTAAGCCCTACCCCAGCCACTAGGTCCTAATATGGACAAATCCCTGAACTTTTCTACAACTCAATTTTGTCATCCCTAAATAGTAATGACCTATGTGTTATATTGTTTCAACCTTATCCTAGTGTAACATTGGTATTCTTAACCTCTTCCTCAAAAAATCAGAACAGTAAGTCCAGTTTGCAAGTTCTCAGAGCCCATGAAGGTGAGTTAAGGACTCTAGTGGGCCTGACCCCAACACCTACTCTTGAGTGCACTATACATTCAAAGGAAGAAGAAGAATTCCCTGATCCCTGATAGATCCAAGATCTATCATACTTTATGATTCTAAAGATATATGTAAACACTTAAAGAACATTAAAATAGTCAAGAAGGAATATAACCCTGAAAAAACAACATTAAGTATACTTGGCGATGAATTAAAACAAATGAGTCAACATATAGTGCTCTTTTTCTAACCACCTGCCCCCCCCCATTCTGTCCAACATTGTTCCCTGAGCAGATTTGACCACCGAGACACTGATTAATTAACAAACCAAGCAAGAAAAATAAATTAATGTTGTTTCAATCAAGTCCCATACCATATATTCTCTTTGCTCTGAAATTTGAGACAATCCACAGGATCATACTTTTCTAATGTTGTCACCATTTGCGTGATGGAAGTCTATGACCATCTCTACTCTGTAACTTTTGGAACAGTTCAAACACCTCTGAGTCAGTACGGTAAGTGCCAGGCTATTTTTATGTTCAGCCAATTTCCTAGGGTAGCTGAGCTAGGATGATAACTAGATAGCACACTGGCATTGCCATATGCTTAACTTTCCAGGCTTCTGGACAGAAGCCCTTCTCTGGAAGGTTCAGAATTCCTATTGGTCTGTTCCTCCTGCCACAGTCCTTCAGCCCATATTATGGTTCTGTACTTGCATCTCTGGAGTGGGAGGAAAGGGGGCTCAAGGGTACTCTTACTAATTTACACAGAATAATTTACAGAGGGGAAAATTTGGGATAAAAGCCAAAGATAAACCAAACAGATGTATATAAAATAAACATAACCTATCTTTATTTCTCTTGTGAAAGCTATCACATCTTGGCTTGGTAGATAATAATGTTTTACGTCCACACAACATCCAAGCCTCACAGCAAGATTTATAAAGAAAGGAAATCATTTCCTAGAAAAACTGCCTTGCAATGAGGTGGCTCATTATCCAAGCCAGCAGAATGTCAACTGTGCTTAACCCAGACTTCCTTCACAAATGAGGCAAAAAACATCCTGGTCAAAAACATTCTAGTTTAGTGGAGAACAAGAAAGGTCATCAGGCTAATATTTACATAATTTACTTTTATTAAAAATAAAAACTTCCCATCTCCATGGAATGTCTTCTAATAGATATGTTCAAATTTTTTGTAAGTTGAATTAAGAGAGACTATCACTAATATTCCAAGACACACTACCTACTCATCACTATGCTAACAAGTACAGCCTTTCTTCAATAGTTCTGTATCTAAATCTTTTGTCAGGGAAGATGGGAACCAATTTTATACTGTAGAGATACAGTCATTCTAAAGTAATCAACAAGTGGTAATCTACTCATATTTCGATATTAAATTCTGATACATCTAGTTTAAGAACTGTGTGGCATACCTGAATTTACATACAGTTTCTTTTTCTGGAATACCAATGATATAAATTTTAGATTTGACAATATTTTATTCTAAAGGTCTAAAGATTTGCACTTAATTGTCCCACCACGAAGCTCTTCATAACACGAGATATCAATACAGTTCTGAATGGTAAGATGGCAGTTAACTTGTTTGAGATAACAACAGTTCTTCACATCTCATTAAAAGATGGTCTAACATTCTAGACAAAAAAATGTTAACATGAAAACATGCCAAATTCCACAAGCTGTGAATTAAGTTGATTAGTTAATGGAGAGGGGTTGGGGGAAGCAGTGACACATATTTTCCTATTTAGTCATAAGTACACTTTAAAAAAAAAACAGTTTAAAAAAACAGTTTAAAAAAAACAGTTTAAAAAGAGGGCAATAGATTTCATCAACTCTTCCGTTCCATTAATCCTGCCTATAGGGATCAATATTGTTGCTTTAAAAAATTTTTAAATATACCACTCTAGATCCATAGTCTGTAAATACTAGTGTTTTTCAGAACTATTTTCATCAATGAAAATAAAGCAAGGTCAAGCGAATGACAGTTTTAAAAAGTTTTCTTTTAGCATCCTTTTCAGAGGATCATGTCATTGTTGGATTCCCATGCATTTTCGTCATACAGCATGAGGATTATATCGGCAAATAGAGAACACAAGAATCTCTTTTCATTTCTGACCCTGCAAGATGAGATCACAGAGAGCCCCACACAATGCCCATGGGCTGCAGGACATGTTTCACTGGACCTAAAAGGACACAGCTCTTTTTCACTGTGGCTTTTCTTTGAACTACACACTTTAAAGGAGCCATAAGATTCAAGGAGGGAGGGGCAGGGGCAGAAGAAAAAGAAGAGACACTATGTCTTCTCAGAACTAGGGGAGCAGGGGATGGCAAAGGTTAGAACTTAGGCGGAAACACTAAAAAATCCAGAACAACTTAAGAACACTAGTTGAATGATTATCTTTTTGTTATTACTGTTTTTCTGCTATATCCTATAGACTATCCATGTCACTCACAGGCATTCCTAGCCCCAACTCCGAAGGGGACCTGGCCTTCCTGTGCCCTGTCAGTGACTTCCAAGCAAAAACAAGTTTGGCTTCATAGCTCCCACATCAAAACTGTTGATCCAGCCCAGTTACATAAATGAAACTTAAAAAAAAAAAAAAAAAAAAAAACCTTCTTGAAGATGATAAGTCTGCAATGTTTTATATGGCCAAGAATTCTATACTTTAAAAAGCCCAGGCTACAGTTCCTCTGCTGTATAATAGACTGAAAATTGATTTTTCAAGATAGAAAGAGCATGTTTTTATACTCTAGTAATGAAAATGGAAAGAATACACTGTAAATTCCTCCCTTTCCAAATCCCAAATTAATGATGAGTAGGGGAAAAAAAAGCATATAAAACAGTTGTTTCAGCCTACTGAACGCATTCAACACTACAAGGTTATGGTAAATCAAACTGTCTTCTTCTCAGGCATATGTTATTTCTTTTCCTGAAGGGAAAGGCAAGGTATCAAAACAGTACTCCCTTAGCTGTTTCTTGACTCCAAACAGAGTAGAAAAAACTGAGACGAAAAAGGGATCCTAGCATCTGACACTGAGGAGCAGGGGAAGCCCTTTCCTTAATATGGTTTTCATGATGAATGAATGAATGAATGACATTACCATATTTACTCCCACATCTTTCCGGCTTGCCTAAGTCCCTTTTGGCTGAGAATACCATCAAGAAAAAAAAATGCTCTCACCACCTAGTTCTGAAGTTCTCCACTACCCTGTTTTTCTGCTTTTAAAAAAAGTTACAGTGGCAAGTAAAAAAAAAAAAAAAAATTCTTCCAGCAGAACATGTTTTGTTTTTTTTTTCCCCTTGCCAGAAACTATGAAAGACTAAAATAAAGGAGCAAGCAGCTGCTGGCCATGGGTTGCCCTGAAGAGGGAAGTTCCACAGCAGCTCTCACACAGCTAACCTTTGCAAGGCTGCCCTTCCCTACCTTTCCTTTTCTGCCCTCCTATCATCGGTGGCAGATCCGTGACTACCACCAATTACAGGAGGAATAAGAGAAGTTAAGGAGTGACCTGGGAATGCCTTGGCTACTTGAGTTTTTAAGCAATGTTTAGATGAAAAAGAAATCTTCAGGGTAAGACCACCTTTCCATTATGGATAGGTCCTTTTGCTTTATTTACTCTTTGAGTGGCTCACAATGGTGACGATTATTCATTAAAGGAAGGAGGAAAGGCCAGAAGATGTGGACTAAATTCACTCTGTTAGGATTTTCTTTTAGTAAGGGTCATGAAAATCTGACCGCTTACCAAAAGTAGACACTAAAGGTTGCAGCAGAAGCTGATGCCAGCAGCTGATGCTTACCTAATTCTTTGCTTCCCTTTCAAAAGTAAAAATAGGAGAGGAAAGAAAATGAGGAATATCCTCAAATGATTTGGAAGGGGGATAATATTCTCCTCATGCCTACTTTTAGTCATTAATAAATTGTTTATGAAGATGAAACTGCAAACATTCAGAAAGAAAAAAAACTGCTAATGAGTCATGCACATTATGTGCTGCCCCTGGAAAGTCTTCTAAATGGGTCATTTCCTCAAAAGTTCATTTTTAAGATCCTTGGTTGAAACAAAATATCATTTTCCAAAACGATATTTACTTGGGGAATGATTATTAACTGTGCAAACCACTGTGTGGAATAATGATAAAAATTATACCTAGCATCTCTCTGGTGCTTTCCTAGGGTCAAGGTCTGATAATCCATCGTATGGATCTGTGAACTGTCACAACAACCCTACAGAGTAGAAACTATCATGACCACATTTCACAGAGTAAGTTCTCCCAAAGCCACATAATTCATGAACAATAGAACCAGTACTCCATCTCATAGTTTGTCCTCAGGGCCCATGTACTGAACCATTGTACTCTACCATCTCAGGTAGCCAATGGTGGATGATGCAGACATAAAAAAAAAAAAAAAAAAAAGTATTTTTCTTTGGCATACATTCCTTATGAGTCTCAGAAAAAAATGAATAAACTATAACTTGAATTTCAACTGTGGTGAACAACAATTTAAAACAGTGGTTCTCAAACTTTAGCTTCCATGAGAATCTCCCAGAGGGCTTGTTAAAAAACAGATTGCTGATCTCACCCCAAGAGTTCCTGAATCGGTAGGGCTGGGTTGGGGCCCAAGAATCTGCATTTCTACCAAGTCCCCACATGATACAGATAACTGCTAGTCCCAGGGCCAGACCACACTTCAAGAACAGCAAACCATCACAGCACAGATACTAAAAACTGAGACATAGTAGAAGTAATTTTGTTAAGTACTATTACTAAATAAAAATCAGGCATAAAATACATACCCTGACTCATGGTTAGAGACAAAGTACATTTAATCAGAGAAGAATAAGCATGTGAGTGTGTATGAGAACCTTTGCAGCCTTGGCTTGCTTGGTATCTGTGGGCAGTTTGTGGATTTACCTTTAACAAAATGGAAAGAACAAAGAGTAGGAGCCAGAAGAACTACATCCTGGCTCTTTTTCTACATAGCTGTACTTCTTTTTCTTTTTCTTTTTTTCTTTTCCTTTAAGATTTATTTATTTGCTAGAGAACAAGTGAGTGAGTAGTGGAGGGAGGAACAGAGGGAAAGGGAGAGAGAAAATCTCAAGTCAACTCCACACTGAGCATAGAGTCCAAGTCTGACCGGGGACTTGATGTCACAGCACAGAGATCATGACCTGAACCAAAATCAGACACTTAACTGTCAGACACTTAACTGACTGGGCCACCGAGAAGCCCCAGCTGTGCTTATTTTTAAAGTCAGTCTCCCGTTCTGTGTAACACAGTAATAATTCCTTTCCTTTTATTCTCTTGGAATATTGTAAAAATCTGATGAAAAAACTATAAAAAATATTTATATACCAAGAAACAATACATGAAATAAACCAAACTTTACTGTGATTCTGATTACATTTGGTTTAGTCTCAAAATGTAAGGTTTTTCTTTAGAGAAAATTAAATTTTATACTTATTTATGAATTGTTGATCATTGTGAGTCATGATTGAAGCATATTTTAACCCCAAAATTTCCTAACGAGAGGAAACCATAGAAAGAAGTTAGTGGGCAAAAATGGGAGATTCACCCTTTATAAAAATAACTTCCATGAAACAAAATAAATGGAGTTGATTACACAATTCTCTTGAGGAGAAGGAATCCGAAACAAAAAGGTGATTGGTAAGGAGTCCTTCACAATTACTCCCAGGTACAGGTAAAACAGTTCTGGTATTACACAATTATCAAGAAAAGGTAATATTAATTTCCTAAAATTATCTAATGGCTATTTTTAAACCAAAATGAGCCACACTGTTCAGCCTCAGAAGTCTATTTGAAGTCAATATTAAGAAAATCTGTTTCTTACTATCAGTGATCTTCATACTGTCTTCAGAAGCAACATTTTTTAATATAAAAGGTGGACTTCAGTTGTTAAGTTTGAATTAGGGGAGTTACCAGTTTACACAGAAAGTTACTGTTATGGTACATCTAGTTCCTCCTAGTTTTCAAAGACTTACTAAGATAAATAAAAATTTAAAAGCCTATAATGCCTCTTTCTCTCCCTGTCATTATTTTAGTTCAAATCATGGTTCATGTGCCTCAGCCCTTATTTTATGAGGCTCTAAAAATTAAAACATTTTTAGAAAAATATCCCACTGACGACTGCATTACATCTGGAAACAATAAAATATAAATACCCAAAGTATTAAAACAAAATGGGACACTAGTAAGGGGAAGCAAAATATGCCACCCCAAAATGTGCCACTTTAGTGTGGGGATTATTTTGAACAGAAGGCAATCAAGACCTATCAGACCCAAGAAAAACTTATGCCTTTCCTTAACTACCTAAAATAATTTCAGTAGGGACCTACCCCAGAAAGAGAGCTATTACCAGAGATAACTTTCAATGCAGCAGGGCAAACAGCTACTCTTCTGCTCTTCTTATCAAGCTGCGAATCACAGTCCTCCTCTCTGAAGCCCCAGGCTCATATCCCATTCTTTAGGTCAGGATGGTATATTATATAAGCCTCAACTAGCTGACTTGTCCCTGAGTGTCTGTCCTATCTCTAGGGCTCGTATGCACAAAATTCAATTTGTTTTTCTCCTGTGAATCCACTTTCTGTCAATTTAACTATTAGACCAGCTAAAGAACTAGAAGAGAAGAAAGGAACATTTTTCGCCCCTACAGTAGTCCTTCATAATCAGACCAAGATAAGAAATTATACTTTCACAATACTCATGATTTGGTACTGGATCATTAAATAATGTATGAAGATTTTTCTGGATGCTATTAGATTCTGAAAGTATGATCTATGTCAATTAATCTTAAAAAAGATTCTTAAAGTGAACAGATTTTTAAATTAAAAGCAAATGTATGCAAATATAAATCCTGTAAGCCTACAGAGAGGGCTCACAGTCAACTCACCACTGAGCCCCCCAACACACACACACACACACACACACACACACACTTTATTCTTATACAACTTGACTGTATGGCTCTTTCCACAGATGCTTCTGCGATCACTTCAGCCATGAAGTCTCTGTCCCCACCTAATAACTAAGTTTTGATAACAGATAATCTCAGTCTCATAAAATGAGTTTTCCTTGCATCATTAATTTAAAAGATGAGTGAACAGTCAAGAGGTACATAAGAACAAAACAACTCTGTTCTGGATAAGGAGTCAGCAGTAGTGTGATATTCCATCTTGAACCACATTCAATATATAAAAAAAAAGCTGAGATTCTGAAAAATTATGATAACATTGTATATTATAAATAATTAGGCCTGATAAGATATGCCAATTATCTTTTTAAAATTAAATTTTAATCCCCATTTATTTTGTATGTTTAAAAATTCACAAATGGTATAGCAATGTAGGGAAAAGGAACCACAACTGGGGATCACATATAAACAATAACTTTTCTTGTAAGGAGGGAGTGTGGAGAAACAAAATCATAGTTTTGAATTTGTCTTAGTGCATACTGCTTTAAATCAGCCTGCATTACTGTTCTAGAAGCAACTCATTTAATTAAGTATAGGGATCCTTGGGTGGCTCAGCAGGTTTAGCACCTGCCTTTGGCCCAGGGCGTGATCCTAGAGTCCTGGGATCGGGTCCCACATCAGGCTCCCTGTATGGAGCCTGCGTCTCCCTCTGCCTATGTCTCTGCCTCTCTCTCTCTGTGTCTCTAATGAATAAATAAATAAAATATTTAAAAAAATAAAACAAAAATAAATAAAATCTTTAAAAAAATAAAATAAAATTAAGTAGAATTATTTTAAAGATGTATTTTGAAAAAGAAATGTATTTGAAAAGTTATATTCTTAACACTCTTTCCCCTATTTTAATATATGCTTATTACCTCCCAGTCACCTATATACATGTGTATTTTGCAAACATGGTATACCTAATACTTAGGACTAATATTTTAATATTTTTTTATTCTAAACCCTATATTTCTACATTATGATTGTAGTTACTTAGAAGTAGTTGATAAAATTATTTTGTATAATGGAACCTTAGGTGGTTTTTTTCTACCATAGATAGTATTAAATGAGCATCTTTATGTATAGAGCCTTTGCTTCTATTAAATTATTCTGTTTGGCAGATTTCCCAGTAATCAATCAGAAGGTATAATATGCATCCATCATAGATTATTCTTAAAATTCAAACATATACAATTTTAGTATGAAAAATCCACTACTTACAAAAGAGAAATCCTTTTTAAAATCTACATATACTTATTTAAATGAGAAGCATATTAGACAAATTGATAAAGCACTGATTATATCATGTTTCTAAATAATTCACAATAAGGATATCTTAATTTGATTTTTTAAAAATAGGGCACAGACACAATGAACTTTGCAATACTTGGTCTTTAAAAGTCAAAAATACCAAGTCCAAAATGTACTGATTCTTATATTTCAAAAAGTAAGTTCCTAGTTGTTTGGATTTAAAAAAAAATTTTCCCATGGAAATAACATAAAATTTCATTAAAATCCCAGGCCAACTCATAACATAGCTTAAACAAAATTACTAGCAGCCCAGAATCCCAAACCCACTTAATACCATGGAACTTCAGCCTGAGATTCTGCTAAGCTGTGAGCTGCATGGGAAATGTAAAGAATATGAAAGGAGAGCTGGGTAGAAGTTCTGGTACCTTTCTTCCTCTCCTATGGGAAGCGGGAGGAACATGGGTGACAGCAGAAGGATCAGCACAAGCCTATCACAGGGATGGGTCAGTCAAAAAAGGTAAGGTAAGTTTCATGATATTGGCTATTAGACACATTGTTTTGTTAAGACCACAGTTTTTATGTTACCAACTTCTTGGGAGGTATTATGTCATTTTGTCTATACATAAACAAAGTCAAAATGAACACAATACAGAATGAGCCACCAGGGTCTGCAGCACCCTGATTACTTCAAGCAAACCTGTTCCAGGATGACAACTGGAATGTACAGTTGTGCCTTGGCCTACTTTTTCACAACATAACTTCTATGGCTTTCACATCAAACCTGTAGAACGGATGGGTTATCCTAATCTCAAATAATGTGCTTCAATTCATTCATATTGTAGCACCACACTTTCTTGGTTTTGTGCAGAATGAAAAAGGAAAGAAGAGATGGCCCCTATCTTTTAGGCCCTACTGATCAATAAGAAAAAAAATATGTACCTTAATAATCATAAAACACAACATGGCAACAAAACATAAAGTACAAACTGTTACAGAATTCCACACAAGAGATGGAATACTTAAAAAATATTTTCCTGCTCTAGTTCTGCCTTTACTATGGGATCTGATATGAGGTTACATGGGTATACACAGACATGAAAATTAAGGAAAAGAAACTTCTCAGCCTCGTTTTAAAGGCTTCTGACAGGGATCCCTGGGTGACGCAGCGGTTTAGCCCCTGCCTTTGGCCAGGGTGCGATCCTGGAGACCCGGGATCGAATCCCATGTCGGGCTCCCGGTGCATGGAGCCTGCTTCTCCCTCTGCCTATGTCTCTGCCTCTCTCTCTCTCTGCGTGTGTGACTATCATAAATAAATAAAAAATTTAAAAAAAAATAAAGGCTTCTCACATCAAAAGTGCATTTATCGTAGGTTTTGAGATGCTAAAGTACTTCATGAGGTAGCAAAGGGGAAATGGAGTTTTAGGTTGAGAACAAAGTGGGAAGAAAGACTTGGAAGCAAGGAAGTATATGGAATACCAGAGAAAAATAGGTTTTTCAATATGCTTTTTTCCCTTAAATTATGAATGAGGAAACTCAGAAATAGCTTAGAAAATACTGGTTGAGGCTCCATGGTGAAGGATATTGATCAATCCCTAAAGGCAGCATTTAATTCCACACCTGAAAGCTCTTCAAGGTTCCTGAGCAAATTGCACTTTACTAAATGTTTATATGAAAGTGGTTTATTATTAGATGGCAGAGGAAGACAGGAAACAACAGTGTCAATTTTTCCCATTATTACAAAAGTAGAGGCAAGAAGCAATAAAATAAAGAGCATTCAAAAGCAAATAAAAAAAAACCTCCAAAGAGATAAAAGAGATTCCCAGATTTAGCAATGGATTAGAATTCTAAGAAGTGTTGCTAAAAACAAGGCAAAGATACATCTGAAAGTTTGACTCTAGATGGAAGAAAAATAAGGATATTAGTAAGACACTAAGGAAAAAGCAGCTTAGACTGAAGAAAGATACAAGCTTGAACAGTCAAAGCTATTAGTCCTGGGAGGCTGGAATTCAGATGCTTCCCACTAGGTGAGTTGTGCTTATTGATCATGATTGTCTTCAGACAACTTTTAGCTGGTTGTACTTTATATCACTGTTACAAAATGTATTATATCTTACATAAACCAATAAAAAGATGAAAGTCAAAGGACATTAGGAGTCCATGAAAACGTAGTTGAATGGTTAAGAACGTTTTTTATAAAGGTAAATAAATAGCCATTGAATTAGATAGGATCAGATGATCTTTAATGACTGGTGGGAAAACTGAAAGATTCTGTGTTCAGAACACTTGATAAGCAATCTCTCTCTGCTATAAAGGAATCAGAATTAAAAATCACTGACACATCATGGGCAAGATTTATGAAAGAGAGACAACACTAAGCTCCAATTCAGATCTATCCTCAAAGGCCTTAGTGCTATATGAAATGAATGGCAAGGGCAGCCCGGGTGGCTCAGCGATTTGGCGCCGCCTTCAGTCCAGGATGTGATCCTGGGGTCACCGGATCAAGTCCCGCATTGGGCTTCCTGCATGGAGCCTCTGCCTGTTTCTCCCTCTGCCTGTGTCTCTGCCTCTCTCTGTCTCTCATGAATAAATAATAAATAAAATAAAATAAAATAAAATCTTAAAAGAAATGAATGACAAATAAATGTCACTTATATGAAGTACAAATAAAATGGTACTATAACCATCATGGCTCTAGGTATGATGATGTAACAAGTATTGGACTTCCTTTCCCAGCATAAGCAAAAATATAAGCGGATGAAATACATGAAGCAATTGCTTTCAGACTGGAAAACTGACAGAACAAAGCTTTCTGATCCTGAGAGAGAATAAACACACTAGGTGAGCCCCACATATCTGTCAGAGAGTAATTTCCAAGCCACTGCACAGGTAACTGGAGTACCAACAGAGAGCAGTGGTTTCGTAAGTGAGAATATCTATAAAATTTCCTCTACCACGTCATAAGCTTGGTTTCAAGGCACCCCGGTACCTTAATAATGTATAAAGATTTTTTTTTTTTTTGACAGAGAGAGCAAGCACGTGAGTCTGGGGGTGGGATGAGGAAGACAGAGAGAGAGAATCTTAAGCAGGCTGTCATAACCCTGAGATCATGACCTGATCCCAAATCAAGCATAGGGTGCTTAACTGACTGGGCCATCCAGGTGCCCCAATGTATAAAGATTAAAAAAAAATAAAATGTCCTATTCAATGACCCCAGCAATGATACTATAACTATTAGCACAGGCCCTCCCTCCAGAGCAAAATATCTGCCAAATCAGCTTAATTTTAAACTTGTATGAAACTCAGAAATGAGATCAGAATTTAAGATGTAAAAGTCGAGCTTTCTACCTTTTTGTAATATAAAGTTTGAAATTATACCTCTATTCCCCCTTTAGATGTACTGAATTATACATAGCACTTCCTCAAATTATCCATCCAATAAGGATATAATCTTGCTTTCATGAATGTTTGTGTATGATCTCTACATCATCAGGGATTTTAATATTAACAGTTGATGATTATGGGTCCCATTATTTTCTTTCAATCAATGGCCACATTCTCATTAGACCCTTCATGGGCAAATAGCAGCTTTTATACAGGGATACAGTCATAGCAGGTGCTTCTCCAGAAATGAGACTGTCTTGAGTGATGCTTTCAACCCACTATTTACCCACATAAACCTCTCAAGTCAGTAACCAGGGCAGAACAAATAACCCTTCAGAAACCACTCACCAGGTGCTGACCCCATTCCAGGTCAGAATTTTCAAGTATTGGATTGAAATTTACCTTCTGATTCATGCTTTATATTTGCTGAGCAATCAAATTTACAAAAAGATTTGTGAGGTTTCTCACAAGATCCATGAATTTTTGAAATGAGTACAAATCACTTTACAGTAAATGAGAAACAGCTCAGTTAAGATAGAACAAAATAAACAGAAGAAAATGAGGCTTACAACAATCACCAATGAGAGTTAGTTTTTCTGGTCCACCTTTTTTGTCTTTAATTTTTATTACAGGTAGTAAACCAAAAATACAGTAAGTCTACCATAAGGTTTTAGTTAAGAAGCAAAATCCAATGTACACATGAAAATACAACAAACAGGAAAAGTGCATTCATTTTAATAGATGGAGGAAAGAAGCTCTCAAGGAAAACTGCTGCCAAACAAAGGAATAAGAATTTGAATTTTAGAATGTATGTAGGGGCTGAAGAAGGGTGAAATGTAAGCTTACACTTGAGCTAGGTGAAGTTTTTATTCTTTGCAGAAATTTCTTCTCCCACACATACAAAAGATTCTTAAGTACTGAAAATATCTGAACCACCATAATAATCCATATGTACTAATACTGAATATTCCTTTCCTACTGGCAAAAACAAAACAAAACTTGCATCAACTAGAACAAAGAAGTTGTACTTTAGAAAACTATTATTTAATTCTTGACACACCTAGTAAAATCCTGAGAGTTATGAGGGCACTGGAATTCTATTTGCTGTGCCCTAGAACTATTAACTAGTATTTTTTCCAATTGGCAGAGGTTTTTTTTTTTCAGAGGTATTATAAGTGACTTGCAATAAAATGCACAGACTTCAAGTGTCCTGTTCAATGAGTTTTGATAGATGTATTCACCTATATAATTATATCCCAACCAAACTTTGGAACAAATTCATCAACCCAGTGTATCTTCCTTCCTATGTCACTTTCCAGTCAGTTGCTCCCTGGAGGCAACAACTGTTCTGATATTTATTATTATGATTAGTTTTGCCTATCCTAGAACTCCATATAAATAAAATCACAAAGAATATACTTTATGTCCCTTCCTTGCTAAACATGTTTTACAGATCCCCATTCATGTTGCAAGGATCAGTAGTTCATTTCTTTTTTGCAGAGTACTGTTCTATTTTCTGAATATACCAAAATCTGCTTATCCGTTTGCATGTTGATGGACATTTGAAATTTCCCCAGTTTGGAACTATTATGAATAATGATATCATGAAATAGTTATGGGAGTTTTGTGAACAAATGTTTTAATTTCTTTTGGAAATTAAAACCCAACAGTAAAATTATTAAATCACGGTGTAGATGTGTGTGTTTGTAACTTTTTAAAGAAACTACTGAACAGCTTTCCAAAGCAGCTGTACAATTTTACACTTGCTCCAACAATCTATGAAAGTTCCAACTGTTCCACATCTTCACCACCACTAGAATTCTTCAGTCTTTTTAATTCTAGCTGGAGATGAAGCAGTATCTCCAGCTTTCAGGATGAGAGCACTACTGCTCAAACCAGTCTTCTTACGCAAAAACATTAATCAGTAGAATTAGATTAGGGAACTTTATATATGTATAACAAATGAGCATTGTATGTATACACTGTAATATACCAATATAAGGCCAAGATGTTTTATAATCATATTCACGCACAAAACTATATAACATTCATACATAAAACTATAAAAACAGTGAGTATACATTGATTTTATACTATTATGAGATCTATCCATGTTATTGATAGAAACATAAAGATATGATGACAAAGGAAGCACCTGAATCTCAAGAACACAGTTTACTATCACTTTCTATTTATTCTTTAACTCAAGAACACAGTTTACTATCACTTTCTACTTATTTTTTAACTTAGACCATTTTTTAAAAAAATCATACTAGTCATAGTTTGATGTCCTGTCCTTTTCAATTTCACTTGAATCTTGATCCCCCCATTTCACTAAACATTTGAAAAAATAAAGTTAGAAATATGTATACTATTTCATCATGTAAATATACCAGAATTTATCAAATCCCCTATTGTTGGATATTTAGGTATTGTTTAATATTTAGTAATTATAACAAATCCACAGCACGCATTGAAAAGGTATCTCTGGGATGCCTGGGTGGCTCAGCAGTTAAGCATCTGCCTTTGGCTCAGAGTGTGATCCTGGAGTTCTGGGATCAAGTCCTGCATCGGGCTCTTGCAGGGAGCCTGCTTCTCCCTCTGCCTGTGTCTCTGCCTCTCTCTTTCTCTGTGACTCTCGTGAATAAATAAATAAATAAATCTTTAAAAAAAACGTATCTCTGACTACAAATGAACATGTCTGCAAAATTTAATTTCAGAGTTAGCATTTAACTCATGTTACTGATTGATCAAGTTAGCAGTGCCACTGATATCACGCCAATGTTTGTCATTATTATCATTAGCTTAGATGCATTTTAAAAATAACTTGATGTCCTATTATGTGGATTTCAAGTTTAAATAAAACCCAATATAGGTTTGAATTTTTAAAATATGTTTCTCGGGCAGCCCTGGTGGTGCAGCGGTTCAGCACCGCCTGCAGCCCAGGGCGTGATCCTGGAGACCAGGGATCGAGTCCCACATTGGGCTCCCTGCATGGTGCCTGCTTCTCCCTTTGCCTGTGTCTCTGCCTCTCTCTCTCTCTAGCTGTGTTTCTATGAATAAATAAATAAAATCTTTAAAAAAATAAAATAAAATCTGTTTCTCAAGGGCACACTTTTACTCTTAAACAATACAGGATTCACTAGCATTTTTTTAAATTTTTAGTTATCTACGATAGTCACAGAGAGAGAGAGAGACGAGAGAGGTACAGAGACACAGGCAGAGGGAGAAGCAGGCTCCATGCACTGGGAGTCCGACGTGGGATTCGATCCCGGGTCTCCAGGATCACGCCCCGGGCCAAACACAGGCGCCAAACCGCTGCGCCACCCAGGGATCCCTCACTAGCACTTTTAACCTGAAATAGCCCACATATTTTCTGATTTTCTTTCTGACTAGGATTACTAACATTAATATGCTCAGAAGGTAGTATGGTCTTACTTTTAAAAAAATGACAAGATCCTCCTAATAACAAAGAAAGCAAAATTATACCTGTTAAATTTGATTAGATTGCAAATCTAATTTTTTGTGTCTATATGAATAACAAAATCAGAGTAGTTTATATATTCTGCCCTGAGAGCTAAAAGACTTCCAACCTATTTTTTTTAAAAAAGCCTAATGAACTCTATGTTTTCCTGAACAAAACAGGAAGGTGTGATTTTTAGCACTACATTTTTATATCTCATATATCTCTGCTTCTCACAAATGAGAGCTTTAAATGTAAATTCACCAAAACTCCCTAGTTCAAAATGATCTCAAATATAATTACAACAAAAATAAAGGTCATTGTAAAGTAAAGCCAGATACCCATACTGGACAATTATTAAAGACACTTTTTTTTTTTTTTTTTAGTTTCACTGGAACCGTTCACTCTGATATAAATACCCTAATAATGGCTTAAGATCCTAATGCCAGAAAATTTTAAGATATGATGGGAATATTGGAAAAGAAAGAAAGAGTAATGGAAAACAGAACCAAGTAGGCAAATCTGCATATAATTTTGATTTATATGAGAAAATGATTTAATTGAGATTAAATGATTTAATGAGAAAAAAGAATATAAACTGACAGGAAGTCAGAGGCATGTAAAGGAACAATCTGAAGAATATGAAAAAATGCATGTGAAAAGGTACCTTATAAAAGTTAAATGCAAACCACCTAATTCCTAAATCATTAGTTATCTCATTTTGTGACACAATTTCATCCTATAAACACTTTCTTTGAAGGAAGGGTTTTCTTATTCCCTTAATAGCAAACATTATTATAAAAAAATATTTTCCATCTACTTTACAAAATTCTTAAAACTAAAAAACCTTTGGAAAACATCAGACAGCTCAGATCTTTAGGGC
This sequence comes from Nyctereutes procyonoides, assembly GCF_905146905.1. Lineage (NCBI taxonomy): Eukaryota > Metazoa > Chordata > Mammalia > Carnivora > Canidae > Nyctereutes > Nyctereutes procyonoides. Next base: position 174,599 of record NW_026575146.1, on the reverse strand, counting down.
TTTAGAAAACCATACATACTTGTTTAGACACAAACACACACACAAACCGATACTTGTCAATGCATCTCCAAAACAGAATTATCCATTTTTTAAGGGTGAGGAAGCCATAGATCCCAATGTATATTACTCTTTCAAGACATTCAAAAACGAAGGGAATAACAAATGAAAACAGTTGCCTAAGAAAACAAAAGGGTTGAAGGGAGGTGGGAAATTTTTGTTTGTTTTGAAAAGAAAAGATGTGAATATGTTTGTGAGCTAACTTGGGAAGGCATAAAGCAAGATAAAAGTTTAAGATAGTAAGTGATGATGAAGATAGCCGTGGAAAAGACTGACAAAGGGGAAAAAGAATAGCTGAAAGAATTTTAAGATAATAATCACCTTTTTTCCATTTTGAACAAAAGTAGATATTTTTAAAAAGAATATAAGTATATATTTTAATAGTGATAAGATTAGTTTGGTCCTTAAAAAAATGTATTTCCACAAGAAACACAATCCTTGAAGCAAGTGTAAATAAACTATTCTAGTTATTGTAGACATTTAGAGTGACTACTTTCTTCTTTTGGCACAAATAATTCTTATAAAGTTTTATGAAATTTCCTCTCAAAGAGTTGGTCTCCTGCAAAGATTGGAGGGTTCACCATTAGTTTTTAAAACTTCACATAGCACCTATGCTACACATAAACTTCTCTTAAATAACTGAATATTTATCATAAATATTATGTACAGATATTTATAATATACATAGAACAGATATTCATAACATCCATGGCTAAATCTTAATTATGCTTCACAAAAATATATAAATTCTTTACTTTCTGCACTCTTTCAATATTTAATTGAGGGCCTACTATTTGGCAGGGTACAACAAAACTAGGGAGCCAAGAAATTATAAATTAGACTGGATTCTATCCTGTAGGTAGGGAGAATCTTCAAGGCAAGGTAATTAGGGCAGTGGTATGATTCCAACTATAATTTAACAGAAACACGACACAGGGAGATGACTTAGGAGCTCAATTAATACACCTGACAGAGATAAGTGCCTTGGAGGTAACAGTTATGAAGATGAAGGTGACATTTCACAATTAAATATGGGTTCGAGCAAGAAAGAGAAGGCATCAAGGGCACTTGGTATTCTACTAATATCTCCAGCTTTCTGTTACGTGTATGGATGCTCTTCACCACTGGTGAGCAAAGTGAGGCTGCCATTTCTGGAGCAAAATGGTACAACAGAGAAGAAGCATAAACTACGGATTCAATAAACAAAAAACAGTTCTGCCCCTGAGTTACCAAACTACAACCCTCAGGAAGTCCTTAACCTCTATTCCCTTCAGCATACATTTGTCATTACACAGGTCTTCCTGATTGTAGCTGATGGTGACAAGTCTCTCTCCCCTCCTGGGCTGGAAGTCCTCACTCAGCTCTGTGTGCCCAGTCCCAAGTGACATCCTTCACAGCCTGACCTCCCACTCACCTAACTTCATTCCTTACCCTCTTCTGCAGAGACCCTTCATTCTAGCAACAAGAAGTATTTATCCTTTCATAATCATTTTCAATGCATCTGTGGGTTTGCCTTTGGCCCCTTCTTCCCCAATACTGTACTTCTCTATCGCCAAATCCATTTTCTGCTCTCCTGCTTTCTGTTCCAATCAGAGGGGACACTCGATGGGTAAAAACCACTCCCATGACTGCCTCAGATTTTACAGCCAGCCATACAATCTGCTTGCAGGAAAATCTCTTCAAATGTTTAGTGAGGAAGCAATACCATTTTGTGAATATTTTGTTCCTCACTTCTGGTAGAAGACACAGTTTTTTTGTTTTGTTTTGTTTTAAAGATTTCATGTATTTATTCATGAGAGACAGAGAGGCAGAAGCATAGGCAGAGGAGAAGCAAGCTCTCTGCAGGAAGCCCAATGCAGGAGTTGATCCCAGGACCCCCGGATCATGATCTCAGCTAAAGGCAGACACAACCACTGAGCCACCCAGGCGTCCCAGAAGACACAGTTTCAACATTACTTCCTCCATGAAAATGTTTCTGAGTTCTCCTCTGCTATCCCTGGGTACCACCTTTGCAATCCTATTAGACCACAGATTACAGTGCTTCCTACTTGTCTTATGTTAGGGTCCTCATCAGCAATGTCAAAAACTCCTTGACAGTAAGGACCACGATTTTGCCTGTTCTAACATATATCTGATATATACACACACACAACACTCAAATATTATGATATTATTATAACACAGCTCTCAGCTTTTAAATGCATCTAAAAGAAGCAATATTAACTCTATGTTCTTTATATGGTATTTAAATACCATAATGTCCTCATTAGTGTTTAACATACTTTAATAATACTAGAGGGAGGGGCAAGGCTCTGATGAAGACGGCCTACCTCTTAAATTAGCTAGATTCACCATGCTAAGGGAATCAAAGGCCCAGAAGGGCAGCCTGGAAAGCAGTTTGATTCATTCACTACACATTCGCTGAAAACCTCCTCTGAGGCTACATGATCATAACATCATATTTATGAACACATACCACCTTACACACAAGAAATGGTTGAAAATTCAGAAAGGATGTTCTTCTGAAGTAGTTACTAAAAGGGGCAGACCTCTCTCATACATGTGTGAGAGACATATAAGCAAGTCAGATGGTTAAGTCATGACAGTCCTAACCAAACACCAACAAAACCATCAAGGCTACCAAACTGGAAGCAAAGAAGTCCTATGTCAAATTATCAAAGGCTCCAAGAGAAAAACCACAAACTTTATTTTTTATTGAAACATTAGGATTTCATAAGTGCCATCATAGACATGCTATATAGGGTCAGGAGATTGCTATAATCAGGTTACCATTTCTAAAGAGAGATGAGATTAGCAGTCCAAGTTATGAGCTAATATTGACCTGTGATGAGCCAGCAAGGAGACATACACACAATCTGGTGAGGAGCATTCAGGAAGTGGTGGAGGCCACATTCCACAGTGCCCAGTGCACATACTGAGTGCTCCTTCTCTCTAAAATACCTAACACCGAGACAGAAGATCTTTAAAAGTCTTGCTTCCCCCCATACCACCATTATTGAAGCCTACCAAAATCACTAAGACCAGAAAACTCTCATCCTGTGCCTTAAAATTCTGTTCAATAAAGCCAGTAATCTAGCAAAACTCTTATACTCAATAGGGGCCAGTATTAATTACACATATTTATGGCAAAAAAAAAAAAAATAACGGAAGAAAAGAACTGTGGACGTGTTTAAAAGCAGTGATTAATATTCCCATCCTGACTATTTTCTTTGTTTTCAGCTCTGTAATTTCACTCTGATGATACTCTTTAAAGTTCCAACCAGGGAAGGAAATCTTCTTTAAAAAGATCCTTTTGTCTGGAGATTTGGAAAAAGCTTGAGCAGTAGCCCATTCCTGTAGCTTTGCCCTAACTAATAATAGTGATTAGAGTAATTTTATAATTAAAGAGAAGGAAAAAAATCTGATTTGTAATTGACTTGGCATAATCTATCACCTGGGCTCTAGTGTGAACACATTTTTGCTTTTCTTTAAACTAGTGGCACCAAGCTTGAAGCAGATTACACTAGAGAAAGACATCTTTTTTGACTCCTAAGAGTTGATGTACTGAAGAAATTTTGTAACTTTGTAAAAACAGTGTATCCTTTCTAAACCACAAGTTTAAGATGCAGGTGATTTAGGAATGACTGTAAACTAAGACTATGTTATTTTCCCTGAGAGTTTTTTTAGTTCTTTTAAAATAGTTATAAAAGTTCATCTGACCTGGTGAAAGCCTCCACCCGTGTGCTGGCAAAAGACCTTGTTTTCAGGTGTTTTACTCTCCTAGTACAGTGGAAGGGAAAGGATGTTTGTAATATTGTGACTTCTCGCTCATTGTGGGATGAATGTATTTTCTCATCTAACTTCCATACTTCCCTCCCCTGCTGCCACATCCTCCTCCCCTGCTGCCACACCCTGCAAAATATATTTACTTAATAAATCTGAAATAAGTTTCTCTCTCTCTGGTTCACTTCCATTTTGTTCTTTTCCACATTCCTCACTTATGGAATCCTATGACATTGCAGTCATAGTAAGAATGGTATCAAAAAGCACATATTCTACTTGCTGAAAATAAAGTGAAAGCTCCTTAAAGAATGATTTATTTGAAAGTGGAGGAAAATTTTATATCTGCCAAAGTCTAGAGCTCCCCCAGTTCTCTCCTGTCAAACACAGTGGCCTGCCCGATCTCCAGTTCAATATAAAAATTACCTGCTAAACTGAAAGGAAATGCATCCAGAAGAAATTTTTGAAGCAAGACAAAACTATGTGTACCTCAAAAAACTAGAGTGTACCACTCTCTCTCTCTCAAGTTGTAGACTGAAGAGAACTTCAAGGTCTTTAGTACAAATTCTTTTTCAACTTTAAGATTCCTTGTTCATGTCCTGATTTTCAATGATGAGGAATTTAAAGGACAGCTGGCTTTATTTCTTGTCAATTAATTACTAGGAGAGTCATTTGGCACTTAGAGTACCAAGTCAATCTTCTTATCTCTTCTCTGAGAAAATTTAGAATAAGTCTGTTATCACTTACAAATGACCACTCTTCAAATACCTGAAGGCCACTCTCTTACTCCAACTGACTTCATGATTCTAAAGTAAATGTGCCATTTCTCCTTTTTTTTAATTCAGCAGGATTTTTACTTAAAAAGAAAAAAAAAAGAATTGTTACACGAAAGCAACCATGTTGTGTCTGGCAAAGCGTCTGAGTCTACAGTGGCAGCCCACCCCCAAAGAGGCTTCCCAGAGCACAGCAGAGACAGATGTCCTAAAACATCCCCCAGACCACTTGAGACTCATCACCAAGCAGATCTGCTCCTGCTCCTGTTTACAATCTCTCTAAAGGATGCCTGGAGACAGCGTGACCTGACCAGGAAAGAGTAGGATATTCTACTGACAACCCCTCTCCCTAATGCCTTCTAAGTGGGGTCAGTTTCATTAGTGGCCCTATCACACTGCTTCATCACTTGAAATTGTCACAGTGGTGACAAGTCATTGTCTTTCCACATTTATGTGATTGACTTTCTAATTTTTTTAAAAATTTATTTATTTATGATAGTCACAGAGAGAGAGAGAGAGAGAGAGAGAGAGAGGGGCAGAGACACAGGCAGAGGGAGAAGCAGGCTCCATGCACCAGGAGCCCGATGTGGGACTCGATCCCGGGTCTCCAGGATCGCGCCCTGAGCCAAAGGCAGGCGCCAAACCGCTGCGCCACCCAGGGATCCCTGTGATTGACTTTCTGACACCAATATAAGATTTCATAGTTACCTACATTGAATTCAGATCATCTCAAAGGTACACAAAGGAAATTATCTGAGAAGATGCTTCAAGGAAATTTTTGTGTACAAATTTCTGGGGTTTGTTTATTCAGTCAAATTGGCTCCTCTAATCTCAGGTGTAGAAAAAGAAAAGAGCCTTTTAGCTGATGGCTGCAGACAGTAATTTGAAGCATTTTGATCCTAACTGAAAAACAAACTTTAATACTATATAATTTTCTTAAATAGCCATTATTCTGGCTATTTTTTCACTTGATAAGAACCATTTGCTGGGTTGTAGGACAGTTCCACTTTTTGAGGAACCTCCATACTCTTTTCTAGACTGGCTGCATCAGTATGCATTCCCACCAACAGTGTGTGACAATTCCTTTTTCTCCACATCCTCACCAACACTTATTGTTTCTTGGGTCTTTGATGTTAGCTATTCTGACAGATGTGAGGTGATATCTTATTGCAGTTTTGATTTGCATTGCTCTGATGATGATTTACAGCAGTATTATTTACAACAGTTAAATTCTAGAAGCAGCCCAAAATGCTCACTGATAGATGAATGGATAACGAAAATGTAGTGTGTATATACATGGTATGGTATGATATATGGTATGTATATCACAAGATTTAGTATGTAGATCCAGGCAATGGAATATAATTGAGCCATAAAAAGGCATGAGGTCTTGCCATCAGTAACCACATGGATGGAGCTACAGAGTATAATGAAATAAGTTAGTGAAATATAAGTGAAACAAGTGAGTCAAAGACAAATACCATATGATTTCATTCCTATGTGGAATTTAAGAAACAAAACAAACGAGCAAGGGGGGGAAAAGAGAGGAGAGAGAGAGAGAGAGAAAGCCAAGGAAGACTCTTAACCATTGAAAACAATGGTTACCAGAAAGGAAGTGGGTGAGGGATGGGTAAAATGGGTGATGGGGACTAAGGAGAACTCTTGTTTGTCCTGGTGAGCACTGGATGACATATGGAAGTGCTGAATCACTATATTGTACACATGAAACTAATATAACACCATGTTATATTAGTTAACCACACTGGAATTAAAGAAGAGAATATTTGGCACAACAGGAACCTTGTTTTTGAACTTTGAGACACATGAATATAAAATGGCTAAAAAAGCCTGGAAGACTTGTAAAAAGATGATTTTTCTATGCATTTGAAAGCCTTTTTGATCAAATATATGAAAAATATGCATAAGGTGATATGCCTAACACATAAATATAGATTGCAGTGTAATTGATGCTCTAGAATAATTGCTCATTCTTTGATTATGAGAAAAACAAACAAACAGAAAGTACAGGATTGCTTCTGCCCAATTACCTACCTGCCTTCTAGAACTATGGTGTGCTCTGGGCTAGAAAGTACACAATTCAGGCCAGACTGTACTTTTAAGAACACTTCCCCTTTTAGCTATTGATATATCATAGATATCAGAACAACACTGAGCTTTGAAATAGTCTGTTGGTATCACCAGTTTTTCAGGAGAGATGGGAGGCTCCTCCTTCAGTGCTCATGACTAAACCTATCTGTGTGGATATAGGCTCCTGGTTGCTTAGGAATTCATTGGCTCTTGGCTGTTTGTTTCCCATTCTACTTGAAGCAGTAACCTTTATTCTGCTTGAGATACCATCATTCATCTTCAGAGTCATGGAGTGTCATGCTACATAAAAAGAGGTTATATTTTGAAACACCTTTAAGAGATTCCTATCAAGTAAAGAAGAGCCAGAGTAACAGTTACATGTCTAACAGAAAATTATAACATTCATGTACTTCAACGGTCTCCCTGGCCATTTTTTATTTTATTTTTTTCCCCCCGGCCATTTTTTAAATGTGGCTTTTAAAAAAATTATCAGGTTTTCTTTTTTTTTTTTTTCCAAATTACTAAAGTAATATACCTTCACTGTAACAAGCAAATAATTCAGAACTGTATAAACTTCCATTGCCTTTCCCTTTCTCATTCCAACCTATGCTCTTGAGGATGACCCATTTTAAAGCCTGATGTATATCATTCCAAGTTTTACTATGATTTTTATATAATCTTAAACAAGCATATACATGTAAAACACATTCAAGTTTTGTAATACAACCTAGTACAAATCTGATATTGTTCAGCGATTTGTTTTTTAACTTAACATTATCACCGACCTCTTTTAAAGCCAATATAGACAGTTTGACCACATTGTTTTGAATGACTGCATGATATTTCATAGTATTAATGTAAAATAATTTATATAGCCATGCCCTTATTGAAGAACAATTAAAGTCTTTGCCACATGTTTGCTTATAGTTATAAGCAACTATAGTTATAGTTATAGTTATAGTTAACATACCAGTACATATTTCTCTATATATTATGTTTTTTATTTCTGTAAAATAGATAACCTACATGTGGGAGTCATATATCAAAGAAAATACAAATTCCTAATTTTTAAAAAATGTTGCGTACTTATTCTTCCAAGGGACAGAGCCAACAGTGTTACTATGTGCCCTATCCCCAATAACTCTGATAAGACTGGATACAGATATTAGCAATGTTTCTAAATATTCTCAAGCTACTGGATTAAAAAAAATCATGTTTTATTGTATTAATTTGCACCTCTGCGGGATTAGTTTAAATATTCAGCTGTTATTTTGTTGTAGTTCCTATTGAAAGTTATATTCATCACTTCTCAAGAGACAATAACATTTTGTACATTCCTTTTTTAAATCCTGAAGGGCACAAACCTCTGTACTACTTGCTTTATAAATTCCCCATGAAACTATAATTGTTAACTTATCTACTAGAAGACCAAACCTTGCAATTCTATTACTTGAATTAAACAAAGATGTTATCCAAATTAAATTACAGGATTCTAATTTTTAATCATCTCAGCTAAGTGTCAGTCTTAACAATAAAAAGCGGTTTTGCCAAACCTCTACCTGAGCTATTTCAGCCAAATTACCAAAGCCTTAACAACCAAGGGAGCAACCAAAATCTATATATTATCACTAAAGGGTAACATGGTAAGAGAGTGGCAAAGGGGTGCCTTTGGGGGACAGGAAGGCTTATCTGAAGTGGTAATAATTAAGATCAGAGTGTCAAAAAAGAACCAGGTGTGAGCAGTTAGGAAGAAAAGGGGGTGAGGGAGGCACGGTCAAGAAAGAGATGGACCAACATATCTAGAAAATTGTAAGGTGGGAGAGAACAGCAGGATATAGTAGGGTGGACTGTACAGATTGAAAACGAAGTGGATTTTGGGATAGGAGGTAGGAATCAAGAGTCTTATTTGCACCTGTGAAGTTTGAGGCCATTATATATCCAAGTATAGATATGGATAAGCAATCCCAGAGGTGACTCCAGGGTCAAGGAAGAGGACAGGGCTGACAATACAGATTTAGGAGACATTGGCATCAGGATGCCATTAAAAGCCACTGGATTCCTTAAGGTCACATAGGGGTCATCGAGGGGTCACTCATGAAAATGTCAGAGAGTGCAAACATTGAGATACCACATCACAATTAAGCATCAAATGTTCTCAAGAATAGTTATTCAAAATTACACTATGACTTAAAGATAAAACTTTGAAAAGCAGATATATATAAAGTTTTGATATGCATTATTTTAGGGAATCTCATACTGAGTTGTAAGGCAAAAATTTTATATTAAAATACCAATAATAATCCCCAAAGTATTTTTTGTGAGTTTAGACACTCATGGCTGAAGTAGTGGCATTCTGAGTGAATCATTGCTTCCAGGTATATAGATACATAGCATTCTGGGTTCATTAGTAAACACAGATTACCATCAGTCACAAAGCCTTACATGATGCACATAAAGTATTTGGTAATGAAAGAAATTTTTAAAAAAGATTTCTTGTATGAGACAGTAACTTAAAAACAGACTTAAGGACTTTGATTTCCATGACCTTGAGAATGAGTGCCCCCTTAAATTCTGCAACCCAGGGGCTTCCCTGGCCCCACCCTAGTCCTAGCCAGTGCTGACTTCTTTTAATTAGTCTGAGAACATGTGTTTCATTTCATTGATTCAAGTGATTAAAATAACGATGTGGGTATTTCAATTAAAATGTTGACATCAAAAATAAAAAGTTTCAATTTAAACTCTGAAGAAGCCTCCAAAATCGACAAAGGCCATGACCTAACAAAAATGAAAGTAAATAGACCTCGACTAATTTTAATATCATAATTTATTATACATCATGTAATTGGTTCTTGGAGAGTCATTTTTGAAAGCTGAGAAAAAGTCTAATACTGGAACCTAGTTAATCCAATGTATATTTATTTTAAGTTCTCTTTACTTGTTTCTTTTTCCTCTTTTGGCAATGAAAGTAAAGAGTGGCTTTATCATGAAACTGAAACAAATACACAAAAGACTTCAAAGATCAGTTTTGTTTTGAAGCCATTAAACAAGTGCCAGGAATTTTCGAAGTTAGTAGCTGAAACTCTTAAAATACTTGATGGCTTGGAAAATCATACTTATATATTAAATACAAGTTGAATTTCTCAATCCATGAATAAACAGTTTTAGCAGATAATCTATTTTCATGATTCATTAAATTTAGGATTTTTAACATGCAGATATATCATATATATGGAATGTATAAAATCTTGATTAAACCCCAAGTAATAAATACATAAGACTACCTGAGTAACAATTTATTCTAAAAACAAATATAGTAAACTGAAAGAAACAGCAATTTAAAAAAGCGGGAAAACAAAATGGACTTCCATGAAATGCAATTTGCTCAGAAACAAAATCAGATAATCGTGGAGAAACACTTTTAAATATCACTGACATTCTTCAGGTTCTGATAGGCTCATTCACATAATTAACTGTTTATAGAAAATTTAGCTTGCAACAATAGGCTCTTGTTTCAAAGTTCAGAAAAAAATTGTAATTACAAATATTTGATATTTTTACTCTAAAAATACAATTAAAATGAAATTTTTCATATCATTTTAAGCCAACTAAATAAACTTCATGGTCTAAATACTTAATTTCAAATTCCTGTCTTAAACTGCAACTTGGTAAGAAAATCAGGATAAATACAAACAGCAAAGTCTATACTTTCCATAAGTAACTACATGAAAACTTGAAAAGTGAAAGAACTGAATACTGTATATTTATTCAATAGTAGAATAGCTAGCACATTTTTAATGTCAGACATGTAGCTATCTCATCATTCCATATGGGTTGGATAAATAAATAAAGCTAATAGAAATGCAGCAAAGATTAAAGAAATACACTCGTCAGAAAACAGAACAATGATCAACATAATAGTATTCACATGGAAGTCAGAGAGGCCATGGACAGTAAAAGCCTGTAAGGACAGAAGCAGAGAAAAAGACAAGAAATAAAGTTGACTTAAGTAAGTAGCACAGTTGTACTGAAGGCAATGCTATCACTATTAAATTCAGGATTTGAAAGAGAAAAAGTCTTACTTACCTGAAAGAGGAACATACACAATACATAAAGCAAATAAGAACAAAAGAGAATGTGGCTTCCATTTCCAATGACAGTTCCACATTTGATCTGAGTGAAACATCCTGCAACAGAAGAAAGCAACCATCAGGACACTCAGTATTCACTAAAGCGTTAGGACAATAATAGTCATAGTGTAGATTTTCAGCAGAGATTGGAAAACAGAAATCATTTTCAACCTTGCTTCCAAATAAAGGAGGAACTTTAGAGATGATAAACCAAATCACCTCTTTTAGCTAATTAGGCAAAAGAAAAAAAGAAATTCACGCATGTCATTTGCACTTGCTGGCACCTTCCTTATCAGAGTCTAGGTATAATAGGTGATTTCCCAATGAAGATGGGGAAAAATTCAGATAATTCAAGTTCATTTATTAAAAAGTAAAGCAATTTCAGCTTCAACCTTCAGCATCACGAGTCATATGCCCATCTAGATGGCAAGAGGATTTTATACCAATCTCTTCTAGAATCTTCCAAAAATTTAGACTTAAAGGAAATGTTTTCATTTTATAACATCTGCTGCTTTACAAATGGAAACCGTTAAGATAAATTTTCCAATCATGTGCTTTCCCCTAAGAAAAAGCAACAAAGCACTAATATGCAAAAAAGAATAATTTCCTTATAAATAACAATAGCCTTCAATGTTTGTAAATGCCTAGTAAACACCAAGCATTATAGAAACTAGTATATGGCATTACGTGGAGGGTTGCTGCTTTGAAAATTCTCAAATAATTATCCATACAATGGTCTGATCTTTAAACTTAAAATTGTACCTAATGATATTTTAGATAGGAACATCCACATTATCTTGGCTTCAAACAGTGGTAATGATACCTCGCATTGGCTTAACCTCATCAAAACAGGTAAGCCTGTGAATGGGGCAGCAAGTATAAAGGTCAATCATCAGAAGGTCCATACAGGGACTCGTAAGCATAAGAGCCATCAGGCAGGAAGATGGTAAGAAATCTCCAGATCCTAAAAATCTCCAACTATGGGAGTTACCATCCAGGTGATAACTGAGAGTCTTTTTATTTCTAAAAAGAGAAACAACTAATAAGATACTGTAGGATCACAGTAATACTTTTTTTACCTGAAGGTTGCTTACCTGGAGTAAAATATGTAATACTAAACACAAAACTAGAAAAGTAGGAAAGGGAATACTCAGACAAGCAAAAATAGTCATCAAATGATTCCTGCACTCGCCTCAAGCCTTCATTTCCAATCTATCCTTTACTGTCCGAGACCACCTAAGCAGCAGAGACCAAGCTCTAGAGTCGACAAGAGAGTCACTGATATTTGTGAGCTATGCCACCCTTGGGTAATTTCCTTGACTACCCTGCACCTCCTATTTTTCACCTGCAAAATAGAAATGGCAATTGAACCTAATCCATAGAGTTGCTGGATGATTAAATCAGATCACATCTTTTAAGAAAGTGCCTGACACTCAGCAATTGCTCAACAAATATTAGATGTTATTGGGGCACCTGGGTAGCTCAGATGGTTGAGCATCTGCCTTCAACTCAGCTCAGGTCAAGATCCTGGGGTCCTGGGATGGAGCCCGGCATCAGGCTCCCTATGCAGCAGGGAGTCTGCTTCTCCTTCTCCGTCTCCCTTTTGCCCTGCTCTATTTTTTTCTCTCTCTCAAATGAATAAATAAAATCTTTAAAAAAATATTAGCTGTTATTATTGCTACTACCATTCCAGTATAATTGTGGTTATTCTGTCCACAATTAAATCAAAAGAAAAGGCTTAAACAAGAACAGACAATAGGATGTCATAAACCAACACCCATCAGTTGAGTTTGGGACTACTTCTGTATCACCTTGGAACAGAAACGGGAAAGGATGATTCATGTCTGCCATGAATGCAGAAATTTTGAGTACTGTCTGACATTCATGCCATGTTTTTATATTCACCCAACTAGAAGTTCTAGCATCACACAGCTCCTAATGGAAATTCTAAACTGGCAAAGCTTAAGACCTGAAGAGTATTTTTCTGAATGGAAGGTAGGTCTTAAAACACATTTATCCAAAATAATTGAAATTTAAAGCAATGTTACTACTTATGAGAAGCAACATGCCACTGTACATCATAATAATATATAATAATGATGAATGTGAGCTCTGGAATAGCAAAATTACAACCTGGTGCCTCTATTTATTGTGTGACTTCACAGGCAAGTACTTTAAACTCTGGACTATTTCCTCTTCTGCAAATAGGATACCATCCATCAAAAAGATAGAGATAATACTACACGGCACTTAGTAAAAGCTTTAAAAAGGGTAGATGATAGACTGCTGTTACATGGAAAGTTCACTCATTTGGAAGGATGGGTCCATTTCCCACTGATGTTGGATGAATGAGGTGTTTCCCATTCATGCCATGGATGAATGAGTATGCTCCTAAACTGAGGCCCAGGAAACTGAGGGGCAGACCAATCAAACTTGGCTGCCTGCTATACCACACACAGTCAGGAGTGTCATCAGCCTGAGAGAACTCCCAGTTTCCTAACCTTTGGGGCATATGACAATTTTCCTTTATAAGTATGGGAATAATGGTCTCCTCTTAGACTTATGTACTCTCTAAACAATCCTCAAGGAATCATGTTTGTTAGCTTTGGCAACATTCAATACTATTTATTTCATCATGCAACTCTGTTTTGCTACAACAGGTTCTGACATTTAGGGATTCCATAATCAATCCTGAAGCTGTTTTACAAAATCTGCCTGTAATTCTTTCAGACAAGAGCTGCAAATGATGATCTGGGGCTTCATGTGTTCTGGTTCTCAAGACTCCATCACTTTGTATTGAAAAGGAACCCAGGATAGGACAAGTACTTAGAACCAAACTTAAACCACATGGCAAGTCAACTTTCATCCAGTTTACTGTTTACTGAAGAACAGAAACAAATAAAGTAAGAATAGAACAGAGGAAGGAAAGCACTGTGTGTCTTCTCAGGGGATCACTTAGCAAAGACACATCCTTGAGATTCAAACAACTTTCTCACAAGAACGGAAAATCCTGAACAGGGTTACTAAGGTTCTAAATGGGAACTACAAAAAACATAATCCTGTATTACTTGAATTGTAGCCTCAAAGTTCTGAAAAGAGAAAGAACTTTTTTTTTTTTTTAGAGTAAAAGAGAGCCATCCATGGACTTCTACCACCTGAAAAGAATCTAAAAATGATGCAACAAAACCTATCACTTCACAGACAAAAACAATACAACATTAAACCACTTGCCAACTGGGTCACCTGGCTTCCTAGTCACTTGTCCTTTTTGAGAACCAAGCTACCTCTACTGCAAACCTGCTCCCCTTTTCAAACTGCATAGGTGACAAAATACAACATGCTTAAGTCCTATTTCAGGAGCTTTAGAACTTAACCCTTCCACAGGAATTGTTTTAACGTCAATGCTCCCCTTGTAAATGTGATTTAAACCAAACATTATCGGGACTCCTTTGGCTCAGGGCGTGATCCTAGAATCCTGGAATGGAGTCTCACATTGGGCTTCCTTCAGGGAGCCTGCTTCTCCCTCTGCCTATGTCTCTGTCTCTCTCTGTGTCTCTCATGAATAAATAAAATATTAAAAAAAATAAAATAAAAATAAATAAACCAAACATATCACTGAAATAGTCTGTAATCTAGACAACCTACCTACTATCTTGCACCTCTTTACTCCTGCTGGATCCCTTAAAAGTCAAATTTAAAGAGAACTCAGTGAGGAAACTTTGAAATCAGTTGAGTAATTGACATGGCACTAATTCTATTATTAACCACAATGGTCAGAATTACCGCATTCCTCATATCCCAAACGTATTCATTTTTGTTTTTTTCAAAGATTTTATTTATTCATTCATGAGAGACAGAGAGAGAGAGAGAGAGACAGAGACAGAGAGACAGAGTCACAGGCAGAGGGAGAAGCAGGCTCCATGAAGGAAGCCTGATGTGGGACTTGATCCCGGGACTCCAGGATCATGCCACAGGCCAAAGGCAGGTGCTAAACTGCTGAGCCACCCAGGGATCTCCCCCAAACATATACTTATGTTAAAATTGTCACCAAGGGGCATGGGGAGTGGCAGCGAGAGTACCATAATTCTTCTAGAGTGAAAAGAATGTAATTTGGTTTACTCAAGTCTGTGCTCATAATTGTATTTCTTCTTCTGGTTAAAGATCATGTTCCTGAGCTCAAGCAATGAATAAGAGAAAGTGCTATTCTATTACTCAATTCAAGTTATTTTATTAAGTTGTGTTTACCCCCACTTTGGAAAGGTAAAAAGGTTTATTCTTCAAATCTGCACACATCTTGACCCTTATTTGAGCAGACATAGCCACTGTTCCATGACTGGTACCACAGGTGAAATTAAAAGGCAACCCTGAGAAACACACCTGAGTACATGTAAAACTGGGAATGTCTGAAAAAGAATACTGTCTCAGTATTCTGGTTGTGGTATTGTACCACAGTATGCAAAATGTTATCCCCGGGAGAAACTGAGTAAAGGGCATGGGATCTCTACCACTTCTTCCAACTGCACGTAAATCAACAAACATCTCAATAAAATTTTCAACTAAAAAAGTAAAGCCTGAAGCCATGATGTATATAATTTACTTAATGTGAGTCAGGAAAAATACTGTGTGCATCTACTGAGAGTAGTGGGTGGAGGGAAGAAGGATGGAAAATAAAACAAATGGGGTAAACCTTTACATTAAGTGATTCTGTGTAAAGTATAAACAGGTGTTCTTTGTATCATTCTTGAAACTTTTCTGTAGGTTTAAAGTTATTTATAAATAAATTTCCACACACCCATCCAATTTACACTGAGGTGTATCAACGTTTATATCATGATACTCCCATCACTATTATTGTTTCCTCATCACCAGTTTTACCGAAGTACCATCTCATTTGGATTTCCTTTACTTGGGTTGGCATGTTCATCATTTTTGTAGTTTCTATTATAATAGAAATATTTTTCTTACTAATTTGTGATTTCTTTTTACCAATGCTAAGCCCTTGTCATATTTGCTACCAATGTTTCAAACACAGCAATTCTGAAGTTTTCCTTAAGGCATTCTAAATAATTCCATCCTGAGTAATGCTTTAAGGGAAAGTAAGGGGATACTCAGGTAACCACGCTTAAGTTTTATTGGCGTTTTTAGTTACCACTGAAAAGTCCTTTTGCTGTCTTCACGCCAGCCACCCAGTATGCATCGCAATGCCATCCAACGTAGATAATGTAACAATGGCATCCAAACAGAAAGGAAATGGAAGGATACGGTTTTTTTGCCTCAGCATGCCACACACATTGAACAAAGTCTTCTTCTATTTAGTCTAAAGTCTAAATTGTCTCTAGAAAGTTTTAATCATCCCATCAGAAATGTAAACTCCGTAAGAGATGGGCAGTTAGAAAACGGTCAAGTTTAAGGAAGTGGTTGTCAGTTTATTTTTAATGTATAAACTGATTCTCTTTCAAATCATTATTTCCAGAAATCAGAGTGACGTGTCCAGTTAGGCAGTAAAACTACAAGCTTCTAATATTTCCCATAAGCCAAGAGACAATAGCCTCTTTCACCATTCATATTGGAAAAGCACAATGTCATGTAATTTATATAAGCCATAAATGGAACGAACGGGAGCTCCATGAAGCTTGAGACCAGCTAACAGGAGCCTTGCTAAATCTATGAAATTTCTTAGGATATGAAAAATATGTAGTCACTATAACTCCAAGTATATTTATAAAATCTGTAATTTCATAACTTGAGTGTCACAACATAGTAATACTTTCACCGCAAAGAACGGGCAGAAAATATCTTAGTTTGTATGCCTGAACCCATTAAGATTTAAATTTAAAAGATAATAGAGTTTGTGTTCCACATTGTAACATTTTTCAGTAAGATACTAAGAATATTTACTTTGGAAAGGTTGGTATTATTTCCATTTATTCTAACACACTAATATCTAAAAAGAATCAGATCATCTTAAGCCATTCCACGTGAATCATAAACAGCAAAATGGTAAAAGAAACAGCTATAATCTGGCAAGAAATGGAAAAACTTTCAGTCCAAAAAGCTCAATAAACTCAAATCAGGATGCTAAACTTTATATTTTATGTGATTAAATATCCGTATCTTTATATGACAGAAGTTTTAATCAGATGCAATTCAAATGAGCTACATAAATTAATTACATAATGAGGAAATCTGTACATTACCTGCAGTTCAGGTCCACATATTTTATTTTAAAAATTGGTATGCACACTTTTTTTCATTTCCCATAAGATCTAAATTACCTAGGAAAGCTGAAAGGAAGCTAGGCGAATATCTGCTGTTAAAAACCTTACTATGCTTTCAGGAAAAACTGATGTTTAAAACAAATTCACATTCATTCAAAATGTGCCGCCTGCATATGAGAACAAGTCTTATGTGGGGCTGTTGGCTGTATCCCAAGGTAAATTATTTCAGGTTATACCTTGCTGATTCCACGGGCATAAATGAAACCTTAAAACTCACAGGTGTGGAATTACTTCACATGCAATTTTAGCAGAAATAAGTAGTTCTTTTCTAATTATACTGCTCACTACCAGGAACAGAAGGGCAGAGTGCTAGGCTTGCAGTGGGCACTACTCTTCCTGTTTTAAAACTGTGTGCTGGGTGGGGAGAAGAGGAGACACTGGGAGGAAGGGAAAGACAGGGCCTGAGGCGCAAGTCTTCCCAGGTATGAAGCTGAAAGAGGAGATTTCAATGGAAATGCTTAAGGATCCAGTAGCTGGGGGAGGGAGGGGCAATAAGAATTTCTAGAAACACTTGTATTCTTGTGGAAGGGAGCAAAATGTCTGTCAGGGTATCTGCGCAAGAGTAAAGAAAACACCAGGGCGAACGTTACAGATTACAAGAAAATTAACTTCTGCATTGGCCGCAAAAACAGGCCCTTTTTAAGAACAATCCTTCTCTTTGCATTCTGGATGTGCTCAGTGGCCCTTTCTCAGGGTCGCCCTGAGGAATCTCACTGCTTCCATGGTCACTCCATTAAATCAGAACCTTTGGGACTTCTCTGACCATTCCTACCCCTACGTCCCCCACCTCTAATCCAAGGCAAGTCGCCTTCCAGGCCCCATCCCGTAAAATGACATAGTCCTTCATTACTCATTAATCTACGAAATACAACCAAGAAACTTCTCTGCGCGCCTCTTTCTTTCTTTCTCTTTCTTTCTTTCTTTCTTTCTTTCTTTCTTTCTTTCTTTCTTTCTTTCTTTCTTTCTCTTTCCTCTTCTTAAACCATTCAAATAACTCAAAGATGCAAGAATAACTTCTACAGTCGGGGGTGACAATGTGTAAAGTCAACATTTTCTCGGGATACCAGTACCTTCCAAGCCCCCAGGTGCTGATCCAGGATCGCTCTTTCTTGGCAGGGCGAGGCCCCTGGATGGAGGAGCCGTGCCTGTTAGCCCTTGTTTGATTTGACTCGAAAACACGTTTTCCCCATTCTTGAAGCCCTGCCCTTTTTTTTTTTTTTTTAATGCTTTCCACCGCCCAAATGTGAGGTTTACCTCTCACTGGAAAAAAAAAAAAAAAAAAAAGCCAACCGCACACACATGTCACAGCTCCGCCTGGCAGGACCTGCTCGCTCCTCCGCGCCCCGGGGGCCAAACTGAAGACAAACCGGTTTATTCGTCGATGCGGTCCTTACAGAATCATTTAGTGGGGGGAGGTGGGGGCGCGGGGGCGGATGCAGGTAAAGGTGTGAAGGAGAGATCTCAGCCGCAAGGTGAGACTTACATGCCGGCATCGCTGCGCTGAGGTCGCCGGGGCCGCGCAGTCCCGTCCGCGGCCTCCCGGCTGCGCTGCCCGCGTGCCCGCCCCTCCTGCACGCTCCTGCACGCTCCTGCCGGCGGGTCCCCGGCGGGTCCACGGCGGGTCCACGGCGGGTCCCCGGCCGGGGCGGCGCCAGGTGGAAGGCCCCGCGGCCGGGTTCGAGCGCCGGCTCCCCGCGGCCCGGGCCGGGCGGGGCGGCAGGTTCCTCCTCGCAGGCAAGTCGGAGAAAAGTTAGGGCGACGGGGCGAGGGCGAGGGCGAGGGCGACCGCGGGGCGCTCGAGCGCTCTGGGCCGGGCGGGGGCGGGGGCGGGGGCGGAGGGCTCTGACCCCGCGACTCGCGGGCGTTGCACGTGGTGGCGCTCCGTGGCCTCGCCCCCCGTCCCCCCTCCCCTTCCCCCTTCCCCCTCCCCCTCTCCGCCCCCGCCCCCAGCCCGCGGGCTCCCGCCGCGCCCCGGGCCCGGGCGGGGGGGGCTCAGGTGCGGCTGCCCCGGCGGCGCACGGCGTCTGGCCCAGCCCGGCCCGGCCCGGCGCTCCGCCGCCCCCCGCCCCCGCCCCCCGAGCGCGGCCGCCCCACCCAGGATCGCCAGGCCCGGGGCCGAAAGAAGTGTGACCGCGGGGCGGGGGAGGCGCGCCCCACGACGGGCACCCGAGAGCGCGGGGGGCGCGGGGGGCACCTCCTCTCCCCCCCCCCACCCCCCCACCCCCCCCCCCCGGCCCGGCCGCCGCCTCGCCGCGCGGGACTTCTCTTGTCCTGCCGGTCCCTGCCCTTCCCTTTCTGTTTCCTTTGCCCCGCTCCCCTCTCCCCTCTCTTTCTTCCTTCCCTTGTTCTCTCTAAAACTTGGAGCGGAGCGGGAAGTCCGTGTGCCCTCCCGGCGCCCTCGGCCCCCGGCCCCCGGCCCCCGGCCCCGCGCCTGGCGCTGACCCTCGCGCGGGGACGGCCAGCGCGGTGCTCGCCCGCCGCCCCTTCCCCACGCGGAGCGCCGGGGCCGCCACGGTGGCCGCGCACTTGGCCTGCTCCCGCCCCCGCAGCCACCGCAGATACACCTGCCGCCTGCTCCCGCTGATCGGCCGACACCCAGAGCTCCATGAATCGATATTCACCCTTTTGCCTAGAGGTCCGTCTTCTTCACTAAATGCCTCTAAATTCCGGCGCGGAGTGCTGATCCTTAACACCCTTTGCCATTGCCTCTAGTTTGAGTTGTTCACATCCCATCCAGAGAGAAGTATTGGAAGGGGAGGTGGGTCCTGCGATATGAGAGGGAAGCAGACTCGGGGGTGGGGGTGGGGGTGCTGCCCGTGGGTGCAGAGGGATTCAGTGAAAGCAAAACTTGGTATGACTAGTGACAAACGGCTTGGTCGACAGTTTTGATTGAGTCCATCCTACCAGAGCCCTATTACCTCACTGGGACTGAGAGCTAGGACTAGATAAGTTGCGCTTTCTTTTAAAATCGGCACCATTAAAAAAAAAAAAAAATGCGGGGGGGGGTATTACCAGGGGGCTGGGAAAATGTTCATATAACATTTCATTCAGCAGAATTGATTTGCAAATACAAATTCAGTTACTCATTGGGGAAAGTTCACTGCCTGGACTCCAGGGCTCCTACAAAGTAGCTAACTGGCGAAGAAAACTGGACACACCTCCTTGGTGATGAGAAGAGAAAAAAGAAAAGGACTCACACTTGGAAAGTAGCTCCCTTCCCCTCGTGAACTGAACTGACGGAGTTAATCCGTGAAATGCTGGAGGCAAATGTTCTGGTGATAGAGCTGTGCTCCACACCCAGAGCCAGAGCAGCCCAGCTTAAACTGTGAGCATGCACATGCACACATGCACGGGCCACAGAAGTGCCAAAGAATTTATATAACATCGATTGGCTAGTGATAGAAAACTGTTGGGGTGGAAAAGAAGTAGAGCAGGACTTGAGGATAGACAGCTACTGGCAGAAAGGAAGCTGGCACACTGCCACCAGATTCAGAGGCTTGAGAATCCAGGGTGTGTTCTTCTTGTGTTCACTCTTATCAGTGTTTATTTTGATGAATAAACAGTTTAATTAATGGAGACATTGAATTTAGCACCTAAGGGAAACTGAAGATCCTCTGTCCCATGCTCTCTTAACAGAACGGGAAATGAAACCCAGAGATGTGAGGTCGCCAGTAGCTAGCTAGAAGTGGCCTGGGGCTAGGATCCAGGCCTTCCAATTCAAATCAATCTCTAGAACACCAGAACATCCTAGGAAAATTTAAGTTCCACTCATAGAATTTTCTTTAGAGCAACAATATTTATTATTTCTCAGTTTAGGAAAGTGAGTACAGTTTAGCCCAGTGTCTCACAAGACTGGCTAAGGCTACAGTATCACCTGAAGATCTGACCGAGGAGCATGCTGCTTCCAAGCTCATACATGTAGCTGTTCACTCAGAATTTTAAAACTAGGAAACGTAGGGCAAACAATGAAATATGAATAACTGCACTAGGGTTCTTTAGAGAAACAGGACGAACAGGATGTATATGTACATATAAAGAGTGATTCAGAAATTAGCCCATGTGATTATGAAGGTACAAGTCCAAAATCTGCAGAGTAGGCCAGCAGGCTAGAGACCCGGGGGGGGGGGGGGGAGAGAGTTACAGGCTAGGCCTAAGGTAGTCTGTTGGCAGAATTTCCTCCTGTTTGTGGGAGGTGAGTCTTTGTTCTTATTTATGGTCATGAACTCATTTGGAACAACAGGGAGCCTCTAGTGAAAATTAGGCATGAAACGAGGACTAACAGCCCCCCAAATGAGGCAGCTCTAAGTAAAACTGGGATTGGATGATACTGGTGCATGTGGCCGGTGCTGCCTGGAGCGTCCCAGGAACTCATAGGCCCCCTGGGGTGACCACATCTTTGCTCCGGCCTGGAAGACACCCAACATCTAGCTTTCCCAGTATTTTAAAATCTGTCCCCAGTACATGTCTTATTAGAAAGTGAATTAGGACAAAGTGGTGAAATAAAGGTTTATCTCTCTAGTTTGTAAACAGAAAAAAAAAAAAAAAGAGGCCTATTAAGGCCTTCCACTAATTGGATGGGGCCCGCCTACATTATGGAGCAGAATGTGCTTTACTCAATGTCCACTGATCTAAATGTTACCCTCGGCTAAAAATCATCATCACAGAAACATCCATGATAACGTTTGGCCAAATATCTGGATGCTGCGGACCAGCCAAATCAAACATTACTATGATGTTTCAGTTCATCATAGTAACTGAAACAAATGTATGTATGTCTAGATGATAGGAATAGTATATTGACATGTGCTGTTATATGCTAAAATGTTCATAAATGGATATATTGTTATTTCTATATGATTAAATAAATCATAGGTAAAATATTTCCTGAGACAGGGCCTTTCATTGATCAGTACTTAGTAAAATATGTGTACTTCTGTCCTCGAACTGAGGATTTGTTCTTTTTCTTTGAAAGAGCATGTTAGGGAAAGGGAGTATGAACAGGAAAGGACATGACCTTTTAATGCAACAACTCGAATTCAAAATGTGTTCCTGTAATTTACCAGCACCATGAACTCTGGCAGTTTTCTATGTAAACTATAAACGTGATTTGTAATGATGCTTATAATACCTAACTCATGGAGTCAGTAGGCAGATTCAATGAGCTGAAGAGACAGAGCAAGCACCCAGAATATTTCCTGGAATTTGGTAATATCGGTTGCCTCTGCCTGCCTCATACATCATCCTAAAACTGAAAGTGCCAGGACCACATTCCTTTGCACACAGGAATCCTCTGACAACATTCCAGACAAAATGAATATCGAACATCTGTTTGAATCTTTAGCATTGATGAACACTCAACTATGAGAAACTTCCTCTTTCTGTTGATTGAATCAAACATTCATGCCATCAACTTCCATTCACAACAAGGACATTCTATCTTCCACAAAAAGCCTTTCAAATCTCTGAAGACAGCTAGCATCTCTCTCTACTCAGCTTTTCCTTTCAGTGTCCCAGCCATGGTCGTTTTAATCATTCAGTGCCTGGCTCCTCACTACACATATGATTCACCCTTTCCTATCAAAACGGGAGTCAACATCAGCCCTCTTGACGATGTACTCAAAGTGGATTCCACATCTCACTCCTGATTACACTGAGATCTTTACCTTTCCTGAACTGGATATTACTCTTGAGTAAATAAAAGCTAATAGTGACCTTTTAAGCAGCCACAGAAGATATTTATAGTAAGAATAGGAATACCTATTATTATCTTGATTTTCTACTACATGGCAGAGAACATATAAATTTTATGCCACAAAGCCGTTCAAGATATGTATCTTAATTCATAAATAATTCAATCCAATTTCTGTTTTCATCTCTCATTCTGCCTTAATCATTTCGATTCCTCCCCTTCTCACCAGGCTAGTTGCTTTCTTCAAGGAGGGTAGAAAAGCATGGTCCTTGATTTGTCTGATGTCAGCAGACATCAACCTCTCAGTCCCTCCCTGATCATCAGTCCACACAGGTTTTCAGTCTTGTCAGTGAGGTCCCACCAGGGTTGTGACTCTCTCTTGACTTCCGGATGGCCATCACTGTCTATCCGCTTTGTCTCTCCAAGCGGCTCTTCCCATTCTAGGCCCTTGGTCCCTCTCTTGGAATCATAGATACAGGAGAGGCAGCATTCAGGAAACCACTCAGCTCTCTGCTCTAATACACCCATGATCTATCTTACTTCCGTTTTTAACCAGAGAAGGGAGATAGCTTCTCTCTCTCTGCTATGTCTCAACATTTCAACTGTACCTCCACTCCTCTCAGTTCTCTTGGTGTGATACTTAGGGTATGAAAAACAAATCCAGACATCCTACATGCTTTCTCTTTTTTCTCTGCCGCATTATTTCCAGAAGCTGTGAGCATCCATCAGCTAGAAGCTTGAACAGGGAGAAGGAGAAGGGGACATAAGTAAAGGGAAAAAGGAAAACAAAAAGTTAATCTCACAAAAATAGCATGCCTCCACAAATTCAAGTGTTTTGCAAATGATTATTATTCCTCTTTAAAGATAGGAAATTAAAGTTCAAAGTGGTTAAGCAATTCACCCAAGATCACAGCACGTAAGGAAAAGCTGACCCCACGCCAATCTGAGTGACTTCCAGTGTTGTCCTTTTCCTATGACCTCTCCTCATCTTTTCACATGAGCTATTACCAGGTCAGACAACCCATCCTGTCCCAAAGCAATAATCTGAATCTATGTCAGGGAGCCTAGTACATTTTATTTTGCTGCATTCAATCCAGCAGATCAGTTTGCAGAAATCAGTGGTTCCTTTATTAATCTTGTTAACAATCTTTTCCAAGTTTTTGTTACATGAAAATTTAATGATTCTATTTCCTACATTTGAGTCATAAATGACCATACTGACCCTAGCAACGCCCTGTGGGATTCCATGAGGAGCCTGCTACCTAATGCTGATTTACTAATAATCGATGTTGGCAGACACACATTTCCAACCAGTTATTATTTGTCTTACCTTACTCTTATACAATATATTTTCCCCAGCTGGGGCCCCCAGATGATCACAAAATACTGTATACATCAGGAAATTCATATAGCTTTTATAGTCTCCTGATCTACTTACAATCTAGACATTCTAGTTTTCATCCATGAACATGAGTTTGAGGATCGGACTTATTCTTGGTCAGCAGTGCTCAAAGCTATCTTTTGTATAACCCATCCTTAACAACGTCTAGGAGAAACATTAATTTCAGTAATCCTGCTTCCCACGAATCCTTTTTTCCTATGACAAAAATCAAAACAAATTATGTATTGTTTTAAAGGTGACATGATATGCATTGTGAGTCTGATTCTCAGAGTCTTTGGTGATTAATGTAGGCTGCTGTGAATTTCATGTGCTGACAGCTAGTTCTGTAGTTTTCCATTGATAATAAAATTATTAATATTGGGACGCCTGGATGGCTCAGTGTTTGAGCATCTGCCTTTGGCTCAGAGGTGATCCGGGGTCCTGGGATGGAGTTCCATATCAGGCTCTCTGTGCGTGGAGCCTGCTTCTCCTCCCTCTTCCTATGTCTCTGCCTCTGTGTGTCTCTCACGAATAAATAAATAAAACCTTTAAAAAAATACTAATATTGACAGCAATTACCACCATTAGGGCTGCCTATGCACGTGATACTCTATTGAGATGATTACCTGCAGTATCTCCTTTATTTTTCACACCAACACTATAGATACAAAGATTTGGCCTAAAAGAGTCTAGGCAACCAGAACTTAAAGTCAGTTTTTTTTCCAACTCAACGCCCATACCCTTGACCAATCAATCCAGGTCTAGGTATACTTGCCTGAAACATTTATGTTCAGGTTTTAGTGTACGATCTGGCCAGAAGAAATGTGAGGAAAAAAAGATGTGGATTCCGGAAGTATGAGTATAAAGGTGTTTCTGCTATTGTATTTCCCTGCTTTTAAAACCACTCCAAAACTGGCTTTCGCTAGCAGGGTGTCTGAGAATCCAGCAGAATATATAAACTTCAGAGTTTCAAACACTGGGAAATAATGCTGAATTATATAAGAAAATCAAATGTAAACTAATGCAACAATGAGAGGTACATTCATTGAAGTAATTATTAATTGCCCTTTCATTGATTTATTCATCAATAAAACTATTGATTGCCTACTTCATGTCAAGCATTGTTCTACACACTGTAATTATAGCAATGGATAAAAATAAAGTCTCTGCTTTCATCGAGCTTAAATTCTACTTGGAGTGGGAGGGGAGGTCAACGATAATGTAATAAAAAATAGATTTATAGTATGCAGATGATGAGAAGTTCCTTGAAATAAAAACAAGGAGATATTTTAAAAGATTGTGATGACAGGTACTATTTTCTACAGAGTGGTCAGGGAAAGCCTCTCTGATAAGATGTATCATAGAAGAAATTTGAATTAAGTGGAGAATAGAAACAGGCAGTTATATGAAGGGAGAGGCTTTAGTGTTTAGTCTTGTTTAGTGTTCTAAACAAGAAGGATAATGCCCTGTAGGAGTATAGGCTTAGCCTGCATATCAGAGCAAGGATAACAGAGAGGCAGGACTTGAAGGAAAAAGAGGGAATGAGATCTGAGAGATAACAAAAGTCTTATTGATTGATTGATTGTCTTATGGGCAAGAGAACGGATACTGAAATTTTTTATGGGATTAGTAAATATTGGAATAATCTTGAATAGACAGAAGTGTGGTCCATAGAATCTATGGAGTTAAAAAATGGAAGCAGAGAGACTATTTAGCAGGCTGCATCATCAAAGAAAGATAATAATGGTTTGAACCAGGGTGATAGAAATAGAAGTGGTGAGAAGTTATTGGACTTGGGATTTTTTTAAATATTTATTTATTAATGAGAGAGAGAGAACGCAGCAGAGACACAGGCAGAGGGAGAAGCAGGCTCCATGCAGGGAGTCCAACATGGGACTTGATCCCAGGTCTCCAGGATCAGGCCCTGGGCTAAAGGCAGCGCTAAACCGCTGAGCCACCTGGGTTGCCCATGGACGTGGGATATTTTGAAGGTGATTTGTTGATGATTGGATATGAAGCAGAAATGGGGAGTCCTCTGGCATTTTCACCTCAATAGCTGAGTGAATGAAGTTGATAGTGACTGAGAGAGAAGCAGGTCTGGGAGGGAAATCAACAGTTCAGTTTTGGACATGGTAAGTCTGAGATGTCTATTAATACATGTGACTATCACCCTGCCTGGAATATGCTAGGTGTTTGATAAAAGTTAGTTACTTAACTAAGCAAGCATTGCCTTCTAAGATTTTTCTTGAGATCTCTGTCAAGCTTCTTTGGCAATTATTTGTAGAATAAATTTTCACAGAAGAGTGAGAGCTTTCATGAAGTCGTGAAGAATAGGTTTGATTCTCAGTGACAGCGGAAAAGAGTGAGAATATGAAGCAGTGGGGCTGTTTTAATCACGATGTAGGAAATGGTGATAAATACTTGAGGGCAAGAGAGGAAATGGCCTGGCTACAGTCATAGATTCTAGAGGCTGATAAGGAGTGAAAGGCTAATTGATGGCAGATTGTTGGAGGCTTGGAGGGTCAGACTAAGGAGTTTGACTTATTTTTAATTGTCTTCTGTTTTTGTTTAGCTTGTTGGCAAGGGAGCCACAGATGAAAGCAATGTTTGTAGCGAATTAATCAGGATGGACTATAGTAGAAAGATTTATGCAAGAGGAGGACCGTAGTAGCTCTGAGTGAGAAAATAAATATTGTGAGAAAAATGGAAGTGGAAAGCAAGCAACAGGTTCAAGAGGCTTATGAAGGCAAGGAGATAAGATTCTTATCTAATCCAAACTTACGAAATGGACTTCTAAGGTCTTTGATGCTTGGCATCATGCCGACAAAGTATGATTGATTGGATTCTTGTTAATTTACACAATTATACATGATCCTTTGCTATTTTTACATGCTATAGCTTTGGGAGTCATTAGGGCTGTTTACCAGGGTGGTGGTTCTCTTTCTCAGCACATGGTAGGAGGGCTCTTTCCTTTACCTAGGATGTTAGGCATAGGAATGTGACTTGCTTTGGGAAATAGGATATGAGCATAAATGGTATGTGTCACTTTGAGACGGAAGTTTTTTAAAAAGTAGAGTACAAATTCATCACCGTCTCTTCCTGATGCAGTCACTGGCAATATGAAAAAACGGTGGGGATTGCATCAGCTGATTTCATCAGTTTCAGAGTGTGGATGATTGAAACAGCTACTCCAACAAAACTATAGGGTCAAGTGTGAGTGAGAAATATGGTTTTGCTCCTAAAAGCCACTAAGACTTGGGATTATTTGTTATTAGGATATAATCTAGCTGATCCTGACTGATGCAGTAACTGTTATCTAAAGAATTGATAAAGTGTTAATCAAATGGCAAATATATTAATACTTTAAAGGGACATATTTTATGTGGAAAATCATATCTTTCCTTTCAATACTATGGAGCCACAGTATAACTCTTGAACTGTAATGATATTCAAAACTGGCCAAAAAGAGACAAGCAAACAGGAAGTAATAGTTTTTATTATGTATTTGCTTTCCTGAGTTGATTCTATACAAGTTTTCTGTGATCCACTTTTTTTTTTGTTTGTTTTAAATCAAAGGAGAGTAATTTTGATCTTCAGATGACAGGTATCTCCGAGTCCCACTGAAGATGGAGTTTGAAGATAAAATGTTTCATCACTGGGGCACCTGGGTGGCTCAGTGGTTGAGCATCTACCTTTGGCTCAGGGCGTGATCCTGGGGTCCTGGGATTGAGTTCCACATCGGGCTCCCTGCATAGAGCCTGCTTCTCCCCCTGCCTATGTCTCTGCCTCTCTCTCTCTATGTCTCGCATGAATAAATAAATACAATCTTTAAAAAAGAAATGTTTCATCATCATGAAAAATAGATGTTAAGTGGTGGGTTAAATGGTGAAAATGATTATTTAAGAATTGAAGAATGCCTTACAAACTTGAGCACACTTATTCAGAATTAATTATTTAAAAGGTTGAAGTTTAGTACATTTGTTCTGGTTTTTCAAAAATTGTACTTAAAAACCAAGTTACAGTATAAGCTTCAAAATATGTAAAATCTTAATCATTCTGAGCTCATTGAATTTATACTCTGAAATAGTACTTTTACTTTGCTGCAGCTTTGAATTAAGTGCAATTTCTTAACATTGATGGAGTTAATCCGACCTTTTTCTATTTAACACATTTTTACTTAACATACTTATGGGCTATAATCTTGTCCCTGTTTATAAATAAATATATGAAGTGTCAAGAACGATAGTAGCTATCATTTCTAATACTAGTTTTTAGGACCTAACTGCTACATCCTACTAAATCTTACTGCAATGCTAAGTGGCTCTAAAATAACCAACTCTTATGCCAAGTTTTAGTCCAGAAAATTTAAAACAAAAATCAAAATCAGCATATTGCTTATATTTCCAAAAACACTAATAAATGCCACGCATATACATATAAACACAAACACACACACACAAAATACATGACCCATCAAACATGTATAAGTTGACAAAATTCTCATATCAATATTTAGAGAAAAAATTCAGTAGAGCTATTAATCTGCATAGAGTCAGCTTCGTGGGGTTTTTAGAAAGGAAAAATTGATCTTAGATTTTTAAATTAATATATTCCTTAGCAAAATGATGACTGCTTTAAAATCTCCACTGCTTGAAAGAATAGGTTATTTTCATTACAGATTTATTCTTCAGTCCAAGATATCTAGTCACATATTGGAAATGTTTGAATATATATTTTCTAAAAGTTTAGGCATACCTAAGTTCCAACTAGGTCATTGATTATTGATTTGATATTTAGTGTGCTAATTGACATGGAATATTGTCAGAATTTGGACTTGTTTTCTCTTCTTTCATAATACCCTTCATCTTATTTTCTGTGCTTGTCTTTTTTTTTAAATTTTTATTTATTTATGATAGTCATACAGTGAGAGAGAAGAGAGGCAGAGACACAGGCAGAGGGAGAAGCAGGCTCCATGCACCGGGAGCCCGACGTGGGACTCGATCCCGGGTCTCCAGGATCACGCCCTGGGCCAAAGGCAGGCGCCAAACCGCTGCACCACCCAGGGATCCCTCTATGCTTGTCTTAAAGAAATGAATTTTATTGTTAGAATTGTCTGGCAGAGTCAGAATAATTGAGAACAAAGAAAGCACAATCCCAGGCTAAGAAATATAACTGAAAATAAGACATGCCTCTTAGATAGTACATGAGAGTTGTTAAAAAATGTAATGAACTGTCAAAGCCTGTTTCAAATGGTACACAGAGAGGAGCTACTCATTGAACTTAGCTTTGAAGTAGAGGCCTCAAAGAGTAAGAAATCAAGAAGTTCTAAAACCTGGATCCAGCAGAAGGAGCAATGTGTTTGGGGCTCTAGCAGAAAGCAGAACACAGTGGAAAAACACACAGGTGGGAACCACAGATGCAGAGATACAAACCCAGGCTTTCCCACTCCATCAGGTGGCCTTGGCAGAGGATCTTAAACCTGATTCCATATCTATAAGTGGGAATAAATGATGCCCAGCTGCATTTATTATTATTATGCTTAGAGATACTATTGGTAAAGTGTTTGACAGAGTCAGAGCTTAGAGATGACAGGAGCTATTATTATTAATTATAATTGGAAACAGAATCAGATCTTTCCTTGGGAACAAACAAACAAAAAATCCCCTCAGTGAAGAAGGCAAGATTCACTAACAGAATAAATAGCAAAAATTAGTTGTTAAGTCAAACCAAGTTGGGTTCGCTGACTCTGTTTAATGTCTGTATGTTCCCATCTTGGTTATAGTTGTCGGCAACTTTCTTTGAGTCGCAAAGTAATAGATTTTGCTGACCAACATAGAAGAAAGACAAAGATCTTGAACTACGGAGGTATGACACACCCACCCAAGATTTTTTGGTGTTTCTGTGTTTACTGCAAATGTACAAGCCAAGTAAACTGGGTGGGTATTCAGCAAACCTGAAACCCTCCAACACAGTAGCTTTGTGAGCAATACCATTACCAGAAACTACTTTTTTTCTGAATTCTTTATAAACCAGTTCTGTTTTTGATTGACAAGAAAGCTACAAGACTCTTGTTCTTGTAATTTCATTGACCTGCCATTTGTATTACATATTGTTTTTTAAATAATTTCTTATTTGTTTTACTGAAACATTCTGAAATGCCTTTTCAAACTAGGGTTAAAATAATATATTGAGTTATATCACTTCATATCAACTTTCTTTTTACTGTAGTAAAATACACATAACATAAATTTACCATTTTAAACATTTTCAAGTGTACAGTTCAGTGGCATTAAACACATTCTAATTTCTGTCAGCCATTACTACTTTCTATCTTCAGAACTTTTTCATCTTTCCAAACTGAAACTCCATCCTATTAAACAATAGCTCCTCTTTCTCACCTCTCCCAGTCTCTGGCAACCTCTATTACACTTTCTATCTCTATGAATTTGATTTATTCTAGGTGCACCTATGCACCTTTGTGTCTGGCTTCTTTCACTTAGCATAAAGTCTTCATGTTTAATCTATATTGCAACACATATCAGAATTTCATTCCTTTTTAAGGTTGTGGGTTTTTTCACTCCCAAAGGCGTAATTCATCAATTAACCTTATTTTTAATAGACTTTTTATTTTTTTATTTATTTTTTTAATAGACTTTTAAAATAGCAGTTTAAGGTCCATAACAAAATCAAGAGAATGATATAGAGATTTCCCATATATCCTTCTGCCCCCACAGGTACACAGCCTTTCCCATTGTCACCATACCCGCCAGAGTGGAACATTTGTTGCAACTGATGGACCTACATTGACACATCATTATCATCTCCGAGTCCATGCTTTATGTTAGGGTTCTGTTATGCATTCCGTGAGTTTGGACCAATATATAATGACATGTATACATTCTTCTATAGTATCACACAGAATATTTTCATTGCCCTAAAAATCCTCTGCGCTCCATCTATTCATCCCTTCCTCCCCCTAACCCCTGGAAACCACTGATCTTTTTACTGTCTCCATAGTTTTGCTTTTTCCAGAATGGCATATAGCTGGAATTATATGGTATGATTGGTTCTGTTCACTTAGCAATATGCATTTAAATTCCTTCCATGTCTTGATAGCTCATTTCTTTCTAGTGCTGAATAATATTCCATTATCTGGATATAGTACAGTTTGTCTATTCATTCATATACTGAAGAACACCTTTTTTTAAAAAAAATTAATTCTGGTATAACTAAGATACAGTGTTATATTAGTTTCAGGAGTACATTATAGTGACTCAACAGTTCCATACATCATCTAGTGCTCGTCACAACAAGTGCACTCCTTAATACCCATCACATAATTCACCCAACACCCCACCCACCTCCCCTCTGGTAAGCATCACTTTGTTATGTGCTTTTCTGTTCTTTGTTTGTTTTTTTTTAAAGTAAATCCTCAATGTGGGATTTGAACCCATGATCTTGAGATCAAGACTTGTGTGGTCTACTGACTGAGCTAACCCTCCCCCTCCCAATCAGGTTGTTCTCTATAGTCTGTTTCTTAGTTTGTCTCTCTCTTTTTTTTAACCTTTGCTCCTTTTTTTCTGTTGCTTCTCAAATTCCACACATGAGTAAACTCATATGGTATTTATCTTTCTCTGACTGACTTATTTCACTTAGCATTATAACCTCTAGTTTCATCCATGCCATTACAAATGGCAAGATTTCTTTATTTTTGATGGCTGAATAACATTCCATATATTATAATATTTTATATATAATATTCCATACATATAAAGAAAAAATATATATATATATCTTTGTTCATCTATCAAGGACACTTGGGCTGCTTCCATAATTTGGCTATTATAAATGCTACTATAAACATAGGGGTGCATGTGCCTTTGAATTACCGTTTTTGTATTTTGGGGGTAAATAGCTGGTAGTACAATTACTGGATCATAGGGTGGTTATATTTTTAACTTTTTGAGGAAACTCCATACTGTTTTTCACAGTGGCTCTACCAGTTTGCATTCCCACCAACAGTGCAAGAGGGTTTCTTTTTCTTCACATCCTCACCAACACTTGTTGTTTCTTGTGTTTTTTATTTTAGCCATACTGAAGGACATCTTGGTTGCTTTAAGTCTTGGCGGTTATGAAAGTATCTGCTGTAAATATCCACTTATATGTTTTTGTGCAGATATGAGTTTACAACACTTTTGCCTAAATACCAAAAGGCATCATTGCTGGATCATATGGTAAGGACATACTTAGTTTTGTAAAAAACTGGTGTATTCCAAAGTGGCTGTACCATTTTGCATTTCTACCAGCAATGAATGAGAATTCCTGTTGTTCCACATCCTTGCTAGCATTTGGTGTTGTCAATGTTATGGATTTTGACCATTGTAATAGGTGTGTAGTGATGTTTTATTCTAATTTGCATTTCCCTGATGACATACGATTGGAGCCTTTTATATATATTAACCTATCATTTGCTGAAGTTTCTGTTAAGGCCCATTTTTTAATTGAGTTGTTTCTGTTAAGGCCCATTTATTAATTGAGTTGGGTTTTAATTGTTCTTTATATACTTTGGTTAATAGTCCTTTATCAGATGTGTTTTTTGCAAATATTTTTCTCCTAGTCTGTGGCTTATCTTCTTATACTCTTGACCTTGTTTTTGGCAAAAGAAAGTTTTTAATTTTAATAACGTCTTTCATGGATTGTGCCTTTGGTGTTGTATCTAAAAAGTCATCCTTATACCCAAAGCCATGTAGTTTCTCTTATATTATCTTCTAGGAGACTAATGTTTTGGTTTTATATTTAGGTCTGTGCTCTATCTTGAGTTAATTTGTATGAAGACTGTATGATGTGTTTCATGGAATTGGTTTTTTGCATGTGGCAAAAAAATTTACACCAACATTAATTGAAAAAAGTATCTTGTCCCTATTGTATGCTTCTGCTCCTTTGTCAAAGATGAGTTACTGGGCAGCCCCGGTAGCCCAGCGGTTTAGCGCCACCCTCCGCCCAGTGTGTGATCCTGGAGACCCAGAATCGAGTCCCACATCAGGCCCTCTGCATGGAGCCTGCTTCTCCCTCTGCCTGTGTCTCTGCCATTCTCTCTCTCTATGTCTGGCATGAATAAGTAAATAAAATCTTTAAAAGAAAAAGATGAGTTACTACGTTTATGTGGGTCTCCTCTGGGCTCTCTATTCTGTGCCCTTGATCTATTTGTTCACTACTACCACACCCTTGAATACCATGGCTCTATAGTAGTCTTGACATCAGCTCATGTCAGTTTTCTGACTTTATCTTCCTTAACATTGTGTTGGCTAATTTGAGTCTCTTGCCTTTCTATATAAATTTTAGAATGAGTTTTTTAATACCCACAAAATAACTTGCTGTGGTTTTGGTTGATTGTTACACATATTTTTAAAAATTTAATTCTTGGAGTTTGGAGGGTGTCCTGTAGGAATCACATGTAACATTACAAAGTGGTCAGTAAACCCAAGACTTTTTAAATGGAGTTAACATGGTAATCAGAAACAGGACAAACAGGACGGGGCTGGTAGAGTCCATGTTGATTGCAAGTTTATGACCCTTCTGCTACCCAATTCTAGCTCTGATAATAGGTCCGAGATTGTGCATATGGATAATAACGCCCAGCTGGCTCAGTTGGTGGAGCGTGTGACTCTGGAGCTCAGGTTTGTGAGTTTGACCACAATGATGTGGGTAGAGATTACTTAAAAATAAAATATTAAAAAAATAATCTCACTAGTTCAGAATTTAATTCTTATTATTGAAATTTTGCTGCATTGTTTTTGGAGAACCAAAAATATATTCAACCTGGAGGAAAATAGAAAAAATTAAACCCCCCGTTCTTGCCCCTTTTCCCTTCCTCCATTATCCAGCATTAAATATTTGAGCAAAAATAAAAACAAAAAATGCTTGCAATGACTACAATACTACGTAGTAAATAAGAGAAAGAAGGAGGTGTACTTCTACAGAGTTAACAGCAAGCAAAATCTTTTTTCCAATAAAAACTTTTCCTTTGTAGACTATTTTAATATGCCACAGAACAAATAATTATGTTTAAAAAGTGGCAATAAAATTAAAGGAGACAAGAAGGAGGTGCCTTCCATGAAGCCAGAATTAAAAACTTCTTTTGAAGCTGTGAAATATCATTAATCTTTGAGTGAAGTGAAAACAATCCTCCCTCTATTCTCACATAGACAGCTGCTAATGGTTAGGTAGTTTCAGGAAAAAAAATATTTTGACGTGGAAAATGCTAGTGCATTTGGGCATGGGAAACTACGTCTAGAATCCAAACTTATTCAACCAATAAAACATTTTTTAAAATGTATTTTGTTAAAAATATTTTTGAATGGTATGTTCAAGAGTACCCTAATGATATTTTTTAATAATTTCTCTGCCATATTAATACTTTTATAATCAGTTTCTCCTCACTTATTTAAAATTTTTCAGCTGGTATCAAAGAAATCATCATTCATACCACAAATTGTTTTTTTTTTGTTTTGTTTTGTTTTACTTTTCCAGCATCTCCATATACATTCATTAAATTTAACATGGCTACTGTTTACATGCTCAATACCACTTATGGTCTATGGAGTTGCATCATTAGCTCACATATTTCTGTTTTTATATCTGGCCATTGATTTAAGTGGAAGGAAACCTTTGCCAAAATTAATAAGATTCATGTCTATGAATGCCTGGTCATTTTTATGATTTCCCCAAATGAACCTAAATCACAGATCTTGCTTTCTCAACTGAGCTAGACTCCATAAGCTTCTACTCTTATAATCAAAGCATAAAATCATTGGGGTAGGAACTGAGTCCAGTGAAGCTCAAGAGAACTATTAATCTATTCCTGCTAGACACTGTTTGGTCTTTAGTCTTTTTCATCGCACTAACACAATAAACACAAAATAGAGTCATATTCTGAAGTGGCTAGATTTATTCTTCAACCATATTTAAAATGGCTACTGTCTCTTAAAGAAGAAATTATCCTATAATGATTATCCTAAATCATTATAAAATTAGATGAGAAAATCTAAAAATTATTTGTTGTAATTCCTTGTGTTTGACTCTCTGAGCAAGTCATGAAACAATTAGAAATTTCTTATGTTTAATTATTAGCAAATCAATATTTCCCGAGTTTCTAATATGTAAAGGACCCAATGAGAGGTATTATTCAATATTTCATAGAAAATGGAATGATAATCCCAGACTGCAAGATTATTTGTTATATGTGTGCTCATATCTAAAGCCACTTCTCAAATTTATTAATCAGATTTTAACAATGTAATAAAGTTTCCTTTTTAGAGCTAACTGAAAAGAGTAATAAACACAAAATACTTATTAATTATGTAGTCTGGGACAGAATAGGGAGTCAATAAATTACAGTAATTGTTATTGTTAACAAAAGTATTACATTTTATTTTTGTAGTATTATTTTGCCTTCAAAACAATTTCCAGTCATTAAAATAAAGAATTGACTACAATGTTTTTATAATTTTTTATTTATTCTTTTATGTATCTAAATTTCCTCCTAAAAATGTAAACTTTTTTCCTTCAAATCAAACGTAAGCCTGAATTTCTGCCTGGCATTATAGATAATTTATAAATAAGTTTATACCATATTTTTCCTGCTTTGTCACATTTTACTTTGCATATATTATGAAGCTTATTATTATTTACATTATATATTTTCCTTAATGTTCATATGCAAAATAATGATATGATAAAATTAATACTTTGGCTTTGATTTATGAACTATATATTATGTAAAATAAGTGTGAAATATGAGTTTTGTAATCATATATAAGTATATCCGGTACACACTTGATCTAAATTTACATGTAAGAATATTTTTTCATTATTTGACTTTGAGATTTGGATTTTTAAGACTAACATTTTTGATGTAATTATTAGTTCTACAATATTTATAGCTACAGAAACATAGTATAAAATGAATGAAACATTAATTTTGGAGCGAAAATGAATATGGAGCCTTGTCACAGTTTCAGAGAAGCTAATTTGAATGTAGTATGTTACGGACCATAGAGATATTAAAACACTGTTTCTTGTATTCTGTGAATATACGCCATAACTACCTAAAAAACTTTGAACATTTTGCTTAATTTTGGTAAAATTGGAATCATAGCAACACCTATTCCACATATTGTATGGATCACATTAAATAATAGATGGGCAATGCCTTAAATATTGCAAAGTGATGGGTAAGTGTTTGTATTATTTGAATATTTTCCATATGATTTAAATTGTTTTCAGATTTCTAGTTTAGGATGTCATAAAAAAATCAACAAATTCATTTTTGATGACAGTAACAAACACTGTTACAATGTTGAACCATAATAAATAAAGAAGTACCCCCAAGTGTGATAAATCCCGCTGTTAGAGGAAAGAACACAAAAAGAAGACCTTAGGCAGACTTGTCAGAGCTTAGAGTGCTTTAATGTAAGTAGAAACACTCCATGGTCAAAACCAATAATCTGTTGTTTGGAACAATTAGAGTGAGGTAGACTGGATGGACTCTGAAGTACCCTTGATCCCCCTTGGCATCATGTTTTGGAAGGGGAAGCAAGACTGAATGAAGAAATGGAAAAAACATGGCAATTTAGAAAGAAACAGTCTACTGGTATGGCAGTGTAGTGGAAAGACTTAGCAAGTTACAGTCCTCCAACTGTCAATTTTCATCAAGCAAACACAAGACAAAATCAGGACAAGTCACGTGCACGTGCACAGACACACACACACACACACACACACACACACGTTTTGTCATATGAATTTTCTTTTTCCTGAGCAATGGTAATTTCCAGGACGCCAGCTAAAACAAACCTAAAAAAAAAAAAAAAAAAGGCAACTAAAAGCCCAAAAAGCTAGGAGCAGAGATATCAATCCACAGATTTCGTAATTTGAGTCCAGGCAAGTTACAGACTACTCGACAAGAAACCAACAGTTCTCCAAAGAGTAAAACAGATTCCATAGTTGCTACTGTGTCTAATTTTTAATGAAAATTTATTAGTTATAACACAGAAAAATCAGGAAAAAAGCTATCAATAGACAAATATTTAAAGTGGGTCCAAGGGTTGAATTTAATAGTTATAAACTCCAAAACACTACTGTAAATAAATTCAAATAATTCAAGGAAATTTGTTCAAGTAATTAAGGAAAACATCATACTAATGACTCTTGATTTCAGCTCAGATCATGATCTCGGGGTCCTGAGATGGAGTCCCATATTGGGCTCCATGCTCAGTGGGGAGTCTGCTTAGAGATTCTCTCTCCCTCTGCCTCCTTACTCTCTCTAAAAAATAAGTAAATAAAATATTTTAAAAAGTTGTTTAAACAATAGAGAAAGTCATACCCAGCCACATTAAATTCAAAGTAATAAAAGCGAAAAATATAGTAAATTTGAAAGCAACAAGAGAAAACTGACATATTATATAATCAGATAACACTATGATTAATGTTCACCCCCTTTCATCAGAAAAAAATAGAGGCAGAGAGCCTGGGTGGCTCAGTCCATTAAGTGTCTGCCTTCTGCTGGGGTGATGATCCCAGAGTCCTGGGATTAATCCCTGAATTGGGCTCCATGCTCTGCAGGGAGCTTGCTTCTCCCTCGCCTTCTGTCTGTCGCTCCCCCTGCTTGTGCTCTTTCTCTCTTGGTCAAAAAAACAAATAAAATCTTTAAAATAAAAAAAGAAAGAATGAAAGCTAGATGTTAGGATGAATATGTATTCAAAGTAGTGAAAGAAAAAATGCTTCAAGATATCTATCATCAGAGAAATTATCCTTCAAAACTAAAGCAAAGATCAAGACATTTTTAAATTTTAAAATCACTGAGAGAACTTAATGCTAGCAGCATTACATTATTTAAAACAGGAAGTTTTTCAGACCGAAAGAAAATCGCACCAAATCATAATTCAGATACACCAGAAGAAATAAAGGCACCAGAAAGAATAAAAGTGTAATATGTGAATTAATATAAATACATATATTTTTTCTTTGCTATTAGCTTCTTTAAAAAATATTTGCATATTTAAAGGGTTTTTAAAAATACTACTCTACTACTTATACTACTATATTGTTGGGATTTTAATATATGTAGACGAAAACAATGCAAAGAAGGGAGGGGTAAAAAGAACTATATTGTTGGAGGTTTCCTATATGCAACTAGATGTCATTCATTATGGGTTAAATAAATTTTGATGAGTTAAAGTGACATGTTATAATCCCTAGAGCTACCACTAACAGATTGTCAAGACGTATGTTAAAAAGTCAATACAGGATTTGCAATAACATACTGCAAAATATTTGCGTAACACAAAGGAAAGCAGGAGAGAAGGGGGAAGGGGTAGAGGAACAAAACAGAAATGAAACAAAAAAAACAGCAACAAAATGGCAGACCTAAAAGCCACAGTATACATAATTTTATTAAGTGTGAATTGACCAAATACACAACCTAAAATGAGAATGTGAAAGTGAATTTAAAGAGCAAGATTCTACTCTGCATGACCTAAAAGAGATACACTTTAAATACAAAGACACAAATAGGTTGATATAAAAAGGATAGAAAACAATGTACAAGCTAATAGCAAGCATAAGAAAACGAGTGCAAAATTAATAAAGGAAAAAAGTTCTATTCAAGGAATGTTACTGCAGAAAAAGTGAAACACTTCATGAAGTTGAAAGAGTCGATTCAATGATTGTAAATTTATATGCGTCTAATAACAGATACCCCCAAACTGGAAGAAATAAAAGGATAAATAGATAAACTTCAAGCCATAATAGAAGATTTCCATACTTCTCTCAGTATTTGATAGAAAAAATAGACAGAAAAACTGGGAAGAATATAGAAGACTTGAACATATTATCAACCACCTAATTGACACATACAGAAGACATCACATAAACCAACCTGATATACAATCTTTTTAAGTATACGTGGAATATATGCCAATATAGACCATAGGCCATACAAAAATTGTCAATAAATTTGCAGTATTGATATCATACAAAGTATATTCTCCAACAATAAAATGAAACTTGAATTCAAACATACATATATGTGGAAATCTCCCAATATATTTTGAAATTAAATATTTAGAAATTAAATTAACCCATTAGCAAAAAAAGAAAAATCAAAAGGAGAACTAGAGAATATTTTGAGATGAATGAGAATGGACACATACTATAGCAAAGTTTGTAGAATGAAAATAAAGCAGTGCTTAAAGGGAAATTTTTTTTAAAGACTGAATCTATCTATCTATCTATCTATCTATCTATCTATCTGTCTATCTATCTATCCATCATCTATTTATCTATTTATTTATTTCAGGGAGAGAGCAAGCGAGAGCGCCCAGAAGAGAGGGGTGGGGGTGGGGGAATGGATGGGAGAGAGAGAGGGAGAAGCTGACTCCCTGCTGAGTGTGGAGTCCAAAGTAGCTGGATCCCAGAACCCTGAGATCAGGAGGGGCCTAAGCTTAACAGACTGAGCTACCCAGGTGCCCCTTATAGGGAAATTTATAGCAATCAATGTTTACATTAGAAAAGAAGGAAGATCTAGAGTCAATGATATAAGCTTTCAACTTAAAAAGCTAATATAAAAAAACTCTTTTCTAGGTAGAATGGATGAAACAAAAAAAGAGTGGAAATCAATAAATAGGAGTAAGACAATAGAGAAAATATATGAAACAAGAAAGTGGTTTTTTAAAAATTTTTGATAAATTGGTAAAACTCTAGCTCATCTCATCAATAAAAAGAGAAACACAATGTTTCAATATCAGGAATGAAAGAGATGAAGGAGAGGGCTCAATAGATATTAAAAGGATCATCTTATGAAAAACCGTCTGCCAATAAATTAATACTCAGATGAACTAGACAAGTTCCTTAAAAGAAACAACTAAACAACATCAGTGATTTAAATACAACAGGACACAAAGAGTATAAGGAGGGGAACAAAATATATGCATGTGAGATGGAACATCCTAGGTTGGGAAAATTTCCATATGAGAAGAAGAGCATCACTTTAAAGTCAAGTAGATGCAGATTCACATTCTGCTCTTACTTGCTTTATAATTCTAGAAAGTCACTAAATGTGTGTGTACCAGCGGTAAAATAGGAAGACGAAAACTCATGTCGTGGGAATGTTGTGAGACAAAACTGATAGGTAGTAGCATATAAACATTACTTAAAGCAGAACCCAGGAAATGGAACAAACTCAACAAATTTTAGAGATAGATATCAGGTTGAGAAGAAGCACAGAATTAGAACAGCACAGATAACTTTGGCAAAGACCAAGATTCTTTTTTCCCAGATGACAAGATGCCAAGTAAGGGAATCAACTATTAAGATGAAGAAATAAAGAGGTATTTTTGGAAGGTCTTGCTGAGCAGAAAGTGCATTTTATCCCACACCCATCAATGGATAGTTAAATAGAGTTTAAGGAGAATAGTCTGACAAGTATAGAAAATGGGTTGCAGACTTAAAACATGTGTGTGTGTGTGTGTGTGTGTGTGTGTTGGAATAACTCAGGGCAAGGAAAACTGGCATTAAGCAGAAGAGAGGGACCTTGTGTTCTGGGGTGGAGGTGAGGAGGTGGCAAACAGGTTCTGAACTTGTATCTAGATGACCAGAAAGATGGCAATTTCAACATAAGATAGAGAAAAAAAATAGGAAAAAAAAAAAAAAAAGAAAAAGGATCAGTAGAGCATTTATGATAGTAAAATGATCCCATCTCCCCTACTGGATCTAGCACACTTTGCAGACACTATAACTTTCTGCTCTTTAAACAAGTCATTTAACTTGGCTGAGCTTCAGATGACTCATAGCTCCATTGAAGCAGAAAACGTGAAAAGAGAAAGAAATGGACAAACCCCACACATCATCACAGAATTGCTATATTGCAGTGATAAAGACTTATGTGGACATGAATATTACTGTTATTATTCTAATAGCATAATCTAGTCACATAGTGTTTGCTTAAGCCAGGATACTATCTGCCTTAGAACATGCTTTTCCTATAGCCAGAGTCAGACGCGGCATCGACGGTGCTCTGAAGTCATAGTTCAGGGAAGCATCCTTTGTTCTCAGGAAAGAAGACAGTCTCTGATTCCTCATCTCTTGACTCCAGAATTAAATACTGTGCAAAGCGACTTGCTCCAGGTTAGGCAAACCTCCTATAAATTAGAAGAACGGGGGAGAGGGGGATGAGAGATTTATAAAATACATGTGTCTTCAAATCAGGAAACTAAACATTCGTAAAAACTGCTACAGTGCGAGGGAGTATGTGCAAATCATGACATCAGTGCCGAATCCTCCTGGATAAAGAAATATTGTTTTGCTTCTAAGACACACCAGGAAACTTCAACGAGAAAATGACATTAAATTAGTCCTTAAAAATGTGAGGCCTTCATACTGATCTCCCCCTAAAGCTTCCCCTTTTTTCTTCTTTCTCTCTTTTTTAAATTTTTAATTAAAAAAAAAAGATTTCATTCATTCATTTGAGAGAGAGAGAGCAAGAGAGAGAGAAAGCACACAAGGGAGAAGGAGAAGATTCCCCACTGGGCAGAGAGCCAGATGTGGGCTGGATCCCAGGATCCTGAGGTTATGACCTGAGTGGAAGGCAGACACTTGGCCTACTGAGCCACGTAGGCGCCTCTTCTTTCTCTTATAGTATCTCTCCCACACCTCTGATCTCGGCTACCTTGTGATATTTTTGTTCCCTCTCTACCTTCAGCAAAATCTGCTGCCAACTAGAAAATTGAAAGAGTATTAAAACTAGGAGTGCTACAGCTGCCTTCTTCCCTGGGTACTTGTAGTTTAACACATCAGGAATAAAATTAATAAATATATAAAGGTAAAATTTAAGGTATTTACAATATTAGCAAAGATAATTTTTAGGAGAAGGCCTTTGGTAGCATCTAGGAAATCAGCTCTCTCTATTGATTTTAAGTGGCCCACGATCGACAGCTAACATTCAACTAGTATGAATGAGAAAAATATTAAAATGGCAATTGGAATGTGACATTTTGGGGGGTCATCTTTAAGAAGATCGAGAGAGATCAGCACCTTATTATTACACAACATGCCAATGTCAATACAGAACCCAAATAGTTTATAAGAGAATGTGAAAAAAATGACAGGAAAGATTTTCACTTGGATTTTGTCTAGAGCAACACAGGATCCAAGAAAAATATTTATGTACTTTTCAGGTATGTAGAGATGTACATTATGGACACTTGATATTTGAACTGTTGATGAACCTGATTGTTGACTTGGCAGCTGTGCTCCACAGTTATCATTGCCGAGCCATTATTAAATTCCTCCTTAAAATATCCCATTGGTTGAGCGAGGGGAGTATTTTAACAAGTGCCGAGAATTCCACTAGGAATTTGTATACTGTCCCTGTACTTGAGGCTGATAAAGATATGCCTTGTGAAACTTCCCTAAATGTGGTGTTTCTTTTTGTTTCCTTTTATTTTGTTTACAGGAAGCTTTATTCTTTGGCCACCTGGACTTCATAGCAGCATTTCTCTGTGTTCACTTACATGTGTATGCCTAATGGTCAATTAATAAATCCAAAGAATAACTAATTTCCCTCCCTTGAGGTAAGAGTTTCTACCAGAAGGGTGGCTGAAACATGTGGTTTTAAAATTTATTATGCACGAAAAACAAGGAACTGGTGGGTGGTCAGTACAATTCAGCCGTCACAACGGAAACCAGAGCAAAGTGAAAAGTTCCTTGTTGAAAACACGATGTGTATGTTAGAGATTAAAAATATGTAAAGATCCCTGATGGGCAGGGAGCCTCTACAGCAAATGTAAAATAAATTTAATATTGTTTCAGAATGGAGTTTTTAGTGGTTTGGCTTAAAATGTAAATAACAAAAGGTGATAGAAGAAAGCATGAAATGCCATGGAGCTGAATTTGTAAATCAGTGAAATAAATTGCTGATAAAAGTGGAATAATGTATTTGCTTTTCAAATATAAGAATGATGATCTGAGTATAGATCATCATCCGAGTATAGTTCTATCTGGATACAAAGGTGTGAAACCTGTGACCCCCATTGCAATTTTTGTTTCTCTGTGATTGGTTATCTTATGTTCAATACTAAGTTGAAGTAAGGAGTCAGAGCTCCTACTTCCACTGCCTCAGAAGCACTTAATTTTTTTTTAAATTGAAAGTATAAACTATCCCAGAGCTGCTAAAGATACATCCTCTCATCGGAGCTGCCCATAGCATACTGGGAAGTTATATGGGGAGCTTGTGAAAGTCCTCAGGTTTCTGAAGCAGAACATAAATGACAAGTAAAGGACATCTCCGTGACCACTCTGATCTCTTTTCCATGAACTTCCTGAACTAAAGTGGTTGGACACATATTCAAGTTTGATTCACTTTAGAAAAGAAAAAGCCCAGAACAATATTGAGCTCTCTGACTCCTCAAATATAATTTTTCCCCTTTTTCCTTTCTGTGAAATTCAATCATTATTGACTGAGGTCCCATGAATAGAGCAGTTGGCCAGCTTCTGTGGAAAACTGAAAAGAAGTGAAAGATGTAAATCATCTCTGGATGCAGGAATGAGATAAACGTGGAAAGGTTGGAAGGAGGCATATATTTATAGGCAAAGACACTGTCATCAAAAAAGTATTGTT
The DNA here is from genome assembly GCF_905146905.1 of Nyctereutes procyonoides. NCBI lineage: Eukaryota > Metazoa > Chordata > Mammalia > Carnivora > Canidae > Nyctereutes > Nyctereutes procyonoides. The sequence goes on along the minus strand of NW_026575146.1, from coordinate 130,751 downwards.
GTCCAGATAAGTAGAAAACGTGAAGGATATCTGGCTAGAGTGGCACATTCTAAGAAAAGGAAATAATGAGACCTGAATTTCCTGGAGCATTTTAAATCAGGGAAAAGGTATTATCATTCTTGCCTGAGAGGTCTTTTGACCTTTTCCAGTTTCTTAGAAAGTCAAATGTACATTTTACTTCTTTTCTTGACCTGTTGCTCTGTGCAGTAAGAATTACAATGTCACTAACATGTAGTATCTGTTCCTTACTGTTCTGTTTTATGTTCACTAGGCAATAGTCAGGGTTTATTTGCACTTTATATTTTAGAAATTTGAAACTCAAAGAAGTCAAATGATTCATCTAAAGTTATACACAAAGTAGATAATGAAGATTCAAATGTAGATTCTCTGACACTAGCACCAGCTCCTTTCAACATTTCCTTTTCCTGGATAACCATGATTGCTCTCAAGAGCTTCAAGGATGTGTTGGGGGTTACTTACAGCCAAGGAATAAACATGGTATATATTCCTGAGACATCCGTTTTACCCACCAAAAAAATCACAGATATATTAAAAGTAGCATTAATTTTAAAAGCAAATGAAAAATTAACCAAAACTCAGCCTTGAAGGTGATGAGAGAAAAGACTCTAACAGCCTGAGCTATTAGGGTGGCTATTTTATTTTATTTTATTATTTTATTTTATTTTATTTATTTATTTTTGGGGTGGCCATTTTAGATTCTTTCTAAGTCAACATGATGGTATGTAAGCTTTATTTAAACCAAAAGCCTAATTTATGGCCACTGAGCATACATTGTGCACCTGCTTTGTTAATGAGTAGCCAAAAGCGAAACTATCTTGTCCTTGAGATCTCGATCAATGTCCCCACTCCCTGCATTCCTTGTCATTAAAACTTGTGATTCCTGCCTATATGATAATCTATGTGGTTGAGCTTTCACAAGATGTAGAAAGATATATAATCCTGTAGAAACTGTTCATTCTCCAGAGCACTATCTTCCCTTTGAAGATAGTGTTTCCTGAGGAGGTATCTTAATTTGGACCAGAATAAAACTCTCTTTCTTACTTTCAGAGATTCTAGAAGTTTTGTTCATTTTGTGTTGACAAAGGGAGACTTTAAGGATGATTGGTCTTTAAAGAAAAATTCAGGCTTTCTTCGAAGAGCTTACTACAGTAGATGTTTGTTGGTGTCCACTACCCAGCACCCATTCACTCACTCTTTCCTTTGGATATTTACATCTCCTTGATTTCTATCTGCCTTCATTGTTTGTGATCTTAGAGCTATCTGGAAACTCTGTGCTCTCCCTGACTTTCGCCAAGAGGTAAGCAGAAAGCCGCAGCTGCAATAATCAGGTTTTGTCTTCTGCGGATTTTGATTCTTGAGCCTAAAGTCAGAAAAAATGGTTGGAACTTGCACCTTCTAGTTTGGGTGGCTTGCAGATAAAGGCAATACAGCTTTTGTTTGCCCCCAAGAACCCCCTGGATCTAGCTGATTCCTGAACTTTCTTATCTTAGGTCTTGGACTTCTTTAATTCTGTGATCTCACTTAACAATTTACAACAAATCCCCCTTTTGGCTTAAATTATCCAGAGTCTGTTTACATTGCTAGCAACTGAAGAACCCTAATGAATGTAGCAGTTCTCCTTGTGCATCTAGAGCATCAGTTAATATTAAAAAAAACATAATTTAAATACATCTTGCCCATGATGTACAAAGTAATGTGTATGTATATTGTGTGTATGTGCGTGTATATACATCGATATACATGAGAGAGATGTGCATATAGATTGAAATAACAACAGAGATTCAGATGAGAGAGGTTATCAGTCTGGTATGAGATGTCTTTTGTTTTTTTCCAGTGCCTTAGGAAGTAAAAGATATGAAGTCACTGAATATATCTAGACACTCTTAACCTACTTTTCTGGGACCTCTGTTAGAGCACATAGTCCCCTTTGTTCTATGGCCATAGATCCATATTGGATGCACATCCAGTTTGCCCAACAGAAAGTAAGCCCCTGTCCACAGGATCAATGACTCACACATCCCCCATTTTTCCATTCCAGGAGACACGTGCACAGCGCTCAGAGATTCCTGCATATAGTGTGGTTGCCTGGAATTATAAAATCTCACTTGGAATTGCAGAAATATATTACTGAAAGAGACTTAAAGATTATTTTATCAGGGCCTTATTAGCAAAGAAATTGAAGGCCAGAATACAATGATTGACTTAGATGACCTAGAAAGTTAGACAAACTTGGGCTTAAAAAATTTTTTTTTTATTTATTTATGATAGTCACAGAGAGAGAGAGAGAGAGAGAGAGAGCAGAGAGAGAAGCAGACTCCATGCATCGGGAGCCCGATGTGGGATTCGATCCCGGGTCGCCAGGATCGCACCCTGGGCCAAAGGCAGGCGCCAAACCGCTGCGCCACCCAGGGATCCCCCAAACTTGGGCTTAAAGTCCAGATCTATTGACTTCAGATCCAAGTAACCTCCTCCCTTCCATTTTGTGGCCACACTTCATCAACTTGGAGTCTATACACATTTAACTTTATGTCAAGTGCTATGAGTTCTTTGCTCTTGAGGGACAAGCCTTGCAAGCTTGTCTTAAGGAAAAGTCGTTTCAACTCTATTCAACCAAAATATAAACTCCTAAGGTAGGATGCATGTTTTCCTCTTCTCTTTGTGGCCTCCTGAGCCCCTAGCAGCCTGCTGGGAACACAAGGGCAACCAATCAAATTGTTTAGCATGTGCATTATGGACTTCAGCCTGCCACCTAAGGAGTTGAGGAAGGACACGGTTATTAGAATACAGCATACAAGAATCAGAAGATACTTAAAAGGGATTCCTCTGGCTTTTTGGAGTAAAAGAGTTGCAGGCAGCTCTTTGATCTGTTTCCTCCCACATCAGGCTGACTTTCTTACCATCTGGCAGCCACCTTCGCAGTTCCCCAGATTTGTGTGTATCACATGGAAATACTGATGATATCTGGGTCTCTGTTCCCACCCAAGAAAGGCATCTTTGTGAATTAACTTCCCTTTTTATAATTGAAAATCTCTGAATTAAGTGAAATTGCATACAAATCCACTCAAACTCACTAAAATATTTAGAAGAGAAGGATGTGGCTGGTTAAAAATGTTACCCCAAACACTTTCCTGATTGACAATTGAGTTCTTCTCATACCTAGGCATTAAGAAGGGAGCCATGGAATTTTTTTTTTGAGAAATAGACTCTTTTAGAGATGTCTGACACATATTTGACCCACTCATATAGCTAAGAGCTTTTATGTTTTGGTGCCTGGCTGCAGAAGAAAAGGAACAACAAACTTCACCATGGAAAATTGAGATGGAGAGTTATCATTGCTGTCTACAAACATGCCTTTCCTGCATGGCTAAGATTAAAATGGCACCAAATCCTTACAGGACTGTTATTTATGAGGAAATTATTTTTTTCCAGAAGAGATAGAATCATCTATAGGGAAATTATGACCTTTTAAACAGAAAAATGAATGAGAAACAGGTTTTTAAAAAGTCAGAATTAGTGCCCTTGGCGATGAAAGTTAAATTGTAATGTCTTCATCAGGGCACGTACTGTTCCAAGAAGACTCATTCAGCTACCTGGATTACTATGTAACACTGTGCTATGATTTTAGGTACATTATTTCATTAATTCTTGGTTACTCCCTGAGTAGATATTATCATTATCCCCATTGTGCAGGTGAAATTGCACTAAAAGCACATAGCTAGAAAGTGACAGAGCCAGATTTTGAATCCAGATCTGGTCTGACTCCAAATTGCATCTTTTGACCAATATACTTTAATACCATACACAAAGAAATAAAAGCAGGCTCTGGAAAAGAAGGCATCCAAAGAATATTTTCCTCGGGCAACAGTTTTCATAGCATCAGAAGAGATGAACACCTAGAATGCCCTCCTCAGAAGGCCTGTTGCCTCCTCTAAGTGAAACAGGTCTGGCTAACGAGTCAAAGCTATTTACCAAGCACACACATAGTGACTCATTCGTGGCCCTCACAGCACTTGGTGCACAGGTAGGTACATAGAGCATTTGCACAGAGCCCCTTAAATTAACATGACAATGATACATAGTGCAAAATACAGAGTCTCTGGCATTGGATCCATTTAGGGATAGATTCCATTTTACCATGTATTGGCCAATGCAACTTTATAATTCACTTAACTTTTCTGAGCCTGTTTGCTCATCTGTAAAATAACGGTAATAATAATAATAATAATAATAAGTAGCATTATTGCTAAGATTAAATGAGAAAAGCAGAACTTTGGGCACCTCACATATTTCCAATGATTCCATTGAGTAGTTTGTATTTGACCACAGCCCATAGCCTGGAGTTTCATTGCATTCTGAAAGCAGGACGAACATAAAGGGACATACTGAGAATCCAAAGAAGAAAAAGGTGAAGGTTGGTCCTTGGATGTGGAGAATTTTGCTGTTTGCTCCTCATTCCCATGGACACGGTGTAGCAGGCATGGTCTGCTGCTCTATGACGTTCATTGTGACCCCTCTTGTCTGAATCTTGGGGGCAGGCATTGATCACATGGGAGGTAGACAGAGAGGCATGTTTAGAGTCTGTCTCCATAGTAACAACAACAGTAACTATAACAATAAAGTATTTATGAAACTTCTTGAGCATATTCTTACTTGTCGAAAATCTCCTTTTGGAGATCAAGGCATGATGCAAATTGATAATTTTATATGGGCAGCAGAATGTCCCTTGTCTTTCTCTGGCCACACTCCCTTTTCTTTCTCCTTCCCAGGGGTACACTTCTTTTTCTGGGTTTGAGCTAAGAATTGGGCAATTCCATCCGGTTTTCCCCTTTGATGGAGCTGGAAGAGGGGATATTTTCAGGTCCTATGTGTATCTGGAAGGAGTGACAGAAACTGGTCCTTCCTGAAGTACTCTGCATAAAACAGCCTCAGACAGATGCCCCCCCCCCAACTTCTCCTGGTAAGTCACAGTACAACAAGACCTCTGGTTCTATTGTTTCATTTACTGAAGAGTGATAAGATGGCCTTTTCTGTTTAACCTACCCTGGGGTAGATCAGGGCCCCAGGAGGAGGGTAGGGAAGCTCCCTGAAATATGACAAGTGGGGAATAGAATTCCTTGTGTCCCCTTCATATATAATTTTATCATTTATGAAGGGATTTTTACATACTGGGATCCATGAGCAATATGAAAGTCAATTCCCTGAAAACACAGACTTCACAGAATTCCTTTCAAAATATAGGAAGGAGAAAGTATGATGATAATGAAATGTACAATGTTGCTCTTAGAACTTTTAATAAAACCATTTGTGATATTTTATGCATTTTTAGACATCATCATGTTCTGAAATAAGACATTTGTGTACTACTTTGTCTTTTGGTACATTTCTCAAGATTAGAATTCAAATCGAATGCATGTCTTTCCTTCAAGACGCACCATTAATAGGGGTTTTTCCTAAATATCTGATAAGATGGTGATTCACTTAGGTTTGGCAGCTGCACCGAATCTGCTAGAATGTAAAATGTGAGGGGCAAGAGGTGTGTCTGGTTTGATCCACTGTGGTATCCCAGCTGCCAATACAGTAGGCACTTACAAAGTTTGTGGAATTAGTCAATAATATCTAAAAGTGCACTTCTGTGCCTATGACAACAATCCCTGTCTCTGACCACATATTTCTCTTTATTCCTCTATCCTTGTGACCAAATCCTGTCCCTCTCCAGCCTTTACCTCAGTCTCACTACCCTCTCCCCAACACACACACACACACACACACACACACACACACGCACACACACACACTCCTTTACATTATTTCTAAGATTTATTTGGAAAAGTGAGAAATTTGCTATGCTGTCCTCAACCAATTGACAGAATTTGGGTGCCTACAAGCCAATGGATTTCAATGTATACAGAAGTGATAATTTTATAGGATATCTTCTTCAAGCAGTAGAACTTTGGAGTTAAAATTCTTCTCTATAATTGTTATACTTCCCTGATTTAGTTGCAGTGAATGGAATGTTAAGGCAAAGCCATGATGTGTTTCACAATCTGAGGCACCCAGTTGGGAAGGCCATAACTACTTAAGTACAGTTAGTTGACAATGTAAGAAGTAATCCAGGAAATACAACCCACATGCACATCACATAGTTTTTCTATCTAAAAACTCTCTTTTTTAATCCAAGTGAGTAAGATAAAATCTACAGTAGGGTTTCTTCTTCTTCTTCTTCTTCTTCTTCTTCTTCTTCTTCTTCTTCTTCTTCTTTTCTTCTTCTTCTTCTTCTTCTTCTTCTTCTTCTTCTTTCTTCCTTCTTCCTTCTTCTTCCTTCTTCTTCTTCTTCTTCTTCTTCTTCTTCTTCTTCTTCTTCTCCTTCTCCTTCTCCTTCTCCTTCTCCTTCTCCTTCTTCTTCTTCTTCTTCTTCTTTTTTGAAAGAGAGAGAGAAGCCAGGGCAGGGGTGGAGGACAGAGGGAAAAGGAGACAGAGAGAATCTTAAGGAGACTCCACACCCAGCACAGAGCCTGATGTGGGACTCAATCTTATGACCAAAATCATGACCTGAGCCAAAATCAAGGGGTGGGTGTTTAACCAACTGAGCCACTCAGGCGCCCCAGCTTCTCAAGTTTTAAAAGGTTTTCAAACATTCCATCTAAAAATAACTGTTTGAGCCTATGTTCCCTTTATAGCAGCCATGATAGAGTAGTAAGGAACGGATTTAAAAAGCACACTTCTCTCAGATGTGTTTGATTCATAGTACATGATAGCAACTCTTCTCAACTAGTAAGAGTCACTTGTGTACCAGGAGATAATGATCCCCTCAGCCCTCAGGGTACCTGGAGCCCCAGAGTTGATCATTTCTGACCACAAGTAGATCTGTCTGGATTTCCTCAAATGGTACGAAGTGGCACAGGGTCCAGTGGAGCATCTCACTACCCCTGCAGGTGACAAGCATTCAGGACTCACCGTTCCTCAGTGATGTGACCAGTAAAACAAGATCACCACGCAGGGGGACAACTCTTTTTGCAACGAGTTTCAGAGAATGCCACTGTTCCTCATGCTCCTTCATTGGGGAAGCTGTGGGAGGAGCTTGTTCTCCCGGTGCCTCGGGGGGGGAAAAGGCTATGGACCTGGGTTAGTGGATCTGAGGAAGCTCGGCCAGATCCCCTGGCAACAGCAGCATCAGGTGGTGGCTTCAAGCCTGTGTGCTCAATAATCACAACACGTGGTCATTTTTTTTTTTTTACATTTATCAATAAAAGAAGAAAAAGGGACATTAGTTTCTTTAGTAAAATTTAAACTTTTTAAAATTTTTGGATGGATAAAACAAGAGGCTGGATTTATTTTTGTCACTTTATTTTGTGAATAAGGTGTTTCTTCATTGAAGATTAGGAACTCCATGCTGCTGTTTCATTTTTTTAAAATATGAAGTGACAATACCATCACTTCTGTCCTATGTTGTTTTTTTTTTAAGATTTTATTTTATTCATGAGAGACATAGAGGCAGAGACATAGGCAGAGGGAGAAGCAGGCTCCTTCTGAGGAGCCCGATGTGGGACTCGATCCCAGGATCCTGGGACTACGACCTGAGCCAGAGGCAGATGCTCAACCACTGAGCCATCCAGGTGCCCCCCATGCTGCTGTTTTAAACTGATGTTATAGAAAGTTATATTCACAAAGGCAAGTTTAAGTTTCACATGAACTATTTCTGAAATTTTAATTTTGAAGTTATATACAACTTCCCATTTTTATAGATTTGCATGTGGAAACATATCTGTATTTTACATAATTTAAAAACAAAATTTTAATTTAAAAAAGAATTTATAAATATAAAGAAATAACTTTAAAAAACAAGTGAATTGGGGCACCTGGGTGGCTCAATTGATTAAACATCTGACTCTTGATTTTGGCTCAGGTAATGATCTCAGGGTTGTGAGATCGAGCCCTGTCCAGGCTCCGTGCTCAGCATATTGTCTACTTGAGAGTCTCTCTTCCCCTCTCACTCTGTCCCTCCCCTTGCTTGTGTGTACCCTCTCTCTCTAAAATAAAGAAATGAAATCTTAAAAAAAAAATAAGTTAATCTACTTTGTATTTATTGACGCCACATACCAAGTGGAACAATTTCAAATAACTTTAAAACACAGGAATTTATGTAGTTTTAGTGCATTACCAAGGGACAGAAACACTGTAAAATGCTAAGTTCTTTCAATAATTGTATTGTTAGTAGTAATTTTTTTAAAAAATCTTATTTCTTTATTTATTCACGAGAGACAGAGAGAGAGCACGCCAGAGGCACAGGCAGAAGCAGGCTCCCTGCAAGGAGCCCGATGTGGGACTTGATCCCAGATCCTGGGATCATGCCCTGAGCCGAAGGCAGATGCTCAACCGCTGAGCCATCCAGGTGTTCCTAGTTAGTACTAATTTTTTTTCTTATTCTGAGGGTGTTCTGTGAATCACATGTATTAAATCAAATGAATAATTTATGTGATATTCAAATTTTAGCATCTCATTGTCCTGGAAAACCAGAATTCTTGGTATTGGAGAAAAGAAACAAAAATGTAAGATTTTTTGAGGAAATGTAAAAACCATACAGTTCCGAATTGGTATTGGAAATAGGAGAATTAATTTATATTTTTTGTAGCTCTGTTCACTGAAAAGATCTAGAAATGATGAGTAGTAGCCAAGTACTCTTAGAGCCTGGATTGTGGCCCCCAAATGTTATTTTTCACTAATTAAAAAAAAAACCTATTTTAAAGATATGTATGATTCCTAGGTCTGACAAGAAGCGTATGAGATGAGCTTAGAACATGTTATTATCTCAGATGAATGAAACTATCAAAGACTAGAATTGTGTCAGAAGGATTCAGGATCTAGCATAAAATGTTCCCAGCAATCAAAGACGGAACATCTATTAGGATAATGACTACAGTGGATAAGACACATTGCATATGTTTATATGCATTAGTTCTAGTAATACTGGAAAACAAACACAGCACAATGGTTGCCTTTAGAGGATGCCGTGGAACTGATTGATTATTATGAGGATGGTAAATAAAGGGGAAAAAAAAGACGAGTGTCCTGCCTTTCCTGTAAAATAGATGCCACTGTGCAACCAAATCATAGTAAGGGTAAAGTTTCTCTTTATAGATGTGTTCCAGTCAAGTAATAATAAGAATGGCACTACACTCCATAATGAACTAACGGGTCAGGTTCTTGAGCATCAGTGGCTGTAAACATCACGAAAAAAAGGAGAAGCACTAGTTGTGTGTCTCCTAATAGAAGAACATAAAACTAGTGAAGTGGTCTTCAAAACTGTCAACTTGAACTTGGTCATGCCACTTGCTCATGTGTAGGAAATGCAGGGCAGAGCACACCATGGTGTGTTATAATCAGCAAACATAACCAGGTATCTGCAACAAATAAGTCGTACAAGAACAATGACATATATAGCATTGGAAGGAGAATTCTAAATATTAAAAAATACTTAAAAACAATGATATATTATTAAACTCACTCTGGGGAAAAGTCACGATTTTTTTGTTTGCCAATTTCCATGGTATAAAAATCTTAAAAAACGACAAAACGTTTTCAGTATCATATTGACTTTTCTGGGTCTTTTGCCTTTTACAATATTTTTGAAAAATATTTCATTTATTTACTTGAGAGAGAGCAAGAGTGAGAGAGAATGAGAGAGTACACAGAGGGAGAGGGAGAAGCAGACTCCCCACCAGAGAGCCTGATGCAGGGCTCTATCCCAGGACCCTGAGATCATGACCTGAGCTGAAGGCAAATGTTTAACAAACTGAGCCATCCAGGCACCCCTCTTTTGCCTTTCCATATGAACTCAGTATCAATTTTTCAGTAAACATCAGGCTCGGATGGCAAGTGATGAAACTCAGTCCCACACAGACTTCCCAGCTCCTAGAAAACCCAGAGGTATAAGGAAAAAGGATCATGAAGGCAATGACTATCCAAATATTCTTCACCATTATCATTCTTCTCTGGGCCATGTCTATTTAGAGAAAGGGATGTATGCCATAGGACCTGCCTGCCCCATGGTGTCTTTTCTACTGCCCTGGCATTATAGAAGTCACCAGAACAGTGGTTCTCAACTTTGACTATACACAAAATCAGTATCCCAGTATCAGGGGCCCACCATAGAGCCTGTGACTGGTCTGGAGTGGTATCAGGGAATTCATTTTTTAAAAGCAAAATTCTCCAGGTAATTTACATGTACAGTCAGAGTGGAGAACCACGGCACGGAGAAAATCCCTCTGTAAAATAACTAGTTATTTTGTACAGAGGGTTAAAGCACTGTAGATTGCCTGCAGTGTGCTTCAAATGGATGAAAAGAGTTTGGGATGCCGATTCCCTCAGTCCTCTGAGCCTTTGCTCCTGAGCCTTTGCCTGGCACAGGCTCTTCTATTTTCCATAATGCCCTGCCAATATAGTATAATTTTCTATGTGTGCCCAAACACACACACAGAAGCCTGGAAAGTGTGAATGTAAATGAGAGCAGAGCCTTGTCTCCAGAGAGCACTAGCAACTACCCACTTGTTACCAGGGCAAGGAGAGAAGGGGGCGTGTCTCTGTTCTTTTCCTGGCTCAGTTAGAAAAAGGAGGAACTCGAATGCAAAGAGCGTCTTTGCGCAATGGCTCCAGCCGTTGCTCACATCCCACCCTGCCTCTCCATCCCCTGTTCCCCTCCCAGCCAGCGGGAGCCAGCCTTCCGTACCTGGCTGGGGCTCCTGTAATGCGTAAGTTTGTCCCAAAAGCCCTCATTGGCCTGGGTGAAATCTCAGAACTGTGCTAGAGTCAGATTCCTCCCCCTACTCCAGCCCTCCTGCCCTCACCTTTCCTTCACTAGGGTCAGGTTGGAAGGTGCTCATGTCCTTTTCTATTCCCTCCCTTTAACCTTTATAAGCACGCCCCCCCCCCAATAGCTCTTGCACCTCTAGTCCCATTTTGGCATCTGCTTCTCAGAGGTCTGAAGCTAACACACGCCCATGAGCACATGAGTAAGAGCCAGTCCATCAGATAGAGTGAGTGGCTGTTTCCTTGGGAAATAGACAAAGTCCAGCTTTGAGAGATAGGATAAGAAAACATATTTCTGGAAAAACTAAAGGAAGTCATATTTCGATTGGTTCAGGAAAGAGATCTTCAGCTATGGATAAGGAAACCAAGGCTTCAGGAGGTTTCTAGCCCTGACTATAAGGAGTGAGTTAGAAACAAAGAATTAGGGCCACAAGCTCCAGAGAAGAGTATTCTGAGTTACTAGCAGGGATGTGGGTTTATAAGGTGGGGGATATACATCTATTCAATGATTAACCAACAGATATTTGAATGTCTGCTCTATGCTAGATCCTTTGAATATATTGCTGAGGAGGAAAAGAAAAATTACGGTTCCTTCCTTGGTGGAGTTTCAGTACTACAGTGGATACTAAAGTAAACTCCCTACTTCTCAGTCTGGTGTGGGAGTAGTCCTAAGTTTTACTTCTCTGACTGCCTGCTGTTCAAGATGTTTCATTCTCCTCTGCACTGTTAATGCAGAAGAGGTTTCTTCCTTACTTTCCAGTATCTTTCTAAGCCAGAGCTAACCTTGACCTAAGCCTATTGTGTAACATGTTTGCATATAACTGCTTGAGCAGCAAGGGGCAGAAGGGGGGGTGGAGAGGAAGAGAAGCAGACTCCCCAAGGAGCACAGAATCCAAAACCAGGCTCCATCTCACCGCCCTGGGACCCTGACCTGAGCCAAAATCATGAGTTGGACGCTTAACTGACCATAAGCCACCCAGGCGCCCCTAGCTGTATCATTTACAGTTATCTGAGGAAGTGTTTTCTACCTAGCATGTGATAAGAATTCTTTTTTTTTTAAATTTTCATTACACTTACGTTAGGATTTTATTTGTGTTAGGTAATATTAGTATTAGTTAGAAGGGAAGTTTACCTGGGAACTTCACACATGAAATAGCTTACACGGGAAATTTTAGTGACAAACGTATTGTTGAATGCGCTCATCCTCCCTGTTTAACAACACTGAATAAGATTGGCGCGAGTCCATGCCTGTGTACTTTTATCGAGACAATGGGCAAGAACAGTCACCGTAGATTGGCCAAAGAGAACAAAGACAATTATTGACCTTGGAAAACTGTGCTGTGTCTTTTTGATGATTTGCTCATTTTAATACTTCTCTGTGTTAGGGATAAGGAAAGCAAGAGAGTGTAGCTTAGTGTTTCAGAGTAAGGATTAGAAATAGGATAAACCTGGATTCAGATATTAGTTTCACCATTTATTAGTTGTTGTTTAGGTTCTAACAGTAATGAGAGGATTTACTGGAAAGAATCAAAATTGCTACCTTGTATTTTTGCTAAAACTATAAAGATTTTGTCAGCATGTTTGAAGATGAAAGTGAAGTAGAAACAGGAACCATTTTGTTGATATATGGCAATAATAGTCATTTCATCTATTTTTATTCATGGTCCTGTATTTCAAAAGATCAAATTTTTGTCTTTGATGTTTTCTAAGGTGATGATCACGAATTCTTGTACGTAAAACTTTAAGTATGGGAAAGTTTTGCTAGATTAGTGGAACCATACCAGGAGGTATGGTATAGAGTAGAAGAGTATATTGCCTAAAAATAATAAATATAGAATACCTTCCATTATAAAATCCTTGTGAATTTCAATTACCTGTGAAAATATCTAAAGGTATCTGGCATTTTATCATCAGATTTGGACTGCAAGAATTTTGCCCACCAACTCTTCCCACAAGGCTGCCCAGACTGATGGCAAAACTTTGTCACTAACAATAAGTAAATTTGCAATTTTGAAAATTTCATTTTTCATTTTAAACACAGAGAAGAGCACAGAAGATAGTATAATCCAGTTGTACCCAGTGCTGGTATTAAACATTCATAGTTTGTCATATTTGTTTCAGGTCTGTAAACTAAAATTTCCTCCACTCCCTTCCCTCACCTCAGCTCTCTTGCCTGAGGCAGCCATTATCTGAAAGTTAGGAGTGTTGTCTGCATGTTTTTATGTGTTTAGCATATCTGTATGTCTCGGTAAACAATATGCACTATTGTTTTATTTTTCTATTTTAAAGTGTTGAACAAGAGGTGGCGTGCCAAACATACGCTCGCAATCTTATGTTTCTTGACTTTTTATGTTTTAGTTTATCCATGTTGATCTATATAGATGCTTTGAATTTAATGACAGCATAAATTATATTGAATGCAGAAAGCATTTGATTATTTTTCCAGGATTTAAAAAAAATATATATTTGATACGAGCTACAGATTTAATTTTCTCTTTGTCTCCCACAGTTTTTGGGTTCTTTTGTTTTTTGTTTCTTTTTTTTTTCCCCCAAAGCCATTTATTAAATATCCCTGTTTCGCTACTGATCTGTAATGCCTTCTTCTTCCTTTCCCTAGGTCTCCAGACCCTTACTTCTCTCTACTTTTCAACCTCAGCCATTCATATGAGAATTGCACTGACCTACAAGATGGAAACCATCAGCCACATGCAGCTATTTAAATTTAAATTAGTTTGAACTAATTAAATTAAAAGTTTAGTTGTTCAATTTTTCTCGCCCCATTTCAAGTGCTCGACAGCCACATGGTAAAAGTTGTTTGCAATTCCTATTCTTTAAGAACAAGGCCACCTTTTACATTATGGGGAAAAAAACATGTAAATCTTCTACCCATATTAAAGCATGGGAACTACTCATCATGGGGAAATTAAAAAAAAAAAAATTCTTCCTTTTAACTGCAGCCAGTGGAGAGAGAGAGACCTGCAGGCTGGAGCCTGGGCCCTCCTCACCATTTCTGTTGGCCTTTTTCTAGTAATTGGCATTTCCTTTGGAAATCATTTATTGTAGGTAGCTTCCCTCCTCTGGTCCACTATTTTTAGAATGCACTTATTGGTTGTCATTTCTTGCCAGCGTGTGAGTTATTTGTAATGTTTTCCACCATCAAGAATCCCTGTTGTGGTTTATTTTTAATGGACTTATTGCCTATTCCCAGTAGGAAACTTTTATGATGGAATTTATAGCTACTCAATTACTTTCTTCACGTGTTTTAGATTTGTGAACCTCCTGGGACGGAGTGTATAGCAGAAACGCGGATCTGGCTCGGTGTCTGGTTCTTACTCTGTGCCCCTGCAGGAGGATTCCAGCCTACCCAGGGGCCAACCTCACCTCCTCCCCCAGTCGGGTTGTGGTACAGCCTTATCCATCAGGAAATTGAATAAAAGTAAAACTGAAAAGTTTTCCCTTACGATCAACATCATTCTCGGTTCATTTCAATTTTATTCCCATTGCAAACTTTGAAGCACCTCAGCTGTGTAGGAGAAAGGAAATGGAATTGGCGCTCTTCTCAGGCCTGGGCGGATTCGATTCTTTTTTTTTTTTTTTTTAATTGTGGATTTTCTTTGTCTTAAACACACACACACTTTCTTACTTTTAAGAAGACTCTTGCAGCTTTTCAAACTGAATAATAATAAAGAAACATGCAGCTGCTTTTCAAAGGAAGACTTGGCTTATGAAAATTCCAGGCAACCAGGGCTGTTCTGGGACACAGATGTCCCCAAAATGTGTCTGATAACTCAAGGAACAGGCTTCCCTCCCCTTTCCTTTTATAAAAAAGCTGTTTTAGTTTCATTTCCATGTAAATTCAAGGATTGAAAGTGTTTCGTTATTTAACTGATATTTAAAAGTTAAAATATTAATTAAAAATTAAAAGTTTCCTACAGAATAAAACCACTGACTGGGAATAGAAAGTTCATGGGTTAAATGGAAGGTAGCAGAATGAGAGCAAAGACAAAGTGTTGATAATAATAGTATCTGCATTTTTTTTTTTTTTACACCTTTAGGCTTTTTGAATCTTTAACATAATCTTCGCTGATCTGCCTCTGACTTCCTGGAGAGAGCTAGAAATAAGAGATAGGACTCCATCGCTCCTCCCCCATAATAGGAAAAAGAAAAAAAGATGTTTCACAACCAATAAATTGAACTTTTTTAGTGGTACATAGTTTTCAAGGCCCAAATTTCTAGAAATTTTAAAATAAGGAATCTTTTCATTATTAATGGAAAGTTACAGCCACTTAAAGAACTTAACGTTTTGGATGTATCATTTGGGAGCTCTTTAATGAGTAGGAATGTCTTACTCATTCTTCCATGATCTCACTATTAATAACTGTAATTGAAGTGCACCATAAAGGTTCAAGGAACACTTATCCGTCGGGAGTTAGGTCCTATTTTTCTTGTACACTGAAAAAGTTAATTAAGAGCATGAAGGACATGGGATAAAGGAACCAGAATGTTATTATTTTTTTATTAATCCACCAATCCTAGCATTCTTAACCTCTGTCCTTTTCCTCAGTTATCATGAGCAATTCTGAAGTGCCTGCAGAGGATGGTCTTTTAGGAAGGAGCTGATAGGAAGGAAAATGGAGTGAATCAGGATAGTATATAAAACCCTGTCCTTCTGGGGAAATGCAGTAAATTGGCCCATTCTGTGCAGCTCCCAAGAACCTAGGTTGAAGGAAACAATTGAATCGTTGACTGTATTTGAAATCATGCTAAGTAGATGCTCTTTACACTGAAGGGCCAATACGAGAATAAACAAGCCCATAAAACATTCCTCGGTGAGAATGTCAAGTTCTATAGGCCAGGTATCATGTAGCCAGCAGAGCATATTACAGAGCTTCTGCGAAGGTTGGGAAGGGTCAGCTTAGACCAATGGCCAACGTTCATATTCTCCAGTCCTCAGGTTTTCAGTTTATTCAGTTCAATAAGCTTACAGAAGACCAGTTATGTGTTAGTGACAGGAGCTGATACAGGACACAAGGCAAGGGTTCCTCCTGCTGAGAACGTGGCTCTTGGTCACCTGATGAACTGAATCCTGAATTCTTCCCAATTTGACTGTCAGCGCCACCCTGGGTTCACGTGGAGCCTTTTGCTTCTGAAAAGAAAACAGATTCAGTTTTTTACCTGGCAAATGGTTTGTCTTACTCCTTTATTTGCATAATTCATTCCCAGGGGGAGGCAGAACAGTTAATGAATATTTATTCTAAATATATGAGTTCATTTATTGCCATTTCGCAAAAGCAAGTTTGCTTTCCATGAGCCTCTCACCCTTAAGATGGTATCCCTGGGTTTCCCCAAATCTTACATTGTTAATTTCCTTCTCTCTTGGTCCCTGGTCCTGACGCGTTTCTCTCTCCCTGTCTCCCATTTCTCATTTCCCCCTCCACACCCCTCTCTTTTTTCCCTTTCCAAAGGCAGAAGGCAAAACCCTACTGCAAAATTAAAACTAAGGCTAAAAAACATTAAAATATTTAACACACACTGTATATAAACTCGATGAGATATTTGGCTAACAGAATGGGAATGAAAGATTATGATACTTAAACTTCATTTGTAAGAATTCATCCCTTTAAAAAAAAAAGAATTCATCCCTTTGAAAAACTCTAAAGTAACTGTTCAGAGAATGTGAACACGTTTGTTTCAACAGGCAGATGAGTTTTTGTTTTTGCTATCCTTGGAACATTCTGATTTTCATTTGTAGATGAACCCATGTGCTCACACCACACACACATGACTTTACTGCTAGGATAAAGCAACAATTTCTTTAATGCCCTATGAAATAAAATACAAGTTCTTAACCTTAGAAATTATGGGCATCCCTAACTTTTCTGTAACTTGCCCCTCCAATCTTTTTCTCCCTACCTTCCTGGCATCTTCTGCTTCCATGTTGCTGCCTACTCACTGCTCTGCACCTTCCTGCCATTACACTTTTGTTCACCATCTTTGCCCACAACTTCATTGCCTCGAAGCCTACTCTGCCTTCAGTGTCTTTCTCATCCATGAAGCTCTGAAAACACTTCATACCTTGAGAATGATAACAAATATTAATATTATATTATAATTGCAACCTTCTGTGCCTACTTTGCATCAGCCAATCACCATGCTAAGCGCTCTGCATATATTATCTCATCGTATCCTTCCAAGGTTGAGGAGACAGGCATTTAAAAGCTTACTCAAATTGACCAATGTCAAAATAGAATTGGATCTCAGGTATACATCAGTCCAAGGTTCAGATTTGCAGCCTGAGGAAAGAATAACTGAAAAAAACTGAAGGAGAAACTTTAAGCAGTGAGGTTAGACGTTGACAAAAATAATCGAGGTGAAAAATAAAGGGTGGATTAATGGCAATCGGGAAAAGGGGAAACTGGTAAAAATATTACAACAGAACTAACAGCACTTAACATTTGATTGACTGTGAAGGCACAAGAGGAGATCAAGAAATGTCTTGATTACCAGTGTTGGTGGCTAGAGCAAATGAGGGCTCCATGGAGCCTGGTTGGGATTGAAGCCAAGCAGAGCAAAAACATTTACTTTGAGATAATAGCTTAAATATAACTTGTCGCATTTTTTTTCTCTGAGTAACTGAGATTTGTCCCTGGCAGTCCTTCTGCCAAGAAGCTTAAGACCTAAATCTGATCTTACTGCCAAAAGGTAGCAGAGGGTAGGTCCAAACAAAGAAATTGTTCAACAGTAATCATTGTTCTGCTTTGAATTTCAAAGAGAGATTTTTGAAGTCTGTAGCGAGATAATGGCTTGAAAAGAGGCCTTTTGATTTGTAAGAGCTTTTCTTTATTGGAGAGAAAGAGTTTTCTTAGAATTTCCAAAGCTAGGCTTTGAATATTAAGAGTCGTAAAAAGAGGGACTGTAGCATAAAGTTTTAATATAAATTATAGAACAAAGAAGGATGTGGCTGTGGCACGAGAAGGCAGTTCCTGTTAGGGAGGAAAAGGAAATAAAAATCCTTTACTTGTCTAAGGAGAGGAACAGGAGTGTGATGGGCAAAAAAGAAGGTAGAAGAAAGAAAGAGAGCACATGAACACAATGAGGCATGAAGAGCAAGAGATGAACCATTTGGGGGATCTAGTCCATGCTCCATTGCTACCTCACCAAGGCGAAGGAGGAGAGGATTTGGTGCTAGGTACTGTGGTGGAAAAACCCCAGCAGGTTTGGGAAAATCCCAAAGAAGAGGACTTGTTCCTTCTTTCCTATGGCATGGCCCCTTTGAAAAGGCCTCCATTCATCATGGTCCCAGAGCAGCATGCCATCTCAAGAATACAGCAGTGAACAAAAACAGTAATCATCACTGATAAAAGGGTTTAGGTGGATGGGCCTTCTATGCCATTCCTGGCTCCCAAGGCCTGTATGTAGATTGCAAAGTATCCAGAACTTTCTATATATCTTGGAAAGGAATGGGGAAGTGGTAATAGAACCAGAAAAAGCCAGAGGTCAGGAAGCAGAGGCTAAAGGATGAGAGAACAGCAGCACCAGAGGCTATTGTTGAGAAGTAACATGGGAGAAGAATGGAATCTGAAAGAACAGGATGGGCCTACCTATGCCATCTGGTGTGGATGGCAACCCACATACCATTTTAGTGACCAATGGGATCAACCTAGAGCATAGAAGAGGCCACTAGGGCAAGGGGATGCTGGCACAAGTTGTACTTCCTCCCTCTTCATGCAACATAGGCTGTGTGACATTAAATCATCTCTGGAGAAGCAGATAGGGGAAGGTGGAGAAACACTTGAGGGATGAGTATTTATTCAAAATTTATTCTAGGATTTTAACTGGAAAGATGTTAATGACTTTAAATTGGCAAGCAGAAAAGGCAGGAGGTCTTGTCAGGTTATCTTCATGTTAGGCAGTGTAGATAATTTATAGAAAAATTAGTTTAAAGTTTTCTGAATCTAAGTAAAAGCGGGTCCACTTTGATGTCTCCATTATAGATGACTTCAAATCAACTTTGTACTTTATGGTGTGGTGCCCAGATTTGCGTCATTAACAAACGGAGGCTATCTGGCAGCTTTCTATCTTAGCTATTTTTTTTCTCAATATGTAGGTGCTAAACTCAGATATTAAATTTCAAAACTAATAAAACATTCACTAAAATCTGTGAGCCTTATAACTGTGGATGGCTGGGGCAACATTCTGGTTGTCCTACCACAGTTACACAGACAAAAATAGGGAACATAAGAAAAAAATACTTGGGAGGGAAAATTATGAATTTGTTATTTTAACTCTTTTATTTTAGAAGAGTTTTAGATTCACAGAAAAATTATAAAGACTTCACAGAGAGTTTTCATCTACTCACACTCAGTTTCCCTATTCTTAGCCTCTTAGTGTGGTACATTTGTCACCATTAATAATCACGTATTTATGTATTATTGTTAACTAAAGTCCACACTTTATTCAGATTTTTTTTTTTTTTAGTTTTTATCTAATGTCTTCTTTCTGTTCCAGGATCCCTTCCAGCTTACTACAGAGCATCTAGTTGTAATGTCTCCTTAGGCTCCTCTCATACCTTCCTGGTTTTTGATGATCTTGTCCATTTTGAGGAGTACTAGTCAAGTATTTTGTAGAATGTCCCTCAGTTATTATTTGCCTGATGTTTTTCTTATGACTTGACTAGGGTTACGACTTTTGAAAGAAAGACCACAGAGAAAAAGTACCATTTTTATCACATCATATTAGGGGTCTGTACATGGTGGTTGATCATGATTTTCTGACTGAGGTAGTGTTTGCCCAGCTTCTCCATTGTGAAATTATCCTTTTCCTACAATACTCTTTGGAAAGAAGTCATTATGCACAGTTCACACTTAAAGGAATGAAGAAATATGCTCCACTCCATTGAAGGATAAATTTGTACAGACAATGAATTCATTTTGACACAAGAGTTTGAGATGTCTTAGAAACGAATTGTGGAAACTCTGGGAGGGTTGAAAGTGCAAAATTGTAGCTCCATAGAAAAATAATGGTGAGAAAGAGAGAGGAAAGGATATCAGGGTCATAGAAAGATGTTATTAAGCAGGTATCTAGAAGGTGAGAGAGAGAGATGGAGGGAGAGAAGAACTAATGTAGAACAATGGACTAGAAGACAATGGAAAACAGTTTCAAAAGGAGAGGAGATTTTAAATGCTCCACAAAAGACAAGAAATTTTGTGTCCTGCTAATTAACAGAAATTGGAACATATTCTTTTGAGTTTATGTCATCATCACCTCTTAGCCATTCCAACAGTTGATATGCCTGCCTCTTCATTAAACTCTGGTCATGTGCTATCTTGGTTTTCCAATGAATTTTTTGTTACTGTTATTACAAATTTGCATTCCACAGTATCTGATGGAAGACGGAGATTCCTGACATAGCAAACTGTCAGTAAGCTTTTATATTACAATTGGGTATTGTCTTATGAAAAACGATTTTCTTAACCTTCTTTTAAGTTCAAAGGTACTTAGGAAAAATAATGGATGAGTAGAAAAATAATGTACCAAAATGAAAATGATACACTGGGAGAGCACTCCTTGGGAACTTTGCACACAAATATGCCAGCAACAAGAGATGCAGAGGTTCAGTGGGAGAGGCAGGGAAATGAGTGAGGAGAAGTGCATTTTATCCTGACCTTTTTCTTCAAGCAACATGTCAAGGGAGACTCCTCATCTTTGAGTTGGCTTCCTCATTTATGAAGTGAGCAGCCTGGGTTAGCTGTACCCTACATGTCTGTTTGCATTATGTGATCTGAAGTGTACATGATTTGTTTATGAATAAACTTAAGACGTAAAGAAATATTTTATTTAATATGATAGCAAACATATTTCTCCTTACTACTTTTAGGTAGAGGAGAAGAGCATATTTAGACTTAGGTGAAAGTCATTTCTTTATAGAGTCAATACTATCCTGAGAGCCTCAAGACTTTGGCAAATATTTCAGGTAGAGCCACACTGGAATTTGGCTCGCTTATGGTGTACTGTAGAAATGGTCAATTCTAAACCAAATATTTGTGATCCCACACAGACCAAAAATCAAAAGGAAATTAAGCCTTTTAGGGCCTTGCTTTTCAAACTCTGCCCTTGAAGTGGTATTTGGTAGATGAACAGAAGGATGTTCCTAGAAATCAAAATATTGTTGGGAAGAGTAATTCAGGGCTTTAGGTTATAAATTTGTCTAAGAAGACTATTCTGAGAAAAAGAAAGAGAAGAAGAAGAAAAAAGAAGAAGGGGGAGGAGGAGAAGAAGAGAAAGACGACCATTATTCTGGGGAATTCTGACAGAGATAATATATATAAATCACCCAACACCATCTCTGGCTCATGAGAGTAACTCAATATATTTAACTTTTTATAAAACAAGGCTTTGCTTTCACCAGGCACTAATTAATTACATTAGCAACTGGCAGCCAAAGTACATTTCTTTCTCTCCCAATGCAAGATTAAGTGATTTTTTCTTTCAATCTTTGGCTTCCTCAGGAGAGTTATGTGTAAATCTTTTGTATTTTGAGCCATTTTTAAAACTTACCAGAGGAGATAATATCTATAGGAAACATGAGCTTTGAAAATAAACATATTATTTTTTAGAAATTGGGCTGTGGAGAAAGATTTCCTGGATCTTGTTGGATTTATGTCCAACAACCCCAATTACGGAAAGATTACCCTGCTTATTATGGATGGAAGCCTGATTTCCACCTTATTTATATTTCCTTGGAAAGAATGAAGTCCACATGAATGCTTATCACATAGCTGTACTTACTAATTTGGGGGTCTCTGTCCCGTCAACTAGACCGTGAGCTTATTGGGAATATATTGTGACTTTGCCTGGCACTTGGTAGAGTCCTATAAAGTACTTAATATATATTAAAAAGTCAGACATTATCTCTAGGTTCCAAACATAAGGATAAAACCAGTTCTACAACCCAAATTTCTGAGATGCTGCTAAGGGATCCCTGAGTCAGAGACATGGGTAATGGTTGTGGTTAAACATTCTCCATAATCTTCTTCACCGCCACCATAGGCACCCTAAATAAAATCAGAGTACAGGTCAACCAAGCTTCAAAGCAAATCTGTCTGGTTCTTCCAACTAGATGGCCTCTAGGCCCCAACTACCTAACAGTTTTGGAGCTGACCATGCTGAGTTTAATTTGAGTGCTTCCTCCCTCTAGCAAGTATTCCATTTATGTGAAAAATTTTATTCATAAGCTTTGAGATATATTTTCTTGAGCCTAGAGTCAATTGTGTTTTTTGAAAAACACTGGGCCTATCGCATGTTCATTTTATCCTCCTTTAGAAGTGAGCTCTTTAGAAATTAGGAATAGCAATTTTTGCTCCCTTTATCATTTATACTTCCATTTTATTTGAGTCCTTTGCATTTTATGGCTAGTATGGTGCTTTTTGCATAGGAGAGTTCAGTAACTATTTTTAGGTGAATGCATATGCAAACTCACCCTAATGGAATTATAACCTCATTGCTTTGTACATAGACAAATTGTTCAAACTGCTCTGGGCTACTGAGCAGCCATTGCACACTGTGATCTTATATTTGTACCTGGAGAAGCCTCTGCATGTAAGATCAATAAAATGTTTAGCAAGAATGGTATTCAGACTATTACTTTCATCTTGTCTCAGTGACATACTCCTCTACCAAAATGAATAAATAAATATATGAATGAATATGAATGAATGAATAAAACCTCATAAAGCATTACACTGAGTGTCTACTATGTTGAACATCCATCCACTCCACGTAGTAATCAAGCCAGGCATTTTGTATACATTATTTTTGGTTGTTTAAACAACTCTTCATTGTTATTTCCCTCTGCAGCTAAAGAAATTGAGGCTCAGAGAAGTTAAACAACTTTCTTTCAGGTCTTAGAGGCAGTCCCAGGTTTGTAATACATTGACTGCAAAACTCTCATTTTTTTCTATTACACAACTAGCTTCCTATAGGGCTTAAGGGAAAAACTATTATAGCTAACTTTTTAGATGGTGTTCAGGGTGATAGTTTTTTCCCTTACTAAATTAACTTCTTCCTTAAAGAGAATTCCCTCAATAGGTTATATACCTTAGATGAACCTCTGTTCAATTTGTGTTTCTCACCTGATAAGTAGCAGTGTGCCGGGAAGCTCTCAAATGTATACAATGGACCTTTTCATTGAGATTTTAAAGTAATAAATATAAAAAATAAGATGTAGAATTTAACATTTCTATAAATCATAAGTTACAGCTGATTTCAGAGATATATCATGTTATTCTGCTCTTCTCCAGAGCATCTGGCAGGTGTCTATTCATTCTCTGTCTTCTGGAGAGGAACATTTGAGAAGCATTGATTTCCTCTATTTCAAAAAAGTAATTCCCTGTCTTTTAGGAAGTATGCCTCTCAGTTTAGTTAGACATTCTTCATATTTTAATATTTTTTTTCTTAAGCTACTGGAGTTTTGAATATATCAATTTTATACCTTGAGTGGGGAAGAAGTGGATTTTTGGTATAGCTTTTCCACTATGGCTCATTGCTGTGCTTTCTCTTCTTACTGAGAATCAGATTCAGCAGATGTAGGACTTTTTTCACCACCATTGATTAGGACTCTGCACCAGTTGATTCATAATCAACTTTAATGTCCAGAGGTAGAAAAAGTTGATAGGCCCACCTGCAGGATTCATCATAAGCATGGGCTGAAACACTTCTGTATATAATTACATAAGACAACACATAAGTGCTTCAAAAATATTCTATTTTTATTCAAGCAAAACTTATGTGGTATGTACTAGTATCTCCACCATTTCATAAGAAAGGAAATAGAAGTTTTGTCATTTTAAGTAACTTGTCCATGGCAACATGGCCAAATGCTGAACCTGGATTTATTCTGGTGACCAAACCTCAGGGCCTGTATTTTTATTATTTATTTATTTTTCCCCATGAGGAGGTAACCATTAATACTTAGCATACAATTCTTTCTTTTTTTAAAGATCTTATTTATTTATTCATGAGACACACACAGAGAGAGAGAGAGAGAGAGAGAGAGAGTGACAGGCAGAGACACAGGCAGAGGGAGAAGCAGGCTCCACACAGGGAGCCCGACGTGGGACCCGATCCCAGGACTCCAGGATTACGCCCTGGGCAGAAGGCAGGCGCTAAACAGATGAGCCCCCAGGCGTCCCTCATACAATTGTTTTTATTTACAATCTATTTGATATCAAACATGAGTGAGACTGAACAAGGTTAAGTATGGAATGAGGTTGAGGGAGAGAATATTTCTAGATAAAGCTTCACTATATGTGAAAGTCCTGGGGCATGACTTTGGAGGACCTATAGGAAGCCTAGGGTGTCTTAACACAAAGAGTGAGGCAGAGAGTGATATGAGGCCCACCAGAGGCAGGTATGGATCAGATGGCAGAGCACCTGAGAGGCACTGTGAAGGATTTTGGTCTTCATCCAGAGGGCAATGGGCTCATACTGAGGGTAAACAGTGATACAGAAGAATAAGATTTAAGGTTTTAAAAAGTGACTTTGGGGATCCCTGGGTGGCGCACCTTTGGCCCAGGGCGTGATCCTGGAGACCCGGGATCGAATCCCACGTCGGGCTCCCAGTGCATGGAGCCTGCTTCTCCCTCTGCCTGTGTCTCTGCCTCTCTCTCTCTATCTCTTTCTGTGACTATCATAAATAAATAAATAAATAAATTTAAAAAAAAATAAAAAGTGACTTTGATTTTGGCAAAAAGTGGACTAATGAGGGAAGGACGGAGAGCATGCAGGGAGAATCATTGGCTTCTCCAGATGAATCCAGGTGAAAAGTCCAAGTAAGAGAACCGTAGCTTGGATTAGCATTGTGGTAGTAGAGATCAAAGAACATGCTATTCACCAACTGGATAAACACAAGGTTTGGGAACTGGAGGTGGGGAATAATGCAAAGTAGGAGTCAAATGTCACTTCTAGATTATACAATTGATTGAGTAGAAAGTGTAGCATTCCTTGAGACATTGGTGAGGGGTCAGGTGGTGGAGGGTGTAAGAGATTGTTTAGTTTAGGGCATTTTTGTGTACCTTTAGAATCACCCCAATAGAAATGTCAAGTGAAGTTTGGAATACAGAAGAAAGAACTGAGTCTGAGTAACACAGTTAGAAATCATCGGCAAGTATGTGGCTAATTGAAGGTTGGCTCACAGATGAGACAGGGTGGGGAGAGAGGTATTAGAGCCCAGAGCAGTGCTGTGAGGCGCTCCACTTTTAATGGCTGGGATCCTATTGAGGGTACCTGATTTTCTTTCAATCTAAATAATTTACCAAGTATTTACTGCGTGCTTACAATGTATTAGACACCTGTCTAGGGCCTGGAGATAAAGCAGTGCAGGAAACAGAGTCTTTGCCTTCATGGAGTGATAAAGCATCTGACAATAAATGGTGAACAAAAGTCTGAACTAGGGCAGCCCCGGTGGCTCAGTGGTTTAGCGCCGCCTTCAGCCCAGGGTGTGATCCTAGAGATCTGGGATCAAGTCCCACGTCGGGCTCCCTGTGTGGAGCCTGCTTCTCCCTCTGCCTGTGTCTCTGCCTCTCTCTCTTTCTCTCTGTATCTCTCGTGAATAAATAAATAAAATCTTAAAAAAAAAAAAAAAGTCTGAACTAACCAGACAAGTAGACCTCTCTCCCTCTGCTCAGCAAGTACTGCTTCTTGAGGCCACCAAAGTGCTCCCTTTCTCCTTGTTGGCTTTTCTTCTTGTGGGTCCTGTCAGAGATCCCAATTCCCCCAAACATTGCAGGAAGTAACCATCAGATGTAACTGACGGTGACATCCTCCAAATTCAATGCAGTGGGTGGATGAGGGTGACAGGTGGCCTCACGGGGAAGAGCTGAGATAGTGGTGCACAGTGGGGATTATGGTTTTCATGATTCTTCTCTATCCACAGTGTTAGGAGGCCGGAGAGAGAGGAAGACAGATCAGCACAGATAAAAGGAATTTCATTAAGAAAAGCTGGCCGGGCAGGAGGTTTTGTCATGCTGTTTCTACACGGATATAGCTTAAAAATACACCAGACATTGGGATCCCTTCTTACACACAGAGATGCAAAAAGATGTGCATGGGTGAGGTGGGGGGAGATTTGCCAGTATTTCCTGGGGAGCAGGGCTTTTCTTTTTCAAAGTCTCCACCCCATGCTCTGGGAAGCTGTGAGCTGTCCCCAGGGTGCGTCTCCTACTGTCCCTTTGAGGACTGCAGACTGGTTGGCTGTGGGGAGCCTGACCCCTGAGCATATCGAACTGCCTTTTCTCCTCAGTGTCTGAGAAGGGTGGTCACTGACCCTTCTCCCAATATATTGGGGGAAATTTCTCAGCATGGTGGGATTATGGATGATTCTTATTATTTATATATTTTTCTACACTTAATTTTCTGAAATGAAAAACGTCTATCTTTAAAATGAGAAAAAGCCTGTTATTAAAAAAAATCACCCAAAGCTTCTCACTATCTAAAAGGACAAAATGGCTAAGCTGCCATAGCTTTTCAGAGAAATCCAATCTTATATCTTAGAAGACAAAAATTGTTCCTGAGACTGATGACCAGGAAGCATCAATGACAGCATGTGACAAGAGTGCAGAGTGCATAATAGTAGCGTTTAGACTTTGAAGTCACAGGGACAGGATATAAATACCACCTCATGTCTTTATTAGCTGCACGGCCTTGGTCACTGACTCAATCTCTTTGGTTGCAGTGTCCTCTGATGTAAATAGGAACCAGCACACAGCTTGCAGAGTTACGGTAAGATTCCACAGCATGCTCTTTGCTGAGGGCCTGTCACACAACAGCCCTTAATAGGCAATTCATATTATAGAAGTAGACTGGTTTCCTGCAGGCTTTTGATCCAGGATATCTTGTGCTGAACACTGAAAAGAGGAAGAGATACTTATTTCACAAATAAGCCATAATGTTTTAGAAAAGTCAGAGATCTCATTGAATCTCGTGCACCCTGAGGAAACAGACACAGGGAGCTTCTGTCACAGGCTAAATGGTGGCACAGCCCGGAGTATGAAGGATAGGTCTTCAGACTCCTAGGTCAGTGCTCTACATCACAGCATTTTGTGACAAGGTGATACATGGATTTACTGTTTGCAGAGAAGCAAGGATACCTATAATTCTTTGAATTCTTTTAGTTATTAAAGTACATTAGCATAACTAGAATAAAGTAAATTAGCACAATTATAATTATGGATGCTTTTATGAAAAGAAGTTTTCTTTCAAATTGTATTTATTTAAACATTTGCTTATTTCTTTTTTTAAAGATTTTATTTATTTATTTATTTATTTATTTATTTATTTTATTTATTTATGATAGAGATAGACGAAAAGAGAGAGAGCATGAGCAAGGGGAGTGACAGAGGAGAGGGAGAAGCAGACTCCCTGCTGAGCAGGGAGCCCAACAGGGGGCTCTATCTCGGGATCCTGAGATTATGACCTGAGCCGAAGGTAGACACTTAAACCAGCTAAACCACCCAGACACTCACGTTTGCTTATTTCTTGAGTTTGGTTTTAATTGCATCTCATAGTTAAAGGAATCCACAGGGGAAATTATTAACTGAGAATATCAATAGAAATAAATGGGTGTGTATGGATTGACTGTTCAAAATAGATCCAAATATACTTGTGTTTTATATACCTAATATAGTATGGACTCTAGGTTCATGTTTACCATCATCTTTATTAAAGAAAAGTAGCATGCAAAGAATACAAAAGCTGTATTTTATTTCGTAACTAATACGTGATCAATTCAAAGAAAGTGATCAGTGAAACTGGGATGTTGGACCTTATGTAAACAAACAGTAAACTGAGCCCTGACGTTGTTCCCCAGGTCTAATTTAATAAACTAGTTATTAGCTTTAGTCTCTCCTTTCCCAGATGTTCATTGGTAAAGCAAATGAAGAGTAAGCACTTAGGTCTCTTATTTTATTCTGGTGTTGGGATTCAACTAAGTTTAAATAATGAAACATCAGAATAAAAAAATCTGTTGTGGTGAATATTTTTATAAATTTCATTACAGAAGGCTTTCTGGGGCACCTGGGTGGCTCAGTGGTTGAGTGTCTGCCTTTGGCTCAATGATCCCGGGGTCCTGGATTGAGTCCCACATCAGGCTCCCCATGAGGAGCCTGCTTCTCCCTCTGCCTATGTCTCCGCCTCTCTCTCTGTGTCTCTCATGAAGACATAAATAAAATCTTTAAAAAAAGTAGGCCTCCTAAGCATGTCATAAAGCCTGGAAACAATGAAGAGAAAGTAAAAATACATTTGGCTCACTCAAAACTTTTTTTTTCTGTTAACTAACTAGAATTTAAAAAGTCAAAACAAAGAAAATTCAATTTTTTCTTATGATGTACATATAAAAGCATAGATAAGGCTGACATACACACTGGAAACATATTTGTAATATATATGAAAGCCAAAGACTTGATATCTCTGTACAAAGAGCATGTGCACATTAATATAACAAAACTAAATCTCTGTAGGACAATTGGCAATGAACAGTAACAATTCATGGGACACAAAAGACAAATATGGCTCCCAAAGAACTGAAAATAGTTAGCTTCACTAATAATATAAGAAATGTCAATTAAAAATGAAATATACTTCACTTGTCATGTTGCAAAGGTAAAAAAAAGTATGAATAATACCAAGTGCTGCCCATCTGGGAAATTGGCTTTATCACATGCCCTGGTGGGATTGTAACTTGATATCACCTTTCTGGGAGCAGATAGATGTTATATTTAAAAACATAAAATGCACAATTCTTTGAGGCGTGAGGCAATATACATGTATATATATATTCCAAATATAAGAGGGATCATATAGTATTTGTCTTTCACTTAGCATAATGCCTTTGAAGTCCATCCATGTTGTCACAAATGGCAAGATTTTGTTACTTTTATGGCCGAATAATATTCCAGTGTGCATATAGATACTACAGTTTCTTTATCCATTTATTCGTTGATTGATTGTTTCCACATCTTGGCTATTGTAAATAATGCTGCAGTGAACATGGGGATGCATATATCTTTTTTTTTTTTAATTAGTGTTTTCTTTCTTTCTTTTTTTTTTTTTTTTTTTGCTAAATACATAGAAGTAGAATTCCTGGATCATATGGTAATTCTATTCTTAATTTTTCAAGGAGCCTCCATATTGTTTTCCAAAGTGGCTGCATCAATTTACATCCCCACCAACAGTGCAGGAGGGTTTCCTTTTCCTTCACATCCTGGCTGACACTTCTTATTTCTTGTCACTTTGATTTTAGGTATTCTAACAGGCATGTAGGGATAGCTCATTGTGATTTAGACTTGCATTTCCCTGATGATTAGTGATGCTGAGAAGCTTTTCATGTATGCATTGGCCATCTGTATGTCTTCTTTGGAAATATGTATATTTAGATCTTTTGCCCATTTTTAAATTAGGTTGTTGGTCTTTTTCTTTCTTTCTTTCTTTCTTTTTCTTTTTCTTTTTTTTTTTTTTTTTTTGCTATTGAGTTGTAGGAGCTCTTTTTTTATTTTTGGTTATTAGCCCCCTACCAGATATATGATTTGTAAATATTTTCTCTCACTCAGTAGGTTGTCTTTTCATTTTGTTGATAATTTACGGGGCAGAAGCTTTTTAGTGTGATGTAGTCCCACTTGTTTATTTCTGCTTTTGCTGTTTTTGCTTTTGGTATCAGATTAAAAAATTATTGGCAAGACCTATGTCAAATGGCTTACTGTGCATGTTTTCTTTTTAGGAATTTTATAGTTTTAGGTCTTACATTCAAATCTTTAATCCATTTTGAGTTAATTTTTGTGCATGGTGTATGAGAGTGGTCCTGTTTCATTCTTCTGCATGGCTGTTTTATTTTCTTAACACTATTTATTGAAGAGATTGTCCCTTCCCCATTGTTTGTTTGTTTTTTTAAGATTTTATTTGTTTATTCCTGAGAGACACACACAGAGAGAGGCAGAGACATAGGCAGAGGGAGAAGTAGGTTCCCTGCAAGGAGCCCGATGTGGGACTCGATCCCAGAGCCTGGGATCACACCCTGAACCGAAGGCAGATGCTCAACTGCTGAACCACTCAGGTGTCCCTGTCCTTTCTCCATTATGTATTCTTGGCACCTTTGTTGTAGATATATTGACCATAGGGGTGCCTACCTGGCTCAGCTGGTAGAGCATGTGACTCTTGATCTCTGGGTTGTAAGCTTGAGGCCCATGTCAGGTGTAGAGATTACTTTTAAAAATTAATTAATCGAATATATGTAGGCTTATTTCTGAGCTCTCTATTCTATTCTGTTGATCTTTGTGCTTGTTTTTATGCCAATACCATACTGTTTTAATTGCTAGATCTTTGTAATATTGTTTGAAACCAGGAGTGTGATGCCTCCAGCTTTCTTCTTCTCAAGATTGCTTTATCTATTCGGGGTCTTTTCTGGTTCCACACAAATTTTAGGATTATGTGTTCTGTGAAAAATGCCATTGAAACTTTGCTAGGGATTTCTCAAGATTGCTTTATCTATTCGGGGTCTTTTCTGGTTCCACACAAATTTTAGGATTATGTGTTCTGTGAAAAATGCCATTGAAACTTTGCTAGGGATTTCAGTGAACCTGTAACTTTGGGTAGTATGGATATTTTAACAATATTAATTCTTCCAATCAATGAGCATGGGATATCTTTTCATTTGTGTCTTCTTTGATTTCTTTCATTAATGTCTTGTAGTTTTCAATGTATTGGTCTCTTAATTCTGTGGTAAAATTTATTCCTAGGTATTTTATTGTTTTTGATGCAATTGTAAATGGGATTGTTTTCTTTCTTTCTCTGATAGTTCATAGTTGTACAGAAATGGGACAGATTTTTGCATACAGATTTTGTATCCTACAACTTCACTGAATTTGTTAATTCATTCTAATAGTTTTTTGATGGAATCTTTAGGGTTTTCTTTATATAATACCAGATCATCTACAAATAGTGACAGTTTTACTTCTTCCTTTCCAGTTTGGATGACTTTTGCTTATTTTTCTTGCCTAATTGCTCTGGCGAGGACTCCCAATAGTAGGTTGCATGAATGTAGTGAGAGGAGCATCTTTGTCTTGTTCCTGATCCTAGAGGAATAACTTTCAGCTTTTCACTGTTGAGTATATTAGGTGTGGACTTATCATAAATGGTCTTTATTGGGATCCCTGGGTGGCGCAGCAGTTTGGCGCCTGCCTTTGGCCCAGGGCGCGATCCTGGAGACCCGGGATCGAATCCCACGTTGGGCTCCTGGTGCATGAAGCCTGCTTCACCCTCTGCCTGTGTCTCTGCCTCTCTCTCTCTCTCACTGTGTGCCTATCATAAATAAATAAAAAAAAATTATAAAGGTTAACCTTTAAAAAAAAATAAATGGTCTTTATTATGTTGAAGTACAGTCCTTCTATATCCGTTTTCCTGAGAGTTTTACTATAAATGGATGTCAAATTTTGTAAAATGCATATTTTGCATCTATTGAGATGACCATATAACTTTTAGCCTTCATTTTGTTTATGTGGTGTATCACATCGATTTGTGGACCATGAACCATCCTTGCATCCCTATCCTACTTGATTGTGGTCTATGATCCTTTTAGTGGACTAGTGAATTAGATTTGCTAACATTTTGTTAAGGAGTTTTGCATCTGTGTTTGAAGATAATGGCCTGGAATTTTATTTTCTTATGGCATCCTTGTCTGGTTTTAGTAGTATGCTGTTTCTATGAGATAAAAATTAATTAAAAAAATAAGAGCTGTTAAGTGCAAACTGTTTGCAAACCAATATGTAGTTTCTGCCTTTTGTCACTATTTGCCATATGATACACAAGCATTTAGGAAGTGTGTAGTTATATGAAAATACCAATAAAATGCTAGTCCTAGTTGAGGATTGCTATTAGAGATATGAGATGTTTTTGAGGTGTGAAAGTATGTAAATGCTTTAATGAAAAAACTTGTTATGAAGCACAAGTTAAATATTTATGGATTTTAAGTGGGATTTTAGCATCACTTTACTTTTTTACTTTTTAGAAAACTCTCTGCAAGGGAGTCTCAAAATCTTCCATGTAAAAGTATAGAGTATTTAACACAACTTTATATCCCTGAGGCCAGAATGACTATGCACTTTTAGTCCTGAGAAATATTAGCTTTGAATTCCTGAGAATGTATTAGGACTCATGAAGTATGGAAAGCAGACGTATCAACTAAATTAGACCTTGCACAGTGGAAAGTTGGCAACATTCTAGTTTTGGCATTACATTTTGTCCAAGGTCCAGATATCATACTTTATTATATACTGTATGTACTTGACCTCAGCAAAACTAGCATGTCTGTCTTTAATTACTCGAAGGAGCCAGTTCTGGGAAAGGAGGATTAGATTGTTTTAAGTGTATTTTCAAAAGCAAATTGATCAATAATTTAGAATTTTATAATGTTTGCATTGTCAGTTTTAACTCTTCTTTATTTTCTTAGGATCCAAATGCACACATTTAGCAAGACTGTTTGTAATAAGAGAAGGTGGACATGTTGACAAGTATGTTGCAAGTTATGCCCAACAGCAGACAGATCATGCTGCTGTCAACAAAAGCAAACTCATGTTAGTTACCTCATGTGGTTTTCTATGAGGGAACAAACACCTCTTTTGGAATTACGAAGAAAGATTTTTTCTGATAGACTAAAAACATTGATAAGAATGCATTGGTAGAATTATATCAGGTACTTCCCTAGAACTTTACGGAACCCAAATATCATTACCAATTTTAATTAACCAGATACTTCAAAAGGAGCCATTTACATTGAACAAGTAGGATAATGGAAACTCTTTTGTAAGTCATTTTTGCATTAATTAACATGTTATAGCAAATTAGGAATTGATCCCAAGAATTTCAGTAAAGGATTATCAGAGACTCTATCATCACTGGGAATGGAAAACACATCTCCTTTGGCATAGCACTTCTTTATTGATTTTCATTTTCCTACAACAATTCCCTAGCATGATATTTTAGTAGCTGCTGGGTTCACTTGGAAGCTCATAAAGTAATAGTGACTATTAAATGGATTAATATCACTCCTCCCTTGGCTCTCATTCCTGCATGAAAGAGTTGCATGTATGAATGTAATCCAGATTTGGAAATGGCGGAAGCCAGAAAAAATAAGAACCCCTAAGAAAGAAGGTGAGATGAAAAGTAAAGCTTGATTAAGAAATATAGTAGTGATTTTGCTGCAAAAGTTTTTACTGGGACATTTGGACAATAGTCCAAAAAATATGATTTACCTTGGGGCCCCACCACATACTGACTGGTGTCATTGTTAGAGTACCTAAGGTTTTCCTTTTCAAGTAGCAACAGACAGTGATAGGGAGGAGTTTTCAACCTATTTTTGTGCGTGTATCTCTTTGGAGAAGTTTCTCAGAATGTTATTTTTAAATGTGTAGAGTAGTGTACTTTTTTCCTATTGCTGCCAAAACAAATATCCACAAACTTAGTTGGCTTAAACAGCACAAATATATTATCTTAAAGTCTGATAGAGGTCTCAGTGGATTAATATTAAGGTGTTGACAGGGCTGCACTTCTTTTTGGAGAATCTAAGGGAGAATCTGTGTTCCTTGTCTTATCCAGTTTGCAAAGCCATCCATATGCCTTGGCTGCTGGCTTCTTTTTTTCCATCTTCAAAATCTGCATAAGCTAATATAGTGCTTTGTACATTCTCCTCTCTGACCACCTTGGGAAGGGTTCTCTGCATTTAAGAATGCTTCTGGTTAGATTGAGTTTACCTGGATAATCCAGGAAAATCTCCCCATCTCAAAATCCTGAACCTTAATCTGGAAAGTCTCTTTTGCCACATATAGTAACATATTCACAAATTCTGGGGGTTTGGGTGTGAGCATTCTTGAAGGCCATTATTTTACCTAATTAGAGTTATGGATGAAATAGTATTAAAATACAAATTTGCAATACAATAATATATGGTTGTATTTAGTAAGACAATAATATTTAGAGCAGATCACATTATGTCCATAAATTCAAAATAATGGTAACCACAAATGACTTTTCAGTATATCAGTAACAACTGCAAAAGCTGTAATGAGGTAGGAAAACATCTGTCATTTTTATTGGTAACAGAGTCACAAGAAGCACTACTACTACTGTGGTTTGTTGTTTACATTCATAATTGTAGGAAATGTGACATGTCAGCTAGACATTAAAATAGTAAAGACATACATTCTTTTTCTCTCACCCTAAACCACAGATTCTTTTTGGGGTTGAAAAGCTCTGTTGTAAGGAGATGTTAAGAAACGATAACGCTGATGTTGGCCTGACAGTGGCAGGAAGACCCTCCTGCGGCCACATAATCATCCTGAGTAGTGAGCCTGAGTGAAGATAGCAGGTAAGTGAGAGTTTCAATAATGCCAGAAAAATCCTATCACCTTCAAGCTCTGCTTTCTCAACAAAGCCTTCTTGGACTTTTCTAGCTTCTCTTGGCTGCTCTCTCAATTCTGGTTCTCCATAGCACATTTCCATTGTTTCCGCACAAGGTTGCTAGCACCTTGTTCTTTCCTCTCTCATAACTTGGCATTTTTTATGCATGGCCTTGGGATGCTGGCCGTATTTTCAAGTGCATGTTATCTATCACCCTGAACCTCCATAAGTAAAAGTGATACACATCTTCATTCTTTGGTGTAGCAATAAGGACTTAGCACGGTAATAGTGAGTGAATATATATGATGAGATTGACCAACTCTCCAATTAATATTCCCCACTGAACTTACATGTATATTGTGGTGAAGATGTGCAAATATCAAGAATTTGCAGAGTCTTTTTCAACTAGCCTTCAGAACAAGATACATGATAGAAAAAGATCCATGGTCTGAGAATTGGAGGTTTGTTTTTGTTTGTTTTCTTTTTCTTTTCCTTTCCACTGATTAACCAGCTTTGTGATCCTGAGCATGTAGCTGCATTTCTCCTGGGCCTCAAGTCCAACGTTTGTAAAATGGAGGGACTGGATTAGATCATTTCTAAGGGCCTCCCATCTTTCAGAGTTTGTGAATCAAGAGTTACTGTCACTTTTTAACACTTCATTAGGACTGAATTCAAGTTTCCAGATTATTCCGTTTCCCCAAGCAGTTTAAGAATTTAAATGTCTAAAGACTGAGGCTTTCCTGAGAAGATAAGTTGTGACTTTATCAAACACACTCCTAATAAGATTTATTCCTTCTGGTCAAAAGACTCATTTGAAGTGACATGCTATCTCCGATCCTACACAGATTTTTTCATACCCAGATGAAAGAGGGATTAGTTGGTAAGGTCCTCAGAAACCTTTTTATGAGAGCATGCTGTGAATTTTTCCAAAACTTTCTTACAAAAACTTAAGCATCCTGATAACTTACCATAAGCACTTACTGGATAGACAGTTATGACAGTAATAACCACCAGCAATTCTCCAAGCTGGAATTCAGTGACATTTCCTGTAAATTATTGAGTCTGAGTTAATGCCTTACATTTCTTCTGAAGATCTTAAAATACCTACCCCTTAACCTGCTTTCGATTTCCCTCCCCACCTTTCTCTCCCC
Source organism: Nyctereutes procyonoides (assembly GCF_905146905.1). Taxonomy (NCBI): domain Eukaryota; kingdom Metazoa; phylum Chordata; class Mammalia; order Carnivora; family Canidae; genus Nyctereutes; species Nyctereutes procyonoides. Next base: position 95,337 of record NW_026575146.1, on the reverse strand, counting down.
ACAGCCCTGTTCTGTCCCATCTGCTCCACAGCACTGTCCTCCTTACGATGAACTCTACCTCACTTCCATCCTAGGTCTCTGAGATGTAAGGCATAGAGCAGGATGGATGATGATCATTAAGAAGACTGAGGCTTATACAGAGTTGGGACCTACAAGTAAATGCACATTCAACTTCAGAAAGAATAACAATAGCTTATTTAGAAGGATTTAAAATTTGCTTGGGCAGCCCGGGTGGCTTAGTGGTTTAGCATTGCCTTCAGCCCCAGGCCTGATCCTGGAGACCTGGGATTGAGCCCCATGTCGGGATCCCTGCATGGAGCCTGCTTCTCCCTCTGCCTGTGTCTCTCTCTCTCTCTCTGTGTGTGTGTGTGTGTGTGTGTGTGTATCTCATGAATAAATAAATAAAATATTTAAAAAATAGAATTTGCTTAGGATTTATATAGAAGGAAAGGATTTAGACTCGAATCTATTCCATCTTTAAGAGATCGCTATCAATCTCATTGGGACAATGTGACCTATACTCACTCAGTGTGATGATATTGTTTAGCCAGTTTCTCCTTATGACTATTTTACTATAATTGAAAACAACTTATCATGCACTTTCCCACTTTCCTTTTATGCTTCCCCTTTGCCTTAGTTACCCACTTCATTTTATTGCAATAAGCTGCAATTCAAATGTCACCATCCCAGGGTAATGTCCTATTCTAGCTTCCCCAGTTTGGGGAAAAAATGTTAAAATTTCAATAGCAATTCATGAATGTTTTCATGATGGCACTTAAAACCATGCCTCTAGGGATCCCTGGGTGGTGCAGCGGTTTGGCGCCTGCCTTTGACCCAGGGTGCGATCCTGGAGACCCGGGATCGAATCCCACGTCGGGCTCCCCGTGCATGGAGCCTGCTTCTCTCTCTGCCTGTGTCTCTGCCTCTCTCTCTCTCTCTCTCTCTCTCTCTCTCTGTGACTATCATAAATAAATAAAAAAAAACCATGCCTCTAGTTATGTTTATCTGTGCACATCTGTGTCCTACATAGATTTTAAGCTCCTGAATAGCAGAGGCTTCTAATGAAACTTTGTGCCCTCAGGTTACAATAATAGAAAATAAATTACCTTATAATTTTCTTTGCTTTTTGTTCCACATAATTCTAAAGAGTATTTTCAAAAGGATTACTACTATCTGATACATAAATATATGTATGAATGATATATATAATGTATATAATATTTTATACACAAACACATATATAACAGGATGGTTTGTGTTATTCTACCTGCAATGCTGCAGTACTAGGATATTTCTCAAAAATGATAGCAATAAATAATAAATTAATCTGACAGTTTTTGCTACGGTGACTTGGAATAAATTTTTTCCCAAGCTGACTGCAAAGCTCTCAGACTAATTCATTTTAAAAATACATAGAATATCAGGGGATGTTTATAAGCAGTATCTCAAGACAATATTAAAAAAGGAATCAATAGCAGGAGATTGACAAAATGGCAGAAGAGGAGGGGTCCTCAACTCATCTGGGCCCACAAACTTACCAAGATAACTTTCAAAACATCCTGAACACCTATGAATTTGACCTGAAATGTAAAGAGAGAACAGATGGAATGCTACAGAAAGAAAAGTTTTCGCTTCTAACAAGGGTGTATTCTACTTAGGTCGTGCTTGATATTTTTGACTCAGCTTGCTCATAGAGCCACTCTGCACTGGACAAAATGACTGGAAGGAAGAATTAACCACTAAAGAAAGAACCAGAAGCAATACTCTCTGCCACAGAATTACAGAATATGGATTTCGATATGATATCAGAAATTCAATTCAGAAGCACAACTATAAATTACTGGTGGCTCTGGAAAAAAACATAAAGGACACTGTTAGGCAGAATTTAGATCTAATCAGGCCGAAATTAAAAATAGGTTAACTGAGATGTGATCCAAACTGGATGCTCTAACTGCTAGGGTTAATGAGGTGGAAGAGAGAGTGAGTGACATAGAAGACAAGTTGATGGAAAGGAAGCTGAGGGAAAAAAAGAGAAAAACAAGTAAGTGCCACGAGGAAAGGCTTAGGGAAATAAATGATAGCTTGAGAAGGAAGAATATACATTTAATTGTATATTCTGAATGACACTAAATTCATATTCTTCAACAGTTACTCTGAACGTGCATGGGCTAAGTGATCTCAGCAAAAGACGCAGGGTATTGGACTGGATAAAAAGGCAAGATCCATCTATTTGCTGTGTACAAGAGACTCATTTTAGACCTAAGGACACCTCTAGCCTTAAAACAAAGGGATGGAGAACCATTTACCATTCAAATGGTCCTCAAAAGAAAGCTGGGGTAGCCATCCTCATATCAGATAAATTAGAGTTTATACCAAAGTCTGTAGTAAGAGATGAAGAGGGACAGTATATCATACTTAAAGGGTCTATCCAACAAGAAGGCCTAACAGTCATGAATATTTATGCCCCTAATGTGGGAGCTGCCAAGTATATGAATCAATTAATAACCAAAGTAAGGAGATACTTAGGTAATAATACACTAATACTGGGAGACTTCCCCCACTCTCAGCAAAGGACAGATCTTCTAAGCAGAACATCACCAAAGAAACAAGGGCCTTGAATGATACACTGAACCCAATAGATTTCACAGATATATGCAGAACATTCCATCCAAATGCAACTGAATACACATTCTTCTCAAGTGCACATGGAACTTTCTCCAGAATAGACTACATACTGGGTCACAAATCAGATCTCAACTGATACCAAAGGATTGAAATTGTCCCCTGTATGTTTTTAGACCACAATGCTTTGAAACTAGAACTCAATCACAAGAAGAAATGTGGAAGAAATGCAAACACATAGAGGTTAAAGAACATCCTACTGAAAGATGAATGGGCAACCACAAAATTAGAGAAGAATTTTAAAAATTCATGGAAACTAATGAAAATGAAAAAATAACCATTCAAAATCTTTGGAATACAGCAAAAGCAGTCCTAAGAGGGAAATACATTGCAATACAAGCCTCCCTTAAGAAATTGGAGAAAACTCAAATACACAAGCTAACCTCACACCTAAAGGAATTGGAGAAAGAACAGCAAATAAAGCATAAGCCAAGCAGAAGAAGAGAGATAATAAAGATTACTGCAGAACTCAATGAAATAGATACCAGAAGAACTGTAGAACACATCAACAAAACAAAGAGCTGGTTATTTGAAAGAATGAGATAGATAAACCCCTAGACAGCCTTATTAAAAAGAAAAGAGAAAAGACTCAAATTAATAAAATCACCAACAAAAGAGGAAAGATCACAACCAATACCCAGGAAATACAAACAACTTTAAAAATGTTTTATGAGCAACTATATGTCAACAAATTAGGAAATCTAGAAGAAATGGATGTATTTCTGGAAAACCACAAATTACCAAAACTGGAACAGGAAGAAATAGAAAACTGAACAGGCCAATAACCAGTGAAGAAACTGAAGCAGACAAGACACAAAAGTCCAGGGCCAGACGCCTTCCCAGGGGAATTCTACCAAATGTTTAAAGAAGAAATAATAACTATTTTACTAAAGCTGTTTCAAAGGATAGAAAGGGTGGGAACACTTCCAAACTTGTTTTATGAGGCCAGCATTACTTTGATTCCAAAACCAAAGACCCCACCAAAAATGAGAATTATAGATCAATATCCCTAACGAACATGGATGCAAAAATTCTCACCAATATAGTAGCCAATAGGATCCAACAGTACATCAGGAGGATTATTCACCATGGCCAAGTGGGATCTATCCCCGGGATACAAGGGTGGTTCAACACTCATAAAACAATGTGATAGATTACATCAACAAGAAAAAAAACAAGAACCATATGATTTCTATACACTAACAATGAAACTGAAGAAAGAGAAATTAAGGAATCAATCCCATTTACAATTGTACCCCAAACCATATGATATCTAGAAATAAACCTAACCGAAGATGTAAAGGATCTATACTCTAAAAATTACAGAACACATATGAAAGACATTGAAGAAGATGTAAAGAGATGGAAAAACATTCCATGCTCATGGATTGGAAGAATAAATATTGTGAACTGTCTATGCTACCCAGGGCAATTACATGTTCAATGCAATCCCTATCAAAATACCATGGACTTTCTTCACAGAGTTGGAAAAAATAATCTTAAGATTTGTAATGGAATCAGAAAAGACCCCGAATAGCCAGAGGAATGTTGAAAAAGAAAACCAATGCTGGGGGGATCACAATGCTGAATTTCGAAGCTGTATTACAAAGCTGTGATCATCAAGACAGTATGGTACTCACACAAAAACAGGCACATAGATCAATGGAACAGAATAGAGAACCCAAAAATGGGCACTCAACTCTATGGTCAACTAATATTTGACAAAACAGGAAAGAATATCCTGGAAAAAGGACAGTCTCTTCAATAAATGGTGTTGGGAAAATTGGACAGCCATGTGCAGAAGAATGAAACTAGACCATTCTCTTACACCATACACAAAAATAAACTCAAAATGGATGAAAGATCTAAATGTGAGAAAAGAATCCAACAAAATCCTAGAGGAGAACATAGGCAACACCCTTTTTGAACTTGGCCATAGCAACTTCTTGCAAGATACATGAATTAAGGCAAGGGAAACAAAAGCAAAAATGAACTATTGGGACTTAATCAAGATAGAAAGCTTCCACACAGCAAAAGAAATAGTCAACAAAACTCAAAGACAGCCTACAGAATGGGAGAAGATATTTGCAAATGACATATCAGATAAAGGGCTAGTATCCAAGATCTATAAAGAACTTATTAAAGTCAACACTCAAACAAAAAATCCAATCATGAAATGGGCAGAAGACATGAACAGAAATTTCTCCAAAGAAGGCATACACATGGCCAATAAGCACATGAAAAAATGCTCTGCATGACTTGCCATCAAGGAAATAGAAATCAAAACCACAATGAGATACCACCTCACACCAGTGAGAATGGGGAAAATTAACAAGACAGGAAACAACAAATGTTGGAGAGGATGTGGAGAAAGGGGAAGCCTCTTGCACTGTTGGTGGGAATGTGAACTGGTGCAGCCACTCTGGAAAACTGTGTGGAGGTTCCTCAAAGAGTTAAAAATAGGGCTACCGTATGACCCTGCAATTGCACTACTGGGTATTTCACTACATACTGATGTAGTGAAATGCCGGGACACCTGCACCTCAATTTTCATAGCAGTAATGTCCACAATGGCCAAACTGGAAGGAGCCTCAATGTCCTTCCACAGATGAATGGATAAAGAAGATGTGGTCTAAATATACAATAGAATATTACTCAGCCAACAGAAAGGACGAATACCCACCATTTGCTTCAATGTGGATGGAACTGGAGGGTACTATGCTGAGTGAAATGAGTCAATCGGAGAAGGACAATCATCATATGGTTTCACTCATATGTGGAATATAAGAAATACTGAAGTGGTTTATAAGAGAAAGGAGGGGAACTGAGGGGGAAAATTAGAGACAGAGACAAACCATGAGAGACTCCTAACTCTGGGAAACAAAGGGTTGCAGAAGGGGAGGTAGGGTGATGGGCAATGAGGAGGGCACTTGATGGGATGAGCATTGGGTGTTATACTATATGTTGGCAAATTGAATTTAAATTAAAAAAAACATAAAAAATAAATAAATGAGTCACCGTCAAAAAATCAATGTATTTACTCAATAGATTTACATACTCATTTATAAATGCACCTATTTTAATTCATCACTCAAAAAGACAGACATGTTTGCAGTCTTCACACATGTAGAAATAAAGTCTTCAATCATGAGGAAAACAGGGTTAGAAGATCATTCTCATATCATCCCAAAAGAAGAAAAGAAAAAGGAACCCACTGCAAAAAGAAAAAAAAATGGATTGGTTTTATTCTGGTCATAAGGACAAATTTTAAGGGTTCAGTATACCAGTCATATTTTCTTACTGTTCTATCAGTTATTGCAATGGGTATTAAAATCTCTGATTATAATTGTGGATGTGTTATTTCTCCTTGTGATTGTTAGTTTTTGCTTCATGTATTTCGAAGTTCTCTTGCTAGGCACCTAAACCCTAAGAGTTGTGATGCTCTGTTGATTAATTGACCACTTTATCATTTCAAAATGACTCTCTTTATCCCTGGGAATATTCTTTGCTCTGAAATCCTTGTCAGATTTTTGCTCACTGGCGATCTTCACATCAGCAGAAATAAATTTCCTACCTAAAGGAACAGTAATTATTTTGCTGTCCTGGTCATTGGTTTCAGCTTTATTCAAAGGGATGTATTTACTTAATTATTGAAATATTAACATAAGATATTTAGGCAATGTTTATTTATTAAATAGGATGGATGTTAGGCTTTGAGTTTTGGAACCATAATGCAAGCATGCATCTAGTTCAAATAAGAAGTGATTCAAGGACCACAGACCTCAAATGGTGTTTGTAGAAATCCAAGGATTATTCAGAGACTTGAAGAATCTTAGACCTTCAAAAGATGTTAGCTCTCCAGCCCTGCCTGCTTGTGCTATCTGTGGGAAAACCAATGCTCAGAGGAGGGTCAGGAAGGGCACATGTTCTTAGTTGATAGACTAAGACAACAAGAGGACCAGAAACCCAGTTTCCTGACTCAGAAAAGTACACTCTAGATGATGTCACCCTAGGCCCATGGCTTAATAATCTTCACACCTTTTCTTCAGTTGCTTGTCACTGGAGCAATGGACAGAAGAAAAGAGTATATGCATGGAGAAAAAAATCAAATCAGTTCTGACTTTCCCCAAAAGTGTTCAGGTCTCAGTGGGAGCGTCTGTAATTTTAAACTTCCATCTATTTTGTCAATTCACCTATAAAAATTATCTTTCAGTTACAATTTCCTTAGACAATAATTATTTTCAATTTCAATGTAGACTGGATATTTTGTTCCTGTTTTTAACATATACAGGTTTTTTTTTTCTTAAATCATTGCTGTGGGTTGAACATATTAATCTAAGAGTATGGATAGACCAGGAACACATAAGCTACCTGCAGAAAACATGTATGTTGTCACTAGGATGTGATTTGTGGATACTATAAGAATGTTCTGAGCAGGGATGCCTGGGTGGCTCAGCGGTTTAGAGCCTGCCTTCGTGACCTGGAGTCCTGGGATCAAGTCCTGCATCGGGCTCCCTGCATGGAGCCTGCTTCTCCCTCTGCCTGTATCTCTGCCTCTCTCTCTCTGTGTCTCTCATGAATATGAATATAAATATGAATATGAATAAATAAATAATCTTAAAAAAAGAGAATGTTCTGAGCACACTTGATCCTCTGTTACCCTTCATGATTTCAGCAGATAAAGAACCATGTATTTGAATTAGGAATCAAGACTCTCTAGGTAGTGTGGTTGGACTCTACTCAACATCCCAGTATTCTGAATGTTGTGGAATAACTTTTTTTTTTCAGACAAGAATGATTAGCAAATGATTGCAGAATTTTTCGATGCAATTATCATTATGGTTTTATCTCACACTACAATATTAGAAAACAGAGTTTTCTGAACATAATTAATCTTTATTTGATGATTTCAGTATTTCTTCAGTCCTCACCCATTTATTAATTTTGCTGGTTAGAGATACTTAGTCTGTATCAGGCATCACACAAAGTACTAGGGATTTGCAGATTTATTTTATTTTTTTGGATTTGCAGATTTAAATAGCTCTCACTATTAAGGAGCTTAGCATCTTCATGAAGGGAGATTTGTATAAATAAAGCTTAACTTACATGATATGTAAAGTGAAGAGGTAAATTGTAATTTTGCCAAGTTACAGTTAGAGGGGTATAATTAGTTTTAGAAAGAAAGCATAGAAGCATGGCACCACAGACAGAACTAAATGTCCTTCCTTCTTCGTAAGGGACTCTGAATGGCCCTCATATCACAACACAAGTCTCATAATTGAGGAGTCTAAAAGACAAAAAACAATTCTCTGGGTTACCAGGAAGCAAGCAATCAATTTGGTCAAGGGTGTGTTTGAGGGCATCAAAACCTTCATAGAGATACATGGATAAAGTTAATTTTTAAACATGCAAATGGAGCCAGAGATTTTTTTTTAAATTTATTTATTTATGATAGAGAGAGAGAGAGAGAGGCAGAGACACAGGCAGAGGGAGAAGCAGGCTCCATGCACCGGGAGCCCGATGTGGGATTCGATCCCGGGTCTCCAGGATCGCGTCCTGGGCCAAAGGCAGGCGCCAAACCGCTGCGCCACCCAGGGATCCCAGAGCCAGAGATTTTAAAGGAAATTGATAATTGAAATCATACTTTCAAAACGTTAATCTCAATTCTTTGCAGGACTAACAATTCTTTGCCTTTATCCTCTTGCCTCCTGTCTTAGTCAGCTTGGGCTGCCATTACGAGATACCACAGATGGCGTAAGTGATGGAAATTTATTTTCTCATGGTTCCACAGGCTAGAAGACTGAGATCAAGGTGCCATCAGGGCTGGTGTCTGGTGAGGCCTCTCTTTTCTGGCTTGTAGATGGCTGCCTTCTTGCTGCATCCTCACTTGACCTCTTTGTGTGCTTGGAGAGAGAGGAGGGAGGGAGAGAGGGTAAGGAGAGGGAAGAAAGAGAGTGGGGTATTTTTGTGTCTCATCCTCTTCTCATGAGACCAGTGCTATGGGACTTGGGCCCCACATTCCCTTCATCTTACTTACCTCCCGAAAGGCCCTATCTCCACAGCCATAGTGCGGGTAGGGGTTTTCCATGAAGTTTGGCGGGACATGATTCAGTCCTAAGCACCTCTCCACCATGTAATCTCACAGTTACAACTCCTGATCTTGATAGGCTTTCTGCCATAGCAACACTAAATTATTCAAATTCCCCTAGTTTCCTACATTTTTTTCCCTCGTGCTCTGCTTGCTTTATTTTTGCTCATTTCTCTATTTCTCTGCCTGGCAAACCTCCAGTTCCAACTCTTCTTCAAAGCCTTCCCTGATTTTTCCCAGGAAGAATTACTATGTCTTGTATATAACCTCCAATAATATAGCATTATTCTGTAAAGTTTTAATTGACCATGGATGCTCAATACATATTAATATTTTTGAACATATGAATGTTAATACTTTTACAAGATCTCCTAATATTTCTGAACTAAAAAACTAGCTCTCCAGGAAGTTATATGGTAAGTGATTGTTATACAATCATCTCTTTCCCCCCAGACCTCAAGAGATTTCTGAAAGGACAGGAGTTCTTGCTTCAGGTAGTCAGACGGAAGTTTGAGGAAATAACTAATTATAAAGATTATTGTTAATTTTATATTGATGTTCATATCTCAATCTGATTTCCTGAAGGTACAGCCTAAGGTATTTTTAAAATAAAAATACTTAAGATAAACATTGCATATTTGAAATGAAAACTGTAATGTTACTTAAAATATAAAGAATGGGAAACTCAGGTCTCCCTAGAGATGTGGGACATCCTAAAATGATATATTAATCTGCTGCACCATTGAAATCCTGCTTCTCTTCTAACTGACACAGTCCATTCACTGCTGGGCCATCAGCTCCAGAGTGTGTTCACCTCCTTTATTCACTGCCTAGCACCTACAGTTAATTGGGACACACTGCCTAGATAACAGAAAAATCTAGCTGATACACCTCCCACTAATAATACGGATGGTGACCTTAATTATGAGCCATGATGTTGATAATGTGTAGTTCACTTAGAACATCTCACTATACTCACAATAATTTAACTAATGATTCATCTAAGTGGATGATACATATCGTCTTATATAGGTAGCCTGAGACTGTAAACTTTCAGTATTAGCTGTACAGCCTCATGCACATTTATTATCTGGTGGCTATTCCCTCACCTGTAAAACAGGGACAACATAGGACCCACCTCTTAGGATCACTGGCAGGATTAAATGAATTCACGTTAAATACTTTGAATGGTGCCTGGTACTTAATAAGCACCTGTTAGCTATTATTTTTTCTATTATTGAAGTACTTACTTTACTTACTTCCTTACTTGGAAATAGTCCTACTGTTCAATACCTTCCAGTGAATGAGCTTTTGGTCTCAGAATCCTATACAGACATCAGAGATTAGAACCAGCCAGGTAAGCATGCCTCCATATGAGGGATGTCGTAAAATTGTGTGAACTCTTCTAACACAACTTTTCTACTGGTGGAGGTTTACTTATGGTCCAAAGTAGATGATCTGATCCAATTGCTCTGATACTTAAAATGAGTAAAATTAAAAAAAGGGGGGGGGGCTGGGTAGGGGAAGCTCTCCAGATAACCAAAACTCTTCAACTCCCAGTCAGTTATTGCTCTTGTAGAGCTGAATATATTTTTAACGACACTATTAGGGTGTAAGTTTCTTTAGAAAGAATAGCATATAACCTAATTTTAATGCATACACAGTAACCTCAAATTTCTAGAAGTATAAGTCATATAGATAGATAAATAGATAGATATAGGGAGAGAGATCAATTTATATGAACACTAGGCTGCTAACTTACAAGACCTGCAGCTGGGGTCTTCTTCTTAGTGTAATCTTGAAGCCTGCATACTTCCTGGGCCATGCTAACCATGGGGACTGTCCTTGGCTTCCAGCACCAGCTCAGCAGCAATCTGGTGAGACGTCTGTGACAATCATTGTAGACAGGACTTTATCTTATTTTTCTTCCTCCTCTGTCTGGACTGGCAAAACAATGTTATCAGATAGTTTTACTTGGGATAGTCTCAAGAACCTGGAAACATTATAGTTCAGCCTAAACGTTAGCAGAACTCAGCAACGATATATCCTGGTGGCAATGAACAACTACTTTCTTTCCAGGCATTCAGGTTAGAAACTTGTGAATCAATCTTTAGTCCTCCTATGCACATACCTTGTATCCAGTTTATCAGAAATACTGTGCCTCTACTTAAAAAGTAGCCAGCAACCAATGACATCCTAGCACCTCCCCTGCTACTCCTGGTCTAAGCCTTCTATCTCAGCTTCATTATTGCAATACTGTTGACTGGTCTCCCAGCTTCCACTCTTACCCCACCTGCTGGTTTAGTCTCCTCCGCACAGTAGCAAGTATGATGATCCTTTTAAAAGTTAAGTCACAATCAGGCCACTCTTCTGTTCAAAACCTCTCAACAGATCCCCATCTTGTTCGGAGTAAAAGTCAGGTCTCTTACAAAAAGCCTGTATGTGGTCCTAACTAAGCCTGTGGCTCCTTTCACAGCCTTCCTCACTTCTACCTCTGATCTTCCCTGTCTACCTCCCTCTGCGAGGGACTCTCTTCCTCCCTCTTCCTTCTTCAAGCAGCCACCTGTCAGTGAGGCCCATCCTGACTATACTACTTAAAATATACATGTCTACCACCCCTACGCATTTCTTATCCCATACTATATAGTTTTCTCCATTGAATTTATCGCTAATACAGAAACTCCTAAAGTATAATTCCCAGAACTTCCGGGCAAGTTCCCAAGTGATGCTAATGCTGGGTGTCCAGGAACCACACTGTGAACCATTGCCTCACGAGAATCTCTCCTCCCAGATTCTCATTCTTCATGATTTGGGTAGGGCTAAATTACTTCAACTTCAGGGACCCCCAGACTACCTAAACCGTCTCTTAACTCAGAATGCTGGGTCCATTCCTTAAGAGCTTTTTCTGATTGGGTAAGACTGGGGCAAGAACCTGAGATTTGCATTTCTTTTTTTTTTTAATGTATTTTTTTAAATTTTTATTTATTTATGATAGTCACAGGGGGGGGGCAGAGACACAGACAGAGGGATCCCCGAGATTTGCATTTCTAACAGTTGAATATGATACACTTTTCATTTAGTTTAACTGTTTCCTTTCCATAAGAGTATAAACTCAACGAGGCAGGATTTGTTTTCCTATTTTCTGCTGTTTTCTCAGGACAATGCCAGGTAAATAGTAACTGCTCAATAAATACATGTTGAGTGACTAAATGAAAATCACTTATCCTATTGTTACATCAAAAAATGTCTAACTCTATCTTGCCGAATTTTATATGAAGACATACAAAGCTAAAAATCTTTACAGTTAAATCCTTTTAGGCAAGAATGCATTTTAAAGCACTAGGCCACAGAGACAACTGAAATTTCCTTATATTTGGGAAATAAATTATTAATAATTAACATTATCATCTTTATTAACAACAATAAACATTTGTGGTCTGCTACTGGCTGCTGAGCGCATCACGTAAAGTATCTCCTAACAAATTCTGAGGGAGCTAGTGAAGTTGCTTCCATTTTATAGATAAATGCTGTTGTTACACCACAGCCCACTTATCAGTGAACTCCAGAGTTTCCACATTATCTTTTTCCTTCAATGTGCTCTCCCAATTGGGAGCAACAAAGTAGGGTGTAAAATGGGAGGTGACAATTTTCTTTCTAGTGTCCAGACATGTTAAGATCTGAATTAAAATTTGCTATATTTACCTCTTGTAACATTAAAGATCATCCTAGACTCTACTACTACAATAAAAGTCTAGAGAAATGCAGCAGAGCACTGGAGTTCTAGATGCAAATGCTGAACTCTATAAATGCTATAGGAATTTAGTTGTGAAAGACATGAAAATACTTTTTCAGGAGGCATGGTTTGTGGGGCTTGTTTTTATTTGCAATACTTTAGAGTAGTTTATTCTGTCTGAATATTCCTTCTATCAAGCCCTATGCAACAGCATTACACTTAGGCAAAGAAAAAATCGAAAGACAAATGATTATGAGTTCATGATTCATTTTCTTTCAAATAGACTATTAGAACAGGGGTCAGCAAACTTTTTCTTAAAGGGTCAAATAGTAATTATTTTAGACTTGCAGGCCATCTGATTTTGCAGTCAGGGAAAGCAACCACAGGCTAAACATAAATGAAGGGTATGGTTTGTTTCAATAAAACTTTATTTACACAACAGGTGATCTGCCCATTGACTCTACATAGTTTGTGGACTAAGACGTTAAATGACTCCAATCTCAAGTGGGATGAACAAAATGGAAACATAAATTTCAGGGAAATTTGGCCAATTTTCCTCTTTCCTTTTAAAAACTGGTTTTTTACTATAGAAATATCCATATTCCTGTAACTAAACATAATGACTTAAAAAAAATGACAAACTCTAGCATGCAAATTAAAACACATTTGCTTCTGTAATAAGCTGAACAAGTTAAAAGAATCCTTGTATTTATTTTTTTACACAGCACAAATGCAGGTGACACACAGTAAGTCTATAATTTCCCACAAAATGTACAAACTTAACAACTGAGAGTCTAAATTTTTATAATCTTCTGCATCGCTCCTATCTATACACCGTATGGAATCCACTCCATAGCAGCAGAGGAGAACCTTCACTTCAAGCACCAAGTTTGCAGGCATTACTACAAATGTCTTTTTTTCATTCCCTAGTACATGCAGTCAAACTGCCTATGAATAAATACCAATTAACTTTAAGCTTCAATGGAAAAGGAAAGCAGCTGGGAAACCAACATTATTCTTAAGTCTAAAAAAGTGATTCTACCTCTTTACCTTGTATCTTCTTCCATAAAAATTTTAACTTTTAATGTAGTTACAGTAAACATGAACATAAATTTCTGAACATAATCCCTTTTAGATTCATCTAACAGTTTAGTATGTTCATATTTGTTTTATAAACCCAGAGGAAAACAAAAACATGATCATTAATCTAATGTATTCTGGCAATTTTTATTAAAAGTTGAATTTAGAGTTTTTATAGCAAAGTAATATAGTCTGTGTGTCCTAATTATGATTTAAAAAAATCCTTAATTTATTATGTATATTAAGATACAACATGAACTCCAGTAACATTTTATAGAAGAGTGTGTTCATTTTCTGAATCAGGAATCAATGGGTATTTTTAAGATTTTGCTCACATCAGCCCTATATACCCAGAGATTACTGGATCCACTAAATGGACAATGAAAACTGGTTGAGGCTGCTGCTGCTGAATGCTTCAACAGGAATCTGATACACAGACACAGATTTCATTGTTATAGTCAATGCAACTGAAGTCTTCCTTAAAACTGTGTTCCTGATAGGCTGAAGATCGAGTAATGGACTGTTAGTTCTTTAAGCCAAAAATGCATGGATCTGCTGTACAAAGGCTTCATTCTCTGCCTGTAGTTAGTAACTTGAGGGCCTTCTGTAGATTCTGCACAGCAGTGCTGACATCTTCATATTGCAAAGCACTGCCAGCATATTTGCAGTATTTCTGGGCTCTAGCAAAGTCCTCTGGTGTTAGACGGATATCCCCTAGAAGAAAAATAGAGTAATTAAGATATCTGAAAGAAGAGGTTAGGTAAATACTTACACTGAAGATTACAGAAAATATTTAATGTTACATAAAAACATAAAGGGTTTTTTTTTCAACCCTAGGTGTATTTAAATAAGTTTTTTCATGCTTTTTACTTTTTTCTTACTTATATAAGCCATACATATGCCAATACTAATAACATTTATGAAAAGATTTTTCTTCCAGACGTAATAAATTAGAAGCCTTTGTATTTTGGTAAATTGCAAAAAAATTATATTCTGTGTAAAAAAGGACAGAAGCTTTTGTGTTTATACTAGAATTGCTGAGCCTCTCTTTCATGGAACAATACACACAGACTAAACCATTCAAACTTCATTTGAGCTAGAATATAAATATAATTCTCAATGAAAAAATAAATAACATTATTTTTTTAAAAATTACATAAGTCATTTAACTTTTATTTAAGCATGCAAATATTTTGCCTTTTTGTGCCATCCATATAAAGATCTCTACACTTCAAATAAGATTATCATTTAATTACAAAATTAAACCTGTAAACAACCTTCATAAATTATTTTCAAAATTTATTCTCAGCAAGTTTTTCAGTTCACATTATGATTAATATGGATAGAGGTCAACTAAATAATCTGGGTAAAATATAAAACACCAAAAACATTTTATTTAATCTAAAATTTGAATATACTTGACTACATATTTACAAAGATGAAATGAAAAACTGACCTTTATCTTGACTTTTGAAATACCATTTTATTTAGAATTCTTTATGGGGATATTAAGAACTGATGAGAAGGCTGGGGCACAGAATATAACAAATAATACATTCAAATTCTGTTTATAAATGAACAGATAACATATTTCAATTCTGTTTATAAGCATGTACTTATATAAGTAGACTATCTTTTGTTTAGTTGCTTTTAATTTTGCTATAATATATGAATGTAGGTGTTTGTGTTATATATATATATATGGCATGTAATGGAAACTGACATTACCTAGGTAAGGACTTCAAAGTAGGCAGTCATTCCAGATATCCAGATACTAATTTGTGATCCAAATTATTATTTTCTAAAATTTTTAAGAGTTCTCAAACAATGTATTCTAGTTTCTAGGCCAATGCCAGGCACCCATAAGTACTGATTAACTTTAAAGAATGAATGTAAAAATGCTGCCTGTACCTTATTTCCTACATTTTACAATAAAGTTCACATAGAATTAAACATTAATGAAATTCCAGATTTTAAGATACTACACATAGATGTAGACCTTAATTAGCCCAGTGTGTTATGTATAAGTCTTCAAATATTTGTTGAATATTAAAGATCACAATGGTTAGTCTTTACTGTTGTGATTATACATTCTAATTTAAACAGAACTTGTTTCAATTTTCTTGAATTTCAGCCTTGCTTAAAAAGCAAGAAATACAAATCAATAAACTAGTAAAATGCAACTATATATATAAAATTTTTTCCTACAAATCTTTTAGTATTTTAGTGACTTGGCATTTGTTACCCATTAAACTTCAAATACAATTATCCTGCAGTTGTTCTGTTGACAATTTAGTCAGGACATTTTAGGTTGTATTTTTTTTTCTTGAAAATACCTACTAGATTCTTGAGTGGTTTTTCCAAATATATTAAAAGGCTCTAGTCATCTAGAGCTCTACATCCTATCTAGGGGAGGGAGACACCTTTGAAAATTGAGTTTACCCCACTACTCATTTTGTGCTTTAATAGCCTGTCTTCTTCTCTCAGGGCAATCTTTACATATGTAGGGTAACCATCCAGAATTTACCGGGCTTGCCGGAAGAAAGCCCCAATGCTCACAACTAATCTTATTTTTACAGCATTAGCCTTAGCACTGTTTTGCTGATTTATCACTTATTTATTAATGAGATGTATGTAGTGGAAGAACTCTGTTACTACTTTAGTTTTTGTAAACTAAACTTATCCACCAATGATAAAACTGTTTTAAACAAAAATATTGAATTTTTTCATGAAACAATTTAAATATTCAGAAATGTGAATGAAAATATTTTAACAGAAAAATATTACAAATATGTAATATATACAGAGCTTATAAACATGTATGAAATTATATATCATATAAAATATTACTAAATAATAACCGACTTACAGATTCAGATACAAAATGTAACTTATAGATTTAAATAGAGATGCTAGGTTTCTTAATTAAAAATAAGAAGAATTTAAAAACCCATGTCAAATAGTACTTTTGATATTTCGTAACATTTCAGGCTTTCCTTAACAAATATCACCTAAGAGTCATAAATAATAAAATGTGATTAAAATTTTAAATTAAATACAAAGAAGATCTGCATACAATTATGATTCTTTCAGCTGAGCATTGTTTTTAATTAAACCAGATAAGTGGAAAATACATAAGAGAACAATTGTTCAATTTCATATCTGATGTTATATACGAAATAGTAAATACTACTTAATACACACAAATAAAAGCTGTTTTTTCTATTACTAAAACTTATTAGAGGTCATAATCAGACCAGAGAGAGAGCACATAGTGGAACTAAAAGGTGTTTAAAGGATTAAAGAGGCTAATAGAATATCTCTTTTCTGAATTCTATGCTAAATATGTTGCCAACAGCTTCAGAGACCATCCTCATCCTCAAGGCTGCTCTTCTTCACAAGGCAGTACAAGAAAGCAGAAGACAGCCGAAGCTATTAGGCAAGTTCCCTATTTACAGCAGAAAGAGCCTGGCTCAGCACCGGACCAAAGATAACAGTTCTAAGGTTGATTTATCTAATGTCATGATAGACAATAGAATACTTAATTGTAAACATTTCCAAAATAGGTCTTTAGACGCTCTTCCCTATTTACCCAGGTAATTTAAAAAATTCATGCCAAAGGCTTTGGACAATCTGATATGTAGTAAATATTGGGGGTAAAGCTCAGTACTGAACCCTTATATCCAGGCATTGCTAAGATATGTTCCTTAGAAATGGTAATTAGAATTAGAGGTAGAATTTGATTAGGTTAGGTACTGTGCTACATACTTTTCAGACATTCCATTTAATTCTCAAAAAAATTCATGAGGTAAGTGGTTATTCACATTCTAACACAGATACACAAGTTCAAAAAGGAAATGTTCTACTTCAAATATTACCATCTTTCCAATTCCATTCTCTCTACAGCCAGCCACAAATTCACTACAGAAATGTTTAATATATTAATACTAACACACATATACTATGTGTATAAGAGGTGATAAGTACTAAGCACTAAAGAGAAAAATATAGCAGGCAAGGGACTATTAGAGGTGGTAGTAAAGACAGTGATGGCTATGATACTACTAGTTTTAGTCTGTGTATTCCGTAGAATTTTTCTATGTACTTAAGCACATAGGTACATGCAGGAAGATATAGTTTTATTTCAATTTTTATTTTCCTAAGCAGGGTCATACTATACACAGTGTTCTGCAACCTGCTTTTTAAACTTTATATGTTTTTTAAACTCAGTATGTTTAGGAGACCTTTACATGCCACAGTTACCGTATTTTGTTTTTAATATCTGCTCAGTATTCCAATGACGAATGGACCATAATTTCCCATTAATAAGTACTTAAAAGATTATTTTCTACTATTACTATGATGTTGAAATAAAATATCCTTGCAAATTTTGTGCCCACGTCTGAGTATTTCTTTAAGTATTCCTAAAAGTGGAATATAACTAATTCAAAAAAAATTACATCTGCAATTCTGATAGTGACATAATGCTGCTGAAAAAAACTTTGCTGATGTACATTTCCTATCAGGAGCATGTTAAGAGTCATTCTCTAGGTCTTCAATGATACTGTAGATTACCAGTCCTTTAAAGTATTTTTTTAATCTACTGACATAAACCGAACTAATTCTAATTCTCAATTTCCCTGATTATTAATATGGTTGGGAAAGCTTTCATGTGTTCATTGCATATCTGCATTAACGTATCATATTCTCTGCCTGTTTTTTCTACTGAATCCAGTTTCAGTTAGTCATTCAGAAGAGTTCTTTATATAAGCTGTGGACATTACTCTTTATTTTTAAATTTCAATTTCCTCCTGGTGTATTAGTAGCATTCTAAAAATGTAGTGGGGAAGAGGGAGTCTTTTGTGGTATGAGTTTATTATTTTTCATTATTCAAACCTGTTATGGTGAGTATTGAGAGATAATATCTAATATATATTTTTTCTTCATAGCCAATTGTTCTTTTCTTTTTAAGACCTTATTTTCTTGAGAAAGAGACAGAGAGAGAGAGAAAGTGAGGGGGAAGGGCAGAGGAAGAGGGAAAAGCAGACTCCTGCTGAATGGAAGTCTGACATGGGGCTCTATCCTAGGACTCCAAGATCATGACCCTAAACAAAGTCAAACACTTAACTAACCGAGCCACCCAGGAGCGTCCTGATAACCAATTGTTCTAACATCACTTTTGAATATATATTCTTGCACACTAATCCAATGTTGCTTTCATCATTAATTTAATTCCTGTAACATGTAGCTTGATTTCCAGATTCTCTACTTTATTTCAATGATTTATTTCAGATATTTTCACATCAGATTTTAGGAGGAGCTTTTAAAATTGGGTAGGACTATAGAAGGAAGTCTGGAAACCAAGTTTAAGAGGAATATAGTATTCATTGGGCAGGTTATCTGTGTACTAGCATATAAATATTTTCCACTGTACTGTGGGGTAATTTGCCAGTTTTATTATAGGTTCCTTTTTATTTTTGTTTTCAATTATGGTCAGTTCCGGTTTTTTTGGATAATCTAATAATTTAGTGTAAATAAGGAAGATTATAATCATAACACATGATAATTTTGAACTAAATTAAACCTAATATCAGCTTTCATGATAGTTTTAGCTTTATGTTTGTGCCACTATATCCAGCAGTATACAAAAAAAGGAACTGTAAAAAACCAAAAAGGGAATGCCTTCAAATTTAGATATTTTTGATAATATGAGACAATCTTGGTTCACTGAAGAATCTAGTGAACACAGACATTCAAAGAAATGTATAAACATTCTAATATATAACACTTTCTTAAGGTAAAATTACAAAACAACACCCGAGGACAGGAAATACACTATATCTCCAAAAAAAAAAAAAAAAAAAAAAAAAGCCAGTTGACTTACCCTGAGAAACTGTATTGAAAAGTGTGGGATCAATTGCCGGAATAGTTTGTGGAGTAGGCTGGATAGTATTACTTGCTACACCTGCATCAGAAAACCACAAATGGGTATAAAAGTTAGAATTCTTAATTATATACCAGGAATACATTTATTTATTTATTTTTTCTAAAAAGCAAATATTATTTTATTTTTTTAATAATAAATTTATTTTTTATTGGTGTCAATTTGCCATCATACAGAATAACACCCAGTGCTCATCCCATCAAGTTCCCCCCTCAGTGCCAGTCACCCATTCACCCCCACTCCCTGCCCTCCTCCCGTTCCACCACCCCTAGTTCATTTCCCAGAGTTAGGAGTCTTCATGTTCTGTCTCCCTTTCTGATATTTCTAGGAATACATTTAAAAAGAATCATGAAAGAATTTCATTTCTTAATTACTTTTTTGAAATTTTAAAGAATTGTAATTTGACATAGTTATTTGATGTCAGAGGCTGGTATGGAAAATATGAAGGAAAATATATTTTGAGTGTTTACACACACATGTCTAATGGAGATGGTAGTATGCTGCATCCTATACTATTTCGTGCATTTTTCACTTAATTTTTTTTAAGATTTTATTTATGTGATAGAGAGCATGAGCAGGGGGTGGGGAGTGGGGGTGGGGAAAGAAGGAGTGGAGAGGGGCAGAGAGGGAGAAGCCAGACACCCTGCCAAGCAGAGAGCCCAATGCAGGAGCCAAAGGCAGAGGCTTAACTAACTGAGCCACCGAGGTACTCCTCACTTAATATGTTTTATCAATAGTTCTAGATTGATTTATATATATATATATAAATATATATATATATATATATATATATATAAACCTACACTGTTATTTTACATTGCTACATAGTGTTCCATTCCGTGTATTAATCACAATTTATAGAGCAGTCCCTACTGATGGGCATTTAGGTTGTTTCCAATCTTTTGCTACTATAGATAATACTACAGTGAATAATCTTACATATTTTGTACATAAATACACATATGTATGAATTTATTTATAGGAAAAATTTAAAGAAGTGTAACTAAAAGTCAGGTGACATACCAATTTTAAATTGACCACTTCAATAAGTATATTTTGCTTGATTTTGATAAGTGTTAACCAAATATATTGAAGTATCAACATCCAACATAACTATCCCCACAAAAATTGCTAACTTTTAAAGACACATAATTTGATTAAAAAAAAAAAGGAATGCAAATTTGAGAGGGATTTTCAGAGACTATCTAGTCAAGTCTAGTGCTTTGAAGCAGCTGTACCTAAAGCATAGGTAGGTGATTATGTAGTTTTCACATAATATTAAGAAAAAAAGGTAAGTCTATGTATAACCTGCTCACGGATCAATCTAGGTATCAATGCCATTCCTACTAAGTAATTTGTATTTTTGCCTAAATTGAAATTCTCCAAATTCCTTTCTCTATGGAGAAGGAATACTTTTACTGATCAGCATTTTGTATTAACTTTTAAATGCAAGATGTACATCTTCATACAATTTGTACATCCTCATATGATTAAGTAGGCAATATTAATTAATAAAACAAAACAATTTAATTTACAGGGAAGAAATTTAGTCATGTAGTAAAATTTTATTTGAGCAATATTAAAAAAATAAGGTAGTCTGTATTGTATTAAGAACTTCTGGTCATAGTCATTCAACTAAGACTTGGACTGACAACACAGGTTGTTCAACATGCCTCAGGCAGCAGTAAGAAGATGCTGCTACCATTTGTCTTGACGCACATGAGCCAAGGCCTGTCCTTTGGACAGCCATCATGACATGTTCCCATGGGGGACTAGTGTACATGCCCAACACAAGTTTATAAATACTTGTTAAATTAGTAAAAATAGCTTTTAATTTATGTTACTTATTTTTTGAGATGCTCAAATCTATTTTCCTTTCTTTCTGGATTTGGAAAGGTCTCATTTGTCAATTCACCAATAGACTGCAATCCTCAAGACTACAATGTCTTGGGAGTGATGTGACCATAAAAACATTCATGGGGGAAAGTAGAACTGTGTTGGAAATTTCTTCCTTTCTATTATTTATCAAAAAAGAAGTGTCAACAAGTAACTTGTGGTTTTTAAGTAAGTAGATGGTTACATATAGCCTATTAAATGGGATTAATACACATTCAAGAATTAGACATTACAAGATTTCTAATTAAGTACTGAATTGTTCTATTGTCTACCCGGTATGGGGATTCCGAAAAGGGGGAAACGGGTGTTAGTCAGAAAACCAGAGATTACCCAAAATTATAAATAAACAGAACCCTTAAGGGAGTAGCCTTTGGTGAGGCAGAGAAAAAGAGAGAAAGACATGTTATCTAAAAGGAACACTAGAAGCAAAGTTAAGAAAATAGGACTGGGTTGAGTAAAATCTCAGTATAATCATGGAAAATGGCATTGATAGAAATGGTTAGGACAAAATGTTAACAACTTGGAAAGTATACAGGATAACTCAAATGCAGGACTTCTCATATGTAAAAGAACAAGAAAAGAGCTAAGTTTGTGAGATGAGCTGCATTTATAATCAAAAGGCAAGCATTAATTATAACATAACTCTAATATTTAATCTATTTAAATTACTGAGATCTTCATCAGTATTTATAGGCTGTATAAGCATATGTTTCAAGAGAACGAAAAAGCTGTCCACTCTATCACATCCATCTGATAGTCCACAGTGGTTGCAGCACAAGAGGCAAACACTCTGCCTTGTTAAACAATTGTTCTAGCTGCCCTCCTTGCACCCTCTGTGCTTTTTTGTGGAAGAACTAAAAACCGTATATTAGTACATACTATTCTTTTCAGCTATCTTGAGGATTTCCCTTTGATAAAAGTGCATCCTGGATCTTTATATGAGGGAAAGTAAATCAATCTTAAAGTGAGTAAGAGGGGGAAACATCTGCTATATTTATAAACTAAAAATGTTATTTCATTTGCTATTCGCTATGAACTGATTTTTTTTTAACCATTTTAAATATAATAGAAAAAAAATCTGCCAGCTAGGAGGAGATTCCAATTTATCAAACCAATTTTAAGGGGCAAAATACTGTGAGAAAAGTAAATTTTGTTTTAATGGGGTTTTATTTCCTTGGAGGAAGAGACATAGAAAGGAGATGCCAAAAACATGAAATCAGAAAGACTTGAGTTCAAATTCTAGTTCTGTCACTAATAGATCTGTTTATACATTTGCATGGGAAAATTGCTTAATTTTTTTATAGTGTGTAAAGTAGTGACAGCAATATCTAATATAGTTAATATAGTTGCTGTAAGAATTAATTTATAAAACATCTATGATAATTATGTAAATGCTAAGTCTATAAGAGTGTATATAAAGTAACACGATAGGATCTCAACAAAGTTCCAATGTGCTCATTTGGAAGAACGAAAGGGGAAAAAAAAATAAAGGCTCATGCCAGAGTTAGGTGGATCAAGATGAACAGCATGCCATGCCAGAAAACTTTCTAATAGAAGACTACCTCCTTAATATCTGTGTTTATGTCTGTCAAGGATATTCTAAGCAGAAGATACTGTTAGTTTGAACATATGAAACTACTCAGATTTTATCATTTATGTTATACAGAAATAGCAATTTCATATGGTTCAACCTAATATAGCGTTCCTAGAAGTAAGCTTTCTCTCTTCTATATACGCACTGTATGACTATATAAAATATATGTATATATATGCCTGTACCAGAACTCTGCCCTAAGATATGTTGTCTAACATGGTACCCTTTAGGCAACTTTTTTTAAGGTCAATATTCTACCCTCAAAGGTGACACTTCCCTTGATTCACAAAATGATTTTAAGTGTTCATTAGCTTGCTCTTAAATACCCTGTCTTTGGCACAGAGATAGGAAGGAAGAGTATAAAAAAAAGGAAAAGGAAGCTAATTTGCTGAACACTGATTTTGTGATTAGGCATAGTAATAGTGAATTTTCAAACTTTTTCTCCTTTGATAATTAAAATCACTATGAGAAGTATGATTGATTTCATTTTAGAAAGAGGCAAAACCTAGGCTGAGAGAAGGTGAATAACATCTGAGTTTGTGGTTTAGTAAGTAGTAGGAACTAATAACCAATACCATAGGACTTCAAAATGCATTTTATTCTCACTTCATCCTTTATAAAAATGGTACATCAGAGGCTGCTGGTTGGTGTTTAAATTCACTTAGAATAGTTACAGTATTTATCTAAGGCAAATGCATCTAAGTACCTGGTATTGCTTCTATTATTCTACACTGGAAATACGGAGTATTTCTAAAAGAAAATATCTCCAACAGTGTTCTGTGAAATTTTACTTACAAAACAAATTCAAATTGGTTTGTCTATTAAAATAATCATACAGACTATAAAGCAAAGTCAGAGTAAAATATACAGAATAATGACAACAGAGATTAGTGTTAAAAAGATCACATTCATCAATATTCTTCAAGACAAAAATAATAGCAGTATTGGTAGATAATATAAAGTTAAAAGTTTTAAAATAGGGGGAAAGAAACTAATAATAATTGGTGCTATAACGGTCAAATAGAAAACTTTTAAATGTTAATGCAATTTGTGCAAAATAACCTAAAATGGTTTGGGTAAACTGAGGCTGAAAAAAAGTCAGTGAAGTAATGGTGTGTTACTTAATAGAAACAGTAGAAATTAGGGTTCCAAGGATGACTTTCATCCTATGAATTTATTATTTTGAAATGTTTGTACAGTTTACTACCACAGATTACATTTATGCAAGGGAAATATTATAAGAACAATTTTTGGAAAAACTTCAAGATGTAGGTTATGGCTTTAAATGCCCTTCCATTTGAAGGTAAGAGTGACACTTTGTCAACAATACAAGTGAATGGAAGAGTATCTGCCTGTAATTTTAAAAATTATCTTTCATTTACTGACACTGACTCATTACTGGAAGATTAGTGTTATTAGATGTTTTCCATGTAAACACAGACATAACAGTTCTGATTTATTCAAATATAGTAGCTATCATTTCCCCTTCTTTAGACAACTGTTTATAATATGAAAAGAAATAACCCGCAGTTATTTCAGTTGTCTATGATTCCACTGCTACTGAGATTTTATACCTCAATGCCCGCTCCCCTCATCAATAATATTTATGATCAAGGCAGAGGTCAGGTCCTAAGGAAATAAGGCAAGAAAAGTTAAATCTTGCTAACACAGTGGGACACTGACCAACACATCCTATAATAGACCCGCACACCTCAGTGCTAGTCTTGAACAACAATGAAGAGCAAAGAAAAGGGGAGGAGGGAGAGAGAATAGCATCATACATGAAAAGCACAGAAGCTAATCTTAGTAATAAAAAGTTAATAGTAACATATGTAACATATTTTGTCCTTTCTCAAAACAACTAACAATTAACCCTAAAATTTCAACAAAAAAGATTTAACATTTTTTTGTGTGGGTTCAAATAGAATTTAAAGATCTTATGTTCATGCCTTATGACCATCACTTTATGCTTTATGACCATCACTATGAGGCATAAACGCAATAAAAAGTCCAGTTCATATTTATGAAAGGGGATCAAAACTTATTAAACTTAATTTCTTACCTGTGCTATGAGGCACTTCTGCTGGCGTATTTGCTGGAGCATGTGCACCGGGAGGAATCTGTATTCCAGTGAAGCTGCTCGATGGCATGCTGCTTGGGTCATAAGTTGAAGATGATGGCTGAGGTGGCTGAGTAGGCAGGGATGTTGCTCCAGCATCTTCATTTTCTTCAACATCTATTATATAATATATATGTAAAGTTAAACGAAGTTATTTGAAATAAAAATGCCAAACATTCTTATTTTGCTATACAGATATGAGGAACAGACCTTACAATGCAATTCTATTTAAAGCAGCTTTGATAAGCAGGCCCTAGCTCTTAAAATAATAGTTTTGTTTTCTTTTCTTAAATCACTTAATTGCACCTGACAATATGATTGTCTTCTTTTAAGTTACTACAATTCTATAAAGTCTTTGCATATAGTACATTTTTCTTAAAAACAAATTCTCTTTAAACTTTTAAACTTATGAAAAACAGTATTTTTGGTAAAACATGTCACATCTATGCTATCCCTAAGAACTTAATTTTTCTGACAGCTGCCTTTTAATCAGCATTTATTGTTCACGCCAGCTATTAAATGATTACCTGTGTGTTTGTTGTTCAAATATTAGCTTAATCAACAAAAACAAAGGAATGAAATTTCACATTGAACTATCTGCACAGAAAGGAGTAATGAGTTTGTTTTGATAAATTTTGAAATACAGACTTAAAATACAGTATATTAGCTAAATTTGAAAGCTACTCTGGGAAAATTAAATGTTGACAGTCTATTTAAAATGACAATTAGCCACCTTTGGGAATCTGCATAATTTAAAATGTAAGCAAATGCAACAGATTTCTGAAATTATCAAATTTTTAGATAATATTTTTGTCTGATCATAACCATATGATACATTCAATGAAGCTAATTTTATTTACTCATTCATTTATTCATTCATTCATTTCCTGCATCACCATTTTAATATCTCAGTATTGGCAAGTAGGGATTTAAAACAGTAATAACCATTAATTCATTAGCTGATCCAATTCCAGATCCCCCTCTGCCCAGAGTATAGCAACAAGCAATTTACACACCACAACCCTTAAACAGCAAATCCTTCCTTTTTTTAAAAATAGATTTTATTTATTTATTCATGAGAGACACACACACAGAGAGAGAGGCAGAAACACAGGAGGGAGAAGTAGGCTCCTTGCAGGGAGCCTGATGCGGAACTCGATCCCGGGACTCCAGGATCACGTCCTGGGCCAAAAGCAGATGTTAAAACTGCTGAGCCACTCAGGGATCCCTCAAATCCTTCCTTATGAGAAAAAGTCATATTTATAAGTGGAAATGACAGGGTTTATTTTTTTTTCAACAAAGATAATTTTAAACAACCAAAAAAAAAAAACCCTACTCTGAAATACACATTTTAGTAAGTAACCTTGTAGATGTATTTATATTTTACATACACTAAAGTAATTTTCCCTTATATTAGGGAATTATAACACTTACACATCTGGGGAAGGAGCCCCTCCCTCCACTGTTTAAAAGCACTAGAAGGTGACTAAAAGCTGGTAGAAACTAGAGTGAAGATGGCCCTTTCGAGAAGAAATCTCACCAAGTAAGGTTTGCTTTCATGAGGCTTTTCACCTGCAGTGCACTCAACAGTCTGTGCAAAAGAAAGAGTTGCAGAGAAGTGAGCCTTGAAACCTGTGTCTAAACTGCAACTAAACACTATGATCCTGAACTATGCATGCACACTCTGGGAAGATTCTAAAGGGTCCTAGTGAAAGCAACAACCTTAAAGCTGAAAGAAAGGCAGTGTTTG
Organism: Nyctereutes procyonoides; assembly: GCF_905146905.1. Lineage (NCBI taxonomy): Eukaryota > Metazoa > Chordata > Mammalia > Carnivora > Canidae > Nyctereutes > Nyctereutes procyonoides. Next base: position 68,451 of record NW_026575146.1, on the reverse strand, counting down.
AGTTCAGGTATGGTTATTAACTGCCTGCTAGAACAAGAATCAATAACTTGCAGAAGAAGATAACAAAATGCAGAAGAGCTACATAACGTTATTAACACTAAAAATTATTAGAAATAGGGGAGGGGAGAAAATTGACCAGATTTAGGCGAACAAGAGAGTCTACAGAAGACCCCCGAGACCCAGATATCAAAATTAGCAAAAAAATAACATTAAATTTGGTGCTATAAATATATTCAAAGCCATTGAGAAAAATGTAGCCATAATGTATGAATGAGGAAAAACCCACTAGAGAAAAAAAACTGTAAAAGGGGACAAAAACAAGAGAGCCCCGGTGGCTTAGCGGTTTAGCGCCGCCTTCAGCCCAGGGAGTGATCCTGGAGACCCGGGATAGAGTCCCACGTCAGGCTCCCTGCATGGAGCCTGCTTCTCCCTCTGCCTGTCTCTCTCTCTCTCTCTGTCTCTAATAAATAAATAAAATCTTAAAAAAAAGGGGGGGACAAAAACAGATGGGACTAATGGAAAAGAAACAAGAATAATAGGCTTAAATTTAGCTAAAACAATGATTACATTAAGTGGACCGAAGACTATTTTGAAGACTGATGTTGACAGACTTAAAAAACAAACAAATAAAACCAAAACCAAAAAACACCTATATGCTTTAAGACTCAGGCATGTTTATACTAAAAGGATAAACAGAGATATACTGTGTAAATACCAAGCAGATGAAAGCTGAAGGGCTAAATCCAATAACGGACAAAACAGACTTTGTTTCAAGGAATATTAGCAGAGATATAAGGAGAGATGTTTCAAAATGATAAAAAAAGGTCAAGTTATTAAAAAATTAAACAATTATAAAGGTATATGTGCCTAACGTACATAAATAAATAACAAAGTTTCTAATGAAACAAAAACTGATAGACCCAGTAAAATCCCCACAGTTGGAGATTTTAATATGCTTCTATGATTCACATTCATGCAACACCACAAGTAATAAATGCAGAATACATTCTTTTCAAATGTACATGGAACAATCACCAAGACAGATCATACTCTGAACCATGAAACAAATCTTAGTAAACTCTGAAATACTGAAATCTTGCAAAGTGTGTTCTCTGACCAAAAGAGAATTGATTTAGAAACCAATAGTAAGATAGCTAGAGAAGTCCCAAGTATTTTTAAATTAAACAATACATTTCTAAATAATCCCTCAATAAAGAAATCACAAAGGAAATAAATATTTTGAATTGAATGATATAAACACTTGTGAATGCCATCAAATCAGTGCCTACAGAGGGGGAAACTGATGGCTTTAAGTGCTTACATTAATAAAAACCTAAAATAAAAAGTCTATTTCCCCTTAACAAGCTTAAAAAAAAAACTAAGAGAAAATTAAACTTCAAGTACAAAGAAAGAACTATTAAGGATAAGACCAAACATAATGGAAACAGAAAATAAAGAAGAAAAATCTTGTTAAAACAACAAAAAACCTGAAAAATAACCAGACAGATTAGAAAAAGAGAGAAATGGATATTACAAATATTAGTAAGAGGTGCTATCAATACACATTCTACAGATATTAAAGGGATAATGAGGATAATAAGGAAATATTGAGCCGATAAATTGAAAAACCTAAGGGAAATATCACTCTTTTCAATGTCTGTGGGATTAGTATCATTATGAAACAGATATAAACACCAAAAATTACCCCAAAAGAAAGAAAGAACCTGAGTAGTTCTATGTCTATTCAAGAAATTTAATTCATAGCAAAAAAACTCCCTACAAAGAAAATGCCTGACATAGATAAATTGAGTGGCAAGTTCTATCAAATATTTAAGAGATAATATCAACCTTATGCAAACATGTAGAGAAAACAGAAATAACCACTGTATGTATTTAAAAAAATAGCCAGCTGGAATTAGGACTGATACTGCATTGAATTTATAGATCAATTTAAGGAGAATTTATACCTTAACAAAATTGAGTCTTTCATTACATGAATATATATTTCCATTTATTAAGCTTCCATTAATCTTCATCACCAGTATTTTGCATTTTTCAGAGTAGAGATATTGTGCCTCTTTCGTTAAATTTATTTTCAAGTATTTGGCTTATTTTCATTCCCTTGTTTACTTCTAATATATGAAATACAATTGATTTTTGTATAATGATGTTGTATTGCACAACCTTGTTAAATTTACCTCTTCTGGTGGTTGCTTTATAGATTCCTTGGGAGTATAATCATGTTATCTGCAAAGAGAGACAGTTCTGCTCCCTTTCCAATCTTTATATCTTTTTTTTTCTTGTCTGTTGCATCAGCACTGATATTTATGTCCATTGTTTTGTTTTGTTTTTGGCCCTGTCTCATACTAAGGAATTGTTTGTTTGGTTTTTTTTTCCTAGGGAGCTGGATTCTTTTGTCATAAATGAATATTAAATCTTATCAAGTGATTTTTATACATATATTGAAGTTATCATATAGTTTTTCTCCTTTATTCTATCAATATGAGTCACATTGATTTTCATAAGTTAAATCAATTCTGCACTCCTTGGTAAACCTTATTTGGTCATGATGTATCCTTATATATGGCTAGATTTTATTTGGATACTAAGGATCTTTGTGTCTCTGTTCAGGTTTATGAGGTTTTGCCATAAGAGTTACACTGACCTCATAAGTTGACAGTGGTTATACAGAGACATAGGCAGAGAGAGAAGCAGGCTCCATGCAGGGACTCCAACGTGGGACTTGATGCTGGGATTCCAGGATCATGCCCTGGGCCAGGGGCAGGCACTCAACCATTGAGCCACCCAGGCGTCCCAGCAAACAGTAAGCTTAAACTGGTATCAGTAGATGCTAAAGACAGTGGAGTGATGTTTCATTCAAAATAGGATATTTACATGGTCTCAAAGGGACCTATTCCACAATAACTTATTAATAACACAAACAGCTTATTAATAACAAAGGAATATTGTTTTAAACAGTAATAAGCCAGAGGATACCACATTATCTGAGTGATATTAACTAATATCACCAATATTTCATCCATATTATATACTCCCATTGTGAGATAGGGGACACAATCTCATTCTGGGGTACTTCTGTTAAACATGTATAACTGTAATCTAATTATAAGGCAACATTAGACAAACCCAAGTTGAGGCACAGTCTATAACTAAATAGCCTATACTCTTCAAAAAACATTGGGCCAAGAAACACCTAGAAAGGTTGAAGAACCATTCCAGGTTAAAGGAACTAAGGAGACATGAAAGTTAGATGTAGGGGTTGATCCTGGACTATACCTTGGACAAGGGACAAAAAGCAACAAAGGAGATTATTGAATCAATTTATATTTGAATGAAGTACTTAGAAATAAAAGAGCATATTTCCAATTCATTTTCAAATACTTCAAAAAATATATCTATGCAAAATTATATCCTTTCATAGAACCATAAACCAATTCTGAGGAAATACTGTTAAAAGTTATGACATTAACACTAATGTATGGACTTATTTTACATATCCTATGTTCTCCAACTGCAGGTCTTAATTAGCAGCAAATATTTAATGAGAATAAAAAATGTTGAAGTTAACTGTATCTTACAGTTTCCCGAAAGAGCGAAATTTTAATCAGTAAAATATGAGATAAGAAATTACTTCTTTAGTTTTTATTGAATATAGGTTAATAACAACGACTTAAAAATAATGCCATTTTCAGATACTGAATTGAGACTGACATGTGAACCCAGAGTTTGAATGTTAGAATTCCCTTCATTTGAGCCTTATTTTTTTCTTAGAACACTTCTTTTGTACTACTCATAATGGCTTATGTATTTTTTGACAATATGACTTAATTTCACAGAGCAGTATTTTCAGGAATAAGTGTATTTCTCTTTTTTCTTACTTAACTAAGGTGTGATAACTATTATTTTTTTAATGGAAATTCAATTCCAGAGTAACAGAAAATTAGAGTTTTGTTAAACATAATACCTTTTATACCTTGAGTTAATTCAAGAACACAAAAGAATATAATGGTATTCTGAGAAAAAAAAATTAAGGTTTAAAGACAACTTTTCTCTTATATGTTCAGATTTAAGGACATCCTCTTAGACCATAACCACTTGATTAAGTCACCAGGTAATATTTTAAGTTATTTTGAAAAAGCATACAGTGAAAACATTCTCTTTTATTTTTAAAAGGATTATTGGTATTCTGTAACTCCAATTTTTTACTACCTAGAAGCTCTATAAAAACTGAATAAGGAACAGAAATTATAAGCTCCACTTAAGCAAGTATTTGGAAAACAAAACAAAAATTATATATATCTTTATATATCTATCTATCTATCTATCTATCTAATCATCTATTAAGTTAGTATTATAAAGAGCCTGAAATAACCATTTTACAACAAATCATGATAATAAAAAGGTAGTACTTTCAAGGGCAAAAGTTAAAAATGTTGATATTAAAGAAGTCACTGATACTGAATGTCTAAAAAAAAAAAAAAAAACCCACTGATTAATTAGCTACTTCAATGTCCCTAAAATGACACATGTGAAATACTACTGAAACGTAAAATATGTTTAAAACAAAAAGGTATTTTCATCACATATTTAAAAATATACATATAACCATATATAAGAAGTATCTTCCAAGTCAGATGTTTAAAGGTAATGACAGATCTAACATTATATTTATTACAAAGATGTAAAAGCCACCTTAAATATAATCAGATAATAGAAGTGGTTCAGCTTCAGTTTCCAATGTAATGTAATTCCTAAATGTGAAAAAAGGTTTCATCTTTGGCTGTAGTTTTGTTTTTTGTTTTTTTTTTTAATATTTATTTATGATAGTCACAGAGAGAGAGAGAGAGAGAGAGAGAGAGAGAGAGAGAGGCAGAGACACAGGCAGAGGGAGAAGCAGGCCCCATGCACCGGGAGCCCGATGTGGGATTCGATCCCGGGTCTCCAGGATCGCGCCCTGGGCCAAAGGCAGGCGCCAAACCGCTGCGCCACCCAGGGATCCCTTTTTTGTTTTTTTTTAAAGATTTTATTTATTTATTTATGAGAGACACAGAGAGAGAGGCAGAGACACAGGCACAGGCAGAGAGAGAAGCAGGCTCCATGCTGGGAGCCCAATGTGGGACACAATCCCGGGACTCCAGGATCACGCCTTGAGCTGAAGGCAGGCGCTTAATCGCTGAGCCACCCAGGCGATCCTGGCTGTAGTCCTTAAGCTATCCATCTTCCCTGGTTGAAGAAACATTTTACTTTGGCTTTATCTCCTGCTTTTAGGCTGACAACTCCCAAGTTCTACTTTTAGCCCAGAATTTTCTCTTGTCATCTTTGGAAGGAGACCTTGCCAGTTGGGAGTTCTACAAGTAGTAATCACAGGAGCATCTCAGTATCTTCTCTTAATTTTTCCCACCAAACTTGCTCATATTAGTCATTTCTTTGAAAGGCTGGAAATTTAGGGACCATCTTCCATTTCCTCCCTTATTAAAGTGTTCTGTGTTCTACTGATTACACTTCCTTTTCTTTATCCCATGGCCAGTGTCTCACCCAGGCTTTTGTTATTTATAATTTGGGTCATAAGGACGCCTGAGTAGCTCAGCAGTTGAGTGTCTGCCTGCCCGGAGTCCGGGGATTGAGTCCCACATCAGGCTCTTCGCATGGAGCCTGCTTCTCCCTCTGCATGTGTCTCTGCCTCCCTCTCTCAATCTCTCTTTGTCATGAATAAATAAATAAAATCTTTAAAAAAAAATTGAGGTCACTAGTAGCCCCTGAATTCATCTCACAATCTACAGAATTATCTTTCTCCAATTCATTCTCAAAGATTCACTCCACACACTGACCTTCCAGTCTTAACTAGTCCTAAATCTGCCTCCCTGCTGCTTTTGAAGATGTGTTTTGTTTTGAAATTGTAGCATCCTTTCTTTTTGTTTACCTGACTGAACTCAACTTATCTTTTGAGGCTCAGCTCAGGAACAATCTCTTACTACCATGTATTATAACTGCTTATTAAACCTATTGCTCCCCAGGAGAATATAAGTTCTTGTAAGTAAAGGATTGTGTCTTTTATTCATTCCCGGTACCAAGCGAACGCTGACAAATGATATTAAAAAAAAGTTTCTTTAAAAATGAATGAAAGACAATTACATTTTAAAAATCCAAGAAGAAAGGTATGTCCTGGGAAGTGGGAGTTCATTCCAAATTTAGGGCTCTACCATCATGTGTACAGCACAGAACTGTTCCTCATAACATTGATTCTCTGTTCTCAAGAGAATGTGAAATTATAATAGCTATGTTGACTACCCGAGAAATTTTCTTATAAGATTCAATGGGGTAGAAAATCTGTATTAAGTCTTATAATCAAATGATGAACTTGTTAAAGGAAAAAAATGAATCTGTTTAAATGCAGAACAAGAGCACAGACTTTAGAACTAGAAATATATGGGTTCAAATCTTGAGTTTCATTAACTAGTTATCAGAGCTTGAATAGGGATGCCCAGCTATCTTCAGAAGTTATGAGAACTAAATTAGCTAATATATATGTAAAATATTTAGTATAATGCATAATACCAAGTACAATGCATAATACCAAGTGCTCCATAAGTTATAAATATTAACATGAATTATTTACTAAGTGCTATATGTTTTATTATAAGATTTTATATACATACATAAAATAGCTCTGCAAAATTCAGATGAAAGAGAAAACATCACAGATAGGCAGCATTCAGATAGGTAGAAAAAATGAACAATTTAGGAAGGGGAGATGGTTTTATAATTAAAGAAAGAGACAAAGGCACTTTCTGGCTCTTAACATCTATGACTATAATAAAGGGAATATATATATACAGGTACTATGAAATGAACTGTGTCCCTCTAAAATTCATATGGTCAAGACCTAATCACCAATGTGACTGTATCTGGAGATAGGATCTTCAGAAGGTAACTAAGGTTAAATGAGTCATAAGAGTGGAGTCCTATTCTAATAAGAAATGTAGCCTTATAAGGAGGAGGAAAGATCTGTCTCTCTCTCCATTATATGAGAACAAAGAGAAAGCTGATGTCTGAAAGCCAGAAATGGGCACTCACCAGCACTGAACAGATCTTGGACTTTCTGCCCTCTAGATCCCTGAGAAAATAAATGCTACCCCAGTCTATAGTGTTTTGTTGTGGCAGCCTTACCCACATAACACAGTATGAGACAAGAACAAAATAAAACTGGTGAGTAGGTTACTTGCTTGGTAGCCTGACGACCTTGGATATTTTTTTGTGGACACTTATTAACAGGACAGACATAAAACATTCCTGATTTATGGTCAGTATTAAAGTAGGAAAGGAAGTACGTAGAAAACACATGCATTGGGTATTAAACAAACAAACACCCCAAACACACACAGGACTCAAGAGTAGGAGAGCCAGGACTCAGGTTCTAGTTCTCCTTTGTGGTTCTATATCCTTAGGCAATCACTAAGCCACATGGAACATCAACTTCCTCCTTTGTTCAACTGTAAATGACATAATCTATTCCAAAGGGATTTCTTTTTATAATAATTTTTTTAAATTTTTATTTATTTATGATAGTCACACACACAGAGAGAGAGAGAGAGAGGCAGAGACACAGGCAGAGGGAGAAGCAGGCTCCATGCACCGGGAGCCCGAGGTGGGATTCGATCCCGGGTCTCCAGGATCGCGCCCTGGGCCAAAGGCAGGCGCCAAACCGCTGCACCACCCAGGGATCCCTCCCAAGGGATTTCAAGGATCTGAGATATGTGAAAATGATTTGTTACTTTAAGGTGCTTTATGAATGCAAGGTATTTATTACAGAAAATGACTGTAAGAAGAATTCCATGTGAAAAAGACTTAAAACATTAGATAAGGACATATCATGAAGTATGTTTCAGCAATAGATAGCAAAAGGTTAACCTAAAATGCTGTATAAAAGCTTGCAACTTTAGAGGCTAAACTGCAAAATAATTTACATAGAGTATTCATATATAAAACTGCATTGTACCTTTTTCACCAAATGGCACTGTAACATTCTAAATAATCCTCTGAATAACAAATAAATAGAACAAAAAGGTTCTCTTGTCTTCCCCACTTGTTCTCTCCTCCCATCCCCTTTGGTCTTTTAAAGGCAGGTTTACTGAGGTATAATTTACATACAGTAAATTTCATACTTCTTGGGTATACAGTTTTGACATAAAGCTTATATAATGTATAACCACTACTTCTGGCCATCCCCAAACCTTTCCCATGTTCCTTTATAGGAAATCCCTTCCTTACCCCCCAGGTTTCTGTCCCTAGAGCTATGCCTTCTCTAGAAAGTTATATAATACAATAATATAGTATATGCAGCCTTCTGTGCCTGGCTTTTTCAGTTAGCATAATGCTTTTGAAATCGGTCCCTACCATATTGCTGCAAATATCAACAGCTGAGGGCATGTGAATTATTTCTAGTTTTTGCCAATTACAAGTAAAGCTGCTATAACAGCTATGTACAGGCCTTTGTGAGGACATATGCTTGCATTTCTCTGGGGGTAAAAAAATACCTAGAAGTGGGGCTGCTAGATATTATGTCAAGTGTATTTTTAATTTTACGTAAAACTGACAAACTGTTTTCCTTTTCTTTTCCCATGAGTAATGTATGAGAGTTCTGGCTACCTGGCATTCTCATCAGCACTTGAGAGTATTAGCTTATTCAATTTTAGCCCTAGATGGCTAAAACAACTAAATATTTATTTCATCAGCACATTCATTCACTGGGCATTGAGAAAATTAAAAAAAAAAACTAAGACGATTAATTCCCATAGAAGAGTAGTGCCAACAAGTCATCTCCAGTACCAGGGCTGGTGGGCTTTCACGAAAAAAAATCTAGAAAGCATTTAAAAGAAAAGAAAATTATAGGGCAAATCAAAATGTCCCAAAGCATAAAAAAAACCCCACTAGAAATCTTCAGATTATACTTATGAAGGAGAACATTGACATCAAAAAATAAAACTGTAGACAAGTCTTACTTATGAATGTCAAAATACTAAATGATATAGTAGTAGTGAACTGAATCCAGCAATATAACAATAAAAAAACAAAAACAGAGCCAAGTGAGGATTACACAACGTAAAGCTGGTTCAATTTTAGGCAGTCTTTTAATAGAATTCACTATAATAACAGATCTAAAGAGATGGATTAGACTGGAGTCCAGCCAATAGGTTGGCTGCCTGTTTTTGTAAGTAAAGTTTTATTGGAACAGAGACATCTCATTTGATTACATATTGCCCATGGCTACTTTTGCACTACAAAAGCAGCTGAGAAGTTGCAACAAAGACCTTTTGGTCTAGAAACCTAAAATACTTACTATCTGACCATCTGAACAAAAACTCATACATTTAGTGATCATTTTCACAGATGCCTAAAAGTTGTATAACAAAATGCAAGGATCACCTAGAATTTTAACTTAGAATACAGTGGTTATTCTCCTAACAGTTTCCTATTTGTCTAATCAATAAAACAAGTGAAAAATATTTTTCATTTTCTTTTCAATGACATATTAACTGAAAAGTGAAGTGAAATGAGGAGACACTTTTTTTCATGATATAATTTTATAAACTAATTAATGGTGAAACTTTCATGCATTTATTAAGTCAAAACAAAACTGAGGTGCAGAAGTATGTATATTACCAATTGTATAAAAAAAGAGAGGATGTGTATTCCTATTTATTTGTAAATTCAAAAAAATCTGTAAAGGTACAGGAAATGCTACAGAAATAGTATTTACTTATTTGGGTTTTGGTAGAATCTGGGCAAATCAGGGATGTAGTGGAAATGAGGAATTCATTTCATATTTTTTATATTCTCTATAAATTTTGAACCATGTGAATGGACTACCCACCCCTCTGACAAAAAAGAAATCCACCTCAAATAGATATGTAAAAATAATAGTATTCTATTATTTTGGAAATATTTTATAAATTATAAATGGATTATCTGTTCCATATAAGAATGAAATCTGATTACAGGTAGAAGATGGCCACGCCATTTTGTTAACAAAGAGCAATTTGGCCTTAATCTCTTACTGTCCCTGAATTTATTTTACACTTAATTTTCATGGATTTTGTACCTGATGGGACAAATGAAAATATATAGTTTCTTCCAAAAACTTCAGATGATATTCTAAACAATTATGTATCTACTAAATCATTTTACTTAAATAAATACATACCATTATCTTCTTCAACTCCAACAGGCCCTGCTTGAGGAGTCTCTCCATTCTTTAAGCAATTATGGATATATGTTGCCTTCCACCTTGCATATTTTCTGTGTTTCACATTCTAGAAAGAATATTTTCATATCAATATTACATTGCAGTATAGAAATCAAATAAAATATACACTTATGATAACCTACATGATATTTCTGAGATAAAACCCATTTCTACATGTTATATCTCTGAAAGAAATCTGGCAACCCCCCCACACTACCACGGGGTTCTACTAACTGTCCTCAAAACATATGCCTAGTTCTCTTAGAATTTTCTATCTCAGAAAAGGTCTGCAATGGAAATATGGGAGTGTCCTTCCAGCAAAACTTGTAAATCTTATGCATAGGGGAGAACTAGACTAAATGGAATTCTAAAATTAAATATAAAAGGTAGTAAGAGTAGATTGAGCTATTTCCACCAAAGAAGAAAAAAACTGATCTGTACACATCTATGAAAACACGTTTGTGAAAACAAAAGGAAAACTAAGGTAATGTAGTGGTTAAAACAAACAAACAAACACTAGACAGCTAACTAGGCAAGCCCATAGCATGCTATTTATCAGCTCTGAATGTCAATTACCCCAATTCCAAAAAGGGGAAAATATACCTCATGGGGTTGTTTTAGGAAATGAAAATACCAGTAAAGAATCTGCTAGAGTTGCCTCTTCTTTCCTGCCTTAAACTTTATGCTGTACACTATAAAATGAAGACAACGGTTTTCTTTAAATATAAAAGTAAAATAAGTTAGAATTTTGGATAGGTTAGTGATTTTTAGTGTATATTTAAATTGACTTTTATGACACTCACAGACCAGTGGTACTGGTATCTACTGGCAGCTTGTAGAAATGCATAATCTTTAAACACATCCCAGACCTCATATATCAGAGAATCTGCACTGTAACAAGATCCCCAGGTGATCTGCATGCACATTACAGTTTGAAATAACACACTTTTCACTATGTTGAAAACAACTGTAATGTACCTTTGCAAAGACCAACTGACAAAGAATACAGCAGATACTTAGTGGAGTATTTTACACAAAATTATCTATATACTACTACAAATAAGTATATAGGAACCTAAAAGAAGTAACCCCCAAATTACCTACTTTGTATCATATTTAATTTCCCTTTTCATATCAAACAAGCTCTTCTGTATTCCACTAAAAACAACTTTTCTACATTGATTTCCATTTTCTTCCAGGTATGATTTTAATTTATTCTACTACACCAAGATGCTTTTCAAAAAAAGCATCTACATTTAATGTTTTCACTTCTTCACCAGTTAATTCACTCTAGAGAGAAAAAAGTTTCTTTCTTTTCTGTTTGGTTATTTTCATCACATAAAAGGTCAGAGAATATGAATATGCCATGCCTTTTAGTGGCAGTGAGCCCAAATGTGCCAGCTCACAGTTCACTTAGGAAGGAATGCACTCACTGTCACCAACAGCTCTCTCCACACTGGTAAATCCAACAGACACTTGGAGGCATCATCTTACCCAAACGTCTCAGCAGCATACAAAACACTGGACCATTTCAAACTTTGTGAAATATTCTCTATTCTTATTTTTTTTAAAGATTTAATTTATTTATTCCTGAGAAACAGAGACAGAGAGGCAGAGACACAGGCAGAGAGAAAAGCAGGCTCCATGCAGGGAGCCCAATTGATCCTGGGATTCTGGGATCACTCCCTGAGCCAAAGGCAGATGCTCAACCGCTGAGCCACCCAGGCATCCCATATATTTCTGGTTTTTGTGACACTCTGTTCTTCTGCTTTCTTTCCTATGTTTGGCTACTAAACATCTATCTCATCTCCAAATAAATTTATGCATCCTGTTCTAGCAGATACTGTAAACTTGGGAGGAGGGGAGAGGTTCAATCAATGCTGATTCATATACAATTTTAAATATGAATTATGTTTCAGTATCATTAAATACTAGGAAAGCCACTTACTAATGAAGGCAATTTACTTCAAATTTCCAGTGATTTAAAGTTTCCCTGTTTTGGGGAAAAACCTAAGACACATAAAACCTCAACATTTTTTAGGCTTCTGAAATAATGGCTATCAGGACCTTCACACAGTCAATAGGGGAGAAGTCAGTCAATACACTGACTTCTGCCCTTAGAGAGCTGATCATCTTGTTATGGATATACATCTAAAATACAAAAGAATATTGCTATAAAAATATAGTAGGTAGAAAGTATTGAACTTGTTTTAATACTTGTGGACCAACATCTTTATATCTCCCTATAAGTTATGAAGCACTTAGACATTTTTCTCTTATTTGGTCCTGACAATAACCTTGACATTGAGGCACGTCACATTTTACTCCAAGGCTCTGAGACGTTAAAAGACTGGGTCAATGTTAAATACAGTTTAGCCTGGCATTCAAGGCCTCCCACATTGTGGATTCTGCTTTAAACTACTCTACTTCCTACTACGTAGATGAGATTCTGTCCTCATCTGCAGTCTTTTCTCATGCTAGTCTTCCTCTTCTGACAAAAGTCTTAAGCTTGGTTCAAATGTTTACTCCCTTATCAACCTCCTTGACTACCATCAAGTCAATTAATCATTTATTCAAGTCAGTTACAGATGCGAAGTGCTGGGGATGAACAAGGTAGGTCTGAGCTTTGGAGTCCAAAGTGAAAGCTAGGTAATAATTTCCATCACTAAATGTGGCATCTGTACTACCTGAAGTCTATAATATTTTCTTCACCTTTCTCTCTTTATGATTCTACAATCCCATTATTAGAAATATGAGGAAATGGCAGTACAAAAGTAAATGACTTATCCAAAGTCACACTATTTTGCAGTGAAGCTATCCACTCAATTCAGGGCTGCCTCAATAAGCTACAATTAGCATATTACATTTTGCAACTTAGATGGGAATATATGAATTAAGGGAAAACTGGTTTAAAACTGGTTTAAATATTTAATACATATTAATATGGGTTATAATGTGGTATACATAAAGAGGACCCTTTTGAAAGAAAATGAATAACAGATTATTCTTGGCCTGAAATAATTTAACACTGTCTAAAGACTAAGTTGGGTTAAGTTGTATTGCGGTCACTTTAGGAAGTTCCTTCATTCCTAATTTCATAATAAAAAATAGTGTAAAGATGTTTAAACCACATTGGGTTCCTTCATTAGTATGTGAAGCTTAAAAACATGAATCTAACCTGAGATGGCTTCATTTTAGTAAATACATTTTACAAAATTTCTTCTGAGCAGATAAATCAATACAACAGTTTATTTTTTATTCTGCGCTATTTTCAAGACACCCCTGCAAACTGGAGCTTATAAAACTTCACAGAAAATTTTGGCAGTTGTAACTCAAAATTAATTCGCTTTTTAATTTTGGCCTTGAATCTTTAAAATAAAGGATGCTTGATATCCAACAATATTTTAAGAGGAAATTTTCAAGATGTCAATATTTTTAAGATCTTTTAACTCCTTTTGGCTGATTAGACATCCTTTCTGGGAAACAGGAATTACAAAAGGAACTTTTACTTTTGTCTCTGGCCTCCAAGTTCCTGTTTTGTAACTGGATTTATGAGAATCACTGACAACTGCACATTTTGGCCACTAGAGTCAGCAGTGCTAAGAATTTTCATTCGTCTTAAATTGTTTGTACTTGTTACACTGAAGAAGGATTGGTTAGCAAACACCAACCACAGGCTACACCAGGGGTTCTCAAACCTGGTGCATATAAAAATCAAGGGAGGAAATAATAATAAAACAAATTCTTAGCACAAACTATAGGAAATCTAAATTATACAAAAATCTATAGAAAAATCAAACTATAGAAAATCAAACCATTTTCTATTGTCATGCCAAAAAGCCACTTTGAAACAGAATGCTCCAATACTTCCTCTTAGATTTTGTCTTTTTTTTTAATATTTTATTTATTTATTCATGAGAGACAGAGAGAAACAGAGAGAGACAGAGAGAGAGAGAGAGAGAGAGAGAGAGAGAGAGGCAGAGACACAGGCAGAGGGAGAAGCAGGCTCCATGCAGGGAGCCTGACATGGGACTTGATCCCGGGACTCCATGATCAGGCCCCGGGCTCAAGGCGGTGCTAAACCGTTGAGCCACTTGTGCTGCCCTTGGATTTTGTCTTGAACCTACCTAGTCAAGTATTTATCCCCAATAAACATAATTGCTTCTGTCAGGTTGCAGATTATTTCTTTCTTGCAAAATCCAAAGCTTAGAGGTCATCTGACTTGACTTTATCAGCATGAAAAGTTGAGCACTTGCTCCTCCTTGCAAGGTCCTTTTACTTGCTTTCCGAGTAACAAGATCTTGTGATTTTGCCTTGCGTGGGTGTTCCTGATTCTTCCTATCGACAGGGTGGGGAATGCCACAGGCTTCAGTTCTTGGACTTCCAGTCTTCTCTTCTGACACTTCACCTGGGTGATACCATCCAGTCTAATGGCTTTAAATATCACCTTCTGCTGCCAACTCCCAATTCGTATCTTCTGCTCAGTTCTCTTGTGAACTTCCAACTCACCTCAATATTTCATTTGTACATCTCATAATTCAAAGCAATCAAAGTTCAACACCAACTTCTGATGTTCTCCCATTAAATTTGTTCCTCCATATGTCAGTAAATGGCAGCTTCATTGTTTAGTTGTTCAAGCCCAAACCACTGGAGTCATTTTGAGTCCTCTATTTCTCTTACAATCTACCAACGAATCTTTTAAAGTCTGAGAGCTGTCCATTCAAAATATATTCAGAGTCCAACCACTTCTCACCACCTCTTCTACTGCAAATTCTTTTTCTGAGCCAGAATTACTTCTCACTTTGATTATTTAAAAATGAACTAATGGGTCTCTCTACTTCCATCCTTGATCATTAGAATGGAAGAAATACTTATTTATGAAACATTTTAAAAACAGCATTTAAATCCCATCAATTCTGGTTGAACTCTTCTTCCTTACCCTTACCTGCTATCAATCTCTTCTCTCACTCCAGATTCAGCTACATTATACATTATCTTCATTGATACTTCTTAAACTTGAACAGAACCTCTTTACTATCTCAAAAGGTTTGCATTTTCTCTTGCCTCTTTCTGAATATCTTTACATTTCATTCCCTTACCTTCTTCAAGGCATTGCTAAAATGTTACTTCTCAGCGAAGCCATCCCCAACCACTTTACGGAAATGAACCTTCCTATCCCTACCTTCAGTTTTGTCATGGTACTTGTCATCTGACATACTACATATTTTATTTATTAATTTGTATACTGTCTGTCTCTACCAGGGAAATATGATTCCCACGAGGGCAGGGATTTTATTCGCTGCTGCATGACTTATGCTTAGAACCATGCCTGATATATAGCAGAGCTTAACAAATACTTGATGATGAAAGAAAGGATAGCAGATTCTGGAATCCATGTTTTATAAAATCAAATACCCCGAATGATTCTGGAGGTGGTTGTTTTGGAAGCATACTATGAAAAACACTAAGCTGGAGTAAAACATTTTTGCTAATGAATAAATGTGAATATTACATTTGAGTACACAGTTTGACTTAGACTTGCAAAGAAGGATCAGTGGCTAGGCTTGAGGGTATCTGTGAAACCTGAATTATATGCAAAAATATAATACATAAAATGCATGGGAGAGAATCCATAGTTTTCATAACATTTCAAAGCACTTAATGATACAGATGAAAGGAATTATCTCTAACTTGGTGATAACATCACAGATAATACTTTTATATACCTAGGCTCTCAATTCTCCCAAATATTGTATATAAACAAGGGCTCTATTAAGCTCCCAGAACACTAAAGATAATATAGTGAGAAATACTTGAAAAAATACATATTCAACAAATTTACTACCACCATGACTCAAATACTCAAATACAAATACTATACAAAAAAGTATAGTAACAAATTCCATGTATTTCCTAATGGAGATTTACTCAACATTTTAAAAATATATAAAATGTTATATATTTATATATAGATATATATAAAAAATATATATAGACACACATTTACATATATATATACACACACATTTATATATATATAAAATATATATATATACACATATATAGTTCTGTGAAATAACTTTTTATTTTATATAGTTTTATCAAGCTTAGAACAAAGTTTTACAAATACTACAAGATTCTCCCATATTTCTTTCACTTATATTCCCCAGCTGTTTACATTTTTATCAACTTATTAATATACACATATGTATGCATATATTAATATGCAAACTGCTTGTCTATAGATATGCATTCCTTTTCTGTACCATTTAGGAGTAAGTTGGATGTTAGGTACCCCCTACCTTTTCTTTATGCAATTTCTAAGATCAAGGACAATACCATACACAATGGTTATTAAAATCAGGAAACTTAAAACTTATTCAAGAATACTCTTTAATCCACAGTCCCAACAAATTCTGTCAATTGTACCAATAATGTCCCCAGCAACTGTTTCTCGCCTGGCTTTATAGAATTTAAGAAGCTTGCATTATTTAGTGTCATGTCCTTTTAGTCTTTAATCTGGAACAGCCTTTGTTAGTTTCTTGACCTTGACATTAAAAAAAGAAAAAACCAGCCTAGCTGTAAAACATCTATTTTTTAGGATGCGCCTGATGTTTCCTCACGATAAGGTTCAGGTTATGCCTTTTTAGCAGGATTAACACTGAAGTAATGTTTATCTTTCTCATTTCATCTTATTAGAAGGCATATATGGTATTGGTTGGTCCCAATAATGGTTGTTATGTCTGATGACTTGGTTAAAGTGGTGTCAGACAGGTTTCTCCATCAAACTTAGTATTTCCCCTTTAAAATTAATAAGCAATTTGAAGGAAGATATTAGAGACTAAAGTAAATACCTACTCTTCAACCACTTTCCCACGCATTAGTTATAAACTCCAATACTGATTTCTACCTTTATCATTATTTCTATATCTATCAGAATTCTATTATAAAGGGCCTTCTCTATTTTTCCATTATGTTCACTCATTCATTCAAATATTTCACTGTATGTTTCAGTACAGACCCACTGATTTTTATTTTATTCAATGAGGTTGCATCTATTAATATCTTTCTTATTTTGATGTTCAAATTGTCCCTGGCATGGACAAGTGAAAATCCTTTCCAACTAGCTTCTGGATCCTTTTGACATGTCCTCATGATCATATGAACATTTTACTTTCTGGCACAAGCTGAAAGCCCAGCTTCATCTAGTACCTTCCCTGATCCAGTCCTAAATTCAGCCTTTTCTAAAAAAGTCCTTTAAGATTCATCCATGTTAGGGGAGGTGGGTGGGGGGATGGGGTAACGGGGTAAAGGGCACTAAGGAGGGCACTTGATGAGATGGGCACTGGGTGTTATACTATATGTTGGCAAACAGAATTTAAATTTTAAAAAAAGATTCAACCCTGTTGTAGAATGTATCAGTACTAGCTTTTTAGATCTCAGTACAGCACAATTCATTTATCAAGTCCTCTGTCGGTAGACATCTGGGATGTTTCTAGCTTTGGGCTATTATGAATAAAGGTCCTATGAGCTCTCTTGAACAACTCTTTTTTCTGGACATAGGTATTCATTTCTCTTGGATAAACACCAAGGAGGAATTGCTGGGTAAAAAGGTAGGTGTATATTTAACTTCATAAAAATCTGCCAAATCTTTTCCCAAAGTGGTTATAACATTTATCATTTTCACCAAGCAATGTATGAAAACTCTTGTTTTTCCACATTCTTGCCAATGTTTGGCTAGTCTTTATTAACTTTACTGTTTTTAAACTATTTATTCTAACTATAACTGGAGGAGTGTTAACATCTCAGACTATGATTATGAATTTTTCTGTATTTTTATTTCTATCAATTTTTGTTTCATATAACTCAAAACTGTTATTATGTGCACATCTACAACTATAATATGTTGTTGATGAATTGAATTCTTTATTGCTAATGTCTCATTTTACCTCCACTAACACATTTTCTTAAAGTTTTACTTTGTCTAATATTAGTACGTTCACTTGAAATTTTGTTAGTATTTGCATTGAGTTTTTTTTCTCTCTTCAAAATATCTGTGTTTCTGTACATAAAAGGTATCTCTTGTAAACAGGATAAAGTTATAGCTTGCTATTTTAATCTAGCCTGAAAATCTCTATTTTTAGAGCATTAGTCTATTTACATTTATAATACCTATTGATATAACTGTATTAGGCCTAAAATTTGCTAATTTTTTCATATTAATCACATCTGTTTTTGTTACCTTCTCTTCCCTTTTCTGCCTTCTTTTGGGTCTACAAATACATGTATTTAGTTACAATAATTTTTACTGAAGTAGGCATATATCTTTTAAAGAAATTAAGGAAAAAAAGCAAATATATAGTTTTTAAAAAAGTATATCTACCTACATACTATATCCGGTGTACTTCACTCCTTCCTATAAATCCAAGTTGCCATATGGTATCATTTCCTTCATTCTAAAAATCTTTGTTTCTGCTGTTCTTTAGAACAGATTTGCTAGCAATGAATTCATTTGCCTGAAAACGTCTTTTATTTTACCTTCATTTTTTGAAGGATAGCTTTGATCTATATAGAATTCTGAATTGACAAGGAGTTTTTTTTCTTTCAGTACTTTAAATACATCAATTCCATTATCTTTTTGTCATCATCTTTTTTAAAAAATGAGAAGTCAATCACCCTTCCATGCACTGTTACCTTGTATATAATGTATTGCTTGCCAAGAGGCTCTTTTTATGTCCACATTCTCTTCCATCATTGAACTTCACTGGTTTATCATGTTCTCAGGTGTGGTTTCTTTGTATTTATTTTACTTGGGGTTCTCTGAACTTGCTGGATCCAATTTAGAAAATCTACAGTCATTATTTCCTCAAATCTTTTCTTCTATATTTTCTTTCTATTCTCTTTCTTGGGACTCCAACTGCATATGTAGGACCTCTATATCTAATAGTAATAATATAAATAATGCCTATTTTTGAATAGATTCATCTTAAGTAAATACATAACTGAGTAGTTTAGGATAATTTCCATTAAAGTTTTCATGTATTTGCTGATGCCATTTGTAAATACAGTACATCATCAGAACATTATCCACCTACTAGTAAAAACAACTAGTGTTTTTTAAGAATTTACTATTTACTAAAGGTTTTACATACAGTTCTCATTTGAAATCTAGGAGGACCTGAAGAATAGGTAATTATAATTTTCTTTACAGACACGTGAATAGGCTTACATAAGTCAAATAACTTATTAAAGTCACAGTTATGAGTGGCATATGGAATTTTGAGGTCAATGCCTGTAGTATTCTTAGTCACATTATCCTAACACTGCATGCAAACATACCTCACTCATTCACAATTAATTGTTAGGGCAAGACACTGTTCTTGGCAATTATTACACAGAAAGGAATTCAAAGTACGTGGAATTCTTACTTTAGTAAAAGAGATACTACCTTCATATTTTTCTGTTATTGTAACTGCTAAGAAAGAGATCTTCAGTGTATATATATAGTAAAAGCATGAAAACCTGAGATATGGTATATGTCCTGAACACATGCTTTTGTAATCAGATGAATTTATCCTGCTCTGCCATTGTTTCTCTAGGTTAGCAATAAGATACTGCTTAATTCAGAACCTTCCAGTGCAAATGGATACTTGTAACAGACTACTTCCTTCCCAACCTGCTATTCATATAAATAATCACTGCAGAGATGTTGCAAAGCTCCTGTTTTCTAACAGGGAGAATCAGATTGGGATATAAACAAGATTCCCTGGAGGCTTCCAGAGAGCCCTCTAGATCAGCACCAATCAAAATGTGGTCCTGGGGATCCCTGGGTGGCTCAGCAGTTTAGTGCCTACCTTTGGCCTAAGGGCGTGATCTTGGAGACCTGGGATCGAGTCCCACATCGGGCTCCCTGCATGGAGCCTGCTTCTCCCTCTGCCTGTGTCTCTGCCTCTCTCTTTCTCTCTCTCATGACTAAATAAATAAAATCTTAAAAAAAAAATGTGGTCCCAATCCCAGTGTGCAAACCGTTTACGAGTTTGTGACAAGACAGTACAGAAACTGTGAGTTATTTAGGAAACTTGTACCAGAATTACACTTTTATTTTACAGATCTTTTTTAAGTTTCATTTTTCTAATAATTCAATAATTATTTTTATTCTACAAAACTATCAGTCTGCCACAGAATGGAAATGACAAAGAAAAAAAAGCTGGACGTTCATCACACAAGAGTTTGAGAATACAGTTCTGGGGCACAGCATCTGGGGACAAGGTACTTATATTTTTCTGACTCTTGGTGTTTTTTGGTTTTTTGTTTTGTTTTTTGACTCTTGGTTTTCTTACTGTGATTCAGAGTTGTAAAAGATGAAATAAGGTATATCTAAATTGTCCAAACATAGTGCCAGGCAAATTGCAGGAGTGAAATGTCTTCCCTATATTCTATCATTACTATACCATATTTCCTTCTAATTAGTTATTTTGCTTCTCTTCCCACATGAGAACACAAGCTCTGTGAGGGCAGGAAAACATACCATATTCACTGGATTCCCCCCCAATTAGCAGAAACTCAACAGATTAACAGTATTATCATCTTTTATATGTGATTTTTATGTTCTTCTTAAATTAGTGGTATTAAACCTAAACAAAAGACTACAAAGGCAAAAAGGCAAAATGATGTCTGCTCCTCAACATGCTAGAAGTGAAACAAATCTAAAATACAATAAAAGTCTATCATTAATATTAGCCATGAACAGAGTGTACAAGATGCCACAGTAGGAAAACAAAGTATTTATGTTTTGAACACCCCCTGCTTTAAAATACAAAATTAAAAATTTTAATATATACTCTGGTGATTCTATCCCTGAACTGGGACACTGATTTCTATATAGCTACAGAAAGCTAGAAGTTTATACAACAACAAGTTTAAAAAACTGAGATGGAACTATACAAGGCACAGTTAAAAGAGTTAAATAGGTATAACTAAAACAAAGATAGTAGAATTAAAAAAAACAGAACAATGGGGCAGCTAGGGTGGCTCAGCGGTTTAGCGCCACCTTCAGCCCAGGGCCTGATCCTGGAGACCTGGTATTGAGTCCCACGTCGGGCTCCCTGCATGGAGCCTGCTTCTCCCTCTGCCTCTTTCTCTCTCTCTCTCTCATGAATAAATAAATAAAATCTTAAGAAAACAAAACAAAATAGACAATGGCAGATAAAAATATTTTTTAAAAAGTTGTTGACTAAAGAAAATATACTTTATTTTTGTGCAACTATAAATAATGATGTGAATGTAAAATAAAAAATATCAGAAATAACCAAGAAAAATGCTGTGACTGAATGAAATCTAATTACATTTTAGAAGACTTAGGAAAGAAGTTCTCTGTAAAAAAGTCTGAACATTATCTCCATCTACAGACAGAAAAATGAAAAGCTGAACTGTAGCAACATCTGAAATATCACTGATCAGCCACTGTTTTTCACTCTGAGATTTTACTCAGGGTGAAAATTTATACCTAATGCCGAAGAAGATATAAGAGTAGAAAGAGATAAAGTCCCCTCTTGCGAGGACTTGCAGTATAATTTATTCCAACATCTAAACAAAGTCCCCTCTTGCGAGGACTTGCAGTATAATTTATTCCAACATATAATCTATAAAACTTAAGGCAATACATCATAGTGTAATATTCATACAGTTAAGACTCTAAGGTTGGAACAGTTGAGAGATGGAGGAATTCATCTAAGGGCAAGAGTACTTCAGCTGGCCCCAAGAGAAGGTAAGGCTTAGGCAAGCAGGCTAAACACACAGTTATCCATGGTAGAAAGTGAGCAGGCAGTAAGGAGACTGGTCTGACAAACGTAACACAGGATTGGTATGAAGGACCAGAAGTAGGAGCCTGGACATGCAATGCCAGGAACTGAAAAGTTCCTGTTATTTCTGCCAATAAACAGTAACAGAGGAAAATATGTTGTAGAGAAAAGGGGCCCCAAGTAGGAAAATTAATTAGGTAAATTGCAGTAATGTAGCTTGTGAACCAGCAGGCTTTTTTAAAAAAAGACTGGCATGTTAAATTAAAAGAATTTATTTAGAAGACTCAAAATCTTCACATACAAATGTCATACAGAAGGCCCCAGGTGTTCAGCTTGCCTACTCTCTGTGTTGCAATACTAGCTTTCTTCTCTCTTCCTCCTACTAAGAATTTGTTCTCTGCTATCACATTTTCAGTAGGTCTACTTTTTACTTTCATTTATATAACCTCCTCTAGAGTTCTTCAACCCTCCTTTTGCAGCTTCTAACCAACAACCATTTTTGATTCTCTCCTCTTCTTTTTCTGTTTGCTTTTTCATCTTTGTTTTTTTGTTCTCCTTTTCCCATCACCTCTCCCACATGTGGAACATATACTCATCGAGACTGGTGGAGCTGCAAAGGACCTCAGAGACCTGCTCATCTAGGCTTCCCATTTTACAGAGGAAAAGCCACATCCAAAGAAATAAAATGACTTCCTGGTTTGGAGTTGAATGGGGCTTGTCTCTGACAACCTTGATCTCTTCTCTTCTGAAATACATTTTCAGAGCTGATAGTGAAAAAATGTAGTATTTTAAAAACTTTAGAAAACATTAATATAAAAGCCACCATTCTCGTTTTATAAAGATGATAAAAAGATAAAAACCCAAAAATAAAAATTATGAGACATTTATAATGTCATCTCCCCTCCCCATTTTCTGTTGTCACAGATTGTAGTGTTTCTCAAAACAGCACTGAGAAGCAAGGAAAACAACTGCTTTTGAGGAAAATTTCAGATTTGTTAAAAAGCTCTGGCATATTATGTAGTTAAATGCAGCACTGCATTTAACTTACAAATGAACATATAAGTTATAGAGTCCTGAACTATACCTACAGGAATATATATTTAAAAAAAAAATCTGCCTACCTGAAATCCTTAACTCATTCTTTTCCCACCTTTGTTTCCTATCTGTGTCTCGGCTAGTGTTTTACCAGTACAGGATGTAACTATGGTGGAAGTGGAAAGGAGGGAATGAGTTAAAACTGCTAAATGTTTTTTTTTTTTTTTTTTTTTTTTTAGATTTTATTTATTTATTCCTGAAAGACACAGACACAGAGAGACATAGGCAAAGGGAGAAGCAGGCTCCCTGTGAGGAGCCTGATGCAGGACTCAATCCCAGGATCCTGGGATCACAACCTGAGGCAAAGGCAGCCACTCAACCACTGAGCCACTCAGGTGCCCCAGTAAATGCTTGAAGTAACTTATTTATACCCATATTTGTGAAAACAGCTCAACTTTTTTTTTTTTTTTTTTTTTTTTTAAGATTTCATTTATTTGAGAGAGAGCGAGCAAGCATGAGCATGAGCAGTGGGGAGTAGCAGATGGAGAAGCAGGCTCTGCACTGAGCAGGGAGTCTGACTCAAGGCTCAATTCCAGGGATCATGACCTGGGCAGAAGGCAGACGCTCAACCAACTGAGCCACCTAGGTGCCCCTGAAACAGCTCATCTTTTTATCAGTTATTTTGAAATAAGAAATGTTGTAAGAGTCTGTGCTTTATTTTAGGCATATCAGACTTCAATCACAGTAAGTACAAGTCCTAGATTTTCTTAAGATAACAAGAAAGACTTAGAGGAGAGCGTTGAGGCCAATCACCATTCTGCTCCTCTGAACCGGTGACAAGCTGGTAAAGTCACGGCTAGGGTGGATTCCTCCTTATTCCACTCAGTGGAGCTTCTTTATTTACAATTATCTGATGCTCAAACCATCATTCTGAAAAATCTAAATCTCAGTAATGACAATGAAGATGCCATTCCTAGATACAGAAATGATGGAACAAAACAACAACATTAAACTTAAAAGAATTCATAACTAAGCTGATAAGCTGGTTGGCCTAGGGATTATGTCAGTAGCAGATGAATAGTCTCACCCATATTTTACTTTTCTTGTTGGCTGGCTTTGTGTTAGTCAACCTCAGTTCATGGGCAGAAATCAGTTTCAAGTCACAGAAGGATAAGATCACTGAATGATTATGAATAAGAAACATCAGCCCTGCATATCATGCAGTTTTTAAATTTTGATATGCACAACTTTGCTGGATGTACAAACTTTGCATGTTATAACTAACATATTAAGTTAGAGAAAAGCACCTACATATAATTACACACTAATTGTGCAGACACACATTTATTGATTTAAATCTGCACAACTTATATGATGCAGGTCCATGGAATAACCTCAGTCCCATCAAGTAACTAGGACTTCCTTTCCAGGCTGGCCTTAAAATGCCTAACTTCTTTTCTCTGTACCATTTCAGACCCCTCCTGCTAGCTGAATCCTTTAACCACCAACACAGATGCTATTTCCTACTTAAGTCTAGTACCAGTGAAAGGCAGAAGAGCTCGGGTAGCAGGTTGGGTGGTGAGACAGGAAAAGAAAACAGTGCCAACATTCTGGGAAAATGTCCCTTTACTCTGTTGCTATATATATAGCCTTTAGCATCCTCAGTCTCTAAACAATCTCTCCCACTCATTGGGAACCTCTCAATTTGCCCTATTCAGAGTCCCTGCCCTTGTTGCTATGTTCAAATAATTAAGGAAGCTGATCTTTGTTAAGGATACCTAAATATAAACCTAATTTTTTTCCTAAAATGCAGATGAACCTCATGCTACATATGCAGGTATTAAAAAAAAAAAAAAAGAGCAAACCCTGCATTACTCACCCGAAACTTCTGGGATAATTTGTTTTTTTCCTACATCTACTACACCTATTAACTGAGGTCCTCCCGGTTGGCATCTGTAAGTTCAAAGGACTGGTCTTCCTTCTGAGACAGGGGAGCAGCTTCTCTAAATACGGGCAAGTGGGAGGGGCAAGGAGAGTCCTCTTGGAAGCACTGGGCAAATGGATCTGCCACTCTACCATACAATGTTCTTCTGATATCATGAGTTTCCCCACTTCCTTATTTCTGTATTCATGTCTTCCTCTTGCATTTTCAATATGAGTTTTTACGAGGATGTTTACTTGATCATCTTCTTTCAAAACTATCCTCTCACCAGACGGTGTCTAATCCAACTTGAACTGTCATGTTTTGCGGATTTATTATTTCCTAGAGTCCTGTGCTTATTTATGGATGCCATACCTACACCGCAAATTTTATAATCTGTCTGAACATATTCTTCCCCAAACAAAAAATTGACATTGTACAAAGTTCAATAATCATTAACTAGTTCTTTTGTCAAATGACTTGGAGTTCTTCCTAACCCTACATTCTACAGATTCCTATCATACAAAGCATACCACAGTATAGTTCTTTATTCAAAAAACCCACTAACTGAAGATTCCAGGTCTTCTATCATCTGTCTGATCTGTCTTATGACTTATTTTTTAATCTGAAATCTCATTATTCTCCTTTACCCTACCTGGTACTTTCTAAAACTATACTGAACTACCTAAAATGTTAAACTGCACTTCTCTACCATCATGTTTAAACCACTTCTGTATTCCCGAGTAGCGAGTATAGCGCTGCACACTGGAGAAATAACTCCAGGTCAGCAATAACAGAAAATGGGAGTAGAGAGGGAGCCAAACAGAGTGGATCCATAGAGCCTTCAGAATATAAAAGAGGCATACCCACTGGAAGCACTTTAGGTTTCATGATCTAGGTCTGTTTTCTCTTATACTAACTACTCTGTCTCAAGGCAACTCACAAACACTGACTTTTGATGGGCATTGCCCCATACCCTAGAGGCTGTTTTTGAAATATCTGGGGTGGTTTCCGGTTAGCAGAAAGACTGGGAAATGTCATGTAGGCAAGGCCGGGGAAGCTGGATGTTTTGAAACAAAAGCGACAGTCTCACATAATAAAAATTGTTCTTAATTGAGCACAATCTTCAAATGTCCTGTACATCTCCTTTGCAGTAATGCAAAAACCTAGCTCATAATCATCAAGCCCAGAGCTTAACTTTGTTTTAAATATAAAGCCTTTTTTTTTTTGCAGTTTTGCTATACTGTTTTATGAAAATGTACACCTCTCATAGATAGATTATACTTTGTTTTGTTTGGAGCTTTACTATGAGCTGCTCATCATTTAGAAAAACATGTCACAGAAAGCAATACTCTTCATAAATTTCAAATCACTATTATAACACACCTATATCAGTCTCATTTGTGGCTCTTTTACTTTTCTGTTTCTAGATTACTATCTCCCCTCCCAAAAATCACATTTTCCATGCCAATGGTAAGGTGTGCTACAGTGAAAACAACACAGAACTCATATAAACTCACAGTTTGTCACTTAGCCTCAATTTGCTCATGTACAAAATGAATATATACTCTATCATGGAGGTTATGAAAAACAAAATGATAAAATAGAAAGTACCTCAGAAAATATCAAGGTCTATGTGTATTTTACAATGAAACAAATCATCATATTTCTGATTAGAAATTAAACAGAAAAAAAGTCCTAAAATGGCTCTGCCTCCAGTATATTTACCAAATAACAGTGCAGAAATTTAACAGCATACAGGATTAGGAATATTTAAGCCCTTAATAAAATCAAACCCTAAACTTGGGCTGCCCAACACAGTAGCTGTGTATTTGCTAAACTAGAAATTCATTCTAGATTTAAAGAACATACTACAAAAAATACAATTTCTTATTAAGAATTACTTCATCTTACTTTTACAAATGTGGCCAATACACTTTTTACTTATACTAGGTTTCTGATAGGCATGCTGTTCTAAGTAAGCAATGCAATTACAAACTCATAAAGAGCAACAATACTGAGCCTCAGCTAACAAAACAATAAGAACTGTATACTTACTTCATCAGTGAGTTCTCCAAACACTGTTATGACATCTATTAAAAGACTTGCAGTATAGAAGGACTTGATCATGTTTCTAAAAAAGAGAAAGCTGATTTAGTTAAATAAAAAACATTAAGTTGTAGAATTAATCATGGAACTATGAGGAAAAAAAAATTCTAGTGTTCACAAAAGTGAAATTAACGTTTTAAATAAAATCAGATTTAAAAAAATTTTTATTTATTTATTCATGTGAGACACAGAAAGAGAGGCAGAGGGAAAAGTAGGCTCCCCATGGGGAAGTCGATGAGGGACTCAATCCTTGGACCGCAGAATCACAACCTGAGAACCTGAGCAAACCAAAGGTAGATGCTCAACCAACTGAGCCACCCAGGTGCTCCATAAAATCAGATTTCAAGAATACAATGAAGCTACTTCTTTAATTTGTATTAGGAGAAAGTAACAACATTCATATTACAAATAAATATACTATAACAAGGTTTTATAGTATACTTTTTATTAAAAAAATGCATTATAGGGGTGCCTGAGGGGCTCATTTGGTTAAGTGTCTCTTGACTTCTGCTCAGGTCATGATCTCAGGGTCGTGAGATGGAGCCCTGTGCTGCACATGGAGTCTTCTTAAGATTCTATCTCTCCATCTGCCCCTACTATCTGCCCTAACCCCCACCAGTGTACACATAACAAAGCAACTACAGTGTTATCTCAATCTATATCAAGCCATGTGATTTCTTTGCATTTCAGCATTATTATAATGATCACAAATCTTTTGAATTAGCAGGTTGTGATAATTTAAAGTATCAGTATTGAACTAGGTTGTTGCTGGCTAAAATCAATTCTCAGATTTCACCAAATGTTAAAGAATGACTACTTAGGGTATAATTACTGAAAAAATAAATCTGCCCTGGCTAGTCTTCTGTCAGCCATTTTCTCTAAAAAGACAGTATTGCTTTTGTAACCTAAAATCATTCTGACATTCTACAAGGAATTACCAAAAAATCTAAATCATTTATCAAGTCTAAAAGTGTTCAGTGGAAAACTGGATAATTCCAGTTACACAGTAACTAAACTTACAATTTTTAATTCTTCTTTTACTTTACTTACTTGTGAAATCGTCCAGCACGATCTTCATTATCTGCATACAAAAACATTTTCAATGCATAATTCTCCAAATGAGCAGAACCAACTATTTCTTGAGTAATAGCTTCATTATCACCCAACTGTTTCTTAAGCTAAAATTAAATCAGATACAAAGCTTAAGATTTTGGACTCTCAGAAATGTATGCTTAAGTACAAATAATCCTAAGAAACATTTTAAATTTTAAAAATTATTCTACATTAATTATTTTACATTATTTTATCATTTCAGGAAAAGATATATCAATGAAATCTTGCAAAAATTGCTCTGCTTCAACCCAAGGCTTTTTTGAATAAAACCCAATGTTTACAAACTTTGAAGAAACACACTCATGATAACCTGAAAGGATAAGTTAGCTTTAAAACTCAAAATAACCAAGAATAAAATGATAACACATCCAACTATTTATATAAAGCATTAGACAAATATTCTAAAATAACAGCCAATATATCAGCAGATATCCTAAAAATGGAATTAGGAAAACTTATGATTAGGAATTCCTAATCATAATTTAAAATATAAAATCATTATATCCTAAAATAGTATCTCCCAGAGGATAATATATAAAAAAAAATAATTCTACAGAATGAGATCACAAACTCACTAGGATTACAGAAATTTTTAAAATTTAGACAAAAATACACCTCAAGTTAACACAATTCACAACTGTAAATTTTTAGTATATCCTTTTCCCACACATATGATAATTTAAAATATATTAAACACAACAAATTAAGTTCCTATAGCTTACAGACTGTTGCATTGGAATGAAAGGACTCTGGAATATTAGATCTGAGTACCACACTACCATTTAGAAATGGCTTTTCTCAAAAATGTTATAAAGTAAAAAATTTAAGAAAGGCTTCAGGATTTTTCACAAAATCAGCAAAATAAATATTCTCATAATTACAACAGAATAATGTAAGTTCCAGAAGAGATTTAATGTTGGAATTTAAGGATGTGTTAGCTACATTTATCCTAAACAGAAAAAAAAGTTGACATATAACACTAGTTTACTATATCCACACTATGAAGTGCTTTGATTCTAGATTCAATTCTAGGAGTGGATTTAATTCTAGAAAAAAGTAGGAGTATGTCACTTCATCTCATCTTCAACATGAAATATCTGGCAGCAAAAACATAATATAGTCAGTTTTCCAACAGAGTAATCTAAACATTATAAGGTGTGATAGACTCACCATGGAATAGACTTATTCTACTGTTATTTAAATAATAATAAACTCCTGCTGAGTCCCTTTACAAATGTGATTTTATACTTTGCTTATTATAAATAACTATTTTGAGTTCTGTCTTATCCATAGCTAATGTAGTTATTATTGCTATATAGTGAAATTAATAAAGAGATATATTCTATATAAAATCTCTGCTAGCAATACGATTTTATAAATATATGGATATGTGTGAGACACATTCCTCCTCTCACCCCCTACCCCACCTTGCAAAAAAGGGTACTAAAGGACTCCACGGTGGCTCGGCAGTTAAGCATCTGCCTTCGGCTCAGAGGGTGATCCTGAAGATCCAGGATCAAGTCCTGCATCGGGCTCTCTGCATGGAGCCTGCTTCTCCCTCTGCCTGCGTCTCTGCCTCTCTCTCTTTGTTTCTCATGAACAAATAAATAAAATCTTTAAGAAAAAAGAAAGAAAGAAAGAAAGAAAGAAAGAAACAAAGAAAGAAAGAAAGAAAGAAAGAAAGAAAGAAAGAAAGAAAAGAAAAGAAAAGAAAAGAGTACTCAAATTTTTCCGGTACCTACAGAAACCATGTTAGAAATAGAAACAACAGACAGGCTTCAAGGGCAGCTGGATTCCCATCAGTGGTCCCACCAGATCCACCATAGGTAGTTAATGGTAGCAATGACAGAGACTCTGGGTCCAAAGGCCAGACACCCATATTAAGTTAGAACCCTACTGCCTATGGCTGTTTAATGTAATTAGGTTTTGATCTGAATAACTTTCACCATTTATAAAAGCTCTGAACCATTATACGTTTTGATTTTTAATATATCTAAAATTTTGTCTTTCTACACAAAATAACACAACTAGTAAAATATTTAGGTTTCTAATTCTCTTCATATCTTCAGGTCACATAACTAAGTAAATAAAGAGCTACAGCTATTAAGCTTTAACTTATGCTTACAACTCCTTTTGCAGTAAGATATAAATTTAAAAAGTTGTGTCTAATTTTTCCTCTGCTGTAATGACATTGATTGCCGCTAAGGGGAAGAACTAAAATGGCAAAATATACATACAAAAATGCAATAAAATGCGACTTAAAACATTAATCAGAAAATAAATGATCAGTGTTTAACTTACAGCTTCTAACTGATCCATCAGCTTTGATAAAAATTTACGACATTCAGGAGTTTTACTATCAATCTTCATTCCAGTTTGCATTGCATATAAACGACCTACAAAGAAAAGTGAGCAGACTTCAACAATTTCCATTACTAAATGTTTAAAATACATGTTCTGTCTAAAAAATAATTTAAAATTTAAGTGAATTTAGAAATAAAACTTTGATTTACTATGGATTTTATTTACAAAATAAAGAACAAACAAATATTAACCAAAGAATGTAACAGATTCATGGTAATACCAATTTTTCTTTTTTCTTTCTTTCATTCTTTTTTTTTTTTTAAAACCAAGTAAGGCCCTCTCTTTTGGCATTATGTTAAAAAAAAAAAAAAGGAAGAAAGAAAGAAACAAACAAACAAATGAGATTAGGTCCTAAGCTGTCAAAAAGACCTGTAATTTAATTGCAAGTTAAGACAATCAGAAAAACCACCACATGTACAAGAGCACTAAACAAATCCTTGATAAGTGATATTGATAAAATATATAATAGGAGTTAGAGAGGAGCTACAAGACTGGTAAACATAAGTTGAGCTGTGGCTAACATTTTTATATATAGTCATTTTTAAAATATAGCCATTTTTATATATACAAAACAATACACACCGTTTTCAAAAACTTAATAAAAACATTAGAGATAAGGCTAATGCTAAAAAAACTTCTGTGACACCATGACCCTAATAGCTTTCCCAGTGACAGGAGTTGTAAAAGGTTTGGTGGCTCTTGTTACCATTGGTGTGTATATATACTACCTGAAAATTTTCTTTTACATTCTCCAAATATGTTCTGGAAATCTGTGACAGTGCTGTAGACACACCACTCTAAACAAAGCACACTTAGGTAGTTCTCAGATGTTCATTACTACAAATCATGTTGTAGTACTAGATCTTCTTGTACATACATTCAAGAGTTCCCTGAGGCAAATACCTGAGGCAAATACCGAGAAACAGAACACTCAGGTCATAGTATGTGTATCTTTTTCATTTTTGAGAGCTACTCTTAAACTGTCCTCCAAAACAGATTATGAATATGCAGTTCTATCTCTAACAGATGCAAGCACCATTTCCTCAAGCCCACAAAAAGTAAAAAATAACCAGTATTATTAAAATTCCTATCAGTTTCAAGATTTTAAGTGATTTTCATTTTCACTACTAAAAAAGTACTGCATATTTTACTGGATATCTCTATATCCTCCTTTACGAATCAGGAGTAGTTATCAAAATAAAAGAAAAAGATCTGCCTAATTTTCTATTGGGTTGTTTGCTTTTTAACAAATTGCCTTGTGGCAGTTCTTTACACAGTGTACACAAGGGATACGTTTTTCCCCTCAAATGGCATCTTGTGAACACTATCCCCCTTCCTTGCTTTACTTCTCTTCCTTAGCACATAATTATCTTCTACTTATTTATCCACTGCCTCCACTCAATTCAAGTTTAAACTCTGTCATGATGGTGATTTTATTGTATTTGGTTTGCTGATGTACCCTTGGCATATAGGATAGTGCCTGGCCTTCAATAAACATTTTCTGAATAGAAAAATACATGGATGAAAGAATAGCTCATTCTATGCCACTGATTTAAATGCCACTTTCATCATTCATTATCATATATTAAGCTTCCATGGGATAAAAGGGCCCAATTCTGTATACTGTCTATCCTGCTTCATTAGTCTACTGGCCTATTGCTGTTTTAATCACTAGACCTTTGTAAATGGCTTGGTATCTGTTAGTTACTCTCAGGATTTCCAATTCAATTATGTTTACTTGATGATATCTTCTTTAAAAAGAAAGAAGTGCGTATACACATAATACGCAATTATTTATTCTGTGTTTTTAATTTTAAAAGCTTTCTCTAAAGAAACTGCTTTTTTAAGATTAGGCTTTTAAGGCTATCTCATGTTATAGAGTTTGATGCTTTATTTATTAATGTATTTATTTTCATATCTCAGATTTCAGGGTTTGGTCTATCTAGTTATTAACAAGAGAAAATAATGGAGTTCCAAAAGTACTGTACAGATTCACATAGCCACACAGTATAAAAAGCACAGGGCTTTTGTTTTCACTGCATACCAGCTAGCACTGGGTATCACTTTGACCCCAAACCAAATTCTAATTTGAAAAACAAAAAAACCCACTTATTTTCAAGGTCTATTGCTTTGATAACAAATGCGATCAAATTTTCTTTTTCTTTCTTCTTTTAACTAGTCATATTTTTTTTAGCAACATGGCTAGGTTTTCCCTCTACCCATTCGTCTCTAAGGTTTTCATCATCTCTCCCCTCCCCCCACACCTCTTAAAGCATGGTTAAACACCTCCTTTTAAACCAGTCACATCTCTTTTGAGCTATTCTAGAACTCTCCCTATCTTAACTCCTTCTCTTAAACTGTGACCAGAACTCCCAAACACTTCCTCTTTGAGAGCTGTTCAGGTTTCTTCTTCCAGTGTTTTTGTTGCATTTCTTCTTCTACAGTACATCACATGAGCTCTTTGGAAAACAAACATATTGGCTGCAAATATCATGCCACCTTTCAATTTCTGAATGCTGTTTTAAAATAAAACACAGAGGTTTAAAATATTTATGTACTCAAACCTATTATTTACCTTTTTTTTTTTCCTGTCAATTCCAAGCTTGGGAAAGTTCTTTTATCTCTTAAGGGACTTGATATTCACTTACATGATTTTTCTAGTTTTTCCTTTCAAACTTAACGCTCTAACTTGCATTTCCTCTTCTCCCCAAATGACTGCCATCTATCTCAAATACACTTAATAAATGATCCTTCCTTTCACTAATGATTTTGTGGTTCTCTACTTTTACTTTTTTAAAAATCATTTTTAAAAAGATTTTATTTATTTTAGGGAGAGAAAGAGCACACACACACAAATGGATGGAGGAGCAGAGGGAGGGAAGACAAGCAGACTGTGCTGAGCTCGGAACTTAGTACAGGGCTCATGGGTCTCACAACCCGGAGGTTGAGCTGAAATCAAGAGTCTGACACTTAACTGCCTGAGCCATCAAGGTGCCCCTGCATATTTTTACTTTTTATATTTACTGGCTATTTGATATTTTGAGATCACAGATCAAATGCCATTTCTACACATGACAGTATCTCTGATAACTGCTTTTTCTTCCTCCAAATTTAATCTTGCTATGTCTTACTGTATTACCAAAATTTTACCAAGAGTTTTAAGTGTTCTTGTTCTTATTTTCAAGAGGAAGGCTTCTGCTTGAGAATAGGGACCAATTCCATGCCAGCCTGCTCATATGTCCCCTAACAGAGTCCCTACCCTATGCTATACTGAAACTGTGGCCTTTGGGACCTAGGACCAATCCCAGGGATTGGCAAGATAACTGCCTAGAGTGTGGAAAAGAATATCTTTAGCATTTCTACTGATGATTTTTAATAATTCTTTAAAAATTTCTATGTTTCGGGGCACCTGGATGGCTCAGTGGTTGAATGTCTGTCCTCGGCTCAAGGTGTGATCCCAGGGTCCTGGGACTGAGACCTGCATTTGGCTTCCCGCAGGGAACTTGCTTCTCCCTCTGCCTATGTCTTTGCCTCTCTCTCTGTGTCTCTTATGAATAAATAACATCTTAAAAAAATTCTATGTTTCTACAACTTTAATAATACATGTATTTTTATAATATAGTATTTGTACATCAGTATGTAATTTGCATAATATTTGAGATTAATTTTTTAAAACTCATAGATAGGTGATCAAAAGGTTTAGAAATCACTACTAGCTACATCCTTGCTCCTCTCAATTATAAACTATATTTTCTCACCCTACCCTAGCCCATACCTCTTCCACAGAACCCCAATTCTTTTACCATAATTCCTGGAACTACGGCTTTATAATCAGCAAAATCCCCTGTGTCTCCTCAGATTCCTTCTCCCTCTTTGTCTTAACTAAATCTTAGATGTCACTTTAAGAAATTCTCTTACATTCTTCCTATGTCAGGACTGGCAAGTATGATTTGTTTGTTTTCATCCTACTGCTACTTATAGTATTCTCTCAGTGTCTTCTAAACACACTG
The DNA here is from genome assembly GCF_905146905.1 of Nyctereutes procyonoides. NCBI lineage: Eukaryota > Metazoa > Chordata > Mammalia > Carnivora > Canidae > Nyctereutes > Nyctereutes procyonoides. Next base: position 33,834 of record NW_026575146.1, on the reverse strand, counting down.
GTCTAGAGTTCAAGTCCCTCTCTTCTACTTGATCTTGCTAATGCTTGTAATTGACCAAGAACCTCAAGGTCCTTCCTTGTCTTTCCATCATCTTGAAAATTTGGCTGTTCACATGGAAAATAAACACTTGTGGCAGAGACTACTAACTGCCTACCCACATTCTTTCTTCCTATCTTTTTTGCTAATGAGAGTCCTAATTATTAAGGGGGTTGTAATGTACCTAGCCAAAATAGTACATTTTCCCAATATTCCTCAAAGCCAGATGTGGCCGTGTAACTAAGACTGGTTATCAGAAGTTCTTGGGAGAGAATACTGGAAGTCACCTTAAAGGGGAAATGACAGCGGAGGAAAGATCTTACTGTCGCTTTCCCTCTTCTTCCTGCTGCCTAAAACAGAAATGGTATGACTGAAACACTAGTAAGACATCTTAGATCAGAAGGCAACCTTGGAAATGGTAATCATGCACTGGTTTCTAGATGTGAAATTGGAAAGTGCTTGGGTCCTGATAACTTCATGGAACTGGCACATGCTGGGTACTGCCAACATCAGAGTTTGTTTTAAATGAGGGAGTAAGGCACCAACTCTAAACAATTTCTTTTTCTTCCAACTTGAAATTATGCTTATTACAACAGGTGTCCAGTTCACTGGCATCTATTTCATTACAATTAGTCTTTTCTCCTTTAACTTCTCTCTGCAACCAGCTTTAAATTTATAAGATATTCTTATAGAACTTTACTGTTCAATACAATTAGTCTTTTCTCCTTTAACTTCTCTCTGCAACCAGCTTTGAATTTATAAGATATTCTTCCAGAACTTTACTGTTCTATCTCCTTCTACTCCTTAATCGTTTTACTGTATTTCTTTGGCAAAAGGACACTCATTTACAAATCCATATGCCTTTCTCTATGCCTATATAGAGATCATGGCAGATTACTGCCATTATAAATATAATTATCAACCTGAAATGAGCTTCATGCTTGCCTTTCTAACCTCCCAAATGACTATTTAAAACACATGCCAATCTCTTTAAGATAACACCTCACCCTAAAATATGCACAGAAAATTTAATGGATGTTAATTAATTATTCACTACTTATACATACTATTGGCCAACATGATGTCATGATAATGTGAGGAAATACAGAACAGTTTTATTTTCCTACGATGTCTTTCTCCTATCTTCCTAACAGAGTAGTGAATACTATATGAATCCTACAATCCATGAAGTGTAGGTTGTAGAATGTGGTTGGTGAACCAAGTTTAGGAATAATTGGCTATTTGGCATAGACAGAAAAAATGAGGTTGATTCCTATGTTCACGTTGGCTTTAGTGGCAGCCATCCAGGACTTAACCATTAAGCAAACATGCAGAAGTTAAATTGAGCAGTTTTCTTGTCACCATGAGAAAGTGATTTATTCATCTGTAAAAAGTACAACTCTCTGTTTGTATTATTTGTAACTATTTCTACTGTTGTTTACAATAAAAATGGAGAATATCTGTATCTCCTTTGAGACAAAAATCAAATTATTCCCAATTCATATTACCACAGACATTATCCTACTTCACAACAAAAATTAAAATATCAGCTTCTATCCTTTAAAAGTTAACCTTAACTCAGATGGTTGGTTGTTACTTGAAATACAATGTAATGATAATATAGTTTATTGGTTTCACCTGCATTTTCTTTCTTGGTTAGCACACGTACTTAAGTCTTTGCAATTACCAGGGCATTATTACATAATAACACCTTTAATTGAAGAACTGGGAAGAATCACCTCAGAATTGGAAATATTTGGATAAAACAGGTCTGGCTTTTACATTTTTGAATATTTCATACAGTTTACTTCTTAAATAACAGTTTACTTCTTAAATACAGAAAATTATCTTGTGGTACATTTTTTAACATTAATAAAAGCAAAAAGACCTTAAATCTACTTGTGAAAATTAGCAAGTGCACCAGAAGATCTTTTTGCCATAAAGGATGAAAAAAGGAATTACTTTCACATAGAGCTTAAGACAACTAATTCATTGTAGCAGCAGCAGGATGATGAAAAATTAATGTCTAACATGGAAAATTACCTACTAAAACAGAATATGTAGCTAAAATCATCTATAAGAAAATATATTTGATTTATTTCAAGGAAATATGTTTACTTTTATGAATAAATATTATTTGAAGATGAGTAATGAGGCACATTTGCAAAAGGATTAAATACTTTCCAACCTAACTGTAATTTAATGTGAGGCATTTAGGAGATAAACATTTAGTAATCCTGAAGGTATGTGTAATTCAAAGTTCCATAAAATCTAAACACTAACATTCTAACAAATCCTTGCTTATACATGAGAACTATAAAACTACGAAATGCATGATAAAAACAAAAAAAAGATACATAAAGCAATTACAAAGAGTGACGCTTTGGTAGGTTAAATTAACATGGCACTCAATTAGGAGTCATTATGATATATACTGTTAAAAGATTTTATGCCAATAAATAGAATATACTACTCTATTCATAAGTATATTGTCAATACTTGCTACATGGTTAGTATTAGCTTTTATGAAGGCATTTCTGAGCCAAAGATAAAAAGGAAAGTACGAATGAGTACCTACTAATAAAAGGTATTTACTTTGCTTATTCCTTCACTAAACAAATATTTTTGGAGCTCCTGTCATAATATAGTAGCTTTAAGAAAAAGTGAGCTACTCCTGAATTCTTACGAAAAGATTGTGCTGGCAAAGAGCAAAAACTAAGTGACTACTTGATTACTAAAATGAGACCAGATTCTAATCCTGGCCATGATGGAGTAACTAGACTTGACATTCCACCATAAACAACAAAAAACTAGACAAAATATATGAAACATTTTTTCACAAATGGAAACAGATGGAAAGACCATGACACCTGGAGAAAAAACAAATGAGATGACTCCACCAATGATCAGTCCAGCATTCTTCCAGGAAGCACATTCTAAACTAAGGAGTGGGGAGAGGGAGCCCTAAGCAGAATACAGTCTAGTAGAGTTGAGAAACAGACTAAAGCTCAGATGACTGAAATAGCTCTAAGTGGAGGGGCAGAGTTCCGAAGATGCAAAGCCATTCAGAAAAGAATCCTAGAAATCTGTACTGGGATAAACTTGAGGCCAAACTGAATACTAGGATGTGCATATGAAGATGAAAACCACAAAGTCAAGAAAAAAAAAAAACAAGATCTGCAGAAACTGTGAGCTGGATCATCCCTAAAGCACATTTCCAAAGCTGGGATGCATTCAAGTTCCAAAAAGGATGGAGAATCCTAAATGCTTACCCAAGATATTTAGTAGAGACCTCAAATGGGATACCCTTTGGTAGTAGGATCATCCGGTCCTTAGAACTACTTTAGACTTGCCCCCAAACTAAAAACAAAGACACAAACATATCATACTTAACTGCATCTAACTTAATTGTTGGCCAGATCAAATATGTTCAAAGGCCATAATAACCAGACATTAAAGAACTTAAACTTCATATGTCCTGCAACTAATCCAAAGTTACTACAGGTGGCAATAAGCAGGAAATATGAACAGCCCAATTAAGATTGAGCAATGACAAAACAGAAAGAGCAGACAGTGATATTAAATTACTGGGAAATCATGATGAAGTATTTAATGGAAACTATGAATAAAATGAGGAGAGAAACAAAACATGCACAAATGAACACAAATGGAATGTCTGTATGAAAAATATCTGAAATGAAAAATCTGCTGGACAGAATTAATAGTAGTTGAGACACCACAGAAGATTAAATGAATTCAGAACACAGCAATAGAAACTACTTGAAGAGAGGTAAAAAGGATTGAAAAGAAAAAGAAACAGAAAACCAGAGTCTCAGTGAATTAGGAAAAAATACCAAGTGTTCTAACATATGCATAACTGGATTCTGCAAAGAGGATAGATGGGGAGGTGTGGCACAAAAAAAAAGAAAGAAAAGAAAGAAAGAAAGAAAGAAAGAAAGAAAGAAAGAAAGAAAGAAAGAAAAGAAGGAAGGAAGGAAGGAAGGAAGGAAGGAAGGAAGGAAGGAAGGAAGGAAGGAAAGTTCTGATGAAAACAAACTGAAAAGTTAAAATTCCTTACCCAGCAAAACTATCTTTCAAAAATAAATATGAAATAAAAGCTTGTTTCACACAATAGAAACAAAAAGAATTCACCTGCAGCAAGCCTGCATAAGAAATGATAAAACTTTTCAACAGGAAAGAAAATGATACCAGATTTAAAAGTTGGATCTAGGGAGAGGAGTAGCAAGTGTTGAGAATGGTAATTATGTGGGACAATATTTCAAAATTTTATTTCCTCATTTTATAAATTTCTTTTAAAAAATGACAACTAAAGAAATTAAAATATAGTGTAGGGTTAATGACATATTTATAAGTAAAACATGCAACAACTTTAGCCAAAGGACTGGAGAAGGAAAAAAAAAAAAAAGTAAAGTTCTTACCTTGAATGTGAGGCGGTATATTATATGATAGTAGGCTATGATAAGGTTAGTAAACACTACAGCAATCGCTAAAAAAATAAAACAAAAGGGAATATAATAAACCCCTAGTGGAGACACAATAGAATCCAAAGTGCTTCCAAAGAGAAGCAGTAACTAAGGTTAAAAAAAAAAAAAAAATCTAACCAAAAAACCTTGAGAACCCACAGAAAAATAAATGACAAATTGAATGAAAACAGGAACTTAAGCAATGAAACCTCTTTTATATTATAATGTACTGCTCAAGAGTTAGTTTTCACTCTGAACATCAAACATAACTGTCATAAAAAATGAAACTTACAAAGATGCTTTAAACTTGCCTGGGTGCCAAACAAAGACAATGACAGTTAAGGACGAATTACTTGACACCACTGACCCCTCCCTTTAACTTCAGGGACAGGCTGAGAGTCTAAAAACTGATTTACTTCACTCAAAAAAAGGAGTAACTATTAAAATGACCATTTTTTACAAAATAAAATTCATGTTAACAGCACGTCTACAAAAACAAACATATGGTAAATAAATGGAATGTTAATGGATAAACCAGGTATCCAACTTTGTGTGTTTTCATTATTAACCTGTCATTGCTACAGTAAAGTATACTGAGTCAGCCTATAATAAAAAATAAGTATTTAAACAACAGGACTATGGGCTTCAGTTAATCACACAGATTCAGAAATCAGTAAAAAAGGAGAAAAAATGTCTCATTTTTATTGGTTTGGGTAGTATGTCTCACTGGCACTAAAAGATCCAATCCCTGCATGATTAACAACAGAAAAAATAGGCAACTATTAATCCTAAAATCCATCATACTTAACACATCAGTTTAAAAAATCCAATATTATTTAGTACACTAAATTAAATTTTTACACCTGTAACATCTCAGAATTGAAACATCCATACGTACTTACAACTTCCTGAATGAGTGTATTTAATTTTCCTGTAATCATATAAACAAATTACTCTGAAAGAACACTTACACACTTTCACTGAAAGTCTGTTAATTATACACCGTCACCCCCTAGAGGAAACTTTAAAAAATCACACTTGAAACTATGCTTAACTACTTAACTAAATTTCAAGGGAAGGAATATTTATGGGTTTAACTTTATCCATAACACCAAATCTGAAAGAATCAAAATATTTACCATATGGTGTTCAATTTAGTAGAGACTCAAAAATTTTCTGGCTTCATTAAAGGGGGAGCAAAAAAAGAAACACATGTTGCTCAGAGTTATGTTAATAACATCAAGCCTGTCCTCCATTTCTACTCTCCACGTATTAGAAATCTCCCAGATTACTGCATTGCCTTTCTGCCCTCCTTTCATTTTTCACCAGTATGACTAGGCCCTTTACTCTCTCTCATTCACTCCATAACCAGTTTTCTAATTACTACCTGCTATCAACAATTTTACATATAACTATTTCTCATCTAGCATGCCATTCAGTTCCTGGTTCTAACACTTACTAATAGAAGAACTGGAATTATTGTGGGGTTCAAATCAGATATCCTGAAAGAAAGCAAATGGTCAAGAGCTACAAGAATGTTAATTGTCTTCTTTATTCAGTGACAACCCTGTGTCCCTAGTTCCCTTTAGGGAACAGAACACTGATGCCTTAAAATCCTGGTCAATTTAACAAACATTTTTTGAGCACGTTTTCTTTTTTATGTAAGTATCTTTAGTGGCCTAGCACTGGGAGGCACAGTAAATAAATTAAAAAGCACCCACAAGGGTGCAAGCCTGAAGTTTAAACCCTGAAAGGACAATTTAGATAAATGAAAAGCAATTAATGTAAGGCACACAAGACACAAAGAGAACACAGAAAAAAAGCACCTTAGGAAGTTTAGGAGGTCTCCCTGAAAAAGTGACATTCAAGCTAGTGTCTAAGGATAAAATCCAGTGTGTTGGGAGAACGAAAGAGTTGTGAAGCCAGAGGAGAATACAATGTTGGAAGGCTTTGAAGACAACAGAAAATGAGAAAGGTTCCAGAAACAGATTAAAATTCACCTTGATTAGAACTGCTAAAGGGGCATCTTGGGTGGCTCAGTCAGTTAAGCGGCTGACTCTTGACTTCTGCTCAGGTCATGATCTCAGGGTCAAGGGATTGAGCGCCCCACACTGGGCTCCCTGCTCAGTGGGGACTCTGCTTGTCTCCCTCTCCCTCTGCTTTCTGTCTCTCCCTCAAGTAAATGAATCAATCTTTAGGGATAAAAAAAACCAAAACAAAAAACCTGCTAAAGATGATTCAAGTTCAAATCACTAAGAGCACTCATATATGGAGCTACTATACAGATGGCTTTCAAAAATGAATTTGTCTTTAATAAATGCTTTGTTTTTAAACTTATGGTATGGAAAAAAAAATAAACCTATGGTATGGAACATGTTCACTTATAGAACAGAAAATAAACAAAAAATACAGAAGAAAAACTCACCTTGAACCTAAATGTTACAATCTCTTTCTCCAGATATACACACAATAAAACCTTAATTCATATTGTGTGTGTATATATATATATATATACACACATATATATATAATTTTATATCCTGCTTTTTCATATAAACTTCTTCCCATGTTACGAGATGCTCTGTAATTTTTAACTGATATTACCTTCCACTCAGTAAAAGTGCCATAACGAACCATTTCCACAATGACATGTATTTTGATTGTTTTGCATTTTTCACAAATGTATAATCATCCAGAGGACTCCACATAAAGCTCTCAATATATTTGTGATGATTTCCTAAGCACAAGCTTTCTAAAACCAAAATTACTGAATTACAAATATTTTACAATTCCATTCATTCTGCCAAAATGCTTTCCAAAACTTTGTACCAACTCACAAGGCCTTGTCAATGGGAATTTCACCATATAATCATCTGCACTGAGTTATAATTTTACAGCCCAAACAAGTGATTTTAATTTATATTACTAATTAAGCTCAATGTTAATAATTAGCATTCCTTCCTTTAGTAGTCATACATACATGTTCTTTATCCATTTATCTATGGGGATCTTAGTTTTTATGAAATAGTTTTGTATGAGTGTTTTATACCAGCCCTCTGTCTCATCTACTGGAAAAATTTTTCCCTTGCAATGTTTTTTAAATTAATTATACTGTTGGTGTCATGCAGAACTTCTAAATGTTGATACTCAACGTTATCATTCTTTTACTTCTTTTCCTTTTTAAACTAAGCACTTAAAGCAGATTTTTCTAGTGGCTAAAGAGCTTACCTGTTTGAAGTAGAAACTAGGAAGCTCTGTCAGTAGTTTGGGTAGAGGATGAGGATATGATATACCAAAGAAACTTGAGGAGATAAGTAAAATTTTAAAAACTTACTGACTGACTGATTGTGAGAGATATGAGGGAAGCGAGAAAAGGTTAACTTTGTAATTTGGGGCATCTGGGTGGCTCAGGTATCCAACTATTGATTTGGGCTCAGGTCCTGATCTCAGGGTTGTGGGGAGTCTGCTTCCCTCTCTCTCCCACCCCCTGCCACACCCTCCCCTCACACTCTCTAATAAACCAATAAATCTCTTTAAAAATTTGTAATTTCTAGCTAATACATTTGTAAATCTGACAGAAATGGGAAATATCCCAGAAAACTTTAATATATCAATACTGGTTGAAACCAAAAATATTTCAAATTGAATAAACTGATAAGTAAATAAAATAATCCCCCCCCAACAGCACAAAGTTCTGCTTTATCATTCATTCATTCATTATTTATTTATTTCAGACATAGAAAGAGAGGCAGAGACACAGGTGGAGGGAGAAGCAGGCTCCATGCAGGGAGCCTGGCGCAGGACTCGATCCTGGGACCCCAGGATCATGCCCTGGGCCAAAGGCAGGCACTAAACTGCTGAACTACCCAGGGATCCCACTTTTTTATCATTTTTAAAAGATTTTATCTATTTGACAGCACAGTCGGAGTGGGAGGAGGCAGCAGGCACAGGGAGAAGGAGAAGCAGGCTCTCCTCTGAGCAGAGAGCCCAATGACGGGCTCTATCCCAGACACGGGACCCAAGCTAAAGGCAGACACCCACTGACTGAGCCACCCAGAAGCCTCTCAATTACTTTTCCTTAAGCTAAAGAAAGAGATAAACCTACTGTGTTTTAATCCACATCAGATACACGGACCATCTTAACGATATTTAGTAAACTAGCATGACATCGCTTCGTTACTAAAAATCTGACAATGATAATACTTAAAAAAAATTAAAAGGCTGAATCAGTATTACTTAGGAACTCTTCTTGGGAGAGAAAAAAAGGACAAACAGACTAGGATGTTAAGAAAAATACACAATAAAATACAAAGACCTGACACCAACAGCATGATATTAAGAAAAGAAAAGCTGGGGGGCACCTGGGTGGCTCAGTGGTTGAGTGTCTGCCTTTGACTTAGGTTGTGATCCTGGGGTCCTGGGCTCCCCACAGGAAGCCTGCTTCTCCCTGTACCTATGCCTCTACCTCTCTGTGTCTCTCATGAATAAATAAATAAAATCTTTTAAAAAAAGAAAAGAAAACCATAAACTAGGCACAATCAAAATTAAAACTTTGTGAGACCCTGTTATGAAGACAAAAGAGAAACTACAGACTGGGAGAAAATACTTGAAAACATGTATCTCAACAAGGACTAGTAACTACAATATATTAAGAACTCTCAAAACCAAATAAAGGCAAAAGGGGGGAGGGGCAAAACCAGACATTTTGCTGAAGGTGATACACATACAGTTAATAAGCACAAGCAAAAATATTAATTTCAGTAGCCATCAGGTAAAAAAAAAATTAAAGCCACGATATCAACATAAGTATTAGAACTTTTTAAAATAAAAAAGAGTGAAACACCAAATACTAAATGATAATGTGGAGAAACTGGGTCACTCATCACTCATGTTGCTGACTGAAATGTTTAATGGTACAGCCAATCCTTTTAAAAACAGTTTGCCAATTTCTTATAAAATAAACACTACGAAGGTAGGGAGCTCTGTGTAGACTCTCCTAACAGTACTAATCCCATTCATGAGGGCTCCACCCTTATGGCTTCATCATCTCCCAAAGGCTCACCTACTACTTCACTACTCATCACTTTTGGGGATTAGGATTTCAACATGAATGGGGAGGGAGAAGGCAAATATTCAGACCAAAGCACAAGCCAAATGTCCTTCAATGGCTGAACTGTTACTCTGATACATACAGACCAAGGGATACTACTGAGCATTAAAAAAGAAACAAACTATTGATACATGTGACAACTTAGATGACTTTCCAGGCAATTATTACTCGCTGAGTGGAAAAGTCAATTCCAAAAGGGTATGAAATGTATGATTTCATTAACATGGTATTTTTTTTAAGTGATACAATTTTAGAAATGGAGACGAGGTTAGTGGCTACCAGGGGACAGGGGTGTGGTAGGATTGAGGAGATAGAGGTGTGGCTACAAGAAAGTAAGGAGGGTTTCTTAGGCAACTGTTGTCTATTTTGACTGGTGATATAGGAACCTATACCTGACCAACTGTTTAGAACTAAATTAACACACACACACACACACAGGAATACACATAAGACTTAGGAAGCCTGAGTAAAATTGGTGGATTTTTGTCAGTGTCAGTATACTGACATAATAGTATAGTTTTGCAAGTTATTACAACTCTAAGACATGGGTTAAAATGCAGAGGATCATTATTTCTGACAAATGCATGTGGATTTAGAATTACCTCAAAATAAAAAGTTTAATAAAAACAAACAAACAAACAGGATTCTTACCAGGAAATGGAGGAGTTTTTCCAAATAAGAGGACATTTACTATTTTATTACGGACTACATTAATAAGTTCAAAGAAGCAAGCATAAGCATATTAACACTTGTACAAATAGTAAAAAAGAAAAAAAAAGTAATTTATCTATAGCATTCCAAATACATTCCTGATTTAAAAAGAAAACAAAAGACCAAACAGAAAAGAATACAGAAATATTAAGGTAATAATTAAAAAAATGATAAAACACTAGAGTATTCACCCTAAGACTAGAGAGAAATCATTTTTAGAAATAATACTGAAATGGAGGAGGCACACACAGTGGGTATGTCCTATGAGAACATACCTATGACAATCTAAAATATAGTAAGTTATAAAATCCAGAGCATTGGAATTCTTTCCATTACATTCCATTACTGTAATTAGAACCTGTTAAAAGCCATAAATTCCCATAGCTACTATAAAGTTCACTTATTCAATCACCAGACAAAATTTGCACACATCCATCACGTCTTAGGCACTATCTTAAGAGTTAGAGATTCAAAGATCAACGTAAGACATACTTCTTGCTCTCACAGAGCTTACACTCTAGGGAAATATTAACAACATTTATAGAGATGGCATTTATTAAATGTTTATGAATGTCAGTTATGTATCCAGTGGTGAGAGAAAATAAGACAGTAATTCCTGTCCTCTGGGAGAATCCAGAAGATCAAAAGGTAAACAGGTGTTCCTAACACAATGTAACTCAGATGAGGGGCACACAGGAACAGCTTCTAGACAACCCTTAGCAGGTAATGGAAAGCAGCTTGCAAAAAGTGTAATTTTTACTGAATCAGTAAGTTAGCCAGGTTCAGAGGAAGTCAGAGATTCCAGGCAAAGAATAGCATATATAAAGCCCCAGAAGTAAAAAAGAATAATGGAGCTTTACACCAGTTAGCAAGTACTTCAGCATAATAATCTTGATTTTTTTTTCTCATCAAAAATTCTTTGCTCTAGGAATTTAGAAAACTGTTTGCACTAAGATTATAGAAATGTTTCCCTTCACCCATTTTTAAGTTGGTATCTACCACTTATCATCAGATGGTTAAGCAAGTATAAAAGATGCAATTTCTGTATATGAAATAGACATCTAAAAATTGTATCACTTTCAACTGTATCAAAGCAATTTGATTATCATAATATATTTTAGATCACATAAAGCTCTTTAAGAGTCAGAAATAATTCATTTTATTACTTTTTTTAACCTTTTCCATTTACTTATCCTATAGAATTATATTATAAAAGAATGTATTTGTATGCTCGAAAAGTTCTAACTTGATTATCATATTTCTCTGCAACAAAAAAGGCATTAAAATTGAAGTCTAAATTTATCAAAATTTCCGTGAGATAAGACGCTAAGTATGAAAATTTTTTCCTATGGATTTCCTCTAAGTGTTAAAATTATGTGATTACTGTAATGTGTAATTGATCAAAACAATGGCAACATTACATATTACAATACTCATTAAAAAGAAAAGGTAGGGCAGCCCGGGTGGCTCAGCGGTTTAGCACCACCTTCAGCCCAGGGCCTGATCCTGGAGAACCAGGGATCAAGTCCCACGTCAGGGTCCCTGCATGGAGCCTGCTTCTCCCTCTGCCTGTGGGTCTGCCTCTCTCTCTCTCTCTCTCTCTCTCTCTCTCTCTGTTGCTCATGAATAAATAAATAAAGTCTTAAAAAAATAAGAAGAAATAAAAAATAAAAAGGTAAAATTTATTGGAAATGCACCTTATAATGAGCTAAACGGTGTATCTAGGAATCATTATGATTTGCTATCATACAGAATCATTGTTTTTTTTTTTAAATCATTGGTTTTATTCCCACTTTAATTTTTATAAATTTAACACAGGAGAAACTTGATTCACATAAAGCAGCAGATGAGAATGGAAGTTTCATCACAGCAAACTCACTGAATTCTTTTAATTCTTTCTGGGTTATTGGCTTAGAAGCATATAATCACTTATTATCAAATTTATTTTTAATAATCCCTTACCTGACATTTCATATAGGTCAGCCTCAAAATTTGTTTTAAAGCTAAAAAAGAATTTGTCACCCCATCATTAAAATCATTAATTTTTTTTAATTCTGTGAAGCATACAAAAAAAATCTTACAAAGATTCATCATTTTCTTTTATGACACTGAGACAGGATTATTTTAAGACACTATGATAGGAGTGGGAAAACTGAAATATTGTTCATTTCAACATCCTCTGGCAAAGAAAACAAAACAAAAAAATAAAACAAAACTCAAAACCAATTAAGATGTTTTTCCCTTATCACTTGTTGTAAAACATGTATTTCTGGGGGAAAAAAAAAACAAAAAACAAAAAAACCACCTCAGAACTGAGGATTACACTCATTTAGTTTGAGAACATCTACCATATAACATAAATGGCAAAACCTGCTGTTAATGCTAAGCCAGTCAGCCAGTGGAGGCTTACTTTCTCAGAAAATTATGACTTAATTTTCCAATTCAAACAAATATGTTAACCCATGTCCCCATTTGTCTCATCTCATCTGATTTCTAATTCCAAAATTTCACTCAACCACAGATCCTTATGTCACTTGGATTGAAACAAGGCACTACTCACTTCAGCATTTCTCTTTTGGTTTTGCTCTTATAACAGGAATTATATTCCTTATAATAGTGAATAAAGAATGAAAACGTTAAGTCATTTCATGAAATCTTTTACATTTTGTGAATTCAGAACGCTGCAATACTGGCCAGGTTTTAACATGAAGCTTTACCCTTAACAGATATATTTCTAAGTGTGAGACCTCTGAAAGAGACTTTTTCATTGTGGTCCTTCCATGTCCTCGCCTCCACAACTAAAGCTTTTCACACTCTCTCCTACATGACCTGTACCAAACCGTTCCCCTGTCCACCCCTCTGGATAAAGTCCCAAAAGATCAAATAATGGCTACTAATATCTAAGGACGATTCTTCCTCTTCACCCTTACAAAATGTTCCATCCTCATTCCCCAAATTAGAATGTTGCTTTTGACATCCTTTCTCATGCCCAGCATTTTCAAATAAAAGCTTATTCTTTGCTCTGATGTTCTTCCACACAAGACAGGGAAGGACAGGAAGCTCTCCTTAACACCGTAATTAAGAGACTTCACTTCACCAGTAATTTAAATTGTCCCTTTTTTTCTGGACACCCTGGAAGGTTTTTCACCTTCTTTCCCAGGGCAACACACCATAAAAATATTCATGATACATGAGAGTATGTCTTTCTTCTTTAAAGTAGAAGGGCAATTGTGAACAGGATGTGGGAAAAAAGAAGCAGTATACTACTTTGCTACCCTGATCAAAGGAGCTTTGTCAGAGAAGAAATACAGAGGTTGAGAATTGGGGAGATGATTCCTGTAGAATTTCTTGCATACCAAAGTTTGAAGAACACTGGCTGGTATGTGTAGAGCACAAAACACAAGAAGTCACACAATGAGCAGTCTTCTGCTACATAACAGAATCAGACCCACATATATAGCAGCTACAGAAATTATGAGATAGCAAATATTAAATATTTTTAAAGTGTTTAAAGAAATAAGAGTGTTTAAAAGATAGTAACAAAAGGCAATCAGAAATGGCTAGGCTGATTTAAAAACAACAACAAAAAAAGAGAACATCCAGGGATCCCTGGGTGGCGCAGCGGTTTGGCGCCTGCCTTTGGCCCAGGGCGAGATCCTGGAGACCCTGGATCAAATCCCATTATCGGGCTCCCGGTGCATGGAGCCTGCTTCTCCCTCTGCCTGTCTGCTCTCTCTGCTCTCTCTCTCTCTCTCTCTCTGTGACTATCATAAGTAAATTAAAAAAAAAAAAAAAAAGAGAACATCCAGAAATAAAAAATGAAGCTAGAAACTCAATAAATGGATATATGAAGTAAACACAGACCTAAAGAAATTATACAACAGAATGCAGCACAGAGAGACAAAGGGATGCAAATCATGAAAACATTAAGAGACAAAAAAGGAGAAAAGTGCAGCCCGTCTAATGAAAACTTCAGAAGACAATTCCTCTAGAGATAATAGCAGAGAATTTTCCAGAATTTATCAGACACCATCTATAAATCCAAACAAGAAAACAAATCAAGTCCTAGAAAATCAGAACATAAGTCATGAAAGTGATAAATTGGCTATATTTTAAATTAAGAACTTCTGAACATCAAAGGACTTCATAAATAGAGTGAAAAGTCAAACTATGAACTTGGAGAAGCCATTTGCAAAGCATGTAACAAATGAGCAGTATCTACATTGTTAAGAAAAAACAAGCACTGAAATTTAAAAAATGGACAAAAGCAATAAATAGGTATTTCAAAGGAGAAATCACAAATAGTAATTAACATATGAAAAGATGCTCAACCTCATTAAGACTCAGTGAATTGCAAATTTAGCTTGAATTTCATGCTCATCAGATTGGCAAAAATTATAAAGTCTAATAACTTCAAATATGGTATCTTGGTGTTCATTTTATTATTTCTTAAACTGTATATACAAATTGTACTGTTCTTTAATATGCACACGTTTCATAGCAAAAATATTTTGTAAGTACCACTTGGATTTAGCAATGAAAACGTTTGTCCACGGCCCTGCTGAGAGCAGTTTCAGTGAAATAAAGGGCATGAAAAGCATGCTGCAATGAGCTGAAAAGGCTCTATGAGATAAGGAGGCAAAGACAACACCGACAACTATTTCAAGCTAACCTTGAAGTTAGGCAGACAGGATTATAACTTTAGGAGAATGTCACAGTGAGAGCTTTTTATTTTATTCTATTTTTTTAAATAAGGGAAACTGGGGCAAGTTTAGAAAGAAACAGCAAAAGGTAGAGGATGATGACACAGAAAATACAAGTCCCTCGCTATTCACAAAGGTATATAATACTGAGCTCATGAATAGGAATTAGTTTCTGACAAGAACAAGGGTTCCTACTTCATTGTAAGAAATTACCTCTTTGACCTACTGCTCTATCCACTGTAGTTACAATGGGCTCCTTGATCCTCCTTCAAGCCCCAGCCTTGTGACTTTTGCATATGTGATTCCCTCTACAGAGAATACTCTTTTCCAATGATGCAAAGCCTGCCTTTCATGCCTTTCAAGTCCTTGCTCAGCAGTGAACTCAGTGAAGCATTCCGAGTACCTTGAAAGTGTAATCCCCTCCTTACTCCCTGACACCTCATTCCTAGCACTCCCTATTCTTTTCCCCTGCTTTTTCTTCAAAACTTTCTAATATTCCATATAATATACTCATTTTACTGTTTAATCTCCCCCCCCCTCCCCACTTGTGTATAAGCTCCACGGATGCAGGAACCGATGCAGGAACCGCCGCCACAGTGCCTGGTAATACCTGATAACAGGAAGAAGCTCAATAAAGACAAGGTGAATACATGATTAATAGTCCCTACTTGAGGAACTGGAAAAACAAATATGGAAATAATACTGTATGATCTGAACAAAACGAGGTTCAGCCTACAGATAAACAACTTACTGCCTATAAGAACGGGTTACATCTGACTTCGATCTTGAATCATGAGGCGTTTGACAAGTGGGAAAAAACAGTAGACATTCCAAGAAACTGAAGAACAGGAGGTTGAAGGTTCTCAAGTGTACAAGACACTTGAGAAATGAAAATGGGGTACTGGAGTATGGTAGGGAAGACAGCAGACCAGATTTTAGTGAACCTTACAATATTCGCAACGGAGGACACATCATATTGAACTTTTCGATGCTAACAATCCTTTACAGAACATTACGGATGCTTGGTCACTTGTTTATTTGCAGTCAAGTTTAAAGTTTACATAAAATTGCTGGACTTATTGCAAAGGAAAAAGTTCGAACAACCTAATCTGTTCTCCATCATCTGTGGACTCTATGTCTCATAATCAACCAAAGTGACAGTACGTCTACCAAATGTCTCCACTCCAAGTATCATTCAAAGAAGACAAAAAAAATTTTCATTGGTGGGAAAATGGTCAAATTCAAGTGCTAAGTTTCGTAGCAACTACTATTTATGAGTTTTTTGATGGGCGTGCATGTTGTCACAATTAATCTGCACTTATTACTACGTTCTCAATTTAGTCTACCTCCCTCTTGTCCCCATCTTCACTGTCTTGGGGACACTCACCTTCGCTTCAGCCCCAACACAATGACTTAATTACCCAGGTTATTTTCGAGACAGGAGCCTCTCTCGAGTACACAACGGAAAACCTTAATCAAGATCGTGTTAGCTCAGGAGCCCATTTGCCAGTTTAGGAAGTTAAGCACAAGACTAGGAGGCGGCGAACACCAACTGTTCTTTCTACGTTTTGCTACTCTGGGGTTTGCGAGGGGGCGGAGAGCAGCTGAGGTGGGGCGATTCCTGAAAAGGGCGGGCCCCACGGTGTTCCCAGGGCAGGCGAGAGGTCAAAGCTCAGGTCTAAAGCTGAAGGGGCGGGGCCTGGCTTAAACACAGGGGGTGGTGTGTGGGCCCTGGAGGGTAAGGAGGGGCACGGCGACTCGGGAAGACTCACAGTAATAAGCCACCACAGGGTCCCGCTTGTCATGCTCCTGAGCCGTCCTCAGATGATGCTGTATGCTCTTAAACTGGGGGGGGAGTGGGGGCAGCGGAGCAAGCGCGGCCATCTCTATTCCAGGGATCACCACTTCCTACTCGCGCGCCACCGATACTTCCGCTTCCGTCTGGTAGGTCGCGCGCAGGAACGCGAAGGCAAATCCCGCCCACTTTCCCGTTGCTAAGCGACAGCAAGTCAACTACGGGCTGCCAGCAGGGACAAGCTCAGTGTACCTGGCTCTTGGCTCTGCGGTCGTGCCGCTTGTGGCATCAGCGCTCTCTGCTGGCTGCGGCGGGGGCGGGGGGGGGGAGGGAAAGAGTTTTTGTTTTACTTGGTAGCGCCCTTCTTGCCTTTTTTTCGTTTCTTCTTCCTTCTTTCCTCCTTCCTTCCTCTCTTTCAGCGAAATGGAAGGTAGAAAGGGGAAAACAAAAACAAAACAAAAGAATAGTTTGTTGATTGGGAGGGAGAGTAAAGGTGTGAATTGCCTTTGACATCTTTCCGAAATTATCACTTCCAATTTCTCAGATTACCTTAATAGCATCCTTAGAAGCCTTACTGATTTTGGAAGCTTTATTTTTATTTTTATTTTTTTTTTATTTTGGAAGCTTTAAATTCAGTAATTGTGGAAGATGAAAGATGGTGTGTTGAAATTTTTATACTGAGTTCTTCTATCTTGACATATTGGATAGAATAACCAGAATTTTTTTCAATACTAAGCACAGTAGGCTTAAAGCAAAATGAATTTTTGTTCGAACTGGATAGGTATACACTAGTGAATGAGTAACCTGGAGATCACTTATTTCAGGAGAATGATCAATAATTTGCCCAGTATTTGACTCATCCCACTGTAAGCATCAACTTTTCCTTCCACCGTCAGTGACTTCAGTTCTTTTCCTCTTACATCCCATTATGCCATTTTCCAGGACTTTATTTACACTTATTAGCCGCCTCTAATAACCATCTTTATTGCTTTTTTTTTTCTCACTGACCAATTTTGAAGGTTCATCCTAAAACTAGGTTTCACTGAAATCACACCATCTCCAAGGAAAAAATATCTCAAGCTCTGAAATTTGCCCTGCCTGCTATTCTCTAATTATCAGATCGTCCTCCCCACTCCCCCACCCCTGCAGAAACTGCTCTATTTTTATTATTACCTCAGCTGCACATCCTTTGTCTGTTTCTGCTTGCAGAGTACATTACTTTACTCTGGGTCTGCTTTTTTTTTTTTTTTTCTCACCTGACAAGAAACAGAGTCCTCTATTCTCCCCAATCTCAGGAACACATTCACTACTACTTGAGAATGTATGTGCTACAGACTGAATATTTGTGTCTCCTTAAAATTCATATGTTGAAACCTAATGCCCGATGTGATGGTATTAGGAGGTGGGGTCCTTGAGCAGTGATCCTGGCAGGGCCTTTATACATGGGATTAATGCCTTTATGAAAGAGACCCCAGAGACTCAGAGGGCCCTTTCACCAGGTGAGGATACAAGAAGAAAGCAACTTTCTTAGAAGTCTCCAACTTAGGAGAGGGGTCTCACTAGAACCTGATTTTGAACTGGAACCCGGATTTTTGAACTTCCAGCCCTCCAAACTGTAAGAAATAAATTTCTATTGCTTATAAACTACCCAGTCTGTGGTATTTTGTTATAGCAGCCTGAAGGGACAAAGACAGTATGATTTCTCTTTCCTCTTATTTTCACTATCCAAACTTCCAGTCCGAATAGTTGGATTGGTAGAGGAACTAAAGTAGAGTGGGATAACCATAAATGTCATCTCTCTGTCCTTATGACTGATCATTTATTCTTTTCCTGTTCTTGACTGTCAACTGTGGTTGTCCTTGAAGTTCACCTAAGAAGTTGTTGTTTTTAGTCTCATATACAGGTCTCACCCCCGGGCACCCAGATGCAATTGTTCTGGGTTGGAGTCTAAATATTAGTTCTTTTAAAAAAATCTTCAGGAATTATGATGGTATATCCAGGGTTGAGGACCAGTGCCCTAATAAGTCATCAATATGTACCTGATGTTTCAAGCCTTCTTTACTCTCTTTTTTTTTAAATTTTTTTATTTATTTACGATAGTCATACAGAGAGAGAGAGAGAGAGAGGCAGAGACAGAAGCAGGCTCCATGCACCGGGAGCCCGACGTGGGATTCGATCCCGGGTCTCCAGGATCGTGCCCTGGGCCAAAGGCAGGCGCCAAACCGCTGCACCTCCCAGGGATCCCACCTTCTTTACTCTCTTTAAGTTAGATTGCCTGTCCTGATTGCCTTGACCAGAAACTGCAATTGATCACAGGCTATGAATCCTTTTACCTCACCTCTGCCACAACAAAGTAATAATAACTAGCTAGCTTTTGCTGAGTATCTATTACATGTATGTTTCTAGGAACTTTGCATCAACTGATTTAATCTTTACCACAATCCTATGAAGAAGGTATTATCATTTTCATTATTTTACGCATAAGAAAAATGAGGCACTTAGAAGTTATGTAACTTCAGGTCACAGTCAGTAAATACGAGTGTTTGGTATTAGAATCCATGTGCTTTGGTTTCAGAGCCTACGAATCTAACCACTAATGCTTGACTTTAATGTCTCTCTAGACCAATATAGCCTTGTATTTTGTATTTTTCCAGTTGAATGATCTATGTCTGAAAATCATGAGTTCCTAGTCCTAGAGAAAGCTCTATCTTCCTGTTACTCTTCTGATCTTTCCTTTTGGGACTGGAGGTTTCTCAGGTCTCTTTTTCATTTGCAGATATTCTAGGAAGAAAGGGGTAAAATAAGTAAAGTGAAATAGTTAAAATTGGATTTTAGTCCATCTGCCAACACACGCTCTCTTCTTTTCGAGCCCTGTACTCCTATCAAAAGAGGAGTATTGACGTGAGGAAGAAAACTAATAGAGACCGTTAGCAAAACGGCACATTAAAAATATAGTGTAAAAGAAAATAGATATTAATAACATGAGGTTGTTCCTTCTTGTTAATATTTTATAATAAAGAAATTACTATGAAGAAAGACGCAAATTCTCCTCTCTCCAGCTCTGAACAATTACTGAAGGATAACACGTCATCCTCAAGGTTGGGGCTTGATCTTGGCAAGTTAGGGGAAGGCATGGATAGAATTCACCAGTGAAGCTATCTGGGTCTGTCATTTTCTTTGTCAGAAGGGTTTTTAATTTTAAAGGTGATTTCTTTAATAAGTATAAAGATACTCATATTTCTGTTTAATTGTTAAGTTTTTAGTAATATGTGCCTTTCAAGGAATGTGTCCATTTTATGTAAGTATCAAACTTATTGACACAATGTTGTTCCTGATGTTTCCTTATGATCAATTAAGTATTTGATTGTGATGTCTCTTTTTTTTCATTTATGATGGTGGTCATTTTCATTTTTTCTTCTATTATCCCAATCTGTCTAACCGAGAAATGTATCAATTTTACAAATCTTTTCAAAGAACCACTTCTTGTTTCATTGATTTTTTTCCCTATTGTCATTCAGTTTTCTATTTCAAGGTTTTTGTGCTTTTATTTCTATTTCGCTTCTGTTTAATTTGTATTTAAGCTATTCTTTTCATAATTTCTTAAGGTGAGAAGTTTAAATCACTTTATAACTTATTTTTTTCTAACAGAATATTTATGCTTTCCACATATGTGCTTTCCACAAATTTTGAGAAACTGTGTTTGCATTAGCATTTGTTTATAGTGGTTTTCAATTTCCACCTAATTTCTTCCTTGATCTATGGGCTAATAGAATTGTATTGGTAGTTTCTCAAATATTTGGATATATTCCTGATATCTTATTTTTATTAACTTCTCATTTAATTCCATTGTGATCAACTAACATATTCTGTATGATTTCATTCCTTCAGGCTTTCTTATGACCCAGCAAAGAGTCTCTCTTGGTGAATGTTCCACATGTACATGAAAAAAAATATATATATGATCTGCTGGGGTCAGGTGAAAGGTTCTGAAAATATCAATCAGTGCAAGTCAGTTATCAGTAACGTGTAAATCTTCCATATCCTCTCTGATGTTCTTTCTAATTTGTGAACTGATTAGTGAGAGAGGGGTGTTGAAATCTCTAATTATAACTGAATGTATTTCTCTTCTGAATCTTGTCAGATTTTGTTTCATGTATTTTGCTACTCTGTAACTGGTGACAAACATTTAGAAGTGTTCTGCTTCCTGATGAAATTATACTTTAATCACTATTAAATGTCTTTTTTATACCTGCCATTCTCCCTTGTCCTGAAATCTACTTGAGTTTTCTCATATTTAGCCACGTCAGCTCTCTTATGCTTTTGCATGATATATCTTTTTCCATTTTATCTTATTATCTATTGTAAAAATATTTGAATGGTTTAAATACTAAGTCTTTAAATATTCAAAAATATTTAAAGTGGTGTTCTTGTTGTTTGGTCTAGTTTTTTAAAAAATGCATCTGGACAATCTTTGCTTTTGTTTAGGGTGCTAATACTTTTTATATTTATTGTTACTATTGATATTTTTAGATTTAGGCCTACTGCCTTGTCATTCCTTTCAATTTTCCCTATCATTTTTTGGTTTCCTTTTCCTCTTTTCTGCCATCTTTTGGATGAATTGAATGTTAATTAATTTTATGATTTTATTTAATTTCCTTTGTTGGCTTTTAGCCCAAATTTTGTTGTTTTGTTTTACCGGTTATCTTATATGTTACAGTATACATCTTTAAATTATCACAGTCTACTTCAAGAGATAATATACAGCTTTACATATGAGAATCTTTTAATAGTATACCTCCGTACTTAATTTGATTCACCATGTTTATCTATTTTATTATTATTTTCCATTACCATTTTGTATATATTTTATATGTTGTTTTCTGATATTTTCTAATTTATTAC
Source organism: Nyctereutes procyonoides (assembly GCF_905146905.1). Taxonomy (NCBI): domain Eukaryota; kingdom Metazoa; phylum Chordata; class Mammalia; order Carnivora; family Canidae; genus Nyctereutes; species Nyctereutes procyonoides. The sequence goes on along the minus strand of NW_026575146.1, from coordinate 12,093 downwards.
TGTACTTTCTGCCTTTTTCCTTATTAAACTATTTTTGTATTTTTTAGTTTTACTTTGAAGTTCTTATTTTTACTTTTTAAATTATATTTAATATTTCTTTTTAATAATAAATATATTTTCAGCTGTCAATTTTCTGTGTACTACAGACTTGGTCCTATCTCATGGGTTTCAATATGTAGTACTCTGTTGTTCATTTTTATTTATTTTTTTTAATTTTTTTATTTATTTATTCATGAGCAACAGAGAGAGGGAGAGAGAGGCAGAGACACAGGCAGAGGGAGAAGCAGGTTCCATGCAGGGAGCCTGATGTGGCTTTCGATCCCAGGTCTCCGGGATCATGCTCTGGGCGGAAGGCGGTGCTAAACCGCTGAGCCACCCGGGCTGCCCTGTTATTCATTTTTAAATACAGAAAAATTTCAGTTTAAATTACCTTGTTTGATCTATGAGCTGTTTATAAAATACTGACAGTCTTATTAATTTTACTACATTTGCATTTTGGGAGAAAAATCTTTTTTATGAATACTTTATATTTACACTGTATAAATGCCATATGTATGTTTATCATTTGTTATTCAGGAGTGTATAACTGTGTGCTAACAATCCTGATATAGTTACCAACCAAACAAAATCATAAAATAGTAGATCATTAAGTAATTAAAAAGATTATCCAAACCAACTCTCTCACTGGATCTGTATCTTGAAACATAACAATTTGTACTATTTGCTGAAAAGAAGCAGAGGCAAGTAGGGTTTCTATGGTGGCTTAGAAATGCCATCACCTGTCTAGTGAGGAGATGGGGGGGGAGGGCACCTGCCAAAGAGGTTAGATTTTGCAGGACAGACTACCCTAGAGGAGAGAATTGCAAAGCGAGAGCGCTCCAGAGATCTGTAAAGGGTCTCCAACTGAGTCCTGCTCAGTGAAAGGTCTTTAAATATGTTTCAAGGAAAAGAACGACTGAAAACATTGAAAGAAACAGTAACCAAGATACTCACAAGATTGAGACCGGTTGCTTTTCACAACAGGCAAGATAGAAAATCTCTTTACAAAGAATCATACTTTAACAATTTACTAGAGGATGAATCAGAATAAGAATAAATAGGTGTTCGCCTATGAGTGGGCAGTAACATGAAGGGGGAGCCTGTTGTTTTTTTTTTTTCCTTTGCGGGGGGCGGGGGGGGGTTGAGGAAGTCTTTCCTGAGAAAAATCCTAAGAGGGAGAATGTCCTGTGCTACCCTCTCCCTTCTTTCTTTTGATACCTCAAAGACCTGTTTCCTGTAGCCACAGCAATTTATGTAGCAATCAGAATTCAATAAACAGAATGATTGTGCCCCTCCTCAAATTCATATTTTATTATCCTAACATCTAATGAGATGATATTAAAAGGTTGGGCCTTTGGGAGGTGATTAGGTCATGAGGGTAAAACCCTCATGAGTGGGATTAGTGTCTGTGAAAAGGAACCCCAGAGAGTTCCCTCACCTTCTTTCCACCATGTGAGGACCCAGGACAAGACTGTAACTCTGGAAGAGGGATCTCACCAGAACTTGACTGTGCTAGCCTCCTGGTCTCAGACTTCCAGGCTCTAGAACTGTGAGAAATAAATTTCTGTGTTTATAAGCCATCCAATCTATGATATCTTGTCAATAACAGTCTAAATGGACTAACAGGAGTCAACCCGCTTGAGGATAGAATTCTGAGTGTGGTGGAAAGATAACATTTCCAAAATACCAAAAGGTTATCTTATAGAGTACTCAGCAAAGATTTGCCTTAGTAAGGTGGCAAAATTAGCCCTTTAGAGAGAGCTACACTGGTTCTATCTAGAGAACTTAAAAGGAAGCACAGAGGATCAACCATTTGCAAGTAACGTAACTGTGCTCCAGCATAAAGTTTAAGAATCTTCATGGAGGGATCCCTGGGTGGCGCAGCAGTTTAGCGCCTGCCTTTGGCCCAGGGCGCGATCCTGGAGACCCGGGATCGAATCCCACGTCGGGCTCCCGGTGCATGGAGCCTGCTTCTCCCTCGGCCTGTGTCTCTGCCTCTCTCTCTCTGTGTGTGTGTGTGTGTGTGTGACTATCATAAATAAATAAAAAAAAAAAAAAAAAAAAGAATCTTCATGGGAAGGGACGCCTGGGTGGCTCAGAGGTTGAGCATCTGCCTTTGGCTGAGTCCTGGGATCTAGTCCCACATCAGGCTCCCTGCATGGAGCCTACTTCTCCCTCTGCCTATGTCTCTGCCTCTCTTTCTGTGTCTCTCATAAATAAATAAATTAAATTTAAAAGAAGAATATTCATGGGGAGACAAAAATATCTTGTATCCAACAAAGTAAAACATACAATATCAGGCATCGAGTAAAAAAATTACCAGCCTTCCAAAGGTACAGGAAAATAGATCGAAGATAAATGTGTTTGTGGGAGGATTGGTGAAAGCAATCCACCCTGAGTGTAGGCAATAAAAGGTGTGTTATCTATAGAGAATTTAAAAATAATAACAAAGTGGAATAAATATTGCTGTTTCTTAGCACATAGGGCCAGAGATTCTAAACAAAGAATCAATACTTCTTCCTTTCAGGGTAGGCTATTTCCACAGTCCCTGCTCTTTAGGGTGCACTAGACCACTCACTAAATATCTCATAAAGGCACTAAATCTGGGTTATCTTTGTATATGAAGTCTTAATGCAGTACATGTTAAATAACAGCAAATTCTTAGCAGCTCTTTGCTAAGTGAAAATAACTTGGCTCTTCTCCTGTGCTTTCTTTGTGGAGAAAAATCTCAATGCCTTAAAATCCTAAATCTAGAAATACATGGTATTAAACATAGGCTAAATAATGCCTAAGAAAAAAAATTGAAATCCTCAAGATTTGACTAACTATACATTCTTTGCTAATAAGGCATCAATACAAGGCAGTCATACATAAAAATTTTAAATGATATCAAATAAAGGTAAGGCAGGCAGATACAAAGAATACGCTGAACTGATACAAATTTCTCTGAGATAATTTTATAGCTCTTTAGGAAGTCTAATTCAATATAAATATAATTTTCCAGTTCAAAAATCTTGAATGTAAAAGCTATAGTTATTAGGGTATCTGTGAGAGGATTTTTTTTTCAACAAGAAACAAGGAAACCATTCACAATATTTGCCATAGCATTTTTAATTTATTTGCTGGCTATATTACCATATCATTTAATGTTAAAAATTTCAAGAAAACAGTGTAATATTAAAAATGTAATTATTCCATTTCTTTAAGTTAGTGATCAAACTATAGAATGACTTTTAATGATTAATTTACAACTTTGGTGCTTAAATAAGTTACATTTTACATGAATGCAAATAGAATTAGACCCTCAAAGTTTAGCCAAAAGGGTTAGGCCTTCTATCTAGTTCTAATGTGGTTGGATGACTTTGAGCATAAATATTAATCTCCCTGAGACTCAATTTTCCACTCTGTGTAAAAGAGATAATCAAAGTTTCTCTGGCCACAAAACACTGTAATTATTTAAGATGTTTCATGTGAGAAAACTCTGTAAGAGTACTATTTAAAAAAGAGTTAACATTAGTTCTGCATGTATATTCTAACATGTGACAAAATTAAAATAGAATGAAATGTTTGTTCAAGAATACCTGCCTTAGAACTTAGTATAATATTTTATATTAGACATGAAGCTCAGACACACTGAGGTAAGCTTTAGGAACGGATATTTATGCTTGAAATTGAGATATTCACTGAATAAGATGAAACTAATAAAAATGATTGATGAAGAATTGTGGCCTGACAGTAGATAATTAACCTTTTGGTCATTGCCTGATTAGAAAGCATAATCTTCTAAATATGATCTCAAAAACTTCAGCAACACATAATACCACTGTAATCACAGTAAATGTATACATTGCAATGAGAAAAATGGTCTTCTCAAAGTGTTCTGGCACCATGCATTTTATAATAGTAAATTTTTTCCCAAGAGATCCAGCATCACACAGGTAGAGGGCTTTAACTTGGAAACCAAAGAGGTGAATCTGAAGCCAAAATGCTATCACCTCTAGACTAATTCTTAATAAAACAGAGAGGATATAAATTACAGTGTAGATAGGCTTTTGAAGAATGCATTCTTGATTGATGCTTTTACATGCAGCATAAAGATGGAAAATAGCTCCAGGAACCAGGACAATCACTAGTTGTAACGCCCAGAACACCTAAAGTATGTCAGAAATATCTTAGTCAAATCAATCAACATGTTACCAAAAACACACCAAAGAGAATGACTCTCAACAGAGGCAAACTTAACAATTCTAAGTTTCATAAGTCTCAATTCTAAAACTAATATAATGAAGATAGTCATGTTGAACATATTCAATTACTAAGATAATTTAAAATTTTCAACATCTCAGTAATCGTGAAAAGATAATCCTATTTTGCTGTCATCAGCTACCAATTACTAATAATAATGAAATATTTTATTTAGTAGCTACCCAAGTTCCATTTTCTAACTATAGGCCTAGAGTACAATTCTAACATCAATAAATAACAGAATTCTGGAGATGGAAGAAACTCTTGACCAACTCAAATTAATTTACCTGAAATATACAGTCAGTTAGAAAAAAGTAATATTTCTAGAAATAATACCTGTTAAAGCATTCTTCATTGTCTTATGACATTATTTACATTTAAAAAAATCAATTTTTTATCTGGTGTAGAGGAAGGTTTACGTGCACACAGAAAAACTTACTTGTGGAGTGATTGGCCTGAACTGATTGTAACAAAAGAGATTTATTTCTCTTTTGTCTGGATCACAACTGAAGTGCAAAGCCTCATTCCCATAGACTGCAAAGCCTAATACCCCAAGGAAGAACATTCTTACTGATCCAAAGAAAAGGGTGTGGAATTGACCGATCACGGTTGGAGGCTTCACCTGTTAATGGTTTTAGGAGAAAAAGATGTTTTGAAAACAAACATTAAATATGTACATTTTAAAGGGTGTTTTCATTATCACATTTAAAAATATTTAAGATTCATGAATTTTTGAGGCAAGATATAACTTTAGACCTCATCAAGTCCAATGCAAATTCTTCATCATAGATTGCTCACTCCTTTCCATTCCAAAAATATGAAATGCAACAAATAGGGACATGTTGCTAATCACATGTATAATTTTGGAAATATTTAAAAAGCTCTGCATTCAATGACTTTCCCTACCCCTGTAATCCTTTTGCAAAAAAATCAAGAGAATCTTAGAATATCTAAGAGCTCTTTTAGAAAATTAGATAACAGATCTAATATTAAACTCATTGGTATGCACACTGTCTTAACAACCAAATTATGTTTATTTAATTGTCATTACAGCTTATTTTCCACTTCTTACGTATCGAATTGAGAGTGAGCTACTTTAAAACACTAACAGCTAAAAGTACTTCCTGAATTATTTTCCTTATAAGTTTTAAATTCAGAATATTTTGAGTATATGGTTGATATTTATATTATTCTCCATATATGTAGAGGTTCTTATTCATCAACATTTATGCAAATCAGGTTAAAATACAAGACAAGACTCAAACAATTGTTGGTTGTTTGCTTGTTTGTATAATACTTACACATCCTTCATAGAAGTTTCTGATGTAATTTAGAGACATGTCTCAGGAGTAGTTATCCTGGCATCCCTGTGGGTTAATTTTTGACCCACATTGCCACTTCGCCTCTGTCAGACTCAAACTCATATTCCCTCATGACTCTTACAGCAGAAAACACTTATCACTGCAAATTTCTCTCCCATCCTCCTTTTCTGTCTTTTTTTTTTTTTTTTCATAGATCTCTGGGGCCCCAGTCAACTTTCCTATCTCTCTCCCAAAACAAAACAAAACAAAACAAAAACAAAGAAAAGCAGAGGGCATGTGGTCAATCTAATAATCCCTTGACTTACACTGTCAGCAGAGCCAGCCAGCCAGACAGGAGTGCCAGCAAAGCAAGAAGCCAATCCAACAAGGGCTCTGAGTACTCAATGCCTCTCAATTACCTGAGAATTGCCTATATGTAAATCAGTGGATTCTTAAGCTTAGAATTTTCGCCAAAATGTCCAGTGATCTTTCCCCCGCATTCATTTAGGTATGTCTGAAAAGATAAGTACATAGGAAACAGTTCTGATTATTTCTTGTTTACTTTTGTAAAATAGCTCTAATTTCTGGGACATTTAAGAAACTGCAACACAAGGACGCCTGGGTGGGTCAGCGGTTTAGCGCCGCCTTCCACCCAGGGCGTGAACCTGGAGTCCCAGGATCGAGTCCCACATCGCGCTCCCTGCATGGAGCCTGCTTCTCTCTCTCCCTATGTCTCTGCCTCTCCCTCTCTCTGTGTCTTTCATGAATAAATAAGATCTTAAAAAAAAACCTGTAACACAGATTATGATAGCTATTACAACATCAAATATTACTGATATCTTGCTATATTTGTCTTTTTGCTGAATGCTTACTATGGACATGGAAAAATCTGTAGTTAGATCTCCATTCTGAGTAAAAACATAGTGTACTGCCAACCAAGATGAACTCAGGATCTGGCAAAAATCATGTGAATAATCCTGCCTTTTCTTTCTTTTGTCCTTCAATAAATACATCAAGTGCTAGATAGACATTGATATGGGTGTTGGGATCAGCAGGGGACAAAACAGACAAGGAGATGCCTTCCAACTAATACATCTGTAGAGTATCTTCCACCTACCCATACTTCCATAGCTAATGGCAGATCACATCTGTTTTTTCTTCACCTGCCTTTCTCATTTTTGTTTTGTTTGTGATCTGTGAAAGTTGTAACTCTAGACAACTTCACTGCTCTCCTTAGCAAGTAGAGAAGTGATTGTATAACACATGCAGTTGCAGCCAGTGGGTAAGGGGCAGTGGCCATGTTGAATCAGAGTGTTGTACTGAATACGGAAAATAAACATGGACAATGTAATGATCCCTCAGAGCTGTTGGATGAAAGAAATTGGCATATGTTCTCCTCTTCTCAGAAACAGAATTCCAAGGCAGTGCCGGGTGGCTCAATGGTTTAGTGCTGCCTTCAGCCCAGGGCCTGATCCTGGAGACCTGGGATGGAGTCCCATGTCCGGCTCCCTGCATGGAGCCTGCTTCTCCCTCTGCCTGCGTCTCTGCCTCTCTCTCTCTCTCTCTCTCTCTCTGTATCTCTCATTAATAAATCATTTTAAAAAAATCTTAAAAAAAGAAACAGAATTCCAGGTTTGCTATGTATGGATTCCTATGAAAGGGCATCCAAAAACCAAAACTATCTTTTGCATGGGAGGAATTCTGATTTGACTCCTACCATGTACAATTATGAATGTGTTTATTTAGCCCATTATATGCTAAGGTCAGACATGTAAAAATCATCGAAGTCTTCTTTGTTTTTTCAGAGAGGAACAAAATTGGCTTGAACCTTAATTGCATGTGTAGATGGGAGAAACACAGTATCATTTTTATTGTTGGGAGCTATGAAGGACCAAATATATAATACTGCTCTTCCCTTTATAGGTTATGATCCAATTGAGTCATAAGACAAAGGAGTAAAGCATATGGTTGCTAAAATATCACCCTTATTATGCTATTATTACCATAAAGATTATGTTGGATGAGGGATGTGGTTTTTCTTTTTGGGAAAGTGTGATTCTTAGGTAGACACAAGTGCAGGCCTGGTTAATACTGTACCATGTCTGTCTTTCCCTCCCTGCCTCTTTAAGATTTATACATGAGAAGAGCAGAGTAGAACTGCTAATCTCTGTGGACAACTGGCTTCCAAGGGGGAAAATGCTAAGAAGTAAATGATGAATTCTCAGTTTTGCCTTCCAAATATAAGGTAAACTCATCAGATAAGATAGTGACTATAGTTACTCTGGCCTCATGTGTTTGGCAATTGATGGGGCTATTAATTGGGATGACAACCCGAACTTCTTTTCATGCTAACAGTTGAGGATACCAGAAGCAGCAAAAGACGGCAATCCCCAACCTGGAAGCATTATTTAGTCCTCTGCTTGATTCATGTCTGCTAATGTTACATTAGGCAAAGCAAGTTACACGGCCAACACAGATATGAGAAAGAGCTACAATTGCTTGATGGTTCTGCAGTCACATGGGTGCAGAAATAGGAAAAATTTGTGACTAATTTTATATGCTACCACAATATGCCCTCTGAACACATATATTCATATTTCTCCCACATGTCGTCACACTCATTCCAAAATGGTGAAAGTCTCATCTAATTAGGGTGGTTGAAATGCAATGTTCTGTGATTTGCATCATGTACAGATCTGGGTGTGGCTGATATATGGCTCCTTGTGATCCAGAATCTAATGAAACAAAAGGAAACATTATCTTCCGTACAATGTTAATGCACGATAGAGATACAGGGGTAGGATGACTCTAACAGATACCTCCACTTCCAAAATGGAAGAGTAGGAGGCATACTGTTGTCACTGGTCCATAGTAATTCTGAAATTCTGCATGGAACATATTGCCAGTTCTCCCTATTCTGAAGGCAGAGAATATCCCCTGATTAAGACGTAGTACTACTTCTTGAAAGATGCTCCCCAGTCTCCTATACTGTACTTCTTAATTGAAATGGTTTCCTGCTGCATTGTTGTCAATAGTCTGTGACTCCATCCTTTATGTTCTTAGCTGAAAAAAATCTGACCTTTTTCATTAAAACATGATTGCATTTGAAGCAGGATAACTTCCTCAGACTGCTCCCTACTAGAAATTTGGAGGACCATAAGTCTTTTACAGTCTGACTAGTATCCATTTGATTCAAACTAGTAGTTTTGTTTTGTTTTGTTTGCTGGTACAACTCTCTTAATTGCATTTTTAGTTTTCAATGTTTTGGTTTTAATGCACTTAGTCACTTAGTTTGAATAAAAGTTATACCTAAAATTATTTTAAAGAAATACCTCTTTCTACATATACATTTACTGCTATTTTAGGATTAGGCTTATTTGAGACAATGCTTTTAATGATTTTTAGAAAATTTTTGTCTAATAGAGATGATCAATTAGCCATGTATTAAATATTCTGAGTTTTATCAAAGGATGTTATAGTCATACTGTTGATTTGCTTTTTAACATGTCTTGCACTAGGAATTTTTACCTGCCAGGGACACTAGAAATAGAAAAAAAAGAAAAGAAAAGAAAGAAAGAGAAAACAAAAGAATTCTCACATAGCAAATCCTGATCTCTCTATATTTTCCCTGCAAACTCATTTCTAGGCCCCTTAGTAGGTCATTGGTCTCCTCTTATACCTTATCAAATGTGACTAGGAGTACCAAACTGTTACTTTTAGAATTCCTTCTGGATTGCTTCTTAGCCAAGTCCAAATTTTCATTAGTACATGTTTTATCTTCCAAGTTATTTCAGATGACTTTTATGCCAATTGTCTTGGTATTATGTCATAAGAGTTACCATATTTCCACCCTGCTACAATTGTTTTCTCAATGCTTTTCCAGCTTCCACCAATAGTTTCACATTACTTTTCCTGCCTTTGGTACTAGTTTCTTTGTTACTTTTCCACATTCTGCCTACTGCTTGATTCCAAAGATGATGCCATATTTTTAGGTTTTTATTAGAGAAGCACCTGACCCTTGGTACCAATATCTGTATCAGTTAAGAATTTTTTCATAGCAAGCCACCCTCAAATTTAATGGTCAAAGCAAGCATTTATTTAGCACATGGTTTAGGTGGTTATTTCTCCTAATCTGGCTTGAGTAATGGTCTCTGTTGGGTTCTTGCATGCATATGTGGTCAGCCAACAGATCAGATTGGATTGATTGATCTGTTAATCCAACAGATCAGATGGATTATCTAGGATGACTTAACTCACATGTCTGGAGGTGGACAGACTTGGGCCAGAGTGACTAAAGCACATATCTGTTGTCATTCTGGAAACTGGCCCAGACTTCTGCTTATGGTGGGGATTGCAGAGTTTCCAAAACAGAAAATAGTTGAAAAGGCCAATAGTGCAAGAGTTTTTCAAGCCTCTGCTTGCTTCAGAATTGCTAATGTCCCACTGGCCAAAGCAAGACTCGTGGCAATCTTGGATGGATTCCAGCTCTGAGTAGGAAGATCTGAAGCTGCATTCCAATGGCAGGGATGTAAAGAGGTGAAGAACGTGTAATGGTTTTACAGTCACCCCCATGACTAAGGGCATCAAATGAAGAAATCTAATATTCAAGAGTCTTTGTTTTAAAATGCAATTTGGGAATCAATAATATGTGTATTCTTCCTAGAGAAGCCTAGAGTCAATTAATGAAAACTAAAGTTTGGGGCCATGCTTGTATACTGTCCACTCTGCGAAAAGGATGTGAGAAGAGCTAGAGCAAATGGGAAAAAACTCTCCAAAATAAAAACCCAATAATAATATATTAGCCTGTGAAATGGTTTCTATTTGCTATTAAGAATTTTAAACAAAGTATCTCCCTGAATTCTTACAACTCTGTTTTAGGATATGTTCTTGTATAGGTCTATTTTACAGATGAAGCTTAGAGAGTTTAAGTAAGTTATCCAATATTACAATTAATAGGTGGCAAAACCAGGTGGTGAAAGATAGTGAATGAATTGCTTGTTGTTAGCTGGTAAGCTATAGGCACATGAGAATATTATTAAGGCAATTGCTAGGACCCTGAAACATGAGGAATTAAGAGGAAATAAGTCAAGATTTTCTTATTTTCTCCTGAAAAGAGCTCAGGAGTTACTGGTGCTGTGGAGGCTGGCTATTTCCCCACACTCCTGGATCTCAATATGAAGAGGAAAAGCCAAGCAGAGAACTAACCCAATAAAATACATGCCAAGAGAGTACTTGAGAAATATGAAGGACTCCATAGAAATGAAGTCAGCTTAATTTCTTTCTCATTTGGTAGCCATGTGAGGAGGAAGGACCACATTGGTATCTATGATCATGGGCTCTGGAATTAGAAAACCTATCTTTGAACTCTGGTTTTACCACTTGGTTAGATCTGAGATCTCAAGAAAATTATTTACCATCTCTGAATCTCAGTTTCTCCAACTGAGGATGATGATAGTATTTATCTCACAGGGTTGTTGTACGAAGATTATTAAAGTATTTGGAAGCATGTTCCTCTTGCATTTAATGAAATCCCTAATCACCTGTTGTTTTCTATTAATTTTTCTTTGTTATACAGACAACAGAATGTTAAATTAATAATCCTTATTAAGCAAGGAAGAGTCACTACTTTATTCAACATAAAGAACATCTGTATTGGCCACTAAGAACATTTTTGGGAAGAATTAACAACAAGAAAATCCCACAGATTTTTAAAAAAATTTTTGTTGATGTATAATTGACATATTATAATGGTTTCAGGTATACAATATACTGATTTGATGTTTGTATATATTGCAAAATGATCACCATAATAAGTCTAACTAATGTTTGTTACCATACATAGTTACAATTTTTTTTCTTGTGATAAGTACTTTTAAGATTAACTCTTTCAGTAACTTTGAAATATGCATGTCTATTTTCAATGTTTATCCTCTATTTCTGTTTAATCCTTTTGGGATAGAGTGTCTCTTTTTCAGGATCTACTAAGATGCCAGGACATGGACTTCTGCTCAGCAAGACCAATGGGATTGAACCCCAGGGAACTTTTGAGTAGATTTAATCCCTAAAACATATCTTTGCTCTCCCAGCTCTAAAGATTTTTGAAGTGACCAGGTTGCCTCCATCAATTTTCTGAGTAAATGGCTTAAAATTTGACGCAATGGTACCCGCTTGCTTGCTCAAACTTGCTCAAAGCTTTTAACTTTAGCAGAGGAGTGAAGACAGGCTTAGATCTTTTTCTGCTGCTGCTACTGCTGCTACTACTACTACTACTGCAACTTCTACTACTGCTTTCACACACACACACATATACAAATGCATATACAAATTGCTGACATTTATTGATTACTATTTTCTGATACTGTTCTAAACTACAGAACTAATGTATAGTTTTTAGCAGATATTCTTGGAGTCCTAAAGTTTCTGAGATTTAAAACGTTTAAGACCTGTGTAGTCTAGCCCAGAAAGGGCATAAACCTCTAATTTTGCACAGAACTCAGGACAGGATTGA